>NC_072427.2:9846071-10526785 GCF_028878055.3 Symphalangus syndactylus
TGGTGGTGAGCCACTGGCAATTATATACATTCAAACTCATGCTGATGGGTTGCCTTGCAAGTAAGGCCATCTTTGAGATGGTGCCCTTTTGGAAGACACCTTAATAGCTAGATATCTGAAACACTTCATATCAAATTCTGTGCCATATTGAAGAGCCAAAGTGAGGGTTCACTAAGAAAGAGTAGATAGTAAAACAGTAAGTAAGAGGTAATTCTGACCTACAGCCAACAGTCACACTTTTATTTAAGTGATTCACATTCTAGGAATTATTTTGAAACATAAGAATCCACAGGTTTAGTTTGTATCTTTAGATAGAGGGAAAAAAAACCCTAAGTGGAGTCTCAGTTAAGTTAAACAAATGTCATATCCTTCTTCTAGCTAAACAATGACTCCGCCACCGCCCCCACCCGCCTGCCATTATCATAGAATGGAAGAAGCAATGGCATGACTTATTTGTAACCCATGGGCAGGTCATTTAGAAAGTACTCTTCATACGTTTTCTCTGTTAGAGTCTGCAGCTAGTTGTCTGTACTAATTGCTAAGCAACAGGTTGGAAGTGTGGTTTTATGAAGGGTTAGAGAGCCACAACAAAAACTGGAACAAAATCAGCCACACATATTTGCACTACCTTGGAACCCAGGCAAGGTGCTCAACAAACACTAGTTGACAGCTCCTCTCTTCCCAGTGAGCCTTAGTTCAGATTTAGAAGGGATGGGTGGGGCGGGGGAAAGCTGTCTAATAAACTGCCCAAGTACACTTGCATGCATCCTGGAGAACTCGGGCTACAAAGAAAATAAATCTACTCTTTCAACTTCAAGTCAAAGCCTACGTTCGCTCCCCAAGGAACCTCAATTAAAACAGGGGGACCTTCTTTTTATGTTCTCCCTTAAGGAAAAACTACCACAAATTTTGTTTGGAAGTTCTCAGTCTTTTCTTTAGTATTCTATTCTAAACAGAGTAAGTTACACACGATCTGAAAAATCTCCAGATGTTTGCAAAACTAAAAGTAAAAGAAATTGCTGAATCTTTTGTGCCTCTCCAAAACCCAAACTTGACCTTCCAGCAGGTGGGGTCTAGTTTTCTCAGAGGTCTGTGGAGGCGATGCACCCAGACTGCTTGGGCCAAAAGGTGCTCTAATCAAGCATGGGACCCTGGAGAGAGGCAGAGTCCCATTGCATCAAGGGTGAGCTTCCTCCAGGAGAGGCTGCACTAGGCTGCCACAGGAATTGATCCACGTTCATGGAATATAGCATTCTTCTCATGGTTCCTCCCTGCCCAGGGTTCAGGTCTCAGCTCAGAACATCATCTCCCAGAACATGCTCTCCCTGTGTTTGCAGCACATCGCCCTGCCATTCCCTTCATGGCCTTCCCCTCTATCTGTCGATGCCTGGTCTGTTTGTTCACTCATTTATCATTACTGTCCCTTCCCAATCATAAGAAGAGTAACTAAAAGAGAGACTTTGTGTGTTCTGCTCACTGCCTTATCCTCAGTCCCTAGCACAGTGCCAACTTTAATGGGTACTCAGTAAATACTAAATGAAGGAAAGAAGGAGTAAACAAAGGCAAGGATCAGTAAGTGAACCTTGAGAAAACACAAGGGTCAGAGGGAAGCACTGGACCAGGCAGACAGCAGGTGTGGTGAGTTTCCCAGGCCGTCTGAAGGGCACTGGTGCAGGGAGAGGCTGCGGAGAGTCTGCACGGGAGCCCAGAGGAAAGGAAGAAGGAGCTGAGAGAGGAGACACCCCGCACTCTCACCGGCCATTCCACAAGCACCTATGTAAGACTCCGTTTCCCAGACTCTAGTCCATGCACTATGAACAATTAAAAATAAATATCATGATGCCTTCCAGGTCTGCAGCAGGGAGACCAGCACATAGACAGACATTATTTGGGAGATGTTAATAACCGTGAACATTTTCATCAACATCATCATCATCATCATCGTCATCATCATCACAGCTCACACTTATCGAGCGCTAACTATAGAGCAGGCACCACGCCAATTCCTTTACATGGATCTATTTATGTAATCCTCACGACGCCACACCAAGTTATTACCGCTTTTTGTGCTGATCCAGAAACTGAGGTTAAGCCAATTGTCCAAGGTCACAAAACTAATGAATGGTGATAGGTAGGTAAAAGGTTAAGTGGTTGTAAAGAGAAACAGAGAGAGAGAAAGATACTGGAATCTAATAAAACTTAAAACTCTAGCTTAAAGAATGAGGCTGATTTCTCTCCTGGCTCCAGCAGGATTTGGGTGACCAGCTTCTAGCCAGGCTCCTTGAGCCCTCTTTTCTCAACTAGGCCTCAACTTTGGCCTCTGAAGACCTGAATAAACACTAACGTGGTTTCTAATAGCTCAAGGCCACATTTCTAGGATGACCCCATTCTTAAAGTGCCTGCCTGAGAAAACTCAAGACTCCCAAAAAAATTTACTCTTTGTTTCAGCCAACATCTGATGATAGGGCCCCTCTATGGAAGGGTAGGGGCCTAACTTCCGTAAGTGCCAGTGAGCAAACTCAAATGAGTTTCACATGGACCAACCACTCCTTCCTGATTTTTGTAATATTTTATTTCCCTGACTCTACTCATCCCCCTCCATACTCCCTCATTCTCCCCTTAAAATGTCCAGTAACCTTTGTACAAAGCAGAGTTCAGCTTGCACTGAGCTTTTTCCCATTGCAATTGTTATTACTGATTAAAATCTGTTCTTACCACTTTTAACTAGTGCCCAGCTTGGTTTATCTTTGACAACAGCTAGCAATCACCACCACAGTGGTAGAGCTAAGACCCATACCTGACTTCCAAGCAGCATGACTGGTAGGGGCAAATTAGTCTATCACTTTGTCAGGAGGAGAGAGGAGGGGCGAGGGCCAGGTCAGAGAATGTACAAAGATTGATACTCAAAATAGGCCAAGCAAGGTAAAAACATATTTGCCAAGCAGATATAGGGGGAGGAGGGTTTATATACTCACAAGTGGTAACAACATAAGCAAATGTAAAAAATGTCAAGCTACAGTTTGTGTATTGAAAGTCAGTGGTCTAGTGGGGACATGGATGGAAGGGGTCAGGGATGGTGCATGCTGGCCCCAAGGTGAGGCAAAACTCATCTGGCAAAAACAAGGTGAACGGTCTTGTATTCTATATCATGGAATCTGTGGGAAGTCGATAGCCATAAAATATTTTAGGCTGGGCGTGGTGGCTCACGCCTGTAATCCCAGCACTTTGGGAGACTTAGGTGGGCGGATCACCTGAGGTTGGGAGTTCGAGACCAGCCTGACCAACATGGAGAAACCCCATCTCTACTAAAAATACAAAATCAGCCAGACATGGTGGCCCATGCCTGTAATCCCAGCTACTTGGGAAGGCTGAGGCAGGAGAATCGCTTGAACCTGGGAGGTGGAGGCTGCAGTGAGCCGAGATCACGCCATTGTACTCCAGCTTGGGCAGCAAGAGCAAAACTCTGACTCCAAAAAAAAAATTATACATATATATATATATATAGTGCAGGCCAAGGAGGGGATATAATGGTATCTCTTGTAGGATTATCTGAATTTTGGATTTTCTCCTTGATATGGTTTGGTTGTGTCCCCACCCAAATCTCATCTTGAACTGTAGCTCCCATAATTCCCACATAACCCGGTGGAAGATAATTGAATCATGGGGGTGGTTTTCCCCATACTGTTCTCATGGTACTGAATAAGTCTCACGAGATCTGATGGTTTTGTAACGGGTTTCACCTTTCGCTTGGCTCTCATTCTCTCTTGCCTGCCGCCATGTAAGACATGTGTTGCTTCCCCTTTGCTTTTCACCATGATTGTGAGGCCTTCCCAGCCATATGGAACTATGGGTCAATTAAGCCTCTTTACTCTATAAATTACCCAATCCCAGGTATGTCTTTGTTAGCAGCATGAGAACAAACTAATATACTCTTTGAAAAAGAAGCTGTAACCCTATGCTGGCCAGCCACCTGCAGAGAGAATCCTACACCACACAGGAAGCCCTAAGTCAAATGCAGCCAGGGGCTGTCTAGAACAGGTACCCTTCCATTCAGAGGATTTGTATTTTTGATTTTCTGCAGGAAAAGTCGGAAAGTGTCTCACCCTAGATGGGAATTTTCTGCAACCAGAAGAGAGGAGGAACATAAAAATGCATGCCACCAAAAATTGTACACTAATTTTGCTAAAGATTGGAAAGTTATGCATACATTTTTGGTGGCAGTGTTGCTGCTTGTTCCCATGTAGGCTAATACTGACATTTGTTGGAACTCCCTAAGCACCCAGGTACTGGCAGAGGGGGGTGAACCAGAAGCATGACACAGCAACATAAAAATATCAGCCTAAAAAGATCATTGGTAGAAATTTAGTTGCTAATTAACAAGGAGCTAGATGGAAAGGTGACCTCAAACACATCAACAAGATTAGCACATCGTTGTATAAGACACACTTTGTTGTGTTTTTCTCTTTACATGCACACAGGCACACACACACACTTGCTTTATCCAATCCTCCATTGATGGACAATTCATCGGTTTTAAAGACAGTGGAATGTGTGCCAAATTTCCTGTAACTAGATTCTATTTTGATGGTTTCATCCTTTTCATTTTTACAGCCCGTTGTTTTCTAGAGTCCCAAATCTGATTCTGAAAGTCACTTAACTTTACCTTCAAAGATTTCAGAACTGATCTGTTTCTGATACATCCATCCAATGAGGCAAAGCCAGACACATATAACCTAATCTTGCTCCAGCTTACGTGATGAGCTCCACGACAGTGGCAGTGAGGAACTCATGCCAAATCCACCGATTGCCACCAGAATCCCATGGTGGAAGCTTGACTTAAGAAGGGAATCCTGTCAGGTTCCCTGGCTTTCCAGCTATCTGTCTCTCTGTTAATGTCCTGACTGCTTTAACAAGCATGTAAAGCAGGTGCTATATTTGCCTTTCTGGTTTCTCTATGAAAAAAAATCCAGTGAACGTTTTCTTCAGTTCTAAACCAGTTTTTTTACAATGCAGGTGCAGAGAGCTCCTCCTAAAAGCAGTTATTCAATTAGCTAAATATTTGTCAGTCTACTACTCTAGTGAGAAAAGAGGTGGCTGTATTCTATATAAACTCATTCCTGTGTAGATCTCGAATGTATGTCTACTGTAGCTGGGTCATTTTGCTGTGCTGGAGGACACATTTTTTCCAGCCTCTGCAGCAGGATAGAATGCTTTTCATCTCAGAATAGTTTGTATCTCACTCACACACACACACACACACGTTTAATATTAAGCATCTAAGCAACAAGCACTGATATGCAGGAGTTTATGCTCAGAGGTAGCTTAATGGGAAATTACAGCCTACCCTGAAAGACAACAAACAAATCACAAAAATAAGGTGGTGGAACGAGTGTCACACTTAAAAAAATCAGCTCTCCCAGTATGAGACTTCGCCACATTGTGCAGAACTGTTGTGGCCTCTCTCCAACAGAGAAATATTCTAAGGCAATTTCTCTAATTGTTTGGGTTGTATATGTCTAGAATGAGACCTGAGCAATCTGGACATAGGATAAAATATGATATGAAATTGTCTGTGTTCAGACCTTGACTCTTCCACTTTCTGGCTATGTGATATTGGCCAAGCGATTTCAGTTCTCCGTGACTCAATCTTCACACCTGTAAAATGGGACTAATAATAGCGCCTTCCTCACAAGGGTGGTTGTAACGATTAGTATCTCTAAAGGGTTTAGACGAGTGCCTAGCACATGACAAGTGCTATTAAGCATTAGATATTATTTTTCTACAAAAAGAATATTTGTTCAATGAATGAGTGAATAAATTGATCTTTTCTTTTGATCCAAGTAGGATTAACTACAATGTGTTAATTATATAATGTGATTATAAGATCACATTTTATAAACAGAAAATGTGAGTCAAGATGTACTTTATGGTGTTTATTGGTCCCTCTAGAAAGAGACTTTGCTCCTCCTGGATGGAAATACGTTGCCTAAGGTCGCGGAGACAAATTAGAAGCACAATCAGTGCTGGAAATCTCTGTAGTGCCAGGGCTAAGACCGTGGCACTGTGGCTTCCCCAAGTCCAAGCATTCTGTTTTCCTATCTCAATTTCACCTTCTCTACTTGTAAATAACCCTGATCAAACTGCTGATCAAGCAATCATTTCTCTCTATGATTCAACCAGGAAATCTGAATTTGATTCATTTCCGAAATAATGAATTTGATTAATTTCTGGAAACATACAGTCATGAATAGATTGCAGTCTCACTGAGTCTCATGCTTGCTTTTCAAGTTTGACTTTTCAAAATCCGATTACATTATAGCTTTAAATTAAATGCTTCCTGATTGATTAAGAATAGACTGTTTTCTGCCTATACTGTGGCTTCAAGGAAATAATGATTGATATGATCCACAATGGAATACATGACGATTAGAACTTTTTTAAAGTGAAAAACTCCCTACGTGAAAAGATAAAAGTACACATATAGGTATTTCTTTACATGTATATTATTGAGAATCCAAATAGAAACTTGAAATCTAAGCATGGTGGTTTATTGTTTGACTGTAGTTTCTTATCCATTTAGGAATGGAGGTGTACAACTGTTTGTTTTGGGAAGGTATGTTAAGACGATGTGACATTCGCTTCAATTCTGAGCCAAAAAATAAACTCTGATCACATCCATATCTCCAGACTGCCCAGAGCAGGGAATGAATTTCAAGAAGTTGTGAAAATTAAGAATCACCCATGGTGTTTTTCCTTTTAAGTCGGCACATCTAGACGAAAATCCTGGAAAATAGAGGAATTCCAGATATGTATATTCATGAGTATGTGAATGAAATGCCAACTTCAAGATCAAGGAATTAACCCAGAACTTGACACGACAATCTTAGCACACAATATGATTTGATCTTACCTCCAAACATGTTTTAAAATATATTTTACTATCAACTAATTAGTGCCTTACCCTCAGAAAGAAGAAAGGAAACGTATACCTATAAGCCTTCTCTACAGTTATTTCGCTAAGGCTTCAAGTATTAACAGAGCATATGAAGTAAATTAATTACAGTTTTTCAAGCATAAAATAAATTCATGAAAGATAGTTTAAAAGTTGATAGTATTTTGGCATCTGAAATTTGGGAGCGCTCTGGTTATTTCTCTATCTAGGCGAATGAATGAAGAAATCTACACACACATGGGGCCCGCGTTTCGAAACAGAGCATTTCTAACGGCATGTGAGATTTTGCACCTGTAATTATTTTGGGGTACAAAATTGGCTACATCAATAATTGCTCCTATAAACAGCTAATTGTAGCTGCTGTTAGCCACTTGTGGGTGTAATTAGCTGCTTGCCCTTAATCTTCATGGAATGCCCAATTCTCCCTGTAATTAGTCAATTGTAGACGCTGTTTCTTTCACAAGAGAGCAAAGACTGTGGGTTATCTCCTTTAAAATATTTTAGAGAAAATCTTTAAATTGGAATATCAATTTATGGCAAATGTGAACAGAAATCATTCCACCTTATAAAATGAATTGGAAGTAGTTTTAGTTTCCCTAACTGTGTCTTAGGGACTACAGGCTGAACACTGCTGCAGGGACACATTTACAACAAAATCAATTATTACTGTCTATGTATTATGAACTGCTGTTATCATTTTTATTTTTTTTAATTTTACTTCTACTGGAAATGTATACAAAATGTTCAAAGTATCTCAGGGCAATTACGTAACAGAATCTTGCTATAAAGGGCTTCAACATTTAGAAAGTTTGTTTATACCATGGACTTCTGAAGCTTACTAAACTTAGAGGCAGAGCTTACCAAAGTCTGTATTAAAACTGTGTTAGCTGCATGGCTTTGGGCATGCTGTTTAACTTCTCTAATCTCAGTATTCTCTTCCGTAAAGTGGAAACAATAATTCTTCCACTTCTGGAGGAGGTTGTGAAAATTGTGGGCACAGTTGCTGATCTTAGTGTAGCAAGCAAAGTTTAGTTCTTCATAGTCATTGTAAAGCATAGCATCTTTCTCACTATAATGTTAAAACGTGGCTTTTATCTTTGCTCCTCAAATAGGAAGATACCATAAGAAATAACATTTTTTTCTAACCATTTCCTGCTTTCTTGCTTGTGAATCTTCGGAATGGTGATCTTTTTTAAAAATAGAAAAGCACAAATATTTGAAAGTGGCAAATCTTAGTAGTATATAATTAATTTTAAGATGCTATATTGATATACTGGCTGCATATATGTTATATATTATAACAGAATGTATATATAAATATAAATTAGTACTATGTCAGTAGCATCACTCTCTAAAATGTTGCAAGTAATTCTTAGAATTCTAATCGTAAGAGCATCTTATGAGTTCCAATTAAAGAGTAAGACAGCATATGGAGAACTGGCCAGGATATCAGTTGTGGGGCTGCCAAAAGAACCCCAGTCCTCAGGCCTTATACCACCAGCATTTTCCGATTATTTAACTACAGAAGAAAAACTCTAAAGTATTTTACTACTCCTGGGGTAATTTCAAACATAGCTTTAAACGATAATGATTTTGGCATAAATCATTCTCTGCACAAAAGATGGTATATATCCTGATTATTATGTGAGCCTTTGTGTGTCTGTGTGTGTGTGAGTGTGTGTGTGTGTGTGTGCGTGTCTGTGTGGATAGATCAGTGAATAATGTTGTCATAAAATAGACTGGAAGCTTTGGGAGCTTGAAGCAATATCTTTCTTCACTAAACTGCTTTATTACTGCCATTCCCTCCCTCCTGGGCATGCAGTCAGCTGAGACTAGGCCAAATTGGCAGTCATTTTCGGAGAGCCTGGCAGGCCCGTGATCTCTGGGAGTTCCAGGCCTGCATTTCCTTCTCAACCAACCCTTCCAAGGGTCAGTAGCCACCCTGACTCCCGGGCTTCAGCTCGCCCGTACTGGGACATGAGTCAGGACCAATATAAATTTATATCTTAAAGTCATACTGTGAAGGCATGCTCTACCCCCTGAGGTATTTTCATAGTGACAGTTCTCTTTCTGACCGCTTTCCTAATCCTCTAACTTCATAGCACATCATGCCAGAATTCTTGTAAGTGGCCAGAAGGAAGAAGGCTCTTCGGTGACCAAGGGGTTAACTTGATAACATAGTTTTTCTTAAAAAAAATAATTTGGGGAGATGTGTTGACTGTTGATAAGCAGACCTGAAATAATAATAGCAGAGGCTGCTTATCACGGGCAGGCAATAGTTCTATGACAATGTTCCAGCTGATGAAAAAAATGGGAACAAAAATTAATAGTGACAGTACTGGGAGAAACAAGCCATAAATTCGATACTAAGTCATAAAATACAGACTAACCCAATAAACACATGCTACTGTTATTATATTAATATTGTTAAAAATATCATAACATTTTAAAAATGGAATAGAGGTGAAAGAACACTTTTTTTTAGAGGTAATTTTCATTCGTTGTGGCTTAGAGGCAGAGGAATTTTTTTTTTTTTCTTTTACTAAAAATACTAAAACTCTAACTTGGGTAGCATAGTCAAGAACCTGACTTGGAAACAGAACAAACACAGGATGATCACATTTCTTCTCCAAAGAAGGGATGGAAGATGGAACTACCATTTACTGAGGGATTTTTTTAAATGAGGCAAGCACTTTGTATTTGTAATGTCAACTCATCATACAAATAATATTTGAGGCAGGATTTATTTTTCACATTTTTGAACTAAGAACAGTTAAGGACATTGTCCGAAGCAACACAACTAGTAGGTGGCAGCGTTGAAATACAAATCGAAGGCTGTCTGGATTCCGAATTTATAAATCGGATGTTACAAGGACCAGAGCCTTAAGTATAGAAGAGACAAAAAGATGGGATTGGCTGTGACCCCCTCAGGGAACATTAGGCCCATCTAATCAGCGCTGCTGGCACACAGTGACAGCTGACTGTCATCACTTCTAGACTGGCTGATTTTTTCCAAATAAGCCAAGAATCTAGATTCTCATGTGAAACCTCACTTTTTAACCATGAGCATAAAGGAATCCGGCTGGGTCCCTTGAATTGCCCAATGACTGACTTTTGAGAGATTGTCCTCTCAAGTCCTTATTCTTATGACCACTCCACACTTTTCCCACAAAAACAAAAACAAAAACAGAAACAAAAAACAGGCAAGGTTGTTTTGGAGATCTTTTCGAGGATTTTTGATTAATGCCTGTTTCACTTTAGATACTTATCCTTCAAGAAGTACTTTCATTCTAGACTCTCTTAGCCTAATATTGTGTCTTTCCCTCTAGAAATCCCTAATCATGTCACAAATATTAATTGCGTTCAGTGAGAAGTGCATTGTCACGTAGAAAAGGAGAACACTAGTTACTGAGAAAGTTTCAAATCTGGTCCTCATCTTTGGAGTTTTATTGCCTTATGAGAAGCTTGCATCAATTGCTTGACTTGTAAAGTGTAAAAGATCAATAATGAAAAGATGTCCTTCTCGAAAAGCATAAAGGACTTTAGCATTCTTATTTCCGATTGGTGAAATAGATACAATGAGGTCATGTGACTAGACCAAGTGTGTGCAACTCACTAAACATATACATAAAACTGAGTGTTCTACACTCTTGCCCAGATTTCTGGAAATGAATTTGATGATGGTGGCCCTCAAATGAATGTGCCAAAGCCGGCTAAATAAAAGGCCTTTAGTACCCAGAGCCCCTTATTTGCCCAGCTTGAATATGACCAACATGACACACCAAATCAGGTGTCTGTATAAATTTCAGAAAATCACACTGGATTTATGAAGACTTATTTGCTAATGTCTTTAATCTCTCGATGGCCAACCTTGTAAACAACAGAAATGAGTTCACTGCCGGCTACACATTTTATTTCCATTTCTGGTTGTTTTCTTCCCCCTTTATTTCAGCCCTCTATGTGTGATAGGCTTTCATTCTCGACAAGACATCAGAACTTGACTTAATAGGCAGCAGGGGTAAAATCGCCAGCTCTTTACATGTAGGGAATCCTGAGGTACATACAAGCCTCGCTCTAAGATGTGATAACGTAATCTAAAGCCAGGCCCAGCCTGTCAGTTCAGGTCTAAAGGGATTTGATTCAGTGTCAGAACCTTTGGCTCACGAGGTCACTTTCTGTTCTTGCTTTTCTTATAACAAAAGCAGGAAGGGGGGCCGGTGCGGTGATTCTGGGGTGTGTGTGTGTGTGTGTGTGTGTGTGTGCTCGCGCGTGTGTGCATGCACACGTGTTTTTTCAAGCCTTGCGAATTCCTCAGCTGCTGTTTGTTGGGCACAGGGCCTCTATTTCGGCCTCCTGAAACATTGTCATTAGACAGGAGCCTCTGAAGTATGCTCGAGACGTGGATAGCGCAACTCAAAATCATAGGCCTCCCCAGAAGCAGCCTGATTGAAATCAGCACTGTGTCAGGGCCTGTCATATCTCAGAAAAGACATAAAACACACGGAAACATCAATAAGCAACAAGCTTCTGACAGCTCTGAGACATTCCAGCTGACAAGAAGAGAAAGGGGGTGAGGTTAGGGCTCAGGGGGGCTATTTAAAATGCCTAACAGCCAGCCAAAGTGTTGGCAGGCTTCAGGGAGACCGAGAGAAGACAAGATAAAGTCTATCAGGTGATCACCTGGTTCGAGGTGGACTCCTCCTTCCAAGGCCACTGGGATGAAACGATGACACAACTGCTGGCACCCCATCCCACCCCCCTTTATTTTTAAATGTTCCTGAGAATCAAGCTGCATTTATAGTGTTGCCCAGACAACGTTTGTGCAAGAAAAGATTTTTTTAATGTTAAAAAGAAAAAAATAAAGGAGAAATCTGTGAATTAAAGAATTCTGCTTCCAGCTACAATGTACGAAAATCAAAAAGGATTAACAAGGTTTTTTTTTTTTCATTTAATTTCCTGTACACCAGAAGCTTTTGTTAAGAGATCAGAGATATTGCTATTTATTGAATTTTTAATATGATCTTTATTAAAAGGCAGCACACATGTTTGGGTTTCCTTCTCTCTCTCTTTTTTTAACATGCATGGATATAAAAATCAAAAGCCAGGAATGAACCATGGTTGTTTGATTTCAGTGCTTTTGTAACATGGGTGAAGATTTGGATACAATACATATTTAAAATTGTTAAAGAAAAACAGATAAATGGCCCTCTACTTTTGAAAATGGTTTTTGGCCTTCGGAAAAAGGATTGGTCATTAGGTGTTAACCCTTCATGTGTGAAACTGTCTTGTAACCTACACAGTGCTATTCGTTTTTGTCATCTTTTTAATAAAAGCAAGAGCAAGAGAAAAAGAGTCCAATAATGAAGGAGAGGAAATTAATAGCATAAAAACTTAGGCTGCAGTTAGCAACCGCTATTGCACAAAAATGTATTGCCAAGTCCACCACCCGGTTTGCTATGCTAGAGGAGCACTGGGATTCCCTTCCAGCCATCAAAATGCAGGGCAGGCAACAGCTGAAGTGGGAAGCAGGTCCACGTTACTGTGGATGACTAATTATAATAATCCAAGGAATGTGATCTGATTACCGGTGCCTTATGGTTCCCTTGTATTATATCCTCTGTCTCTTACAACAGTCTTATGAGAAAATAAGTGTTTTTAGTCTGATGTTCACACACAAAAAAAACCTACAGAAAGTTTAAGTTTCTCCCCCACCAACCTATTAGAGAATTTTTTGTTTTATTAGAAGCACATCCTCTTCTTTGCAATTTTTCTTGCTCTTGTCGTCCAAGGAATCCTGGTGGTATTAGAAGCCTGGGAAGAAGGCATGCTTAGGCCTAATGACAGAGGAAGGAAAGAAAACCGAACAGAACAAAGTCAGAGCCAAGAGTTTCCATGTCTGGTAGTAAGTGGAGTCTTCAATACTGACGTGGTTCTGGCAGGGGCTGAGGGTCCTGGAAGGTTCCTCATTATTTCATGACTGCACTGCAACCAAACTTCAGCCCACATCCCTGAAAGAACAGGGGACTGCAGGGAACGGTGGTCTGTCATGTTTTGTGCTGTTTCCGTGTTCCTTTTGCATGCCCTCTTGGTTGGTTAGATAGGAAATCCAAATTAAAAGCCACCTTGTACCTGTAGAAGTTGGCATTCTGGCCAGTTTGGAAGTTATGCCAACCCTTTGTGAACTGGCTTAGTGAAACTTCCCAGGTTAACAATTGCTCAAGCTTGGGTTTAAAAAAGGTGTCTAGAAAGCATTTCTAGCCACACAAATCTACACTATGAATTCCTACTATCTTATTTAACCAGCTACAGGGAAAATCCCAACATTAAAATCTCCTTTTCATGTCCTACCAAACACAGTTTGATTGGAAGTCTCTTGAGTCCAGCTCTATGGATGTTTATCCACGAACTTCTATTCCCTGGAACAACATCCAGAATAAAACTGAAGTTGAAGCAAAGCATTTTCTGTTTTTGCAGCCCTCTGGCTCTTTTGACATTTAAATTATAACAAAATAAGAAAATTTTAAAGTAATATGTGTGACTCACTATAAATGTGATGATGTGTGCTTCAGTATTTTTTAATGTTTATTATTCATTCTTTCATTTAAAAACTACTTAATATGGAAAACCAAATATTGTATGTTCTCACTTATAAGTAGGAGCTAAGCTATGAGGATGCAAAGATATAAGAATGATATAATGGACTTTGGGGACTTGGGGGTTAAGGTTGGGAGGAGGCTGATGGATATAAGACTATGTATTAGGTACAATGTACCCTGCTCAGAAATTACCACTAAAGAACTTATTCATGTAACCAAAACCCACCTGTACTTCAAAAATTATTGAAATTAAAATTAAAATTAAAAAATTAAAAACCTATTTACAAACCCAATGCTATCTTGCATTCAATAATATTATTATATATTAAACAAAATAAATTTTGATAAAAGCTACTTTCTCATCTTTATAATAATGTATAATATTTACTGTTGTGTTATTTTATGAATGATACTATTTTAATAAAGTTATTTGCATTCTGCCAAAAAAAAACCACTTAGTGAACAACTTCTATATGTTAAGTGCACGCTGGATGTCAGGATTTATTGTTCAACTCTCTTTGGCTCCATGGTATTTTCTGGCATAGAATTTCTATTAAGGTAAACTATGGGGCTGGTAAGAAACTAATCTGATGCAGGCGGTTTTTCTATAATGATACCTATCTTGATAATTCCCAATGTTCAGATTTTAGGCTTGTGAGCAAATACTCAGTTTTCTGGGATCCATTAAGAGATTTATTTTTAGGTTGGAGGAAACGAGGAATTTGTATAGACATAGAAGTTGTAGGGAGCTTTGTTTTTATTTGTGGCGAAAATATCATGCTGAAAAAAATATAGTGACCAATACTTATCAAAAGAAAGAGAACTGATGAGAAAAATAATGTAGAAAGAAGCTGCATTTCTATATTATTCAAGCAATCATTTAAGATGGAGAACATATTCAGTGCTTCCCAGGATTTTTCATTATCTTACAAAGTTTAATGATAATTTTTTCATATCTTAAATGTTGATTATAACATTTAACAACTTTTTCTTTCAATTTTGACAGATATACAGTTGCACATCATCATGCTGAAACAGTGTTTCAATGTGCAACTAAACATACTTCATTTAATGGCTAAGGAAATAAAATCTAGAAAATTTACAGATAAACAAGTATTACAAGTCCAATGATTCATTCACAATGGATTCTCGAGAGAGTGATACAAAATGAACATTATGCACTATCTTATCTTTATTTACATTTGTCAATTTTGCTGTGCACATGATCGGGACACTTTTTGCCCTTAAGAAGCATTTGTTACCTTCTCACTTGGAAGATCAGTGACTTTTGCTCCTTCTGACCATCACCCTTTCCCCGCAAAAGGGAACTGAACTCGGAAATTCACCTTTCTAATTAATACAGACAGTTGCGTGGTTTTAATAATAGTCTTCACATCTCTCTACTTGTCTGGAAGCCTCCAGAGGCGGAACATAACCGTTGCGGTTTCTATTGCCCCTGTTTTCATTCCACCGGGTGGTGGTTAGTAGAAGCTCCGTGGCAACTTTTAACAATTGAATACATTTTATCAAGCATTTTATATTAAATCGAGCGGAACTTTTAAAAGCATGGGAGTTGCTCTGACGTAGGAGTCAGAGGCTTGGGCTTACAGAACAGACTTACTTTCAAATCCACAAAATATCTAATCTTAGTTGTGAGACCCAGAATTAGGAGACATGACTTCAATCTCACTAAGCTTGTTTCCTCATCTGCAAACAGGGAATAATACGGAACGTCGTGAGGATGAAATTAACTCAGATAACTGAGTTAACTCTTAGCATAAAAGTTACTTAGTTACTTTAACTCTTAGTGTTATCATGATTAAATAACTTTTTCAATATTGTTTTAGATAATTGCATTTTAATGAATGTCTTTGGCTTTGGATAGCTTTGTAAAGCATTATCAAATCCAAGTTCTGGAAATAATATGTCCCCCTTTTTTTTCCCTTCCAGATTATACTTAGTAGTCACCTAAGAAAAGAACTAATCAGCTATTTGAATCATGATATATAGCAATTCGTATAATCCAAGAATCTCTTATTCTAGGAATTAAATATAGTATTTATTTTCTGAACTCTTTGCTTTTTAAAACATTCTTATATTTTAGTTGTTAATTGCATTAAAATTTAACATTTTTGAATCATTACAGTGATGGCTAGAACTACACAACTAAGATTTGTTCTTCTAGTCAGAATATTTATTTGTAGAAATCTGATGATTAACTTCCTGGAAGATATTTATATAGAAAAAAATTATGTGTTTTATTCCAAAAGAAAACATAACAACAAATGAAAAGTCTTTAATGGGATGTTATTTACATGCTCTTTTTTCTGTCTATTTTTTCAAAACAAATGTCCCTATTGTATGAATTAGCCCATCAATGTTAGCATAGGCAGATAAATAAAATGTATCCAAATACCAAAGATGGGTTGGGAGGTCCTTTGGACTGCTCTCTTTTTTTTTTGTTTTTTTTTTTTTGAGATGGAGCTCACTCTGTCGCCCAGGCTTGAGTGCAGTGTTGCCATCTCGGCTCACTGCAACCTCCGCCTCCCTGGTTCAAGGGATACTCCTGCCTCAGACTCTCAAGTAGCAGGGACTACAGGTGCACACCACCACACTCGGCTAATTTTTGTATTTTTAGTAGAGACAGGGTTTCACCATGTTGGACAGGATGGTCTTGATCTCTTGACCTCGTGATCCGCCCGCCTCAGCCTCCCAAAGGACTGGGATTACAGGCTTGAGTCACTGTGCCAGTCCTAGACTGCTCTTCTACTGTGAAACCTCTCAAAAGGCCATTCATCTAGACGGCCTCATCCGTAATATTCTCAATGACAGGACAGAACAATACCATCCTAGCGCTCACCGAAGCTAATAGTTTGACAGTACTCACATTTTATTGATTTCCTTGATTCTTCTGTTTGGGGAATGAAATGCTACTGACCTAAGTAGGTATTTTCCATCCAGGCATATGACAGACAGCTATTGTAGACAACATCTCAAAAGAGGACTATTCTAAAATACACCCACCTGAAAAGTATAGGTCACCAAGTGTGTTTCAACTGTAGGTTCTTTACCAAATGTGCGTTTTAAATTCTTTCCCCCCTAAAAAACACATTTTAGCTTTTCTATCTTTTCTATCAGATGTAGAATGAACATAATAGTAGCATCTATCCTTGAAGGATTTTTGTGAGACTTAAATAATCCTTGGAAAGTACTTATTCCAGTGTCTCGACCATTGTAAGCATTCTGTAAATATTTTCTATTTTTAAATGTTACTATTTTATAATAAATCTATCCAATTTCAGAGTAGTAATATATTAGTTTGAATAAATGAATTATAGACAATAACACTGATAGAGAATTTTTGTTACTTTTAAAAGATTATAAAATTTTGAAATAGAATTAAAGCTCTTGTCTAACTAGAATTACATGGTACGCAGTTAATATTTTTTAAAGCCATCTTGGTTTTCCCCTGAAAAAAAATCACTTTAATTTTTATATAAATATATGAAATTGTGTGAATAAATAATATGTGAAAATCAGAGAGACTGAGGAAATGATTGACATCTGGATTACTAACCTATTTTTATCATAACTTTGGAATGATTGTCAGAGGTATAACATAGGAGGGCAGCTCATAACTTTCTCAAGAAATTAGGACAGTGAAAATGATCTCAAATTATTACAAGAGATTTGCATATATTTGTGCTGGCCCCTTATCAACAGCATTATTTGAGAACAAAGCAAACCACTAGGAATTGAATCTTCAATCTTTCTCTCTTTCTCTCTTTTTCACTAAAGGATACTATAACAAGAATTTGTGTTCATTTACACAGTATTGAAAGCAAGAGATGGGGAAGAAATGTTGAAATAATCTCGCTTTTTAATATATATGTTCAAATGGGGAGTGTTTATGATTCTACCAAAAGGAGTACCAAGCAAATGATGCAACAGTGCTGTGAAAACTTTAACTCAGCTTTCTAACCATTTCATTAGCTATTATGGTTACTATTTAAATTTATAATTTATTCTCTAAACAAGATATAGCTAAAAAATAAGAAAAAAAGAACATCCAAGTTAAAGAATTGTGTTATGATCGTTAAAAAATTATAATTAGAATCAAGCCAACACTTTTAAAGACTGAGACATTCTGCAGACACACTGGTCCATTCTCTTGAACAAGTAATGGTCACGGGACAGGAGATGTGCTGAACTGAAAGAGACTCGCAGGCATAGTAGCCAGTTTCAATGTGGGCTCTGCAATGTACCTTGTAAAAGATATATAGGTTTAATAATGGAAGCCAAGCACAGCCTGAGTATCAGTAGATGAACATTTATTGAAATGGACATATGTAGATCATTGGCTGGAAAAAGCAGATTGCAAGAGCTGTGTGTATAGTAGGATCTCATTTTACTAAAAATATATGCACAGTGAAAGATCCAGCAGATGCATAAACTGATAACTGTAGCGTTGTCTGTAATAATAAAAGAATTTTTTAAAAGCACCCTTCTGATTTTCTATTTACCCCGCTAAAAGAGCACTGGGAATTGTTGTGTGTGTGTGTGTGTGTGTTTTATAACTAAACAGACCCAAACATCAATGGGCAAAGTGTTCCATTGAAGCAGACGCAACCAAGCTACCATTTAATCATTTTTACACATTGTGTTTAAGAGCCTTTTGTATTTTTCAAAGTCAAGTTCACCGATCACTTCCTTTGATGTTTACCTGACAATCCGTGCTATTTTTATGAGTTAAAGGAAAGCAAACTGATTTTTCCTTTGCCTATAGTTATTAGAAGATGCACTTAAAACCCCTGATTTGAAATTGTGTCATGAGATACTGAGTGGGTACTGAGTGAACTAATGAAAGCCTCTTTGGAGACACTTGATTCTCAGACTCTCAAGTAGTACTGTGCTGGAATGTTACACTGCGGCCCATAACTTTAGCATGCAGTCAATAAATTCTAAGCCTCAGCAAGCAAAGCTCCCTCTGTGTGACTTCACTCATAAAGACAATTACTGTGCTGAAAACGCGTCTGCATTTACAAACAACACTCGAATGCTCATGTGCCGCCTTCTGCTTCTGATTAAGAACTATTATTTATAAAAGGTTATCAAATTCTAAGTAAAGTTCATTCTCTTGTTGTTTTTATTATGTCACATGTACCATTTTAATTAAAGCACCCTGCATTGTAATGAGTTTACAATTTATTTGCATTCAATTAATGAGCTTTGGAAAAGAACCATATTCTCATACCCTCTTCTACTCTTTCCTTTTTAAAATGTTACAAAGATAATTATTTGGGAAATGGAAACTCTGAAATCAGGAGTTTCAAAAACATTTGAATCACATTAAAAACATTACCAAGTCTAGGAAGTTATTTTTTCTGACAGGGATATACCCGAACCCAGGCCTTGGTTTCTGATGAGCTGATGCGATCATTTCTCTTCGGCAACCCATAAAGATTTGTGGGCATTTAACAGGTTCCTCATGAAGAGGGGCACGACCTATAGAAAACAAGGATGCCATTGTCATTTGGGGATGGCTCAGCTTGGAAAGCTGAGGTTGTTTAGAAAATTCAAGTGTTTCTAATCACCTTTCTCTGATAATTTGGCATTAATCCTACCTTATATTTTTCCTTCTTGTTTTCGTGGAAGAAATACTCGTTCCGTATTTCTTGGGTTTTTTAATACTGAATAAAGTTAACGGAAGTTTCTTTCATTTTAAAGAGGGTAACTGGGATTTTAAATGCAACCTGACTTTAGCTTTCTCTTGTATAAATTTGAAATATTTCACATTATCTGAGTTACTTTTTTTAATCTCTTATGAGAAGTGAAATCATCTCAATGTTTCCTTGCTCATTTCAATTCTTTGATGTAGCATTATCTTTCCCCCCATCATGAACATCCTCTATGGCAATAATCCCTTTCCTCTGCAACAAAAGAATCTGGAGTTTTTCATTAAAGTCCAGTTCAGCAAAATACAGCCATCTGTTTGACTCTGTGTCTTAAATGTCACATTGCTTTGATGAGAGACCAGATGCGCAGCCGACAACCGTACAGATATAATTGGTCCGGTACCAAATATCTAACTTCAGGGCCACTTTATAGGTACTTATTTGGACCTTGACCAGTTTTCTCCTTAATAGATGAAAACAAGGGGAGTGTTTGAGTCATGTTAATATCTTTATTAAGTTGTACCACAGTTTGCTCTTTTTGAAGATTAATTCTGGTCTTCGTCTGTTTGTTTTGAATCTACCATTCAATCCTGGTTGAAAAATGTCTACTCCTCCCTCTCCACCCTGTCCCTTCTGAAGACCCTAACCCTCGAGGCTCCCTCTGTTCTTCCCAAACTGAACGTCTTGGTGTTTGATTTTCCCACTCCTGATTTTACACTTCCTCCACCCTGGCTCTGAGACCTGGACTAATGCCTCCCTTTCAAGTCTGCCCGTCCCCTTGCTTCGAATACCACCTCCTCACAAAGCTCTCTTTATGTGTTTTGTGGCACTGGGAGTGGTTTTGGGAAGTGGGTAGTGAATGTATTCACGTATGTAGTGGAGGGTGAGAAAATAGAATGGATAATTGGATTTTGAACAGACTTGTTATCCAAACTCAAGACACTAAAACATGAAATTAAAGTAAATGGTTTATATATCACTTAATTCTGTAATATATTTCAAATTCTACAATGGTAGGAGTCAGATATGTTGTTTCTTTTTTGTTCAACCTCTTTCACCAAGGACTTAACAAGTAACTCTGAATGAAATGCATGACTTTTCAGCAGGAGAACGATGCAAAATGACAGTGTTTTTAGTTAGATGAAACCTTCAAGAACATTGGAAAAGCCTCTAGTTGGTTCATAGGTGGCTAACTGAAAAAGGCCTGGAAACTCTTCCATACTCACTTAAGGTCAAAGACCCATTCGTACCAGAACTAGGATCGGCATTCCATCCCCTCAGCCCCTGATTCAGTCAGGACCATTGTACTTTACAAAATAATTGTAAAGCTTAGATTTTTATGATAACTCATTTTGGCATCCATACCTTACCGGCTATTCTAGGGTTAACCACTGAAATTTTGGTCAATATTTGAGCTTTTATTAAGTTATGGAGTAGCCTAAACTGTATGCCTGGTGGGAAGGGCGAAACCATATGCAGTATGTTATGTACTCTAGCAAGGTATAAATTTATTAGAAAGTTAATAGACAATGTATAGGCATTTCATGGTATTTGTCTCCACCACATTTCCATGTGGTGAGGAAAGGGCCATGAAATTTAGGGTAAAAAGAATATCTGTGCCATCGACTTAACACATTTGCCTTCATAGTATATTTCACTAATCACAACATGGACAGCTGCTAGATGCAAGGACATTTTTGGGGGCTACTTAGGAAAATCAGAGTCTGGAAGACAATTTAAGCTACAAAACAGCAAGCATTTATCCAGAAGGGAAAGAAGCCAGGGGAAGTCTTCAGAAGGAAATGATCTCTGCTATAAACCTAAGTAATTTAAAGAAAGAGTTTGGAAAGGGAGGAAGGGACAGAAAGAAATTATAGATCACTAGAGCAAAGAGATATCAGACTACAAATATAATAAAGGAACCAGATTCTCAAACCACATTTAGGAGCCCAGATCTGTTTTATGGGCATTGTGAAGCCAGTCAGGGCCTACTGAAGGGCAATGCTCTGATGAGAGCTACATTTTTGGGAGGCCTTGGTTTAGACAGGGGCGAGTTGTAGGGAGACCAAAGGCCGCGAGGCAAGTGACGATGCTGCGGCAGCCTCTGATTGAGAGAGACTCTGCAGGGTTCTATGAAGGCAGCATCCAGATTGCTTCTTATGTTTAACTGGCTCTTGCTAAATCCTGTTCTCTTTTTCTTCTCCCTTCTCCTTGCCTCCTCCACCTGGAAGCCTCGAAGGGTCCCAGCACCACGTACCTGACCAAACCCATTCCTTGCAACCTCACCTCAATCACAAAGCTAAAGGACAAATGGGGAGTTCAGTGTGGGCCTGGACCATATGCCCTATGCTGGATCTCAAAGCATGTCCTCATGGAACTTAATAATACTGGCTGATGCTTATTGAGTATTTCTTCTATGTCTGGCATGAATGCCTACAACAACCCTATGAGGGAGGTACTATTATCATTCCACTTTACATTCAAAGAAATGAGTAGAGAGAGAGAGGAGAAGGTAATGTGCTGAAAGTCACACAGCTTGGAAGAGGTGGGATTGGGACTCAGACCCGTATCATTGAACTTTGGTGCCCAGCCCTGACCACTCAGCTCCTTTGCCTGCCTTTTCTATGTGGCTGTAATAGGTGCGATTAACCACCATCTGTTATTATATCCTGTCAATAGAAAATCCAATTCCAGCTTCCAAAGGACCAGCAATCAAGTGTACATTTGAAACAGGTCACACTGAGAAATTTGCAAAACCTATGTGAAGAAATTCACAAAAGTTAATGCAAGGCCATAAAAGAAGACTCAAACAAATAAGGAAACATTCTATGCTCCTAGACGGTAATACTGAGGAATCTGAGAATGGCAATACCCTACCAAATGATTCTGAAATTTAACATGACCCCAAACAAAATGGCAACAGGAGTCTCTGGAACTTGAAAAATAAATCATAATATCTATCTCAAAGAAAAATAATGTACACGAATAGCCAAGAAATTTAAAAAATATAAACAAGGGACAACAAAAAATAGTGGGAACTGGGATTGCCATGCGAACAGCAAAATATATTATAAAGCTGTAATCATTAAGAGCATGTATTTGTATTGCCTTAGAATGGTAAATCACTGTAGAGATATAGAAACACAGAACGAAATATATAAATATAGATAGAAAGATGATATAGATATATATAGGTATAGACATACTGTATATATTGGAATTTAATATGTAACAATGGAGTATTTTGACATAGTGAAGAAATGGAAGAATATCCAGTAAATGTTAAAGAAAACTGTTCAGTTGAGAAAAAAGCAAAAAAGCTATCGCACTATGCAGAATATTCAAAATAAACTATAGATACATTTAAAAACTAAAGAAAGAAACTTAAATTATCAAAAGAAACTCTTAAAGTACTTTGTTTCATTTTCAAAAACCTTTTTATTTACATACAAAATACCAATGCCAAAACAAGAGAACTCAGTACATTGGGCTTTATCAAATGTGTAACTTGATATGAAAAATATCATAAATTGAACTAAAAGTCAAATGATAGTCTTGAGGAAATCTTTCTTACTGCAAACAAAGAAGTATTATTTATAATATAAAAGAACTCCTTTAGGTCAATACGTTGAAGACAATCTACTCAATAGAAAAATTGGTGCCTAGATTAACCAAAGCAATCTTAAAAAAATATTTTTTTGACAGTTCCTACTTTCCAATCTCAAAACATACTACAAAGCTACAACAATCAAGACAGTGTGGTACTGGCAGAAGGATAGACAAATAGATAGAGTTGAGACTTCAGGGGAGAAGATCTTTCCATTTATGGTCAACTGATTTTTGACAAGGGTGCTAAGGCAACTCATTGAAGAAAAAATAGCCTTTCAACAAACTGTTCTGGAACAACAGCATATTCACATGCAAAAGAGTGAAATTGGACCCCTACCTCATATCATATGAAAAAATTAACTCAAAATTGATCAAAAACCTACACATAAGAGTTTAAAACAGGTTGGATGTGGTGGCTCATGCCTATAATCCCAGCACTTTGGGAGGCCAAGGCAGGCAGATCACTTGAGCTCAGGAGTTTGAGACCAGCCTGAGCAACATGGCAAAACCCCATCTTTACAAAAATACAAAAAAAGTAGTCAGGTGTGATGGCATGCACCTGTAGTCTCAGATATTTGGGAGGCTAAGGCAGGAGGACACCTGAGGCCAGCAGATCAAGGCTATAGTGAGCCAAAATCACGCCACTGCATTCCAGCCTGGGTGACAAAGTGAGACCCTGTCTCAACAACAACAACAACAAAAGAGTTAAAAACATAAACACTTAAAAGAAACAAAGGAGCAAATCTTTGTGATCTTGGATTAGGCAATGATCACAAATGACATAAATTAAAAGTGCCCCAAAAAAATAGGTTAATTTGACCTCATGAAAATTGAAAACTTTCATGCTTTGAAGGACACCATCCAGAAAGTAAAAAGATAACCCACAGAATGAGATAAAATATTTGCAAATAATGTATTTGATAAGGGACCTGTATCCAGAATGCAAAATTCTTACAACTCAATAATAAAAAGACAACCCAATTTAAACATGGACAAAGAATGTGAATAGACATTTTTCCAGTGAAGATATACCAATAGCAAATAAACACCTGAAAAGATACTCAACATCACTATTCATCAGGAAAATACAAAGCAAAAGCAAAATGTGACTACTTCACTCTCCCTTGGAAGGCTGTAACAAAATGCACAGATAATAACAAGTGTTAGCATTGATGTGGGAGAATCTGGAATCTTCAGAGATGGCTGGTGGGAATGTAAAATGATTCTTTGGAAAAGAATCCAACAATTCCTCAAAGGGTTAAGCTTAGTTGTTATATAACCCAGCGATTTCATTCCCAGATGTATACCAAAGACTATTAAAAGCATATGTTCCAAAGCTTGCTCATGAATGTTCATAGTGACGTTAAAATAGACAAAAAGGGCAAACACCCTCAGAGTCCATTAACTGATAAATGGATAGACAAATTATGGTACATCCATACAATGAAATATTATTCAGCCACAAAAAAGAATGAAGTACTGGTACATGCTACAACATGGGGGAAACTTGGAAAACATCATGCTAAGTGAAAGAAGCCAGGCACAAAAGGCCATATATCATGTGATTGCACTTATACGAAATGTCCAGAAGAGGACAATCCATAGGGACAGAAAGTAGATTCGTGGTTGCCAGGGAAGGACAAGGGAGAGTGACTGCTAAATGGGTAGGTTTCTTTTCAGAGTGATCAATGTACAACTTTGCAAATACAAAAAAACCATCAAATTGTACACTTTACATGGATAAACTTCAAAGTGTATGAGTTATATTTCAAATAAGCTGCTATTGCTTTTAAGGACAAAGATTGAACAGAAAATTCACTGAAGGTCAACACACAATGAAGATAGGCTCCACTTCATCGGCAATTAGTAAAATGCGATTAAAATCATGAGGAGGTGTTATTTTTCATCCATCAGATTTGCAAAATCAGCATATCTGACAATCTCAAGACCTGCAGAGGATGTAATGTAATGTAATCAGAGATATCATAGGGGCTGGTGAAACTTGAATTGGTACAGCTCCCTTGAAAAGCAACATGGCAACACCCAATAAAACTACAAATGCGTTCATTGCCTCAACGATTTCACTTCTGGTTTAAACTGTAGAGAAATATCTGCATGTGCACAGAGTGAGAAAGATATTCATTATAGCATTATCATTGACAGCAAATCATTGGAAACAATTTAATTTATTTTTTATCGAGGAAAGAATACTCAAAGAAATTGATGTATTTGTATCATGGAATATTATGCAGCATATTAAAGGAATTAGGCAAATCTTTAAGTACTGCTATGTAACATTTTAAAGTCATTTTAAAATTGCAACAATAGGTACACTTTGATCCCAATAGTGATTTAAAACACACAAGTTATTTGTGTATATGCACACGCATATATTCGTAGTTTGCACCACAAAGATGCAAAACACACTGCTTATAGTGGTTACCTCTGAGAAAGGAGTGAGTGTCAAGGGGGACTTTAATTTTACACATTGTTTGTTTATTGTTAATGAGAATTGTTTATCTCGTATAATTAAGGAGGAAGTTTGAAAGGAAGATACGAAGGGCGTTAGGAAAGATAGGTAAGGAGGACGGGAGAAAAGGCGGAAGACGGGCACATCATGGCTTATAAGGTTGGTGGGAGGCTGCCTGTCCTTTGGCTTCCTGCAGAGAACCCCAGAGAGTCACTAGTTTTGTGACTATTAAACTCACAGTTATGGCTTTTATTGACTGAATTCTAATTTATAAAGTCTCTGCAGCAAAAATTTTCATGCAGCATCCACAGAAATAACTATTAAAATACTCTGTTCTTGAAAATTATCAATAACACTCCCCCATCATCAACTGAGCAAACCTGTTGGATTAAAGCTATCAAAGATTGTTCACCAAGCAGTGAGGCTGCCTAATACATACGCTCTACTCATGGTTCTCGGTTCCCTCTGCTACTTTGATTTAAGAGCATTAGGAAACTGTGTAATTTTTTTGGTCCTCTTTTTATTTCCATGGTAATTTATGTCTGTGGGTAAGCATTTTATTTTATCAGAGACATGGGGCTAGAGTTATTTTCCGAGGCGCTTGAGTTTTCCTTTGACGCCACTGAAATTAAAGGCAGAGCGGCAGAGAGTACCCATGCTGTTTGTCAAAGAGTCAGAGGTTAGAATTACATTTGCTGCCATTTATTGCGACTATTCCGTGCCAGTAGTTAGGGTAGCACTTCTCATGGGCAATGCAGTATTATTAATATTGCAGACATCAAAACATTTGTGAATGGGATATAATTGACTTGTCAGTCACATTAACAATATCCCCTATGGAATACCCTTCCAACAATGGATGAGCAGAATATTCTTAGGTTATTTACATCAGAATCTTTAAGTCTTAAACCTTTGAAAAAAAACACTGAAGGTTTATTTTAGCTTTAACACAATATGGAGATATAATTTTGTGTATGTGACGTATATGAAAGAGCTTACACTCAAGACTACTAATAAATAGTTCTGAAAACCAAAGGATTGTTTTAATGAATAACAAACCAACCACCATATGAAAATATGGTGCAAAAGTTTAGTTTTTTTTTTAATTGGGGTTCTCACATTATAAGATCATGACAAAATTCCACAAATGTTTAATTAAGTTTTGAGTAGACAAAATAAATACTTAGAACTTTAAGCTAAGGCTTAAAAGTTTCTGTAAGGTGAAAATACATAAAAACCCCATGTTATATATATAGAGGAAGAAATAAAGAAATCATTAGCCAAAACATAAAATTTGAACGTGACTTAAAATTCTATCTTTCTATCAATAGGTTAAAATTAATTTTATCTTGAAATGGATCCTGGAGCAGAAGCAATTCTCTTGCTAAAAATAAAAGTTAAGGCCTCCTGATTGCAGTGTAAAATTAATAGGATTAGTAATGTGTATGTAAATACTTAAATATCCAGAACACAGAAAAACTCAGAGACATTATTAGGAAGTCATTTCTAAATGATATATAACATTTGTTTCACAAGCAAATTGCCCATTTTAAACTGGAATTACATTGATGTTTGAGGAAAAGAGAAAAACATTCAATAGAGTCATGTGATCTTTGAATTAATTTACCTGTGAATTTTTTTTTTTTTTTTACCATGAGACAGACATGCTTTTTTGTCATTTAAATTTTTACAGGACTATCCAGTAAGGAATTAAGAACAAGCCATTTTATTTACATGAGAGCTTTCCGCTTTTTATTTCACCCATATTATCGGCCCAGCTCAGAAAGAATTCTCAGATCTCGTGGACTGACTCCTTTTATGCACATAAATAAATACACTGAGTGAATTGTTTGATGGAAACATTCCACTAACTATAGCAAACATTCCTGACTACAAGACATTTGGGGATTTTCCTGAAGACTCCTTCCTTTTTCATCTAAGTCAATGTCATAAGTAAAATAGATTTTAAAAAATTCTTTTAAAACATTCTACAAATTTGAAGTACTGTCATTACTTTACAATTAACAAATTTACCCCTAAAGAGGACTTTCGTTTTGAGCAACCCCCTGGTTTGAATGTCTGGATATGAGAAAACACTTGAACTGTTTGACAGATCCTTTCATTCACATAATGAACATCTATTGAGCACCTACTATGCGGCAGCGGCTGTGGCAGGTGCAAGGATACAGAGGTGAGCAACACTAGTTGGGGAAAGAGACTTTTATTTTATTATCCTGGAGATGTATAACTACACATCTTATGAAACCATGAGAAAGCAGCTATAGGGCCGGGCGTGGTGGCTCACGGTTGTAATCCCAGCACTTTGGGAGGCCGAGGCGGGTGGATTGCCTGGGGTCAGGAGTTCAGGACCAGCCTGGGCAACATGGTGAAACCCCGTCTCTACTAAAAATACAAAAATTAGTTGGGCGTGGTGGCAGGCGCCTCTAATCACAGCTACTCTGGAGGCTGAGGCAGGAGATTCGCTTGAACCTTGGAGGTGGACGTTGCAGAAAGCCAAGATTGCGCCACTGCACTCCAGCCTGGGTGATAGAAGGAGACTCTGTCAAAAAGAAGGAAGGAAGGAAGGAAGGAAGGAAGGAAGGAAGGAAGGAAGGAAGGAAGGAAGGAGGGGAGGAAGGAAGGAAGAAGGGAGGGAGGGAGGGAGGGAGGGAGGGAGGGAGGAAGAAAGGAAGAAGGGAGGGAGGGAGGCAGGCAGGCAGGCAAGCAGCTATGAGACTGTAACAGAAGGACTTTAGTAGTCTGGGCATCAATGAAATGATGTTTTAAACCAGAAAGTGAGATTTCCAGACCCTAACGAACACTGCCAATACACTTGTACAGTCAGAGGAGCCTCATTTTATGAGTCCCTAACTTGCATTATTGCTTATAACTACTCTTATGTGGCCTTTGTACACTGAGTCAATTTAAAAAAAAGCTAGAATGTTCAAGAAGTACTTAGCTAAGCTTTGAACCCTGTTGTTTGCAAGATTGGCTTTATATAACATGTGTCTCTTGGCAGTGCCAGTGTCCATATGTGGGGTGACTAGGCCAAGCTGTAAGATGACAATTCTTTTTTTAATTATCTTTTAAATTTTTGTCTTATTTTTCGTAGAGATGGAGTCTTGCCCTGTTGTACAGGCTAGTCTCAAAACTCACATGCTCAAGTAATCCTCCTACCTCGACCTCCCAAAATATGGGGTTTACAGGTGTGAGCCACCACACCCGGCCAGGTGACAATTCTTAAATGTTCTAGCTGTGCGATGTAAGGATCTAATAGCCAAGATCCACACTTGAGACTAAGAAATATTGCCATATAATTTCTCGGTTTTTTCCCTTAGTGGAAAAATCTGAAAATCCGGATTTTATTTTCATAACTAATATATTATGTCTAATCAGGTTGCCAAAACACAAATTATAACAGCACCCTGCCTACCTTCTCAGGTATTCATTTAAAAATTGTGACAAAACAACCTCTCCTTTCTCACCTGGATTATTTCAAGTTTGAACGTGTAAATAATTGGGAAAATGTCAGTGGAAAAGGAAATAATAGCCAAGAATATTTTATTGCTGAAATTTGCTCATAGACTAGATTCTCTCTCTGAATTAAATATATATTATATAGTATACATACATATGTATAATACATATTATCAGTGTAATTAGCAAGTATTATTTATGATTTATTATGAAACCAGTGGTACATAAAACCTTTAAAATAACCAGTGGTTATCTGTTGATCATTTTTCACTAGCTCCAGACTGATTTTTTTTTCCTTTGCAACTCTTTAAGATTTTGAATTAACTTTCTGAAACTTCCAGTATGCTAGCCTGTCTATCTAATGACCCTTCATATAACCATCTCTGAAAAAATAATTGCTAGTAAAAATAAACATGTGAAAATTGTTCAAAGGTGGAAAATGTTAATTTTGAAAAAGAAATTATGCTTCAAAGTTTGAGCCTGTGATATTTTTAAGTAGGTTGAGATTGATGAACTCCAATAATACCTACATCCTAAAGCTAGATCTTTTCATGTTCCTTAGTAAGAGAAATGCCTAAAAATTATAAGGCACATTTTGGGCAGACTTGGCCAACAACCTGTGTCGAAATGAATAATACCACGGCATCAAGCTAATACGATTTCATTTAGCCAGACTTGCCACCACCAAATAGTCACCTTTTGTAAGGTTATTGTAATGGCTTAATTTAATCTTACCATATGCACAACATGGGTATGGTTACTGACTGATAACGAAACTAGTTGCATTCATTAAATACTGCTATAAATCTCTCTTCTGAAATAGCTATAATACAGCCTTCCAGCAACAACAATAATGTAATTCTTAATCTTTTTCTGTGATATTATATAACTGTAGCCTGCAGCTAACTCTCACTGTAGGTGCTGGGGGTGGTGTGAGGTCTTTGCATTCCTATGAGAAGGTGGTGGGGCTAGAGGGCTGGAGGTATTTGAGTAAAATGTTAGAGACTGAAAAAACTCAGAAGTGAGCAAATTCCTCTTTCACCATGGATGGAGGAAATAAAACACATCAAAACTCTCATTTTTGAAGTCTTCCTGTGAAGCCATTCCTTTATATTTTCATCAATGTACTCTTTGCTGAGAAAAATTCCCTGTATTTTCACTTCATGGGGAATAAGTTAACTATTGAAATGTGCAGGTATGTGATTCTTAGAACACTGATTTTATAAAGTTTAAATGTTGAGGAGAAAGTCCATTCTCGTGGCATTTGCAAACCCATTTAAAGCTTCATTCTGCTGAAACCTAATTTTTATAATATATACATCAAAATAGATTTTAACAAAACTAGCATTCTTTTAGGAAATTTTTCAGTGTTCTAATCTTCGGAAGCACAGAAAAGTTTCAGATAATCAAGTTACATTTTTTGGGGGGAGGGGAGGGCCTGCCCTGCTTATTTTAAAGCTCTCTTTTGCACAAACCATTTGTATATTGAGAATTAAAAGAAAAAGGAAAAAAGGAAAAACCTGTTGCAAGATCTCCAGCATGGACAGAGGGTGCTTTCTTCTTCTGCACTGGCAGTTTTAAGATTAAGTGCCTCTGTAGGCTCTCAGCATTATCAACCTTGTCCAGTGGCTGAATATTCTCTGCAGAATTTGTTCTACAGAAATTTTCTCAGTATAGATCTGTCTTCACTCTGATTTTTATGGCTGTGAGCGTTTTTGAAGCCTCCCAGAATTACTGGCATTCTGATTATTTTCTCCTTTTGGAGGAAGACCATGAAAACATCCAGCTTAGGTGAGCATATATGCGCACGAGATTTCTAAGCCAGTCACAGGGAAGTGATTTCATTGAACTGAACCCAGGATGCCAGTGTGACTGAACCTGTAGAATTTAGGAACTAACAACGGCAGGTATTATTTCATTTCATTTCATTTCATTTGTGAGAGATAGAGCGGCAACGAGAAGCCGCAAGTTTCCTCTGTCCCTTCGAGTAAAAGCAGACTCTACCACTAAAGTCAAAATGCATCTTCACGAAAAGAAAACGAGTTTATGATGCTTAAGACTGGCCTAAAGGGCTTAGATTCACTAGAGCCAACCAGAAATCAATCAACGCTGGCTCACACAGTGAAACCTCATGTCAGGCAAAAGGGCTATGTTTAAGTGAAATGTCATCAACAAAGACTGTGAAGACCTCTCAAGTGGCCTCACCTTCCCTGAACTTCTTGGGAGGAAGCGAAACCATCCTCATTGTTGCCTGTTAATATCCTTCAGAGGGGACTTGGTTTTAGAAAATCCGATATGCAAACATACCAAATTATAAAATTCTAGGGAGGATGCAGATTTGCATAGCTTTGGACCACACCACTGCAGGGCATGACTGTCTTTCTGGGCTGGATGGAGTACATCCTATTGATGGTCTAAGCTTTGAAGCATTGTGACAGCGCCCTCCCACAAATGCACCAAACATGTAATTTATCATCAACAACAACAGAAAAGCCTCTTTGTTATTTTCAAATGGTACAAAAAGTTATATGTTTGCTGGAATATGTCCCTTGGTTCTGGTTACAAATTTCTGGATAGCAGTATCAAGTCTAAACTTTGCTATTGCTTGTTGAGTACGTGTGTATATATGGGGGAACGTAGAGATGGTGATTAGAGCTTAAGCCGACCTTCCTCACAGGTTTCCCAGGACTGGTGCAGGCTTTTGTGGAGTTGCAGAATCTGAATTTGATGGTGCTCTGGCCTCAGCCTTAAACTGGGCCTCCACCTGCCCTGATAGCACACAAGTTGGCAGCCATGAGTCACTCCCTGGAGCCTTCCCAACCTATCCAGAGCCCAGCCACCCAACTCTTTCCAGAGAGTCTCTTTGTTCATCAATGAACCAAGACTTCCTCAGAAATGCAATTATCCAGGCCTAGTAAATTCATTCAAATCCTGACGGTCCCTCCCACCTGTTCCCTTCCACCTGCCAGCAGAAGACTGCTTGGAATAATTCTCACGGAAGTCTTGAAGCCATAGTTATTCATTCACGGTGCCTCAAAGCCTTGCTATCCTGGTCCACACTGCTCAAGATGGGAAGCTCCCCACTCAGTCCCTTCATTACCAGCCAGTTCTGTGCTGCCTGACCCCTTCCCCAAACTCCCACTCTGCTTCCCAGCCACATGCTTCACTGTGCCTTCTGGGACCTTGTTCTAGAACCTACAAGCCATCCTCAACCTCAGGGGAGGCCTCCTTCATTGTATGGTCCCCACTAACAGTTGACTTCCTCCCAAGGACACTGTTCCTTTACCATCTTCTCAAGTGGAGACTGCCTCATCCCCCAGACCTTCATGAACCTTAGAATTAAGATGCACTTGCTGATCCATCTCACTAAGTCCAGACACCTTCTCCTCCAATCCACTGAGACTCAGGTGACTGAGCCAGAACATGTCCTGCCCTCATCGCTTATTTATTCATCACTCATCCAAGACCTGAGCATCTGGTTCACAGCCCCTTCCCTCCCAAATGACAATAGCATCCTAGGTGCTTTCAGCATCTTCATGGGCACACAGCCGGTTCCCTGGCCACTCAGCTCCTTAAACTATTTCCATTGATTTCTCATCCATCTCTGTCACCCACTCTGATTACCACACCCCTGACTATGTCATCACTAAGAACTGCTCCATCCTAAAGTCATGAAAATCTCAACATCTGCTATGTGACCACCATTCAACTCTCCTACTACTACTGTTTTAGCTTCACTGGGATCTCCCTTCTCCTGACTCTATTTTACCCTTCATCTTCCAGCCCCTCCTGACCTCATTTCCTTCTCTATCAAGCTGAGATTCAGTGGCAGTTATGTTAGGCAAGGTTTGTTGTTTCCTCAACCCCCATGTTCTTGGGATCTCCCATCCCATCTGCCTAGAAAAACTTAGCTCTGGATCCACTCCACTGTTTACTTGCTCAGCTGAGCAATGCTGGAGCAGATCACACAACTCTAGACACTGGGGCCATGACAAATTGAAGATCTCCAATTTCATCCAAATCCTCAACTCTGCCAGCCAGTCTTTATTTCTTACTCAACCTGTTTTCCTCCCATTCTCCACAAGAGCAATTCCCAACATTCGCTTAAAGTTTTTAACTCAGCTAACTCTTGCTCTCTTTGCAAAGACATAAATTCAAACACCATTGTGAGAGGCCTCACACGACATCCTGCCACCTCCCTAATATGCTTATGCCCACAACCCTTCGTTCCTCTCCTTTTCCATTAGGAGAAGTGCCCTTCCTTCTGCTCAAGACTTCACCCACAGCATGTTTTCTGTAGTAACAAGCAGCAGCTAGTTTCCTCTTCAGGAACTCACTTCAACCCATTAGCATTTAGATATGTACCAACACTTTCTTCTTTAAACACACACACACACACACACACACACACACTTCCCTTCAACTATATCAATGTCTCTTTCTTCTCTTTGCAAGTGGAACTTCTTGAAAAAGTGCTAAATTCTTCTCTTTTCTTCTTCCCTCCCCTTTGCCCTACACTCTCCTTCAATCAGCCTTTTTTCCCAACAATCCCACAAAATTAATCTCACATCACTTACATTATTTTCTAAATTTATAGACAATTTTTCAGCATGCATCTAATTTCAGTGTCATAGCACATAAATCCTTGTATTCGCCACCAAGAATTAACAAAGGCATATCATTATTTCTCCAATAAAATATAAATATAATAAACACAATGAAACTACCTCTACACCTCACTCCATTGCTTTTCCGAGCACATTCTCCTCTCTTTCTCCTTCACTCTCCAGATTCAGCCACTAATAAATGCTTAACAAATACTGTGCATATTAAATACTGGTTGGGTCCAGTATGAGTTGACATGATAAATTTGGCCCGTGTCTTTTCAGTCCATGCCTCTATAGTTCTATTACATATTTATAATATATACATAATCAAGACAACACATACTACATACTCAATATACCATCTTCTTTGACATCTTTTAGAACGTTAACCAAATGGTATCTTACTGGCATAATACTATTGTTTGGTCTTTTTTCAACTCAACATTATTTGAATACTATCCATGTTGGAACGCAAGTGTCTGAATCATTAATTTTAGTTGCTGTGTGATATTCTATCATATAAATATACCTTATGTGATTATCCATTCCAGGCCCAAGAGATGCTTATGTTGTCTACAATTTTACAATACAATTACACATGCAAGTCGCCTGTACTCTATGACACTAGAATGAGCGTAAGTTTATGCATTTGCTCTTGCACACGAGTCAGATTTTCTCCAGGATACACATCTAGAAGCAGATTTTCTGGATGGAACGCATACATATTTTCAGCTTACTAGATTATGCCAAATTGTTCTCCAAAGTGACACCAATTTCTACTCCCACCAGGTATGAATGCCTGCTGCTCTTTACTCACACCTTCACTGATGTGCGGCATTGTCAGATTTTTTAGTGTTTGCCCATCTGATGGGTGCAAAATGGTATCTCATTTTGGTGGTAGTGTACAGTTCTATGATTAAAAGTGAGGCTGAGTTTGCATTCATATGTTTTTTGGCCCCTCATGTTTCCTCTCATATGAGTTCCTTAATTCCTCTCTCTTTCCTATTTTTCTTCTGGATTATCTTTCTATTATTGGTGTGCAGGAGACAGTTATTATCTTTCAGTCTTTATTTTAACCATGCTTGCCCCTACATCCCAATTTATCACCAAGTCCTGAATATCTGTCAAAAATCTCTCCACTTTCACCATCTCTAAAGCCAGAATGACCCCAGTGGAACCTTGCCATGTCGTATCTGAATTGCTACAGACAGCTTCCTAACCATCTTCCCTGCCGCTTGTCTGGTAGCCTCTAACATACACAGCAATCGGGGAATATTCCCATTACACAATTCTGTTATTCAAAATGCCTTAAAGGTCTCTAATTGTCCTCCTGAACATGACATGGAGGACAGGTATAATATGGCCTCTGCCGTTTTCTTCAACTTCATCTCAGTTTCTCCCCGCTAGTTCACACACCCTGTGCTCTAGCTGTGTTTACTGACTTCGGGTTCTGGTACTGGGCCATGCTCTCTGCTGACATCTTGGCCTTTGCATCTGCTGCTTGCTCAGCTTTGAGCCCTGGTGTTGAGCCTGCCCCATCACCACCACCTCCATCACCTGAATAATTGGTTCTCAGTCTCCAGATCTCAGCAGAGAAAGCACCACTTTTCTGATTTCATAGTTTCAGGTGAGTCATCTCTTCTAGATGCTCCCATGACACCTCCTGTTTATTTCCAGTGTTGCGTGTGCCATGTTATATCATAATAGCTGCCTCTTTGTATTCACCAGTAGAGAGGGAGAGAGAGAAACGATGGGAACAGGAGCCATAGCCAACTTCTTTTCAGGTATAACTCCAGTACCTCAGGAGACACTTGGTTTAGAGAAGCTGTGATTCATAAAATAGAGAGATTTGATCCTCAATCCACTTAGGCAAAAAATAAAATAAAATAAAAGTCAACATACAGAAAAGTTTTTGAAGAGACACTTCTTGTACAAATACTAGATCCTAACGACAACAAAAATATTTGATTGGTGTGAGTCCTGAGTGTAGAGGACTCTCTGGAGTGTGTGTTTATCAAATCTTATAGTAGCTTAAGATGCATGAATCTGATGTTGTTCAGAAAGAAATCTGAATGATGCGTATAAGAATATACACAAGAGGCATTTCCCCCTTAAACATCTCTTTGTTTCCAGAACTTAACTGAAACAGCTCATCCACTCTGTTTGTCTATACAACTATACTTTTATGACAATATGAATATATATATAGATAGTCTTAAAAGAAGAACTTGTAAAAATGAGATAAGAATGACTTCCGGCTCTCCATTATGTAGAACTCCTACATATTTGATGAGTATGTTTAGAACCGCTTGATGCTAGCACAATGCCTGACACCAGTTATTTGATACAGCTTTTTAATAAAAAGAAAATGTGACGGAGTTAGACAGATGTTGGTTAGAACCCTGGTTACTTACCCTCTGATAGTTTAGCCTAAGTGGGCATTTTAAGACTAGTAACTTTTCTCAGGGTTGTTGTGAGGATTAAATCAGATGTTAAATCGATGTGAAATGCCCCTAAAGAATGCACATAGTAGGCTCAGAGTACTACTGTCCTCTCCTTCTTAAGCAAGAATCCTCCCGAAAAGTGTGCCTAGTGTTCATCCTCTGCTTAGATCCTTGCTTTGAGCTCATAAACACATTTCTGAAAAGTTAGTGGCAGCCATTCATTGAGAGCTTGCTGGAGACCAGACACTGTGCAAGTGCTTTGAAATCTGACCTCCTTTAATATATAAAACAAAAACAAAAACCCACTCGAGGTCATGTGTATTAGAATCTCCATTTAAAGAGGTAGAAACAAGGTACAAGGAGGTGAGAATTAATGCAATGAAATGAATGATAGACCAAATTTTCAGGTGAATGTTTTCTAATCACTAAAAAGCACTGAAATCTCACCACTAGGGAGGGCTTTTGAAGTACTTCATCTTTTTGACAGGGCTACTATTTTGGAAGACATGGAGAAAACATCTAGATATTAGCAAAGCATTTTACAAAGTGAAGGGCATAAACAAGAAAGAGAACATAAAAAAGGCAGCGATTACAAAACATTGATCCTGACATGTAGTAGGTGTTTAATAAATACTGGTTGAATCCAGGGCCGCTTTCAAGTCTTTGCAAAATCCCATAGCCATGCCAGCTATTTATAGCTAGACTCTCTCCTTAATAATCAGTGTCCAAATCCCCAATTGTTAAATACTTTGAATATCTCACCAGTTGACTAAGAATTATATATAAATTTCTTTCTATGTATAAAATTTGATGGGATCTTGAACATTTAAACATTTTGATTTCTAGCTTTAAGAAATAAAACTGATTCAAATCCATGCACTTTAATCTGAATGAAGTTAGAAATTTGAATTTCCAACTACAGGAAATGTGACCAATTAAAATCTATGCTTTGGAATTTTTCTTGGTTGTTTCCTGTTAATCATCCATGAAATGGAACCAAAAACCACTTACTTCTGTCTAATTAGTGCTACTTCTGAAACTCAGTCAGATCATTGGGTTAAAATGATTTGGAGCGTATCAAGCCTGGATAATGCAAATTATCGATCTGTAGCCAACACTTTTCTAGGGCGAAACTTATTACAAATAAAAATATTATTTACAAAAGCATTTTTTAGAAAGTTGAGTAAAAAAAGTTCACGGAGGAAATGTCCTGTACCTAGATGGAGTCCATCTTCGGTTTCTTCTCCTTTCCTTTGGGGTTACTTATCTTGGGTATGTTTCTTTCCCACAGCACCGTCAACAGAAAGCGAACAACAGGGCAAAGAACATGAGGGCGGCTTGAGTCCGTCTTCACAGCTGTGCAACAGGAGTTCTGGTTAGAGGCTCAGGGGAGAAATGAGATCTGGGCATTACCTATGGTTTGGAAGTAATATGGGGCCTCTTGGTGCCTCCTTGAAATTTGGTTCTTACAAAGGAAATGAAAGTAGTGTTTTTAGACTTTATCTTCCTAAGGCTTTCTTTCCAACAAGATTTCTATGTAACAGAAAAACTTTCTGAACCTTGACTATGTCTTCCAGTACAGATAATGACGACTACTTAAACTGCATTTAAAAAGTGCTGAGTAGTTGATCCCAGTACCTAATGATGTTACTTATCTCCTCAGAGTCTGATTGACACTAAAAATAATAAATTAGAACAGAAAATGATTTTACCAGTTCTATGGGCTGACGGGCGGGCTAAGTATAATACCCTCCTTTACGCTTGTCATTGAATTCTATATGTACGGTACAGATCTGAAAAAGGAAGACAGGATTGTACTGTGATTTCATGATTTTTATCTTCAATCACCTATCATTCAAACATATAAAATTAATTTGCCTACTTAAAAATTTCAGGCAATAAAAAGTTAGGACGAACACTTTCTGTGGTGATACAAACATTGTATTGGACAGCCTATTGCACAAGCAGGAGTGAAATAATAAATTAAAAACTGTCACTCCTGGGTTATCTAGGATATAGCCTCTGAGACACCTATTTCCTTCATCTGATCTAGTACATTTATAAATTCAGAATCAATAGTTATACTTGCCAAGTCACTGGGATCCATTTGGGAAATAATTTTAAAGTGGTCAGACTTGAAACTATCACATATGTCACAATCAAGTAATAGGTTTGTTTTAAGCAGTTAGTAAATCAAAATTAATTTTTACAATTATTTACAAGACAGTTGGGTGGTTTAATTTATACCACAGTGGTTGTGGTTGTTTTAAATTTCAGTAAATCATGGTAGATTTGTTCTTTGAGTTTGGGGGGAGAGAAAAAAAAATAAAGTTCAGAGGAAAAAAGTTTAAAATATTCCTACTTTTTATTTTAGGTAAGATGAGCAAATCATTGAGGATGATTTTTAATTTTAATTCATTCAATGAGCTCTCCTAATGCAATCATTTTCTCCATGGAAGTCCTTAACCACAGTGGCCATTTGCAGCTGATGATTTTTTTTATATAAATAATTTATAAAGCCACTATACACTTATACTTTTACACTGAAAGAGAAAGAGAGAGAGAGAACAGAATTGCATCTTAAACTCTATTTACAAATTTACCTTGGCAGGCCCTCTTACTGCCAATAGGAAACGATGTTGCATATTTAATTTGCTCTTTTGTTACAACAGGGCTTAGGTTAGTTAATTTCAATTTTCGATTTCAAAAGCTATCAAATATGGCTCAGATGAGAAATCAATTTTTCTCAGCTGCCTCTGTTTTTGTGATGGGAGGCATCTCATTGGCTGAAGGTGAGCCATGTGACATGGCAAGAGATTAGTTCACCAGACCCTGTGTTGCTGCCACCTCAATTACTGCCTGCCTCTTGTAATTTAGCCTTATAACACCTAATTTCAAGACAGAACTCATATTTAATTCATGAAAGCTTCCACAAGAGTAATTGTGAAATAAATTGCCATAGAAGATATCCATTTGTGACTCATTTTAATTTTGTATGCTAGTAGCATGCTATTTATTCTACTTGTTTAACACTTTAGCACAAACATTTTTTTTTAATATTGAACTTTATGCACTGATAGCTGCATACTTTGCACCATTTTCCCACATTACATCATCTCCTTTACTGGGATTTCCTTTCACAAAACTTTCACCCAGTGGTATTTCCAAAGGTTGTTAAAATCAAGAACTTATAATCTCCTAATTACTGAATACTGTTGTTATGATCTGCATAGAACTTTAAAAGTAGCAACTAAAAATCACAAATGACAGCAGATAAATGGTAGTTAGATGACAAGGATCATTCAAAGGGCTGAGAAATAAATAGAGTTTAATTTAAATAATATTTTAAACAAAGGCATTCATTACACATATTGACATTTTCATTTCAACATTGGTATATATTTTAAAATTCTTGAACCAAAACATATATATTTCCTGTGTATACACACCATTTTGTCCTTTTCCTCCCTGTTGCTATGCCAACAAGGTGGGTGAGGCCTTCTCAACTGCCAAACTCAGCTGTCATCCCTTCACCCTAAAAGCCTTATAATTGCTTTTATTTGCATACGACAATTAGGCAGGATGGCTCACAGCGAGAAAAACCAACCTTTCTCTCCCCAAGTGCACACAACGCCAGCCTGTAATTTATAAAAGATACGCGCCATGTGGTGGAGCACTAAAATAGAGTGATGAGTCCTTTCATCTGATTGTAAGCCATTAACAAAAGAAAACATCCCCTTTCAGGCTATAAAAAATGCCTATCTGGTGTGAACCTGCAAAATCACAAAGTGCCCCCCTCCCCAACTCCCCTCACATAGACCCTTCACATTCATTATCACATTGAACTCAAAAGGAGCTCTAGTAAAAGAGTTACATTTGGGTGTTTATGAGTAATGGGGTGCAAATAAAATCCACACTGGGCTAAAATTGCATCCAGTGTAGTTGGTGTTTTGGGGGTAGATTTCTTTTTCTTCTTCTTTTTTTTTTTTAACAAAAACAAAAACAAAAAAACCCTTGTTTTGCATCACATTGCATGTTGAAATGTCATATTCATATAGTCATTATTACTCTTTTTCTTCAGGAAAATCATGACAGGATTTTCCAATCAGCATTCACGTCTGTGAAAGCTCAAGTCAGGAGGAATGTGGATGGTTTAAATCATCCTCTGTTTCAGTTTTCAAAAGGTCTTCAAAAATTAGTGTCTAGTGTAAAAGGTCAAAACATGCTTGGAAATCATTTCAGTGATTTATTGTCATTTTTTCTCATGACTCTAATTCTAATTATTAAGATATTTTAATTTTATTCTTACATGCTGCATCAGATCTAAGAGCAAATTTTAAACAGATTTCTTTTTTTCTTTTTTAAGCAATATTTTAAGTGACCAATTAGACTGTACGGTTTTTCCAGGCTTTTCTTAAAGTTTGTGCTATTGGAGACCTTTACTACACAGAATGAGTGTCAAATGTGAACTTTGTTTCGTCTAAATTATCCCATCTTTAAAACTATTATTCAGAACACGAAAATTGTGACCTATTTCTTTATCTAAGAATCTTTTAAAAAGCAGTCAGCACTCCATTTTTATTCACTAGATACTGAATAAATATTGATTATATAGGCAATTTTGGCCCAGGATCCGTCAATGAACATAACTAATTACAAATCACACAGCTATGTGTCTATTTCTATGATTTTAGAAGGGACTATAATTACAACATCTTAAAATATTTTATCTAGATTAAGAACTATACCTTTTTGTTCCAACATACACAATTATAATAAAGAAGAATTTGCTAAAACAACAAAATATAAAAGTAAATAAAAACACAGCAGTCACTTCAAAAAGCAACAATGAAATTAAAGCAAAGCATTGGCTGTCTTATTTTTTTAAAGTCAAATTCCTTTGGAAAATTATGAAAATGAGAGTATAAATAAAGTTGAGACACACCACAAATTTGCAGGAAGGGAATAAAAGACATGAACCAAAAAAAATTAAAATGCCAATAAACATATGGAAAATGCCAAACCTCACCAATAAGGAAAAAAAATGCAAGTTTTAGAAAACACACAGTCCATCAATTGTTACTGTTACTACTTTTCTAGAGGACAATTTGGAAATATGCAATGACATTTTAAATGAGCATACTGCTTGACCCAGAAATTCTACTTTTAAATTTTGTCGTAAGGTAAAAATCAGAGAAGAATGAATAGACCTATGCAAGGGTGTCTTTGCATGATATGTGCTATTTTATTAATACCAAAATTTTACAACAAGCCAAATGTGCATTAAATAAGTTGTACTATACGCCTATGATGAAATATCATGCAAGCATTAAAAAGTTGATATAGGCCTCTTTGTTTCACATGAATGCCTACCTAGCTATATCTACATTTATGTATATATGTGCATATACATATATATTTAAAGAAAAAAGAATATTCTATAATATACTATTTCATCCAGGTAAATATATATTTATATATACACACATGTAGGTACACATATGTATATAGACTCTACACATACACAAACACACACACACATACATACACATACACACAAAGAATCTGAAAGAGTATACCACACCTACTAGGAACAGTTTTGCGGTGAGTTGGATAGAACTTAGAAGGAGCCCATAAATTTCTCTGTGTTGCTTTAATTCACATCAAGCACAATTTTTAGAGAAAAGGTCCAGTCTTAAGTAGAATTTCAACAAGTAGTATTTTTTTCTTAGGGCAACATGTATTAAAACTTTCCCAATATTACCATTTCATTTTTCTTTTTGTGTCTTCTAGAAGCATTATTTACTTTCTTGACCTTTTCCCAAACTTCATCTCTAGTTTTCTGTTCCCTCTTTGTCTGTTATACCTACAGTACCAAAATTTTCATTTGGATAAAATGTATCAGTATGTGAAGGATTCATCCAGAAAGGGTAAGGTGGTACTATAAGGGTCTAGAAAGTTGGTACTTTCTGTCCAGGGTTATTAATATTAATTATGGAATAAGGAAATGTAACATATATCTATTTGCTGGACGGTATGTCCATTTCTTCTTCCTACATAGAAAGAAAGCAGGCAAGTCCGAAGGACAGCAACCTTGCCTGACAGTTCGGCTGTACCTCAGTCCTGTTGAGTAACGCAGCCTGTTTACTCTTGGGTTTCCAGCATGGTTGTAGTAAGTGCTGAATAAATAGCTGTTGAATCAATGGGATGAAACTGAAAACATTACAGTCAAGCAGGAAACTTCACAGTGTACATTACTTTACCTATGCTAGATGACAGTAGAAGCAGGTATGGGTAACCTTTAACAATTACACTACTGATTTCCTCTCACTGGCAAAGTGAAGGGGAAAACTCAATTATTTTTCTCAATAAGTCAGCATACAACTCAATCTTTTACACAGAAATACCTGGATGTTGAAAACAAACATATTTTACAGATGATTTGGTTGTGTTTTGCTGGACTTAAATAATTCCTTCATTCTCTATTTCACTTTCATAGTTAGTACTTGCTCTAGGGCCACAAAATTTTAGGATCCTGAAATGAAAGAATCCAGAGAAAATTATACTAAAAAAATTCACTCTTATTGGAAACATGGAACAAAAATTTCAATAATAGTAATCCTTGAAAAATATATTCAGCATTTCATTAACATAATATTATATGCAGATGAAATTCCTTAAAGTTAAAGGAACCCTAATATCCTAATTGATTAAAAATGTATGTGACTTTTAAGATCATCTTTCCAAATAGAAAAGGTGAATTTCTCTATCCTCTTCATTTTTGAGGATAGAGAGTATGATAAATTATTGGAAGTATAAGACCAGATAAAAAGTTATTTTGCAGACACCTCTAATGTGTAACATAAACACATTAATTGAAGGAAAATATAAAACATAAGAAATTGGGTAAAAACAAAATACATAGGATGAAGTTTTTCAAGATTATCCTTAAGTTATACTTTGCCAGTGCAATAGATTTATGCCACTTTGGGCTCTATTGCAGTATTGAAAAATATAACATATATATTTTAAGGACAGTGTTGTGTTGCTGTGGTTTTATCATACAACTCAGAAACAATGCAAATACTCTTCTTGAAATATAAGAAGAAATATAATAAATGAATTTTGGATGTATAATAATTGGAGAAAAGGAGAGTTCTTTATCTGCATTCCACAGACATTATTTTTCTTTTTTAAAAAAGAGTTTTCAAAATTATGGCTATTATTTTAAGAAATCACATGAATTTTGTTATTTTCTCTTATCTACAGAGTATCCTTCTTGAAATAAAAATACACATGGGATAGTATCAAGAGAAAAATGTTGTATGAGGAAGCTGAATTTTGTCTATTGTCTGTTTCTTCTAAGCTGCCTTTCATTAGTGGCTGGAGTACTGGAAGATGGGAATAGTGACTCAGTGAATATTGACCACCTTGGAAATTTAAAAATCTTCTTACTTTTCATCCACAGAGTTGTAGACACCCATTTCATCTTATTATGTGTGCTATTTCTAGAAAAGATGCATAAAATTTATCCCACGACAGCAAGTGCACAACTATGAGGGACCATTATACATTATTATTGTTCATTATTACTGTGGTTCAGATCAGATCATATCAGCGGAGAAGGAGGATAGACTTCAGTTCATTGTCTGATGAGATGTGCGTGGCAGTATTGGTTTGGGGAATGCCCTACTTAAATAGGATCCCTTTGGAAAAAACTGTCCAGGCAGAGTGTTGTACCTTTTGGCTGTAGTCTCTTTACAGAACTTTCTTATCTCTTTATTTTCTCCCCACAGTCGTAACTAAAAGGAATCCATGGCTAAGAACTCTGAGTCTCATATGAAACCTCGTGCGGAGTGAATATCGTGAGACATTAATAATAAATTAGGAGATGGGCAAGCAGAGACTGGTTTCTGCTCATTTTTGCCTCTGGTCGGTGAGCTGCAGAGTTGACTCTGACACTTTTAGGGAACAAAGTATCTGCAGCACTACCTCTCCCCCCTCAATTCAAACCTCATCTGAGAACTCCTGAAATGAAGCTGTCACTCAGGGCTGCTTGGGGACCTGTCAGCACAACATTGAGCCTTTTCATTTTGATGGGTCAGCCTGCAATCCCCTTGAAAGAGAAGTCCGTGCCACCGTGGTTTCTCTTTCCACAGGAATTCTGAATTCTAATGAAACTCCAAATCGCTCAATAAAGGCAGGGGCACGAGGAAGTAATCCAACGCAGATCTGAGTGAAATTTGTATTTTATCTTTTTTTCGCAGCCCATTATTCTAATCGCTTAGGTGGTTCACAAAGGGTTGGTTAGCAGGGCAGGCGCAAGAGGAATGAGGTGTCCTTTGTCCTGATGCTACACTGAGATTAGGTAGCAGCTCTCTGAAAATGAAAGGCCGTGGCTCAAATTTCCTTGGGTAAATATCCATCCACCTATTGTAGTTTGCACCTACAGTGCTACACATACATTTATAATGTGTCCTGAGCTGATAGAGAAGAAAGAAATTCACATTAATATATATATTTTTTTATTTTTTGTGTGCCCAGGAAACTGTGTTTCAAAAACCTCATGTGAACCTTTTGCCATAAAATGAAGAAAATAGCAATGTTACTCTCTACATCATAATCGGAAAGCGGGCATGCCTCAGATATATCTTTGGGGCAGCATCATACAAATTATTATTTTCATTATGTTCTTTCAACAATGCTCACATTTGTGAGATACTTGTGTTGAGTGTTACACACTGTTAAACTCCTGTCTTTTCTCTCTTTTTCTTTGGAAAATAATTGCTAAAACTTCAACAAGGAAGGCATTAATGTGATTACCTATTAAACTCTATTTCTTAATGTATTTACATATTATATGCTAGAATTATACATGTTAATTCACGTAAAAAGACAATTCCCCCAGAAACTTACCAAGGAATTTTTTATCCCATTCTAAGTATATTTAGATAGAGGATTATTGTATTCATAGCCCATTTAGAAAGACACTAGAAAGGTATATAGATAAATAGATATACATATATAGGTGTACGTTATCTACCTATAGATATAGATGTAATGAAGTTGACTTTATTGCTTTGCAGCAAGCTGAACCCCCATTAACCTTTGTTTTTATTATTTAACCTTCATGAGGAGCTAACAAGCAATGTTTGAAATGCTACCATGTCCTTCCAACCTTTACAACTCTACAATCATATTTGTGTTATTTAAAACCTAAGTGCCACCAATTCATATTGTCTTCTTCCACTGTGACACATCACCCTAAATATGTCAACTGCCTGTTTTTTAACTGTCCAAAGAACATCTGTTATAACTCCAGGTGCTTCTCTGTCCAGACGTTCACAGTAATTTTTTCCCAGTTGATACAGAGAACGCAACAGACCATTGCATATAAAACAATTCCTCTTCGCCCGATCTGCTTGTGTTTGGTGTGTATTAAGATGAATATCTTTTTTAAAAAATCACGAATATTAAATTGTGATTTCTTTAGTAGATTTTTTCATGTTGGATTTTATTCTATATTCTATATGCATGGACTACTAGGAAACAGTGAAATATCCTTTAAAAATTAAAATCTACTCTGGGAAGGAGGGAGAAAAAAACAAGAGTAGAAAGAAAGAGAAAGAAAATCGTAAGTTACAGCTTATCTTCCTTACCCATTCTTAGTCTCATCTATGGAAATATTAGGATGAACTATAAACCCAGGGAAGTTTGAGTGATAAATCTCCATTTTCTTGGATCAGATTGATTTGCACCATCGAATCAGACTTTATCATGTCCTTCTTATTAATTACTTCTTCTTTCTGATTGTGAAATGTTATATACATATACTCTCCCACATATACAGAATATCTCCCTTTTTTGTCTTGATTTAGATTAAATCACCTATCAACTGTATATACCCATACCCCTCTACCCCCACACACTGAGGCTTGGGGAGAACTTTTAAATTAAACACTGTGGAGCTTTCAAAACTATCTGGAAAAATAGATAAACTGCAGAAGTCACTAACATTGCCTGAGGCTTTATTTTATTATTTTGTGGTATTTTCTAAATATGAAGTATAAGGACCCAGTGGGGAAGTTTGTATTGGATTTTAGTTATTTTATTTGTTGTGGCTCAAAGACAGACTTAGAATGTCCGTGCTCTTCAACCCCCTCAAACGCTCTATGTGTTTTGTTAGAGATATTATAAACTATTTTCCTTCATCTCGGGGATAAATGTCCGAGTTTGAAAGCTAAATAGTCACACATAACTAGCAATGGCTGCTTAGCCATAACTAACTCACAGCCTAACTCCACTAATGAGTTATTACCCCTCTTCAGATATGAGGTAAACTGGAGTGTCCATTTTAATTTTTTATTTCTTGCAGTGGAGACAGAGACGAAATATGGAAAAATATGCTCTGACACAGGCTAAAAAAAAAACCAAAAACAAACAGACAAAAAAAACCACAATTTACTTGAAACATTGATCAATTACCTCTGTGTTTATGTACCCAGAAGAGTGTGTCAGCAGCTCAACTTTCACTGTTCATTGAGAAAAGTCATTGTCTACCACCTGGGAATTCACTTCTGAAGCTTTTCAAACATTTCAAATGCAGAGAAACATTGCTAGTTACTGGTGCAAAATTATAGCAACTCATAAAACAATACTCACATATATTAACCATGTAAAACATGCAACCATATTTGTGCTCAGCTTGGGTAATTCCTCAAGTCAATATTTTAATGGAAAGTTGCTTACATTATCCAAATACAAACTAGCCTAAAAACAGACTTTCATAAAAAAAAAAAAAAAAAACTTAAATGTGACAAATTCACTTAATCCTGGAGGTTTAGATATAATCACAGGATTAAAATTATGTGTCTTCCTCTTTCCTATTAGTATTAGTAGCTCTTGTTATACCAATGGAGTTAGGCTTCCGGGTCAGCTTTTCAACCAGAAAGCCTGGATTCATGCTTGAATTTCACTCATTCTATTAGCATAAGTCATTTATTCCACAGACATACGTTCTGGGTTTTGGGAAGTGCCCATTGCAACAAATTCACCGAGGCAGAAATATGCCTGTGCACACCTGGTAAATGCAGGGGCCCATGTTGCTTGTGAACGTGCCTGTCTCTGTCAGAGGAGTTTTTCTCTAGGAAAAGATGTGCCCGAAGTTCTGAGCATGTTACACTACCTGTCGTCAAGAGGTTCATTTCTTTAGTTACTGCCTGGCGCTAGCGATTCATTCTCCCCTCTTTGCCTCCCCACTCCACCTCTCTCTGGTCAATCAGTGAAAATTCTTGTGCCTTTTGATTGAGTGTTTCAATGGAAGTCCAGAATTCCAGATGAGCATGGGACTCCGGTCCAGCAGTACACCCTGCCCTGCGCAACTCTCTGAAGATGTTCTGTCCAACACACATTAAGGGACCAGGCAGGCAGGGCTCTATGCCTCCGTTTCTTTACTCATGAAATAAGATAAACACACCCATCTCCCACGCGATGTACCCCCTAGCAAGAAGAAATGAGAAAGTGCTGGGGGAGTGTTTTGAATCTGGTGGCAGAAGATGCCATGTAAGTAAACAGTAATTTTATTAATTGCCTAGAAATAGAAAATGTTGAGTTTAAATCAATGCTACTTTCTTCAGAGTAAACACTAAATATGACATCCAAAACGATATGGTTAAAATTAACTTGCAGTTGCTTTTCAAGCTGGTGAGATACAATTAAAAATGGGGGATATTGCCAAATCTCATTTACTGCTTTCTTTCTTGTGAATAATATCTGTACATTCAGGTCTTCATTATACTTCTCAATGGCATAGGAATACCATTGTGTCTGCTTATTCTTGATTTTTATCAATGGAAAAAAAATTATTAAATTCCCATGCAACATTAACTACCACAATAATACACACTAGGGCTGCTGCACCCACCAAGAGCTCTGCTGCCATCCTCCTCCCCTACCCTCCCTTCCTTTCTCCCTCCCTCCCTCACTCCAATCCTAATCATGTGTGTGCATGTGCACATGTGTGTGCTTGTGTATGTGTATGCCTTACTGTAGGACTATAGTGTGCAATATGGCTGTCACTGACTGCTCACAGTATGCCAAACAGCACTGAATGGGTTAATTGGCATTTTAAAAAGGTAATTGTGAAGTGTAACCGGCAGGGTTATCACCAGAATTGGGAGGTGGAATGTAGGTCTCCCACCCACTGGATACTCTTACATCTTGAAGAGCAGGCTGAAGACAAAAGCGATGCTACTGCTGTTTCTTGATTTTCCCTTTCAGCCGCAACTGCTAACCCCCAATGCTCCCTTTTGAATTTACTGTATCAAGCCAGTAGTTACAGCAGAGTAGTATGTGCTCTGTCCTGACTACAGAATTACCTTGGGATTTGATTGTAGCATAAATATGCAGCAAATCATTGTATGTGTGGGGTTTTTTAATCATGCATAATATATGTACACAGAATTTGTTTGGAAAAGAACTACGAAATGACTGGAGTCAACGAAACCAACATATTTTAAGACATAGCCATGACTTTTAGTGTAGAATCTAACATTTTTAAATGGGCTTTTAAACAGGTAATTGTAAAGCATGCATAAATGCCATTTACTGCAGATCATGATTGCCACAAAATACAGATTCAGCTGCCACCAGTGTCTTCCACTGGCATCTAAGGTAACTTCTTGGTTTAACTTTGAAAAGGAAGTGATTCATTTGGTAGCTAGAACATCTTTCATTACATTTGAATAAAAGAAAGATAAGAAAAGGGAATTATTAAAAAGAGATTTCTAAATGGCATGGCAAGCTAAAGGGACAAATCATATTTTACCTTATACCAGGATTAAATGCTCACTTGTCCAGGCTCAAACACAAATATGCACAGACACAGTACACTCTCTGAAGTCAGAGACTATGTCTTCCTTATCATTCCATCCCTTGCAATTCCCAGCACACTGCTATCAACATAATAGGTGTGCAATATACATTGTCAAAATGAATGGCTTTGTGAAATGAAACAGAATTAGAAGAGAATCATTTACTTAAAATATTAAGGATTGTGAACTTTGGCCACACCAAAATAGGCCAGTGGATGACCACTGGGGTACTAAAGCTCTGCAATAGTTCCAACTCAAGAGAAATAAAATTAAGTAGAGAATAAGAATATATTTTCTTATGATAATAGTTTTCTGGCAGTGACCTTAATCTTCCCTTGATGTGGAAGAAAGCATTATTATAAAGATATAAAAATAGCTCAAACATATGATGGATCTTTTCTATAAGAAGAAGATATGATATCAGTCTGCTCCCCACCCCTCACTTCTCTCAACACACACCCTGTTCAATTTTCCTATCTGCCCTGTGCCCGGCAGCCCAACTCTAAAATTCTTGGCTTGAGAACAACCCATCACCTTCAGAACTGCCTGAGTAGCAGAGTCAGTCTTGGCAGAAGGTGAGTGTGGCCCAGTGGTCTGTCAATCAGAACCTTGAAGTCTGGGTAATGCCACACACTCCCCCACACACACATGCGTGTGCGCCCACATGCCATCCCACCAGGAAACTCTGAATTGGCTTTCCCCCTCTGCACCAGGCTGCAACAGTGCAGGAATCCATACCAGCTCCAGTCTTCTCTCCTGCAGGCAGCTTCCCTGTTAGCAGAAACAAAGTAGGGGGGATTGCAAAGGATCAATACCTCTTCTGGTGCAAACAGAAGGGTGAACAGAACTGTATTCATTTTGGACCATGAAAATTGCCCCTTTTTACCTCACCTCCTTGTTATTTATGAAAGAAACCTCAATTAATACTCAATTAGTATAATTAGCACCAATTTACTGTGACTTTAATAACTTGGGATAATTTCATTTAATCTAGTTCATATCCATAGCCAATATTACAACAATAAACAGTTGCATTCTTTTCTTTTTTTTTTTGGACTAATGTAGACTTATTTGTCCACTTTCCTTAATGAGAATTCATTTACAAGTACTGCCAATATCCTCCTAACAGGTATGCATTTAAATGGTATCCAGTAGAATTCTACTGTCAGCATCCAAGAACACGTGGACTGTGGGTTCCCCTTTTGCCTTCTGCATCTTTACTTACTTGTGCCCAAGCCTAATGCAGTATAATTGAAACAATTTTATTGTCTGGAGCTATTCATTCTAATGTTTCAATGACAGAAAATACTGGTCAATTTGACAAGTTAATATGACTTCAGTGGTCATTTGAACTCCTTTAAGCCATTGGGTGCTAAAATTGCTTGTCACCTCTTTTCACCTGCAAACGAAATTCAACCAGTATGTGAGGTTGGTGGGGCGGAGGGGAGGGAGGTGGAGAAAGTTTTTCACGGAAAAGCAGCTCTGTCAGGAGTAATTGCAAGTTTTGATAATTGACAGGACGCTGCCCCTTTTTCAATGGCAAGATCTCTCGAAGCAGCACTTGACTCTCCTGTTTGCCACCTTTATTAAAAGCTCCCAAACTTTGCGTCTTGTCTCATATGCTAAAGGCTTGACTAGGCTCATCTCTCCCCTTCCAAATAGATAAAACACTGTCCTTCAAAACAATGTCTTAGTCACTAAAGAAGCAAATAATGTGGATCATTATTCAGGACTACATTTAAAGGTCATTCCCTAAAACATAAGCAGGCCCATGTGTCCCAGCGGCAACCGACAGTCCTGGTTCTAAGCTTCCTACTATTAATACAATCTCACACAACGAGGTATCGACGGTAACAGCTTTGCGAGCAGGTTACTAAAAAAAATAGAATTATCTTTTTTATGCATATTTCTGAACCATTCCTTGGTGACCTTAAAACAGATGGCTTTAAATAGAATGTTTTAAATAAGTTTACATATAACAAAAAGTCCACTTTTTCAACTAAATAGCTTATAGATTTATTTCACCTAAATGGAGTTCAGATCGCATGGTGGGACCTAGTGTCATTCGTTCTATATTTTTCCAAGGAAACCCTTGATTCTAATGGCATCCAGGAGGCCCTCAGTGTACGCTGCCCATTCTTACAATGACAAAAGCTTTCTCTACAGTTTTGGGTATAATTTCTTCTTGAAAGATAAATTTTTAAATATTCCATTCTTTTTGGGGTGGGTGCAGATTTAACTTTGCTCCTTTGGTTGGCTCGCTCCCTTTGGTTCTGTAAATTCACCCTAGCACTGCTTCTAGGATAGCATGACCACAGACATAGACAACCTGTTTCCACTTCCCATATTTCACTGTGAGGAGCCCTGTGTTGACCAGAACTCCGCATTTTGCCTTTAATCTTACCATTTTGTTTTTTAAGAGTTCTCACTCTTTTGCACTGGAAATTTACCCTACCTCCAGGATCAACATATATCCTTCTGCTCACTCAGAACAAAAGCATGAAAAGCCTGATATTTCAACTAGAAAAGTCAAAACAGTTTGTAGATTTTTTAGAATGCTTTTTCTGCACCTCTGATGTTGTTCTGAAAAGACAAAATCCAATTTAAATTTGTACCAAGAAATAAGTAGAATAGATTCGTAACTCCCTCCACCTCCACCCGAAACAGCTGCAAACTGGTCTGTGGATGAATCTTTTAGACTATAGATTCAAGGTTTTCAATTAAAAACAATTTCATGGGATTCTTATTATGTAGACCATGATGTTATCTTTGCCTGGATAGAGGCTAATGTTTTGCTCTTTAACATTTTTTTTGGTTTTCCTTGGTGCTTTGCAGACCTTCAACATGGGAATACGTATGCCAAAAAAAGGTTCCCCAGAACAGAAGGTGGCCTAATTATTAAAAGGAAGGGCCTTCCTGTGTGTGGTGATCTATTTGTGCGTAAGATTCTACAACTGTGAAGGGCCTCATGTACCATAGAAGGAAAAAAAGAGATGGAAAAAAAGGGGGGGAAATCAAAGTCCTCAGTCGAGATACATCAGAGAGATTACATAAGAAGGGAAGCATAGTTTCAGAGCCCCCAGAATTCTTGACCAAAGAAGTAGTTAGTCCAAGGTCTACATCAAAAGAAAGTGGTGTCTGTGTCATCATAGCCTTCTCTGTGATCTTTTGCCCTCAGTCTCAGAGTAATCAAAAGTCACGCTTAAAAAAAAAAAAAAAAAAAAAAAGGCTATCTCTTTAAAATTAGATCATCACTCTGTATTAACATGCAGAATGAGTTGTCAGTTGACCAAGCAACAAATGTACTTCCTCATATCCTCATTTTCACTTCTATCTATGAATATTTTAAAACCCTAATGTGCGCTTGGCCATTTGGGTTTTAAGCGAAGACTTATCACAGTGTAAAACCCTTCATTTTTATCCCTTAGCTGAGGGCTTCTTTTTCCCTTTTCCAGGGTGTCATTAAAAATCTGATGCCAAGAGCTGGGACTTGGCAAGGTTTGCAATATAATTTGCAATCTGCAGTGTTTGCTGGCTAGCCCCCACCACCCCCCCCTCTTTATTTTATTTTTTTCCCCTTACCAGCCTGCCTGCTAGAGTCAATAGGGGGCATCGCTCATCTGTCTAAAAGAAAAATAGCAGCATACTAATTAGAATTCTATCTGCCAGAAGCCTCGGAGTTGCTGTGCTTATAGATTTCAAGCTTCTTTTGTTTGAATTAAATTGCCAACTTTTTTTTCTTCCTTCTTTGCAGTAGCATGAGAGAGCGGGTGCCTTATTTGATTGAAGGGGGGTAGGGGGGAAGGTTGCATGCGGGAAGAGTCTTAGCTATGGAAATGCTGAGGAAATGGCAGGGTTGTGTTTTAAAATGCCTGGTATGCTTTTCAGGGGCTGACTCCTGTCTTTTGCAGAGTTGTTTTAGGGGAGCTGGTGGGAAGGTGGAGAAGTTCAAAGGGTGGAGGCTAGCTCTGGAGCAGAGGCCCCCTGCCTGATGCCGAAATTCTGGGGGCGAGCTGACGCACTTGCCCCGCAAAGCCGGATTGTTCATGCTCAGATAAAAACCCTGGGCTGGGATCACAAAGCTGGTTCATAATGGAACACACAGTCTCTCTTGCTCTGTTGAATATTCCTCTCATGGGTGGGGAGATGAAACTGGCAAGACCAAGACGCAAAGAAAGGACCATCTTAAATAGTAATCTGTTTTTATGACCCTTTAATAAACTTCTCGTGGTCTCTTTTTAAAATGTCAAAAAGTTTCCCATGAAGAATTTGAAGGCAATATTCATGCCCTCTTTCAAAAATTACACACAGCAGAAAATGTGGGGTTCCAGAAAAGTACCAACATGTTTTGGTGAGGAGCATAAAATGATTCAGCATAATCCCATTGTCAGGAATTGCCACGTAAGTCCCAGTGTATCCCTCAATCCGATAAAGGCCTGGAACTAACCAAATGGAAGGCTAGACCTATGATTCCAACCCCACAGATACTTAGCAATTTGGCTCTGAACGAAGCTCATATAAAGGCTCACAGCAGCTCATTATTAAGTTAATTATCCTTTGAAACCCAAGAAACAAGAAACATAGACCCTACTGGATATTTAAGGACTTGGCGATGAAATTTACAGTCCAAATGCAATTGTCTATAAAATAATGAGATATATTATATATGAATGTGTAAAGACAACATTGTATTATATATCATAAAATTGTATTGACCGATACAACGTAGAGAGTGGGGGTCCTACTTTTAAGTAATTTTCTTATGAGGGAAATATGTTGTTACAAAGCACTCCAGTGCCAGGGCCAATGTCTATGGCACAAAAATTGTTCATGTTTGCATTTGCACCACAGACCCTAGCACTGAATGCTGTATCCACCCCCATCTTCCAAAGAAATATGTCTCTTCCTGCATGGTTAAAGAGTATGATCTCCTGGCAAAGTGTGAAAACCCATGAGTTTTGTAAAAATGAACCATAACTTCTATTGTTAGTGCCAACTTCTTAGCTACTTAGTGTATTTCTGTTTTTCTTTATTAGACCATCCAATTCAAGAGGAAGGGATAAGATCTTATATTGGTGGACCTGTGAATTACATGGGAGACAGTTCAAAGGTAATTATCTCAAAGAAATTTGCTGACCAGAATATCTGCCTGAGCTCAAAATGCTTACAGATGTTAGAAACACATTCCTTAGAATTGACAAATTTTAATTGGAGTAGTTTTGGGGTCTGGGTCTTGCCCAAGCAAGAACTTACTTTGTACATGTCTCTTAAGAAGCAAACATTTTCAGATGTTTGGAAATGATTATATCCTGTAGTTCAAATAGACATTTTTTGTTACATGCCTATTTTTTCCTCCCTCTATACACTCCTTTAAATTTCTTAACAGCACTCAAAGATGGAAAGCAAAATATTGACGCTTGCAGTATCGTGAAAAGCCTGGAGCCAACTCCACTCACATCTTCTTGAATTACTTTTCCAATTCTAAGACTCTAAGCATCCAGTTCTCCTTTATCTGTTCTTGTTATAAAAAGTGGCAGGAGGCAGAGTGGCAGAATGACCCACAAGATGGCACCTGTCACCAGGGGATTTTTCCTGCATTCTGTAGGCCAAATTTTGTTTGAACTCACTGTGCCCTCTGTCATATCCTCAATTTCCCTCCACTCTTGGCCCTACCACTTAATCCCCTTGGTGCAGGCTGAGGCTGTTTACCCGGCTCCTGAAATCTTTTCCTTCAAGAAGCCAAAGTCAAACTTTAATTTGAAATCTGGGCTCAGAATGAAGCAGCAGAAACCATGACCAGGTATTGGATATTGGGGTGCCATAGCAGCCTTCTTGTGCTTAGAGCCAGTGATGGAAATGATTGCTTTTTTAAGACTGACTTTTCCCTGCGGCATTACCCCCAAGCCACGCAGACCCTGGGCCTCAAGATAAGGAAGCTGATTGCAACACTGATGAAACTATAGGATTTTGGTTTCTTTTAAGGCAAATGCATGACAAACGGATGAAATTAAAGTGTCTTGAGACGAGCCTGCTGCTTTTAACCATGGCTGGAATTAAGCATATATCTATGCATATTACATCCAAGTTCTTCATTTGCAAAGGAGTCAAAAATCTAATAAAGGAAAAGCATAGTCTTTTGAAGAAACAACAGGTTTTTAAAAAATAACTTTTCTCACACAAAACAAGTACACAAATAATTTTATGATGTGTTTGGCCAATTAGAAATCGTTTCTGTTTCTCCAGCCACTAAAACTGTGTGATTTGGAGGAATCTGAATATGTAGGGATTCGTTAAGCAAGTGATTAGATGTCAATATATTAAGTCAGTCAGTGTGTGCAGAAAGACTCTGTCACTGTGTTGGCCAAAGGTTGGTTTTATTATCAGAACCATGAGACATCTTTAAATGCTAAAATCATTAACTGATTAACATGAGGATGAGGAGGAATATTACTTTATCAATATTCTTTGAAATAAACTCAATTTGAATAACAGAATTTTTGTGTCTTATTAATTAAATAGACTATTCGAAGTAATTGAAAGGCAGGCTGGAAAAGGGGGCACAGTGCAGTGCAGACAGGAGCTGGTGGGGAGGCCACTCGTTCACACTGGAGCAGTGGCTGCATCTTATTCTGGTGGTGTCCAGGGAAACTGCCAACTTCTCTGGACCAGCAGCCTGACACCTCTGCCTCTTTCTGTACCCCTGCCTCGCCAAGGCAGAGAAGGCGATAGAGGAAGTCTGCCACTGGCAGGGCACAGTGACCCATTGTGTGACAAGCCCCCACCTCTTCCCTCAGCCCCTCAGGCGGGCAGGGGCTGTGGCTGTCCACAGTCCCACTGAGTTCTCTCTGCATTTCAGCAATGGCGCCATAAAGGGTCTTGAAGCATTGTAATTAAACTCATCTACAGCTGCTGTAATGAAACAAATCAGAGAAATGCGTTGCGTGTCAAGGACAGCTAAAGTTTGTGCTTTTTTCATAATCTTTTTTTTAATCGTCTTTTTCTGTGTTTCCTGTGTGAACACCATTACTTCTGCTTCTTTTAACCACCATCCTGCTCACCTGGGAGTCATTTTTAAGGTCAGCCAGTATACATTAATCCTGCCTCAAGTAAAAATTTACTCCTCACGATAGAAACGACAGGCCTATACAATAACACATGAAAAAGTCATTCATTATTTATGTTTAAAAAGCAAAAGGAATAGGCTGCCTTTTTGCCCATTACACAAGTGCTATATGAACACTGCAGTGTGTGTGTGTGTGTGTGTGTATGTGTGTGCATTTCTTACAGAAATACTATCCCCTATAATATCTCATTGCTTTTCTCATTATTTTAGACTTTCCCCAAAAGAGGAATAAACAATAACATTTTCACAGCACTCAAATGGAATACGATTGGTATCTTTCCTTTAAATTTGTCACCCGTTTGCTTCTAGTGTTTGATGCTCTGCCTCTCCCGACAGATAAGTCATGTCTTTTCTTCCCTGAGAGATTGAACCACGCAAAGAAAGGGAGGGGCCGTGGCAGGAAGAGGAGCAAGAAGGAGAAGCTGAGATCTTTACTGTGTGTGCATTTATCTGTCTCTAAGTAGGACTTGAATATAATTCGGTGAGACACTCCTATCCCTTTTGAGCCGGGCACAAAAACAAGCTCATGAAATCAAACAAGAGGGCAAGAGCTTATCTTCCCCCAACAAATTTATCCAGAGAGAGTTTGTGGTGCGCTTACGAAACTGTCATGGAGGGACAAGGTTGAGATCAAATGTACTGTTGAGTAAGGAAACGAAGCACAAACTTTGCCCAGAGCTTGGGGACAATGATGCTCAAAGATTAACCCACCCTCTCAATTAACACCTCACATGAAAATCCCCGCAAGGTCATGGGATCTGTGCTTCGGTGCGGTCAATCAGCGCCGCCCGCCTCCATACAAACTGAGATCGAATGCAGAATTAACACCGGTCCCCAAGCCCTCGCTCACAGACTCACGTCAGATTAAGCCCTTGCACAGAGAAGATATGAAAAGCATTTCTAATTAGGGTCTGAGGTTACTGGTTAAAATGCAGTCGAGCAGTCTACCAACCATTCTTCTCCTTTTTTATAATTTTAATTAAACTCAGATACTATTTAATTCCTACCTGCATAGATTTAGTGCTACTTGAATGCAAACCTGATAAAGAATACTCCTGATCCCCACTTAGCTGCCACAAGGACTTATTAAAGAGAGGGTGACTGTCTCCAAGATCTTCCAGGAGTCCCTTTGCAATAATTACTTTTCTATCAAATGAAAAGCATAATATTTTTCTGTAAATAGGTTTTTTCCCTGTGAAACTTTGACTTCCCTACTCTCTTGACAAAATTGTAATTATAACTTCACTGTAGGGGTTACTTGACATCAGGCTAGCCATTAGAATGCTTTTTCTTGCACACCAAAGCTCTGTTTCCTCGTGGCTTACCGTAGCTTGAGATAGACACCAGAGAATTTTTCCTACAAATGTATCACTAATTAGATGTGGATGTGTTGATTCTGTATTTTAAAAAAAATGCCATTGACCAGATCCTATTTGAATTATTAGGAATTCTGCAGTGTGTCTGAGTCCTTCTGCCATAGTCTGATTAGTAGTCTAGAGCCTTGGTACCAATTTTTAATATCTGCAGTGACCCCAGAAGCCTTAAACAACATCTTCGGCATACTAAAGCCTTGTTACTCCAAAGCACAGGTCTGAATAATTCAGGATCTGTGACGGCAGTTCTGCCCTTATGAAAGCACGTGGGAGACTTTGGGATTCTAGAATCTGTAATGCTGATTTCTTCTCCATGGCCTTTCTATTTCTCTCCCAGTGGTAGCTTCAAATAGCCAGTGCTTCAAAAATATTTTTCTAAAGTCTTGCTGGAATGATAACAATATTCGAATGTATCCAAATAAGTTTCTATTTTAAGTAATCGTAGCAGAACTCCTGCTTAATTATGCAGGCCTAAAACCTCCCTTCAACTGGGTGGCAGTTAAAATATACTCTCATGTTTGATTCCTTAAAAGTATTTGATTTCTTAAAAGTGTTATCTGCCATTTTTAAGATTCAATGACGTGAAAACAGGATGTGCTATCATTAGACAATCTATTTTACATTTAACGAAAGACACTTTGAATAAATGATATGGGAAGAAATGTGCTTTACATTTCTACAGATTGGTTACCAATCTAAACACAAGATTTGGAAAAGTTTGGAATCTTAGAATAACCAGAGCTTTAGGGACCACAAAATCCAAAACTGTAAAGGACTAGATTCAACCTTTTTTCCTCTCCCCCCCTTTGTTTTCTCTATAAGCCACTGGCTGTAACTCAGAAGTACCCAAAAAGAGTTAGACTCTCAAGTAGTCAACTGGTACCCTGGGACCAGGGCATTAGCAGGGGTGTGTGCTCAGTGCTGTTTACAGAAGTGCTCTGGAAGTTGCTTGAGACAATGCTACAAAGGACAAAGTCTTACTCTGAGCATTTTGCCTGAGCCTCAGAGCATGAAGCTGGTGATCTGGCACACACTTTCCATCAACAACAGGTTCTAGTCTCCTCTAGACAGCGAGTGCAAGAACATGTTGTGAGGGCAAGATGAGCTTGCTGAGGTTAGTGTAACACTCTGTCTTCTCAAAGTTTCTTTCCTCGTCCCCCTTTTCTGTCCTCACTGCCGTGAGTCTGTATCATTCCTCTACCCGTCTGTCACTTGGATTATTGCAAGAGATTAATAATTGCCCCCTCTCCTCCTAATTTATTTTCCCCTACTATAATCCATATTCAACCAATGATACATACTTCTCATGGTTCCCATTTCGTACAGAATACCTTCACATCTATCTTCTATCTACTTGGCAAACCATGTGGCTTATACACCTCCATGAAGCTATCATCCAACCTACCAATATACGTGCAGAAACTTCAACACATTTTGAATTTTCCTATCTCAAGGTTTGGAAGGACAGGACAGTAACATGATAAAACAGACTGAGGCTGGGCGCAGTGGCTCACGCCTGTAATCCCAGTACTTTGGGAGGCTGAGGCGGGCAGATCATCTGAAGTCAGGAGTTCGAGATCAGCCTGGCCAACATGGTAAAACCCTGTCTCTACTAAAAATACAAAAGTTAGCCAGGTGTGATGGCGTGCGCCTGTAATCCCAGCTACTTGGGAGGCTGAGGCAGGAGAATAGCTTGAACCTGGAAGGAGAAGGTTGCAGTGAACCAAGATCATACCACTGCACTCCAACCTGGGTGACAGAGTGAGACTCCATCTCAAAACAAACAAACAAAAAAACAGACTAGCATCCTCATTCCCCACTTCCTAGCTGGGTGACCATGGGAAAGTTACTTAACCTCTTGGTACCTCACTTTCCTCAACTTTAAACTGGGGCCAAGTATCCCTACCTATACACAGAATTTATGTGAGAAAAAGTGGGTTAGTGCCTATAAAGGGCTAAGAACAATACCTGGCACAGAGCAAGTAATTCATTATTGCTATTTTTAAAAATATCGTTCAAGCCATTCCTCCCTCGCCTGGAAAGCCTTTCTCTCTAGTATCTGCCTGTTGAATACCCAGTGTTCTTTTAAGGCCTGTGTCCTCTACGAAATCCCTCCTGGTGCTCCCAGTGAGAATGGGGTAACTCTTTCTCTCCCATGGGCTCCTTCCAGCACCTGACACCCTGGCATTTATTACAGTTGTCTAAGCAGGTCAGCGGTTCTCTAGCTGTATATCATGAAACAAGATCAGTTGGCCTCAGGTTTTGACCAGGGGGTAAAATATTCTCAAGCTACAACTGAGGATGCAATGCTGGTCCTGGGGATGTCAGACAGACCAGAGCACGAGCTCCTGGAGGGCAGCCTGTGTCTGTTTTATCTTTGCATCTCCCATCACTCTAAGCACAGCGCTGTGAGCAGAGCAGATGCTTAGTAAATGTTTGTTAAATTAAATCTCAAGCAATTTGCTTCGATTTACTTAGAACTCCCTGGGTAAGTAATCAGTTCCTATACCATTCAATGAGTTTTTAATAGCATTTACATTGGACTCGCCATATAGGTTAATCAAAACCAGCTCTCTTAGTCCCTGGTTCAGACTCAGGGATTTCACACAAAAAGACTCAGGTCAGTGCCTTTGCCCATCTTAACAGAGACTGAAACTGAATGGGAGAAGCCCTAACTCTCCCATTTGCTAAACAGGCATTTTAGAAAGAGACCCATTAGACAGGCCAATGGAGTCAAAGATTTGTTTCCAAAGAATGACCACTTGTCTAAATTGTTGAAATGAATTGATTGCTTTTAGAAGGCTTTGTGTTTTCAGAAATTATGTAACATCGTTTCAGGGTTTGTTGAAAATGTTCAAGTACTTGAAATTCAGAAAAAAAAGAGGGCCCCAAATTTAAACCCAAATATAATTACAATTATTTCTAACTACATCTGTTCCGTGAACATATCTGATATGAAAATGAGTGAAATTAATTTGAATTTTAACTACTTTGCTGGTTTTTTTTATCTTTTTAAATTTCTATTAAGTTCCACAATAGTCAAATATAAAAAAGAAGAAAATTGGAGGTATAGACTTAGGGGTAAACAGAGAAGTGAATGAAAACTTAGATGACTAAACGTAGAGAAAATATTTTTTAAGGATCAAATGCTGCCAATGCGATTGTGAAAATCATTAGATGTACGAATCTTTTGCCAGTTATCTTGTTTGAAAAGATATTTCTAGGCTTCCATGATTGAAATAAATATTTATTTGATGAGCACGTATTGATTACATATAATGTAGAAAACATAAAAATTATATTAACAAAATAAATTCCTCCAACTGTAACACCTGGAAATTAAAACCAACGTTTGAGAAACACCTTGTGCCAAAGTCTTGGCTATGCTCTCTCCTTTAATTCTCACACGGCTTCCAAAATTTCCCAATTATCCAGTTGTGTAATGTACCTTCAGATAATTAAATGGGTTGACTTTCTAAATGAGATTATAACTACAAATACTGAAACTTTAAAAGAGCTCTTCCTTTGTATGACAGTTAAGATTTCCATTGTATAGATAAGAAAACTGAGGTTCAAAGACAGTAACGGGTACTGCTGCACAAGTAGAAAACAAGAGACATTTAAACCTGAGCATCTCTAATCTGAAGTCCAAGTGCTTTCCCCTACACAAGTTTGAGTCTTTCCTCAAGAATGGTCCCATTTATTCATGTATTCATTCATTCAGAAAATATTTATTGGAAGCCATTGATATGATTGTCATATTTTTTTAAGGCTCTGGGAACACAGCAAATAACAAAACAAAATTTCACCCTTTCTTTCCCCCTCCAAGACACAGGAGATATTGGTGGTGGAGACAGACTGAACTTTCTTCCCCACCACCACTGTCACTCTGCTTCCTTCCAGTATTTCTGGTGTCTAATCTTTACATCATAACAAGCCTGCTTTGCCTTTTACAAGAGTAGAAGTGAGGAACTAGATATCAGGATGTTATCTTTATTCAACCGACCCATATCTTCCATGATATTGTCCACTATGATTTTCCCTGTGCTTATAACAGCTTCGAAGACAGAGGAATTTGTAATGGCAGAAATAAGTGAGTATGAGAGAGACATGTGAAACCTGCGTCTTCAGTACCTTCTACCTTTATGCAAATCTTTACCGATGATTAACTTAACCAAGTGCATGCCTAAAATGGATGTTCCGTGTATTTTCCATCCAGGAGTCCATTTGACTCAAGGACAAATGCACCATGAGCAACATTTCAGATTAATGAGTGGAGGCCCACAGCAAAGCCAGGTTAATATATTTCCTTGTTGCCAAATCTGATAGTTTCCATCTGCTATATCATGCATTAATGTCCCAGAACGCTTAAGTTGCTTAATAGAGTAAATATGAAAATCACACAAGATTTTATTTCTCATGAAGTCTCTATAACGCAAAAGCTGCAAAGCAATATTCAACAACGGAACATCAATAATGACAATATAATAATGATAGGCAATGCTCTATCAAATACATAATTAATATTTTAATTATTTTCCCTGTAATATCTGCATCCTACTGTGCAAAGTAACTGGATCTCGTAATTTTCAAAGATGACAAGATTATCATTATTAATGTTCTGGGACACATGTATTTATTTTTAATGTTATTAATATTACTAATGATGGAGAATACAAGAGTCATTCTGAGGTAAGGAGGTGGTTCCTTCTGATGACTCCACTTGGGTCTCAGAATTTAACATTCCGTATTGATTAATAATTTATCTGTGGCTTAAGCCAACTTTTTGTGTATACCAGTTGTATATCCACATATATATTTATCTACTAAATAACTTTAAAGAGCTCTAAAAATAATTGGCCTATTATCTCACACAGATAGTTGTGAATGAGATGGTTAGAATTTTAGAAATTATAAACATCAGAGTGCTTGTTTTATGCTTTTCTTTTTTCTCTGATTTTTTTTTTTTTTCTGGCAGAGGAAAATCTTTGCCTTCTCAGCCTTGGACCTTAGAGATATATGATCGGTTAAATCTGTGGAAGGTTTAAAATAGTTTATTTCCAAAAATTCAAGGCTGTTCATAAATCTATGCTTCTCTCAGCCTAGAGATTCGAGGTTTTCAATACGTAGCTACTCCCTTCACGTGGTTACTAAGCACTTGAAATGTGGCTACTCTGAGTTGACTTGTGTCCTAAGTGTAAACTGCTCTCTGGTGTTTGAAGACTTAGTATGGAAAAGCCCCAAATCTGATTAACAATGTCTTAATATTTATTATATATTTAAGTAGTAATGTTTTGGACTTATTGGTCTATCTAAAATATTATTTAATTTTTTTTTTTTACTTTTTAAATGTGGCTACAAGAAATTACATATGTAGTTCAAATAATATTTCTACTGGGCAGTGCTGCTCTACAGGTCAATCTTTGGAACTGGCTATTAACCCATTTTACAGATGAGAAGATTCAAGTTACAGACCATGAGTGATGGACTGGGGATATGAATTCAGACCATTTGGTTCTAGAAACCATATTTTTAACTCCTGTACGATATTCCCTCAGAAACAGGCTCAGACCCCAAAGACTCAACTCCTTCCCCATGGATACCCTGAGCTCAGTAGCTTATGAGAGAAGTCCAGAACCATCAATACTCTGGCACCTGAAAAAAAATGTCCCAAACAAGACAAACAACTCCAAGATAGGATGGCAACAACCCTGGTTATATAAAAATATTCTCAGACAAGACGTGGGCATTGTCTATAAATGAAAACAAGGAGCAATTTTTGCTGAGTTAATTCTGCAGGAAAGGCAGGGACTATCAGCAGCTTCTCAGCCCCATATCTGCATCGGTGACTGGTACTCTATTAGGATTGGTATCAAGGGGGTGGGATCCTGGTTTCCCTGGATTTGGGCCTTTCACGCCTGATTGATAGCTTCTACTTGTAAAGCGGTCACCCGCGCAGCTGTCTCGTGCTCCTGTCCGCCTTTCCACTGCAGTTGATGCAATTCTGGTTTCATTCATCAGCCCCCTTGAATAGCAACATCCTCCAGTTGGAGGAAAACCTGCTGTCGCCATGCACAACCCACATTTGCATGCATGCACTGTCCTGCCAAGCACTTGGTGGCACTGTGTCTGCCAACTGACAGGCAGCTCGTGGATCCCATCCCTGATAAGTTTTCTAGTTTCTCAAATTATCTGTGTTTTACTTCGCTTTCATGCTCAAAGCATAACAAATGTCTTTGATATGTTTCTGTGTGCTGTGGAATGCCAATGGCGTCAATTGAACTGTATCACACCGTGGAAAAGGCTGTTTTGCAGAGCCTCAATTGGCCATAAGCTATAAATATCTGCTGTTTCATGATGCCTTTGATTGCTACATAAACTCTGATCATTAAACATTGATCAAAGATGGCTTGCGATCAAATGGCATTATGCTATGATCATATGGATGCAATAGGCAAGGGTCAGGATCAGGTGTTCTGTAGACGCCCATGCCCTCATTGTGGACAGGCTACCCCTAGGCTCAGATGTGTCTGTTTTTTGGTCTTTCCGGGTAATTTTAACGAAATGCATTGTCCTAGAATTTTTGTGGCTTATAATATGTTTCTTTGGAAACATAACATGTTTATGGAATTACTTCTGCCTTTTAGGAACACTTGCAAACATAGGAAGATGAAGAGTTGTGAAGAAATAAACAAATAGCAAAACAGACAAGGCACACAAATATAGATTGAAAGCTAGATAGACATATAGACAGACAGATGAGTAGTCTTCTATACATTTAAATAACTTTTTATTTCCTTTTCATATTGACAAGTAATAGCTATTGATTGTAGAAAATTTGAAAAATACAGAAAAAAAAATTACACCAGGCCTAGGAACCAGAAACAATTCACTCTATTGACATTTTGGTTTGCATCCTTTTGTTTTTTGCTATTCACAAATACTGCTTTTCGAAGCATTGGAATATACTTTGCATCTGTCCATGTCACACATAAGAGTGCCCTTAGCACTCTTTTTTTTTTTTAACTTGCATATTTATCCTGAACATTTCTCTGTGGCATTATTCTCCAAGAATACATGTTGTAATATCTGCATGGTAAATCATGTGGATGTTCCATAATTAATTTAACTCTCCTACTGTTGGACATAAATACCTTTTTTTCTTTATCTCTGTAGGCTATCTAGCACATTGGGATCACTAAATAGAATACAGGTTGAAATGGACTAATATAAATTAAATAAGTAGTCCAAACATCAACTTTCCTACAAAACAACATTTGTATTCACATCCAACATTGTAAATGAACCCAAAATTTCTTAGTGAATTAAGTCATTGGGGGTTTTTAAAAATATGCATTTTTTTCTTGCTCAGTTAAGCAAAATCATCTCTCAATGGAGAATTATCTCTCCCACTTACAGTTGATATACACTGTTTTCTATTTTCTCAGAAAACTCCCACTGACATCAAGTTTATCCTGATTGTTTGCCTCTAAAATCGGAGTTTCATTTGTAGGAATTCCAATTTTGATGTAAGATAATTAGTAAAATCCCAAAGAAGTGATCAGATTGTGAATGTGCTACTTGATTGGAGCATTACAGACATTTACTGTTCAATTCCTATCATGTCAGAACAACTGAATAAATGTGAAATAATTGCCTAGTATTGTCAAAAAAAAAAAAAAAGAGAGTAAATGCCATTTGGCCTAATGGAGATAGTGCTGAGTAACAAATTAGTTCTCTCATCTGAAAATAATGAAGTTTAACTAGAAGATCTCTAACTTCTTCTTTTCCTCTGAAATGCTGTGATCTGTTCATACTTCAATTCTTCATTCTCAGATAAGATCAAGTCTCAAATATTGAGCAAATTGAATAGGCTTGTCTTAAAAAATAAAGACCACATTTAAGTGTGTGAAGTTTATGGAGATACAGATATAGAGAAATCAACAGATATGACAGAGGTGCGGATGTAGATATGCATACAGATATTTGTATATATTCGTTTCAGTGACCCACCCCAATAGAACCCATCTCCCAATATTCATGCCTTCCTTTAAAGCTGGTCTGGGCCCTGTGAGCTACTTTAACCAATAAAATGTGGCATAAGTAATGCTGTCTGAAGTGAGGTCTCATAATCAAATGCTTGATACATTCTGTACGTGTCTGCTTTTGCACTATTCGAAGCCAGCTGCCATGTAAGATATCTATCTACCCTTATACTACCATGCTGTGAGGAAGCCCAAGTAGCCTATTTCTATGCCTAGAGAAGGATGGTCTCAGTCAGCTTCCCCCAGGAGAGCTCCCTGGTAGCACTTACTGCCAGCCAGGTGAATTAGGCCATTTTGGAACTTTCAGCCTCCCAGGTGACACCATGCAAAGAAGAAATGCCTGGTCAGCTTATATAATCATGAAAGATAATTGTTGTTTTAAGCCCCTAAGTTTTGTAATAACTTATTGTGCAGCAATAGAAAATGATATACAGTATTCACAAACTACACATCCAACAAAGGACTAATATCCAGAATCTATAAGGAACTTAAACAATTCAAAAAACAAAAGCCAAACAACCCCATTAAAAAGCAGGCAAAGGACATGAACAGACACTTTTCAAAAGAAGACATATAAGGGATCAACAAGCATATGAAAAAATGCTCAGCATCACTAATCACCGGAGAAATACATACAAAACTATAAAGAGAAACCATCTCATACCAGTCAGAATGGCTATTATTAAAAAAAAGAAGAAATAATAAACCAACCAGATGTTGGTAAGGCTGAGGAGGTGGAGAAAAGGGAACATTTATACATTGTTGGTGGATAAATGTAATGTAAATTATTTCAACCACCCTGGAGACCGGTTAGAGAGTTCTCAAAGAACTAAAAATAGAACTACCATTCAACCTAGCAGCTTCATTAATAGGTATATACCCAAAGGAAAGTAAGTTGTTCTACCAAAAAAAACCACATACACTTGTACATTCATCGTGAAACTTTTCACAAAACCAAAGACATGGAATCAACCTAGATGCCCATCCACAATGGAATGGGGCCTGGCATGGTGGCTTACACCTATGATCCTAGCACTTTGGAAGGCCAAGACAGATGGATCACTTGAGGTCAGGAGTTCGAGACCAGCCTGGCCAACATGGTGTAACCCCATGTGTACTAAAAATACAAAAACTAGCCAGGCATGGTGGTGCATGCCTTTAATCCCAGTAACTTGGGAGGCTGAAGCAGGAGAATCATTTGAACCCGAGAGGCAGAGGTTACAGTGAGCCACTGGACTCTAGCCTGGGTGACAAAACAAGATTTCATCTCAAACAAACAAAACCTAATGGAATGGGAAAATGTGGTACATATACACCATGGAATACTATGCAGCCATAAAAAAGAATAAAATTGTGTCCTTTGCAGCAACATGGATGCAGCCAGACGCCATTATCCTAAGTGAATTAACACAGGGATACGAAACCTAATACCCCATGTTCTCACTTATAAGTGGAGCTAAACATTGGGTACATGTGGACATAAAGATGAAAGCAATATGTGCTGGAGACTACTGGAGGGGGGAAGGAGAGAAGGGCTGTAAAGCTACCTATTGGGTATTATGCTCACTACCTAGTACCTCAATCATACCCCAAACCTCAGCATCTCAGTATACCCATGTAACAAATCTTCACAGGTACCCCTTGAATCTAAAGTAAAAGTTGAAAAAGACAAAAATGGGAAAATGATATATTTTAACTGTTTGGGGGAATACAGAATAGAATAAGATATAATTTTTTCATATTTGAAAAATATGAAAAACAAATAGCATATATATGCGTAAGTGTATAGGTATGTGTATTTTTGTGCATGTTACTATTATAGTGGTAAAAATAACGTGACTCAGTTTAAAAACAAAATTACATCATTTTAATTGAGACAAATTTCTTGCACTCTTTACCATTGGGGTGGTTATGTGAGTCATTAGATTCTTGAATTATCATGAGGAATAATTTGTTTATGTTTTTCCTATGGTAGATTCATATCAATGGATTCATGAATACACTTTCACTCTAGGTCAGAAGAAATTGCACTCCAAAGTTGCACAGTTAAGTTGAGTGGCATTTGTGCTCACCAAGTTCTGAGTGCATAATACAAGTGATAAATGTGTCTGACTTGGCACTGAGGGGACAGGGCCCAGTGGGCCAGTGGATGGAAAGAAAAGTGCCAGATTCTGCCATAGAGAAGGACAATAGGCAGTTATATCCCTCTAACTGGCCTTCAGCCTACCTTAGAAACAGATGTGTCTCACTTTGACTGTGGACAGGGACTTTCTCCAAGGGACAATGAGAGAACCAAGCTCAATCACAGAACATCTCTCAACACCTCACCAGATGAGTAGCGTAAACAAAATAACAGCCACACTATTTCACCAGCAGGGACAAAACAAGAAGAGATAATACCTTCTCCCTTATGCTTCCTAACATGGCAGCCAAGTTAACAAACTCGCAGCTTTAACCTTACCCTCACTCTCCTGATCTGTTGCCGTGGAGGACTATGAGCAACAAAGCTCTGAGGCTTCTCACCTACATCTTCCCCAATCCAAAGAGAGGCACACTGTGGACATGAGAAAGATGTCTATGAAAAGAGTGAAAAAAAAATTAAGAGCAGAAACTTCTCCCTGCAGCATAAGATCTCAGAAGAGCAGACCGGCCAACCAGGGCCAGAGTCTTTCAGGCCTCCACAATGAATTGAGTCTGAGGGTGATCCTTAGGAGACACCTCAGCTAGGTATATTGAGTTTATAACCAAGCAGCAACAACAAAAATAATTCATTTCAGAAGGTGGAGCCTAGAGCCTCCTTCAAGGGCACCCCGCAGTGAGCTTTCCCACCCCCCTACTCACAGACTTCAAGCAAAGAGGATAGACGTATATCCTTCTGTGGCTTGAAACAAAAGACCAATCCTTCTCAAATTAAATGGGAAGGATTCATTTGCATCAACTCAGAATAAATAGAAGGTCTAGACAAAGTTTCTCAGTTAGATTTGTCCAAGATTTTTAATAAGTAAAACTTCAAACATATTACATTTAAAAAAAAAGCAAGCAAGCAACTAGCTGAACTTAGAGAGCAAAAAGTAGAGTGGAGGTGACCAGGGGCAGAAGGGGATGGGGAGGGTGTGTTCATCCGTTTGCATTGTCATAAAGGATTACCTGAGGCTGGGAAACTTATAAAGAAAAGAGGTTTATTTTGGCTCATGGTTCTGCAGGCTATACACAAAGCATAGTGCCAGCATCTGCTTCTCATGAGGGCCTCAGGAAGCTTCCAATCATGGCAGAAGGCAAAGGGGAACCAGCGTGTCACATGGTGAGAGAAGAAGCAAGAGAGAGGTGCCAGGCTCTCTTAAACCAGATCTCACATGAACTCATCAAGTGAGAACCTACTCAATACCATGAGGACAACACCAAGCTATTCATGAAGGATCTGACCCCATGACCCTAGCGCCTCCCACTGGCCCAACCTTCCAACATTGGAGGCCACACTGCAACACAAACATCCAAACTATATCAGGGGTTTAGGGAGATATTGGTCCAAGGGTATAAAATTTTGGTCCCAAGGAGAAATAAGTTCAAGAGATCTGTTGTACAATATGGTGATTCTAGTTAATAATCATGCATTTTATACTCAAAAATTGCCAAGAAAGTAGATTTTAAGTGTTCTCACCACACACACACACAAAAATGATAAGTATGTGAGGCAATGGATATGTTAATTACCTTGATGTAGCCATTCCACCATGTATACATATAGCAAAACATGTTCAACACCACACATATCTACAATTTTCAATTTAAAAATAAATTTTAAAATTAGGGAAATGGAGGGACTTTGCATACTATATTTGTTGACTATTGCTACAGTGCACACCAACATAGAACTCAGTGGCTTTAAGCAACATTTATTATTTTTCACACATCTGTGGTTTGTCTAGGGGTCAGCTGATGTAGGATGGGCTCAACTAGGATGTCTCTGCTTTCCACATTTCTCAGCCTCCTCCTGCAATCTGTGGGCTAGCCCAGAGATGTTTTTCCATGATTATGGCAGAGGTGCTAGAAGGCAAATGAAAACATGCAAGGCCTCTTAAGGCAGGCCTTAACCTGGTGCACCGTCATCTCTGTATTCTTCTATTTACCAAAGCATAGCCCTGGCCAAACCCACAGTCAAGGGGCTGGGCAAAAGAGAGAAAAACTGCCACTTTAGAGAGAAAAACTACAAAGTCACACGGCAAAGAGCTTGAAGTCTAGAGGAAAAAAACAGGCCAATAGTGCAAAGAACAAAAAGGAAAATTCCCTAGGTCTTCTATACTATAGTGAAAACGGGAAGGTTATTGATTTACTAAAAATAAATGATCAACAATACAATGATGAAACCACAGGATCAAATGAAAAGGCAAAGTGTGGTCCTTGAAAAAAAACAATGAAGACATGAACGTCACTGTTATATAGCTAATAAATACATTTGATGTTGCTGAAAATCAAATTACTGAGATAGAAGAAGAGTTTGGGATTATCACCATGGATCCAGGGGAAGAAGGCTGCTGAGGACTTCGATTATGTCAGTGGGAAAACCAAAGAAAAGGACTTCCCTACTGGCTCTATTTTAAAAATATCAGGCTGGGTGCGGTGGCTCACACCTGTAATCCCAGTGCTTTGGGAGGCCAAGGCAGGAGAATTACTTGAGGCCAGGAGTTCAAGACCAGCTATATATATGGCAGGACACTGATTGACCCTACTTTCATACCTAGACCCTGTGCTCTGACCAGGGTATTGGAAAGAACCGTTGTCAGGCTTGGTACCCAGAGACTCACGGAAGGGTAACTGGCAGCTTCCACATGAACCACACAATTGATGACAGCAAGGAGCATTTCTCCTTCCAAAAACAGTGACAGAAGTGTTATTCAGCAATGAAAACTCAGATGTCCTCTGCACATGTGGTTGCATTAAACCCAGAAATCTAAGGAAGTAAGGAGCAAAAAGGAATAAAATGGGCATGTCGGTGTCAATTTCGCCTATTCACAATTTAGCCCAAGGATGCCTATCCTTAGAAAAGTAGAACAGTAGAACAGGCTCTTCTCAATTCCTGTCACCCAATTTTCAGAGGGTTATTGTCATTACCAAGTCCAGGAACATCCTCTCCATCTAAAATACTGTTTTCCTAGGAGGGTTTATCGAAAATCAACTGACTAGCTTACTAACTTTGGAACATAATACATATTCAAATTAGGACTGCCTGTGACTGATATGATTTGTTATCATGTGAATTACTATGCATAAAATATATAAATAAATACAACTGAAAAAAACAAAAATGTTATTAATAATGGATAATTTCTACAGTATTGGATAAGGTTAGTGTTTCTTTTTTTTTCTTATTTGTACTTTTCTGTGCTTTTAAAGTTTGCTAAAATATACCTGCAATGCTTAGGTAATCAAAATGTATTAAGGTTTGATTTTTAATAATTAGATATACAGATGTTAGGTGGATTATTTTTATTGTGATGACAGTCTGACCTGCCTAATTATTTCAAGTTAAGCTTCACAAGCTTGCCAAGTACCAAAGTTTAGGCTCTAGTTCAAATATTTTACTGTATTTTAAATATAAGAACTCGATTTTATCAATGAATCCATTAGTAAGAGCCTGAAGAATTAATTAACTTTGACCAAACACTTAAGATGCTGATTTTTAAAATGCAGTCCAATATACTAACTAACCTATAGTGAAAGAGAGTTCTGTCCCTGAGTCCAGCAGACACCCTTCTGCATATGAGCTCCAAACGGGAATACTTGGAGTTAGTGAGGATTGAGTTTGGTCGCATGTTACAGAAAACTCAGATTAAGAGTGACTTGAACCCCAAGGCTTTATTCTCTCGCACACAAATTCAGCAGTGTGCATTCCAGTAGAGCCAGTTCACAAAATCATCAGGGACTCCCTGCAGCTTGCAGCTTCCCAGTGTCTGGAGTGAGGCTTCGATCAACATGGAGTTCCAGCCACTGCTTTACATCACAACGGGAGGAAGGAGGAAAGAGAAGGAGAAAAGTACAGCCCTCCCTTTAAGGGCACTTCCAAAAGCTGCATATGTCACTGTCCTTAAGTCCCATCGGCCAAAATTCAACCACATGGCCTTATCCAGCCACAAGAGGGGCTGGGACATGAAGTCTTTACTCTAGATGGTGTGTGCCCTTCACTGAGAGCTGTAGGGAGAACAGATAGTGGACAAGTAGCAATCTCTGCCACAAGTTATGAGAAAAATAAACAGGCAATATGGAACCCATGTAATGCGAGGGTATTCACATTTAACTTGCTCCATCTTCTCTATTTTTAAGAGCAATTTCATCTTAAAAACAAACACCAATTGCATGGAAATAAAAACACGTCCTCTCCTAGTCAGTACAGAGATAAATCTCTCAGATTATACCTGCAGCCGTTCTTCTTTCTCTACATTATTTGCCACTTCCTAGAAACTTCCATCAGTAAAACCTCACCTGTTGACCTGCTGTAATTCCCAAGATAATAACTCATCTGATGTTAGTTTTATTTTGACAACTTTTACAGATGCATCTTTATCCTAACGAGTAGGTTGTTTTGAAATCACAGTGCAGGTTGGATTAAAGTTCGTCCCCTGAGTAGAAGATTTTAACATCGGATATGAAGTTGACTATGTGCTTAAAATTGGGGGCAGGAGAGAGCAAGGCTCATGGGCTGTTTGAGCCCTGTTCCTCCTGTGTGCCTGCTGCATCTGTGAGCTCTGTACAGAAAGTTCTGCTGTGCTGCCAGTCCCTCACCCGGGCATTTTTCTGAAGTGGTTGAGCTTCAGGACATCGTTCTTTCATTTCCTTGGATAAATGAACTTTATGTCACAGACACCAGAGCAGGTTTGAGTTGCTTGCAGTCTTCAGGCATCTTCCAACTGACCTCTGAGCCCCAACACATCTGGCCAGTTCAGACTGACCCTTCCAGTCGATTCACATTCTGTAAGATTTCTCATCCTCCAAGCTCGATAAATCGCCGAATGTTCCCTCATGGTACCAAACCAAGACGCTTATCCATGAAAAGCACAGAACTGAAATCCAGTATCCCACAATCAGTTATCTAACGGTTCGTCCTAACCTCTGTGTCCTCTTTTGGATTACTACGTCAGTGGGAAGCAGGAAAACTCTGAGGAGAGAGGGCAGCAGAGGAGAAAGAATAGAAACTGGCGAATGAACAAAGACAGAAAATCTGGGGATCTTCCATGGTCAGGATGGGAAAGTACACACACCAAGCCACCTTGAAACTATATTTTCTGTGCATCCATGATCCTCTACTACCGGTCAATTTCTTTTTGCTGTTTTTCTTATTGTTTGAGTCCTATGATGGGTTTATAATAAAATAAAATCCTACGGATCTAGGACTGAGGTAAGTCTAGTTCACTGCTGATAGCCCATTGTCTAGAATAGTATCTAGCATTTAGTAATACCCAATGAGATATTTGTTGGTTGATCAACTAATGGTTTATATATTGTAAGTATATATTCTTCTATTTAAATTTAAAATTAATATGCACATATTTCTTATAATTAAGTGAGTTCTCATCCCACTGGGTAAGTGACAGTGCACCAATGGCTGCAGAGCTCCCTTCTGATTTGTTACTGTTTACACCAGCTTGGTAGGAAAAGCTTTTATTTCCCTGCAGAATTTTGTGTGAACAAACTGCATGTCTATAAAATTGTGCGTGGGTGAGTGTGTGCCTGTAAGGTGTTAAGACGTTATTTATAGAAGAAAGATTCTTCACCCTCAATTCTAGGGGACCAAAAAGTCAAGAAACAGCACAGTCTGTCTCTGTATATGTTCCCAGGAGTTGTCAATAAGTTTTATAAACCAAATGAGATTGAAATACATTAACTCCCTAGGAAAAAAAGATCATGAAGAATGCTGTTAGAATGGTAGTAGCTACCCCGCTTCCTAAAACTGAATTTTTAAATATAAGGAATTCTTAAACGGGATTACTCTACTTTCATAACTAGGTATAAGAACATGTATTTATATTGAAAATAGGCATTATTTATATATCATGCCATATAAGACCATTTTAAAATCGTGAAACAGCTGTATTAAAAGTTAGACATCATAAAACTTAAGGATGTATACATATTTTAAGCACTGCATTGTATTTCTAAATTATGCTAGGCCTGAGGAGGTTGAGAAAAACATCCACTTATATTGTCATTAACTATAATGATTTTCTAAAATTATTTTTGTCAAATAATAGCTTTTTTTAAAAAAAGGCAAAAATTTTGCTTGTAATTATTCAACAAAGATGGAGAATAAGCCAAAAATCTTAAGATGTCCTCAAAACCGACATATCTCTTTTGAAACCCCAGTAGGGAAGGGAATAAAACAATGTCAATCACGCAGGAACAGGAAACAATAGCTCTGGACACCGTATCTGGAGAAACACTATTAGGGCCCAGTGGAATCCCAGCCTTTCTCCACCTGGTCTGTCATATTTTCCTAAAAACTCTCACTGTAAAGACCATCTAGAAGGCCAATGTTAGGATCCACTAGTTTTCCCAGGAGGAGCAACTACACATTATTAGAGGATTGTCAGAAAAGCTGGCTTGCAAGATTAGGGCTAACCCTAAGAGAATGGCTCATGGAACACATAGGTGTCCAGTCTTGGATGCCATGACTATTCCCAGTGCAGAATATGATGCCTGAAGCATAATTTAAGCTTAATCGTTTTTAAATGAGTGACTTAGCAAAAGTCGTATAGACCTAGGGAAGGGCACTACAGTAGGAGTCATTGAGGCAACTAAAGGTCTCTGGGTAGCAGGGGAGACTAATGGCTAAGCTGTGAAGACAAGGAGATGCTAAACCATAATAATGAAATAATACAGATGTTTTTCTCCCCACATGGCTCTGAAGATGGCAGGTTTAGATGGTGGGACAGTGTTTCCCTCAAAAGTCATCTGTGGCCTCAGATCCCTTCCATCTTGTTGAACTACTCTCTCTTGGGATGCCATCTTCATCTGGGTGGCAGGTGCTGGGTCCCTGCTATGAACACAGTCCACATCTTACCCTGACAGCAGGGGAGAGAGAGAAAGGAGGAGCACATCTCCCTCCTTTAGGGTCAAGACCTGGAAGTGGCACACAAAACTCTTACTTCTATTCATAGACTGCATCTAGTCATCAAAGAGCATAAGAAATCTCATCTCAAGTGGGAGGTCATGGGCCAGGAAAATGTCCATTTCTGTAGAAGAAGAGGGGGACTGGATGAGGGCAAAGAGTGGGGGTGGCTATCTAGCAGTCAACTGAGGTGGGGAACAGGCTATGGGGGACCAGGCAGTCTTGACTGTGGAGTCAAGTCTCACTCTCTTCTCTCTGAGGCCCATCTCCAGCATGACAACCAGGTGCCCATGTGGACATCGCCTTGGCCATGAGCTGTAGGGTCCATGGACTAACGATTCCACCTGTTCCTAAGAAAATTTCCTGTGGGACGGCATCCATTTAATTGAAGCTGACTACTCCTGAGAAGTAAACGCATTGTTTAAAACTTCAGCACTGTTTCTGCTTTTTTTGGCCTTTTGAGGAAACAGTCTTGACATTAGAATTCTGAAAATGAAACAAACACTCTAGTCAGTTCTTTTCCATTCACTTACATTTGAGAGAGTTGGCTGTCAAGCTAAAAGGCACTAATGTATTCTCCTCACTCCAAATACATCAAAGAAAGAATGAAAAGATACTGCAAGTAAAGTTTTCAAAGCTTTTTCCTTCTTTTTTTCTTTTTTTTTTTCAAGCTGGCTATTTAATGGAAATGACTACTGTGTAGCCCATAGATTATCCTTATTAAAAAAAAAGCGGGGGGGGGGGGAATCCATTTGATGCTTTGTAAAGAGTAACTTCCAAGTACTTTTAATCCAGGTGCTTCATAAAGGTGATACTCCAGGTTACTGCTTTTAAGACAGGAAGTCCTTACTGGAATGTGGGTGCTGCCTTAATGCCAGGTAAATGCAACTCAGCCCAGGCTCTGCTGAGAAAATGTCTTAACCTTCTTAGCAGGCAGCATTGGTCACTATTACTATTCACACTTTCATCTTCTTAATGTATGCTTTCTTTAAACTTGTATATTTGAATTTTGTGGAAAAAAAAATGCCTCATCACACTGGGACTACTATCTATACAGAGAGATTTTTATCCGCGAAGATTTCCTTCTGTTGTTTTCCAAGGGCTGGCCTTCACCCCCACCTCAGCAATGCATTTGCACATTGTCCACGGGCTAACAGACATCTGCTATCTTCCTTATGAACTGCTGAGAACTTGACATGTCCAGGCAGATAGTGATGAGTCAATGAGGTTCTAGCTAGCTTAGGGGCCACCTCAGGCTTTCTTTGCTTGATGCTACAGACTCTACCCAAAGAGTGCCTGAGAATCATTTCAACTTGGCTCCCACTGCAGTGAGTGGGGTTGCACAGAACCATCTCCTATTCCTCAAAGTCTTATGGGCTTTTTAAGCCATGTCAGAAAAAAAATCATTTTTTGTTTGTTTGTTTGTTTGGAGATGGAGTCTCGCTCCGTCTCTCAGGCTGGAGTGCAGCGGCACCATCTCGGCTCACTACAGCCTCCACCTCCCAGGTTCAAGTGATTCTCCTGCCTCAGCCTCACGATCAGCTGGAACTACAATCATGTGCCACCACACCCGGCTAATTTTTGTATTTTTACAAAAGGTTTACCATGTCAGCCACGCTGGTCCGAACTCCTGACCTCAAGTGATCTGCCCATCTTGGCCTCACAGAGTGCTAAGATTACATACCCGACCACCATACCCGACCTCGTATTCATTTCTCTATTGCTGCCATAACAAAATGCTATGATTTTAGCACCTTAGAAGGAGACATGTATTATCTCACAGTTCTGCAGGCCAGAGGTCCATGTGGACTCGGCTGGTTTCTTGGCTCTGGGGCTATCAGGTAAAAATCAAGATGCCCACTGGCTGAATTCTTATCCAGAGGCTCTGAAAACCAGCTTCTAAGCTGACTCACGTTGTTGGCAGAATGCAGCTCCCTGCAGTTCTCAGCCAATCCCTTCAGTCTCTGAATAACCAGTGGTCTTCCACTTGGCATCTTTTCAACCTCTCATTCTGCAGTATCTCTCTGTCTCCAGCTAGAGAAAATTCTCCACTCTGAAGGACTCATGTAGTAAAATCAGACCCATTCAGATAATCCAGGATAATCTTCCTATTTTAAGGTCCATAACCTTAATTACATCTGCAAAGTCCCTTTGACCATGTAGTGTAGCATAGTTACAGGCTCTAGGGATTAGAGTATGAATCTTTGGGGCGATTCTACCGTTCACGGGGGCTGGACTATAGGTAACAGAATGCAGATCTCATTCTCTAAACTGAGAAGGTGCACCCAGTCATGGCAAGAATTGGCGGGGGGGCCAGAGTGATGGCAGTCAGATCATCTGCCTGAATTCTAGGGCAAGAGGAGACCCAGAATGAGCAAGAATGGCTGTTGACCCCTGCTCGGTTATTGTTGGAAAATGGACAAGATCGTAAATGGGTGTGGTCAAATCTGCTTGGCGGTAGTCCTGAACTTAAATCTTTACATGTATTTTGTTTTTTTCATTTAATTATTTGCTGTACGATTAGTTAGTTATTCTGCTAGCTAGGTTCTAGTTGGTTATTAACACACTCATTTATTTATCATCATACATTATTACAAAGAATTGAGTGGCCTGCAATAAATAGATACAGTAAAATAGACATGATAGCAACAATAATACATCAGCAGAAACCTTCCCTAGGAATATACAAATATCAATGAAGGATTGCATATCAAGTAGCTCATAAATGCCATTTATAATCTTTAGACTTTGGGGGCTGAGTTGAATGGGACATGATTGTGGTCCTGTGGCATTATGCCGATATACTATGACACATGAATATGATTTTGTTGGAAAAAACAAAGCAGTTTTCCAAGAAGTGCCTGCAATCATTCACAACTGTCGTCTCATCCTTTCTCAGACTCCAGGACAAACTCTATTCCAAGGCCTTCAGAAGACACATCGTGATTGTCACAAGTCCGATAGTGAGACACAGATAGACCAAAGTCAATGCAGAGAAGTCCATCTTCTGTCTGAAACTCTCTTCTGGGACTTCCTTTGTATTCAGGGACAGTCCCCATTGGGCATGATTCCTTGGCAGGAAGCACATCCAGCCAACCTCTGGGGCTAAAGGGGCCAGATATATCCTCTCCCTGTCAGCTGGCAACTGAAGAGTGCATTTCCAAAGCTTGGCCAAGCAATGCTCTTACCTGGGGTTCTAGAGTGTAGGGCATTATTCATGCAGGAGCAGCAGGAATGGGGTTGTAGTTGACCCTTGCTGCCAGTGGTGTGGAAGGTCCAGTCAGGAGGGCCCAAAAAACATGTTGTTCCTGCTGAACTGATTGTTCCTGCCTCAGTTCCTGCCTATTTCCCAAGCCTGGCTCTCCCAACTTCACATTGGTTTGTGAGCTAACTGAGACCACTGCAATACATTCCCTTCCTGCTTAAGTTAGCCAGTATTCGTTTATTATGCTTGCCACCAAGGACCCCACCTGACACACCATTTGTTGCCTCTCAATGCTTGCTCTGCCTGGCTCTTACTGTCAGAGATGTATGAGAAAATGAAGAATGTTAAAGAATTTTTTATGCTAAATACTGAAGAATGCTAAATAAAGGACTTAGGAAGGAACTAACAACAGCCACTTTGCAACAACATCTCATCATCTTTAGCAGGGAGAATAACAGTAACAGAGCAACGGCCCAGGCAAAACAACCAAATGATCCAATATCCTGCAGAAATCACCAGCCAGACAGGGGACTCCACAAAGAAAACGGCACAAAGTCACAAGTCAGGAACTCAAGAAGTAAGTGGTCATTTGGGCTTCACAAGTTCATTAGGTAAAGGAAAACGGCATCTATGCAAATACAGGCTAGTCTTAGATCCCTTGAATCATGTAGCTTTTGTTTTTCTAGTGGCACAGCCCTCTGTGCTGTGTAGAGTGACATGAATTACCAAGTGCAAACCTTCTTTAGATGTCAACAATTCAATTCTGATATTGTGTATTATTGCTGCATAATTTTAGATAGAGAGATTTTTGGTATGGCTGTAAATAATCAGATATGTTTAGCCTTCAGGAAATGAAAAAGTGGTATAAAAGGGGGTATTGGTATTCCAGCCTAGGCAACACCTTTTTGTCTCTTTCCTTCTCCCACAGTTAGGGACACTAGATGTCTCCTTTAAAGAACAAACAAACAAATTCTGTTTGTCTATTTTCAGACTACTTTAGGATGCAAAAAGTCTCCCATGTTGCTCATTTTAGAGGCTCCATGTCTAGTAAAGATAAAGGCTAAATTGATATCTGCCTTTTTGGTAAGACAATCCCAAAACTGCAGGATGTTGGGATTTTTATAAAACGTGAGGCTGCACATCTCAACCATCATGTTCTTGTGCATTTGGCTCTCCTATCCATGGGACCCATCTTTGTCAAGTTTTAACACCTTTGCTATAGACTACGGCTGCCTTTAGTTCCTGAGTTTACCATCTACTGTTCCTCTAGGTTTATGATTTTCAACAGTTGCTAAACATCAATGATTTTATCCCAGTCACTGTCAAATTTGCTGTTAAGTGGGCCTGAGACTTCTGTTCATGTTCCAACACCTTTGGGTAGAGAAGTATTGGAATAGCAGTATTCTCAATTACAAATCCAGACCATTGTCCTGGCATCCTATTCAAACAAGTGGTCCTTGCAGAGACAGAATCAGGAGTGCTGCTCCCCATTAGAGCAGGTAAGGGACATGCCCAGCTAATGCGTGATAAAACAGAATTAACTCCTAATGAAACAAAGTTGCTCATTAGTCCTACTGTAGAGATTTTACAGACTGCCTCAGATAAGTTGGGTAAGATCAGAACTGGGAAATGACATCTGACGTTACCTAACATTAGTTTTCACAATATCCAACAGCCAAGCCTTCAAGGAAGGAAACTCCAAAGTAGTCTGACAATCCCCCAAAAAAGCCCCTTATTAACTTAACATCTGTCCTTTCACCAAATTACCCATCTGGATCACTGGCATTCTCCTCTGAGCCAGTTCTCATCTAAGTTGACCCAGTATGTGCTCTTTCCCTTTCTCTTCCATCCCTATTTCTATTTCAGGGACATTTCTCTCTTGACCTTCAGCTCAGACCAGCCTCTTTGAGTGACTCCATTTGAACTCCCAAGGTAAAGCACCTTTCAGCTTTCAATACATCCTCCTAAGGCTCTGGCCCATGCAGCTGGTCCCCTCTCTACTGAACCAGCTCCCCAGCCCTGTAATAAAAGTCAAGAGAGGCAGTAGAGCATGCTGTTAAAATTTTGACTTGGAGTTACACTCTCCTGGATTTGAAATGTGGGTCTGATTAACATTACCTGTGTCCTTGAGCAGATTATTCATAAGTCTACCCCTCAGAAATGAGAATGACAAGAATCCCAACACATGGGATTGTCATGTGGCTTCAATTAAGCTGTGTACTTAAAATAAGTGCTCAATAAATATCAGCCAATTTTAATAGCTATTACTTACAGTCACAAACAGTGACCTCTGAAATGCCTTCCCACAGTACTGTAACCTCTCAGAGGAGGTATCTCTTACTTCCCTGCCCAAAGGAAGAGGACATTTCAAAGACTAAGAAATGTGTTTTTCTACTTGTCCACAAAAAAATGGCTCTACAGTAAGCTTGTAGCCCATGGGCCAAATCCTTTGAGAGTGATGGTGGTGGTCCAAGGGACATTTGGTCAAGACTTGCATCATGATTTATTGTTTTAAAACTGCGTTATTCTGTCTACCTCTGAAGCCAGATGTTGCAAAGAGTATAGAAAGTGAGAGAGGATAGCAGGGGATAGCTCATGCAGGATCTTATCAATTACTTATCTTTATCACAAGAATAAGAAGACAACGATGAAAGCTTTTAAGCTGGAGAGTGACGTGATGAAATTTGTACTTTCATCACTTGTACCACAAAATGAAACACAGATTGCAGGAGGCAAGAATGGATGCCAGGCCCCTTGGACTTGGGTAATGGCAATAAAGATAAAGACACGTGCGTGGATTCCAGAGATATTTAGAGGTTGAAATCAACAGAGTTTGGTTATAGTTTGCGTATGAGAAAGTGAGAGAGAAGGAGTTGTCAAGGATGACAATCTGGATTGAGTAACAAACTGGAAAGGTCATGGTGTGTCATCTACTGTAGGAGGATGAGTTTTCTTTAGCTTTGTTTTGTGTGCAAGAAGGATTATAAGCTATGTCTTGAATGTATTGAATTTTAGATTCTTGAGGCACACTCAGGTGAAGATAAAATGCAGGAAGTTAGTCATAACTAGTTTGGAATAACAGACGTTGGTGGAGGTAGTGTAATATTTCTCATGGTGAAACATGAGACTGCTAGTTCTCCCATAAATGTTTGTTCTTTTCTTATTCTATTGTGTAACAAATTGCAATAAATGTCCATGAATTTTTTCCCTTCCCATCCAGAGGTATAGTGTAGTTCTCTACCCTCTGAATCAGGGTTAGCCTTTTCGGCCAATGGGACATCAACAAATGTGACTCAAGCAAAGGCTTGAAAACATTTGACACATTGGAGCTTGCCCCTTTAGATTGTATAGCAGGTTCTTGAATAACATCATTTTGTTCAACATCATCTCATTACAACATTGATGAGAAAATAACATCAATTACTGGCCAGGGCCACTGTCTATGTTGAGTTTACACATTCTCCCCATGTCTGCATGAGTTTCCTCCAGATACTCCGGTTTCCTCCACATCCCCAAGGATGTGCACATTAGGTTCATTGGTACGTCATCATGGTCCCAGTCTGAGTGAGCATGGGTGTGTGTGAATGTGCCTCGTGATGGAATGGCATCCTGTGTGGGGTGTGGGATCTCACTTTGCTCCCTGAGCTGCCAGGACCCTGAACTTGAATAATTGGGTAAATAATTAACTTACTTACTTAACTAACTAACTTACTTGGGTAAATAGTTACTTACTTATACTTATTAATCTTTCTTAAATGCTTGTATAGTTCACATTAGTTTTAATGTTTAATATTATAACTGTTTTGGTCTTTATCTAGCAGTTTGGTGGTGGTTTTGTGACCAGAAACATGCTATAGGAGCTTAACTCCTTCATATCAATTAGCCTATAGTAATAGCCTTATATCATTAGCCTGCAGTAATTGATATAAGCAAAAGTTAAGTTCCTATAGTATATTGCTACACTGTGGTAAAACTGGTTTCCTTATACATTGTTTTGCTTGAAGTTACAGTAACCTATTGAGGACAATGTTAAGTGGGGACTTGCTGTACCTGCAGCCCTGAAAGCACAGTGTAATGGGTCCCAGGTAGCCCACTGGAGGATGAGAACCCACATGGAGGTGAGCCAAGCCAAAAAACAGCCTTCCAACCACCACACTTGCATGTAAAGCTGCCCTGCTAGCTGACCTTGACCCATGAGCAGGGCCAACTGAAGTCAGGCACACTAAGCCAGAGCAAATAATTGCCTCCCTGACCCAGAGAGCTATGTGCTAAATAAGATGATTGTTATTTGCACCACTGAATTTTGGGGTGACTTGTTTCATAGAAAAAGCTAACTTATATACAGAATAATAAAATCTCTCCTTTTAAGCTAGACAGTCTTTCTAGGCTCTCTTGCAGCTAGACTTGGCCAAGGAGATATAAAGGAACTTGCCAGCTGCTGGGAAATTTTCTGAAAAGTTGGCTGGTACAACCTCTGCTATATGATCTCTCTCCTTTCACCCCTTTATCTGTCACCTGAGCTGCACCTGTGATAACTGAAACTCTAGTCATCAATCTAAATCAAAAGAACGAGGGCACATTCTATGCATGTAGCCTTGTGAGCCAGGAGAAGCCTGTATCACTGAAGACTTCATGGAAAAGTATCCCACCTTAGTGCTAGGCTTCCTGCCTCCATACTTTAACGTGAGGAAGAAATCATTAACTCCTATCTTCTTTAAGTCACTGTTATTTGGGGCCCATTTTACTTACAAGTGAACCCTAAGCCTAAGAGTTATACCTATTATCAAAGCACTAGACACACAAAGTTAGAATGCTCTCATCAATCCACACATCCTGCCCTTGGATAATCACTGGGGCATCAGCAATTTATAGTTTCAAATCAGTCATGTTCGCTTTTTCTTATATTCTCTTTGTAAAAATAATATGGCCTTGACCCTATGTGAACACTTATATGCATTGTTATGTGAACATTTGAATAGTGCTTTACTATTTTATGGTGCTCTTTTACCATGTTTCTTGGAAAGAAGTGTTTTCTAAACTGCTGGTTAAAACCTATTTGTGAGTTGTAAAATAAAATTATTGGATAACAATTTTATATTTAATGAAATAAAAGAGTATAGAACAGAAACGAATGGGAAAGAATGGAAAATATCAGAGTCAATCACATGTAGTATGCTTGGTTTTCTTTCTTGAAATTGTCTCATTCATATATATGTGTGTACCAGGTTCTCCTGTAAAATACATTTTTTTTTAAATTTAGGTGATAATCAAAAGACGTGAAAAACAGTTCTGTAGAATGCATCTGCTATTTTCCTCTACTCGTTACCTATCCTTTTTGTATTAGTCCATCTTCACACTGATGATAAAGACATACCCAAGACTGGGTAATTTATAAGGAAAAAGAGGTTTAATGGATTCACAGTTCCACGTGACTAGGGAGGCCTCACAATCATGGTGAAAGGCAAAAGGCACGTCTTACATAGTGGCAGACAAGAGAGAATATGAGAGCCAAGCAGAAAGGGAAACCCCTTATAAAAACATCTGATCTTGTGAGATTTATTCACTACCACAAGAACAGCATGGGGGAACTCTCCCCATATTCAATTATCTCCCATTAGGTCTGGGTCCCTCCTGCAGCACAGGGGAATTATGGGGGCTACAATTCAAGATGAGATTTGGGTGGGAAACAGCCAAATCATATCACCTCTTTTTCACCAATGTCACCCAAAATTTCCATGAGGGAACCACCCTCCCTCACTGGTACTTCATTGAGAGAGGAAAGCATATGGCTTGGGTCTGGACAGGTAGCTTGTCACATCCCTTTGGCCAAAATAATTGGTTTGGGAAGGAAGAGTCCCTGTAATTTCCACTGGGTTCAAACTTTTGCTGGGCAAAAGAATGCATTTCTTTCCAGGAGTTCTGAGGTTTTGAAAATGGAGTGTTTTCCCAACAGGTGCTGGAGAGGATGTGGAGAAATAGGAACACTTTTACACTGTTGGTGGGACTGTAAACTAGTTCAACCATTGTTGAAGTCAGTGTGGCGATTCCTCAGGGATCTAGAACTAGAAATACCATTTGACCCAGCCATCCCATTACTGGGTATATACCCAAAGGATTATAAATCATGCTGCTATAAAGACACATGCACACGTATGTTTATTGCAGCACTATTCACAATAGCAAAGACTTGGAACCAGGTCAAATGTCCAACAATGATAGACTAGATTAAGAAAATGTAGCACATATACACCATGGAATACTATGCAGCCATAAAAAATGATGAGTTCATGTCCTTTGTAGGGACATGGATGAAGCTGGAAACCATCATTGTCAGCAAACTATCGCAAGGACAAAAAACCAAACACCGCATGTTCTCACTCATAGGTGGGAATTGAACAATGAGAACACATGGACACAGAAAGGGGAACATCACACACCAGGGCCTGTTGTGGGGTGGGGGGAGGGGGGAGGGATAGCATTAGGAGATATACCTAATGTTAAATGATGAGTTACTGGGTGCAGCACACCAACATGGCACATGTATACATATGTAACAAACCTGCACGTTGTGCACATGTACCCTAAAACTTAAAGTATAATTAAAAAAAAAGAAAATGGAGTGTTTTCTTGCCCTTCCCGCTCCACTCTCCAGGGGCAGCTGCCAAGAGTTAAAATGTGAACCTGCAGTGGTTGTTGGCACCAGTGTACCACCACCAAGGCAGAGGCTGCCTGTGGGTGGAGTCAACTCAGAGGAAACTGTGGCTGAGGGATGGACATAGTGAATATGAGCCCTGGCACTACAATTTGAGCTCCCGCATCTGGCCATGCCTCAGGACAACCTGACTCTGGAATATTAATTCTGTCAGCCAAAACTTCCCTTTTGCACTCAGTCCAATTTGATTTGGATTTCTGTCACTTGCAATCAAGAGTCGCCACTACTACACAGTCTCATTTGTCGGCAGGAGGATATAATTCATGTATTATTTTAAAGGGGGAAACTGAAGCTTACAATAATTAAATAACATTACCAATATTACCAGATAATAGAAACAGAACTTGAATTCATGTCTTCCCACTCCAGAGCTCATATACTCTGCTATATATGACCTCACATAGACACAGCATTAATAAGCGTCTTTGACAGATGAAAACAATTGAGGCTTCATGACTAAAACATGGAAAAGCACTTCTGGAGGCAAAGCATTAGTGTCATCTGGCCTTGTGAAGCAATGCAGGCACCTAATAAACCCATGTCAAGCTTTATTTCTTTCCTGGGAGTTTGAAGTATCTTAAGGAGATAAAATTTACAGACTTCACAGGGTGAAGAAACGAAACTGTAACTCTCATCATTTTGTTCTTTCAGACTCCCCCAAGTCTTTGACACAGTCTCCTTACACACTTCCCTGCTGCAAAGCTGCATTTTCAAATGGCCAAACGTTTACAATCGTCACCACTAACTTTTAAAAATTGAGATATAATTTACATGCCATACACCTCGCTTTTCAAAATGTACAAATTAATGGTTTTAATATAATCACAAGGTTATGCAACTAAGTCCAGAACATTTTCATCAGCCCCAAAATAAATTTATACCCATTAGGAGTCATTCCCCTCCTTCCTCTTTTCTTTAGTAGGATGGCCATCAGCTCCAGGCCAAGGCAGGTGTTTAAGCCCTAACCCTTCATCAGGTCCTGTGCCTATCAAATGTCCTTCTGTCTTGATGGTCTCCAACACTCTCAGAACCCGGAAACCTTCTCTTTGCTTCAGGAAACCCAAAGGCTATCAAAGACCCCTCATCTTCCATTTGCCTCTGAAAGCATCCATGCCTTCCCCTCTTTGATATTCATCCCCTCAGTCCGTATAGATCAGTAAATACAAGTTGGTAACCTGTAAGTGAAACCTATGGAAATATGCTTTCAGCTTGCACAATTTTACGTTTTGTTATTTCATGGACTTAACATGTTAAAATTAGAAGTTTTCACATACACATCTAGATTCTCATTTGTATTAAAAACTGGAAAGATCTGGGAGCCAGCCTATGTGCTCACGTGGGAATGCCCTTTTAGAATGGGAGACTCCAGGCTGGTCCTCCACAGTCCTCCTCACTCCCTTCTGCGTTGCACTGGCCCTGCATCTCTCACAGAAATATCTGTGCTTTTGATTGTAGTCTATACTTGCAATGACAGATGCTGCTATGTGTTCACTACACCGTGTCCCTTTCCTTTTTGGGCACAAAGCTAGGCTACATGTTGCCAGACTCCCTTGCAGTTAGATGAGAGCCATGGGACTAGATTCTAGATGATAGAATGAGGGCAGGAGTGATGTCACCCCATGTAGCCTTGGTCCATAAAAACCTCCTGTGGAACCTTCCATGCCTTCTTTCATCTACTGGCTGGATATAAAGGTCTCTGGGTAGGCAGAAAATGGTGGTAATTCAAGACAAAATAAACCCAAGCCCTATGCAGTGGTGTGTATCTGTGGTTGCACTGCTTGGAAGGCTCAGGTGGGTGAATCCAGGAGTTTGAGTCCAGTCTAGGCCACATAGTGAGGTCCTGTCTCTTAAAAGAAACAAGGAAGAAGAGAAGAGGAAGAGGAAGAAAGAAGAAGAAGAAGAAGAAGAAGAAGAAGAAGAAGAAGAAGAAGAGGAAGGAGAATGAGGAGGAAGAGGAAGGAGAATGAGGAGGAGGAGGAGGAGATGGAGGAGAAGGAGATGGAAGAGGAGGAGATGGAGGAGGAGGAGATGGAGGAGGAGGAGATGGAGGAGGAGGAGATGGAGGAGGAGGAGATGGAGGAGGAGGAGATGGAGGAGGAGGAGGATATGGAGGAGGAGGAGGAGATGGAGGAGGAGGAGGAGATGGAGGAGGAGGAGGAGATGGAGGAGGAGGAGGAGATGGAGGAGGAGGAGGAGATGGAGGAGGAGGAGGAGATGGAGGAGGAGGAGGAGTAGGGAGGGAGAAGGAAGAAAGAGGAAAAGGAGGAGGAGAAAGGAGTAAAAAGGAAAGAGGAAGAGGGAGGAAGAGGAAGAAAGAAGGAAGAAGGAAAGAGTAGGAGAAGGAGGGAGGAGGGAAGAAGAAAGAAGGAAGGAAGGAGAGGAAGTAGAAGCAGCAGGCTGAGTCTGGCAGAGCAGAGCAGAGCTCCCCTATTGACTGCATTTGAATTATGAGGTGAGGAAGAATAACTTGGCTTCATGTTAAGCCACTGCAACCTTTGAGGTGCTCGCTACAGCCTTTAACCTATTTAACAAATACAATTTCCAAACCACAATCTATATTGGGATCATCTTTTGGGTAGGATGGTTCTCCAATTTTTCTCTGCAACACCCAAAATCTATTTCCAATACCCACCCAAACACTGAAAACAGAAGCTATGCCCTCAGGAGAGAGAGAACAAAAAATTAATTTCATTCTTTTTTTCATGAGATGATTGTAATATAGGCTGGAGGGTGAGCAGATCATTAATGCATCGTCCTGCTACCCCTTATCAACATGTGTTCATCCCAGCTGGCACATAATGAGCAGTCATGATGAGCCAGGCATCTGTTATCCTATTTGTTTCTGACAACAGCCCTTTTAGGAAGGGACTACCCCAATTTCAAAGGTAAGAACAATGAAGCTCAGAAAGGCTTTGCAACTTGTCCAAAATCACACATCTAGCTGGTCATTTGCAGAGCCTGGTCTACCTGTGCTCGCCTGCCTGTCCTGAGCATCCTTCCAGAGACCAGCACACTAATTTACAATGTGATTATAAAACAGCTCCAGCTATACAATGTGTTGCTGCCACTTCAGACCAAATATGGGATTTTTTAAATGGGATCTATAGTACCTTCATTGGAAAAATAATGAATAATCTTATTCCATTACTAGAGCAGGACGGCTTTAGAGGGAGCCATATTGTGGCAGGGAAGTCTGTTGGGACTCTTCTCTGTGTCTTGCCTAGGCCCTTCAGGGGCACCCCTTGCCCATGACACCAGTGCACCTCACCAGGGATTAGTGTCAGCATTCAGATTCTATCATGGGCTCACTCCAGAGAATTTCTAAACGTAGCTCTCTAAGTGTTCTAATTTCAAATACCGTGTGATCTGGCTTCAAAATTATTTCCTTATCTCTAAAATGGAGAACAAGACTGCAGTGAGGAACAAATCGAACGTACCAGTGCATTAGTTATTGATTGAGGCATAACAAATCACTCCGAAATTTAATGGCCTAAAATATTTATTTCTTCTTTTAGCGTTTCAGTGAGTCAGGACTCCAGGTGTGGTTAAGCTGAGTCCTCTGGCTCTAGGGGTTTCATAAGGCTGCAATCAAGATATGGGCTGAAGCTACCATCATCAGAAGGCTCTCTTGGGAAGGCCCTATTTCCTAGCTCATTCCCACAGTTGTGGGAAGAATTCAGTTCTGCCCAGTCTGTGAGACAGGGGCCTTAGTTCCTCATAAGGCCTGGAGCACTCGCTCAGTTCCTTGTCACATCTGCCCATGCACAGAGCATCTCACACCATGCCAGTTAGATTCATCAGAGCAAAAAAGCCAAAAACAGCCAGAGAGAAGACAGAAATTACAGCCTTTTGTAATCCAATCTCATAAATGACATTCTGTCACTTTTGCCACATTCTAGTTGTTAGAGGCAAATCACTAGATCTAGCCCACATTCAAAAGGAGATTATACAAGAGTATGGATACCAGTGGGTGGGGATCACCGTGAGCCCTCTTAGAAACTGCCTACCACACTGTGCAAATTCATTATTCTCAAGCACTCAATCAATGGTAATAGCAATTACTATTACTGTTATTATTATTATTATTATTGATGATTATAAAAATACTATAAGACAACAGGTATTTTTGAACCCAGCCAGATTACCTGGGTTAAAATCTCTCCTTAGCCTTTCATTTGCTACGTGACTTCGAACAAGTTACATAACCTCTCTCTCCCTCAGTTCCTCATTGGTAAAATTGAGGTAATAATAGGCTTTATCTCATAGGGTTCTTGTGAAGGTTAAATGACAAGAGACAAGTAAAGTGCTTAAAACAAGTGAAGTAGCTTAAAACTATACCATGGTAAACATTTAATATATATTAGTGAACACTGAGATTACTAATTTTATTATTTCTCTGCCTCTTGCTTAGGGCAACTCAATTGGTCAACTATTGTCACAATAATGCTGCAGAACAAACACCCTCAAAATCTCAGGGCATAAAACAGTGACCATTTATCTCTTGTTGGTGGGGCATCTCGGGTCCTGTGCCTCTCATCCTCCTATTGGAACCTGTAGTCAGCCAGGACATGTTTTTCTCATGACAATGGTAGAAGCCCATGAGACAAGCCCCACTGCAAAGGCTCACTTCAAGCCCTTGTCTGAGTCACATCTGCCAACAACCCAAACTAAGTCACATGGCCAAACCCAAAACCAGGTGTGAAATATATGCTTCCTGTTGGAGAAACTGCAAAGTTATATGGGTTTTAGGGAGCGGAATATGGATAGGAAGGATGTGAAAAATTGGGGCCAGAAGTTCAATCTTCTATATATACCCATCTTACACTTTTGGAAGAGAATGATAGAAGTAATAACGTCTGAAATGTGGTAGCGGAGAATAGAGAGATAGGCAGAGGGAAATAAACATATACCAAGTATTTGCTAAGCTGAACACTATCTAGGTTTATTTCAGCATCACAACTCCTTATCTATGTATACAGCTGACCCTTGACTGATTTTTTTTAAATGAAACATACAAACTTTATTGAACAAAAGTAACAGGTAAAGTCAAACAGGCACTTACATTAAGAGAAAAACTGACTGGAAAAATTTTGTCTTAAACATCTTACAGTAACCTACTTGCAGCTGTATTTAACTTGCAGTTGTATTTAAGCTACAGCACTTTACTTGTCTCTTGTCATTTAATTTTCACAAGAACCCTATGAGATAAAGCCTATTATTACCTCAATTTTACCAGTGAGGAACCAAGCTCTATTGCTGTGAAGAATACAGCTCGTGCACAGATATGGATGAAAGATTCGTACATTTCTCAAATATTCACTGAATACTACCTTATATACATATATACATTAAATTTGAAAAAGATTTGACAATTCCCAGATAAACTTCATTTTTGTTGATCTTTTGGAAGAGGTTGTCTAAAGAGAAGAATATGTGGTTCTGGCTCATGAATCATGTCATGAACCCATCCTAGACTCTGCTGGACACCAAGTCTCCTCTACTCCTCTTCAGATGTCAGATAAGTCATCAGACGAGTCTACGCTTGATCGACTGTATACACAGATAAGGAGTTGTGATGCTGAAATGATCCCATCCACAGGGGATGGGATCTAAGACCTCCAAGGATACCAATCCACGGATTCTCAAGACCATTATATAAAATAATGTAGTATTTGCATATAACCTACAGACATCCCCCCTTATACTTTAACATCTCTAGATTACTTATACCTTATACAGTGTAAACACTGTGTAAATCATTGTTATACTGTATTGATTTTTATTTGTATCATTTTTTGATTTTCTGTTTCTTTTTTTGGTTATTTTCAATCTGCCGTTGAATCTGGGGATGTGGAACCCACAGATATGGAAGGTCAACTGTACTATCTTCATTGTTTAATTCGAGAAACTGAGGCATAGAACATTGTCTGTGGCTTACCTGAATCTAGTTTTCTTCTTACCACCCCACCCACTCTGTGGGATGCTTGACCATGTATAGATATGGTCACTGGGGAGGGAATTTGGGGCTGGGACTGGCCTTCACAAGGAAACTGGTCTTGATCTCCACTACACGAGGGAGGTCTTTATTTCTAGATGGCTACAGTTTTAACAGTTAGAGGGAAGATCAGAGATTACCGTCCACCCCTCTCATTAGCTAAAGAAACTGAATTTCAGAAAACAGAAGGCACCAAATGAGTGGGTGGTAAAACCAGTGTTGGAAACTCATCTCTGGAGCTCCAGGGCTTTTTCCAGTTTCTCCAACTGCCCCTCAGCGTAGGGCTCTGATCCCTGTCTAAATGCAAATTTCGCTGGGAAGAGGGCGTCATTGGACCTTTGTATTGAATGTGATTAACAGTGGAAAGCAGAGTCTGCAAATATTTAAGTACCTGAGGAATAAAGATTGGCCCCAGGAAAGGTACGACTCTGCCCACCTCCTGCTGAACCTGCTTGCTGTAAGTGACTATCCAAAGACCTTAATCAGCACTCAGGTACAGATGTGACCATGGCTTCCTCTAAGTTAACTGTAGAAGGGGAGCTCTGGAGGTACCATAGAGATCCCCTCCCTGGGAACAGAGGTTTAAAAGGCTCGTCTAGAGTTGCACCACGAATCAGAGACAAAGGAAAGATTAACTTTCATTTCTGTGATCTTCAGGGCAATGTCATGTCTCTATACCCATTCAGGCAGTATTTGGACCACTCTTTCCCAAGTGCACGAGACAGTCACTGTCCTGCTTGTTGAACCTGTAGACCACGTTTATCTCCAAATGAGCCTTTAAAAGCAGCCACATGTGTTCTCAAAAAGGGAGTGGGTGAAGGAATCTACTTAAGACTCATAACCCTAACAGTCACTGATGTTTTTTTTCTCCCAATTTAATTACATTGCAGGAAATATTTGGCTAAGACTCGGCTACTTATGATGTCTACATAAATAACAGGATCAGGTAGGTTTCAGTTCACTCTTCTCTTGATTCTACTTTTACTTCTAGAATCATATTACTTTTCAGCCAGGCTCAGTGGCTCAAGCCTGTAATCCCAGCACTTTGGGAGGCCGAGGTGGGCAGATCACTTGAGGCCGGGAGCTGGAGACCAGCCTGGCCAACATCGCAAAACCCCATCTCTACTGAAAATACAAAAATTAGCCAGACGTTGTAGTGCACACCTGTAATCCCAGCTACTTGGGAGGATGTGAGGCACGAGAATCACTTGAACCCGGGAAGGCAGAGATGGCAGTGAGCCGAGATCATGCCACTGCACTCCATCCTGGGCAACAGAGCAAGGCTGTCCAAAAAAAAAAAAAAAAAAGGAAGAGGAATATAACTTTTCCTGTCTCATTTGTAATGTGATAGCAAAATAAGTGACAAGGTTTAATTGTCTCTGGAAGAAAAGCTTTTAAAAATGTATTCTGTAATACGCAACGTATTTAGAGCTTACGATAAGCAATTTCTCTCAGGAGGAAGTTTTTCAAGGAAAAAAAAGTGACTCTAAAAGTAATTTCAGCAGCAAAGTAGATTAAATATCCACCATATTAGTCACAGAGCATTAGATGGAATTGAATTGACTGAGCAGAGGTCAAAGAGTGGCTGAAGTTTTTAACCCATCAGAGGAGCAATAAAATCCAGCCATACTTAAAATCATTAACTTTAAACCCTTTGATATGAGATCCAAAACCTCACTGCTCATACTAGGAACTTCCAAATGCCATGCCTGGTAAAAGAATAAATCCCTTCAAAAGATCTACATTTCATGAAATACTTTAAGGGGAGTAGAAAGCAACAGAAAGAAACGGGAGTTTCCAGGTTTCTCCAAAAAATATATATTTCTGCAAGGCTTATTAAACAAACAAACTTCTGTCCCACCCTCCAAAACATTCTCAGGCCAGTGTGCTCCAACTGAATGTAATCTGTCAAAGACTTAAAGTTGATTTCTGGAAAGAAAGGCAAACCTCATGGGTGTGACCTTTCTCCTTTCCCTTCCCTTCTCTCAGCCCTAGCAAAGGTCTGAATCCTCACGGCCACCTCTTGGGAGGTCCTGAACTCATACCTGAGGGGCAGTGGCTTCAGGGTTCTTTGGTTTTGTTGTGCTGTTTTATTTGTAACAACATCAAACTGGCTACAAGTCACCTAAAAAGACACACTATGTGAGAAATCTAAGACCTACAGCTCCCTTGCACAGTCAGAAGGAAAGTAGCTTGAAGTAAGTCTCTGAACTTAGAAGTTGATCAGCAGAGACAACTCAAAATTGAAGCAATGGCTGGCAAGTAATTAAACATACTGGAGAAAGGGTCTCATATTGTCAAGCTAATTCCTAAATAACAGAAAGTGAAGGACAAAAGATAATGCACCTTTCCTAACCATTAAACAACTTCTCTGTTCTTTCCTCCATTTGAAACTAGTTTGCTCGTCATTGCTAAGTGCACTGAGTTCTGTATCCATCAGTTAACAAAATCAGTTTTTGTATCTCTATTAAGGATGCAAGCAGTGTGTCAGTAAATAATGTGATGTCCTCTTTACAGGTGGTTATAGGAAAGAATGAAATGCTGATTTTAGGGAGAAATTTTGCTTTTCATCACCACTGTATTTATAAATAAACTAAAATTGTTTGTTCCTGAGAAAGCAGGTAGTTGATAGAATTTCCTGAGTGCTCAGACTAATGTATATTTGGAATAATGTTTTAGGAAAAAAATGTGTCTGGTAGGGCACGGTGGCCCACGACTATAATCCCAGCACTTTGGGGGCTGAGGCGAGTGGATCACTTGAGGCCAGGAGCTCAAGACTTGCCTGGCCAACATGGCAAAACCCCATCTCTACTGAAAAAAAAAAAAAAAAGAAAAAAATTAGCCGGGTGTGGTAGCACATGCCTGTAATCCCAGCTACTCCAGAGGCTAAGGCAGGAGAATTGCTTAAACCTGGGAGACAGAGGTTGCAGTGAGCCAAGATCGCGCCATTGCACTCCAGCCTGGGAGACAAAAAAAGAATCCGTCTCGGATTGAAAACAAAAAAAAGAAAAAAATGTGTCCAATAAAGACAAATGTATGTGAATTTGAGTGATGAGAACTACAGCATTTTAAAAGATAGTGAGCATTACATCGCTGAGCAGCAGTAAAAATTCAACTTTTGACAACATGAGGAGAAACAGGATCTCCAAACACTAAGAGTTGGATCAGGAACAGACACATCCCCACATGGGTTTAGCTGCTCTTGCACGGGCCAAAGAACCACCACTAAGCCTTGAGGTTGGGCAGAACCATGTACAATTAGGAAGCTACTCTGGAATGTGAGAAAGCCTGTATTATAATTCAATTGAGAAGCATTTATATTGAGAAAGGACAGTCCTATGAAAAGTTAGGAGACCTAAATAAGCCTGTATGTATAAACAAGCCTATATGTATGTGTCTGTGTATGCATTTATGACATATATGGCATCTGTGAGGGTTTTTCTAAAACTTTAGTAGGAAGCCAGGCACAGTGGCTCACTCCTGTAATTCCAGCACTCTGGGAGGCCGAGGCAGGCGGATCATCTGAGGTTAGGAGTTCAAGACCACCCTGGCCAACACAGTGAAACCCCGTCTCTACTAAGAATACAAAAATCAGCTGGGCATGGTGACTGTAGTCCCAGCTACTCGGGAGGCTGAGGCAGAATTGCTTGAACCTGGGAGGCGGGGGCTGCAGTGAGCCGAGATAGCACCACTGCACTCCAGCCTGGGCAACACAGTGAGACTGTCTCAAAAAAATAAATAAAATAAAACTTTAGTAGGAGAGTTTTAGGAAGGGAATTGCATAGATTATTCACCACTCGTTGTCTGTGTGAGTTTGTACAACTGGCTTCACTTTCTCCCGCCTCATTTTATGTGTCTGTTAGATGCAGGTCATAGCAACAGTTCTAATATTATGTGGTTATTGCAAAGATTCACTGAATTAATACATGTAGGCATTAGAGCAATACTTGGTACATACAAAGCATTTAAATATTTGCTTTGATTATTGCTTTTTAAAAAAATAAGTAGTGAATGCACATGGTACAAAATTTAAAAGGTATGAATCGATACACGGTGAAAAATAAGTTAACTTTCTATCACTATCCCCTGGACTCTCAGTTCTCTTCCCTCAGGCAGTCATGCTTACCAGATTTTCATGTAAACTTTTAGAGATATTATATACACGTAATATGTGCATGTTGCCACTTTAAAGAAAATCAGTGGTGGAACACTCTGCACATCATTCTGCACTTTGCTTATTTCACTTAATATCCATTTTGAAGATATTTTCATATCAGTTCTTAGAGGAACAGACCTGCTCATTTCCATAGCAATATATGGTATTTTATTAAATATAAGTGCCCTGATTTATTAAGCAGTTCCCTTTGGATGTACATGTAGATTGTTCCAATCTTTTGCTGTCATAAACAATGTTTCAGTGTGCACACATAAATAGACATCTTTGCGCATATGTATGTTTATATCTGTAGGAAAAATGCCTACAAGAGAAATTACTGGGTCAAAGAATATGTACATGCCTGATCTTGACAAAATTGTTCAACTGTCTGAAAGGAGATCTTCAGATGTGCACGGTACTTTGTCCAGTTAAATTACATTGCAAACAAAAGATATTTCACGTCATAACTGTTTTGAGAGTTGGAGTCTTATTCTGTCACCTAGGCTGGAGTACAGTAGCACAAACATAGCTCACTGCATCCTCGACCTCCTTGGCTCAAGCCATCCTCCCCCTTCAGCCTCCTAAGTAGCTGGGACTGTAGTCATGCATCACCATGCATGGCTAACTTTTAAATTTTTGGTAGAGATTGGGGTCTCGCTATGTTGCCCAGACTGGTCTCAAACTCATGGCCTCAAGCAATCCTTCTGCCCCAACCTGTAGAGTCAGTGGGATTACAGGTGTGAGCCACTGTACCTCGCCTCATACAACAATTTTTAAAGGAAGAAATCTATCTGCCATCCAGTATCACTTGATGCAAAATGGCTTATAGTTTTAAAAAGATTATTTGTGGCCGGGCGCGGTGGCTCACGCTTGTAATCCCAGCACTTTGGGAGGCCGAGGCGGGCGGATCACGAGGTCAGGAGATCGAGACCACGGTGAAACCCCGTCTCTACTAAAAAATACAAAAAATTAGCCGGGCGCGGTGGCGGGCGCCTGTAGTCCCAGCTACTCGGAGGCTGAGGCAGGAGAATGGCGTGAACCCGGGAGGCGGAGCTTGCAGTGAGCCGAGATTGCGCCACTGCACTCCAGCCCGGGCGACAGAGCGAGACTCTGTCTCAAAAAAAAAAAAAAAAAAAAAAAAAAAAAAAAAAAAAAAAAAAAAAAAAAAAAAAAAAAAAAAAAAAGATTATTTGTGATTATTTTTTACTAAGTCATCTTCTTCTCCAGAAGTTATACAGCTAATGAAGTAAATTTGCTCAGTCTGGATACCTATGGTAGATTTTGTGTCTGTACAATTTATCCTGATTGCATTATAAAAATAGAATTTAGGGCTGGAAGTCAACAGAGAAATTATTTCTCCAATCCTCTCATCTGACAGATGAGAACTCCAGGGACACCTGGTTTAGTTATGTACCCATGGTGAGATGTGGCATCAGAGGCAGGAAAAGGCCTAGAAGTCGGGGGCCCTCATTCAGGGTCAGGCCTCTCTCCCCACACTTGTCTCTTCCCAAATTGCAGAATCTGGGTACCCCACGAAGCTCAAATCAGAAGACAAGAAGCAACGTTCAAACTTATATAAGAGTAATTTTTTATAATTAGGCAGGGATCGGGGTGGCAATGGTGGGTAAAGACTGCAATTCACATATCTATGTGTCTAACTGGGATAGCGAGGAAATAAATAAGGTCCTCTGTAAATTACGTCTAACAACAGATATTCAGGACATCAAAAGTTGTATCAATAAAATCAACACTCCTATGGTTCTTCTCTGATGAGGTATGCAAAACTATCTCTTTATGTCTTTTGTATCTTTAGACATACGAAATGTTTCATTCCCAGAGAGGTTGTACATGTAGTTTTCTGAAGAATAAAAGATTTTTCTTGAGCAAAATTCAGTGAAATGAATGTAATAGCACTTAACACATAAGCTAAAGCTTATTTCATAGGTAGCAAAAAACCAAATTCTCTCTCCAAATTCAGAAGTTTTCCCTCAAAATATAACTCCCTTTGAGGTGCACTTTCTCAGAAGGCAGTCAACAGTAGTCAAATGTTTATGCAGCACCCATTTTAACGTCCCACATAGAAGACGACAGGCTGGAAGAATTAACTGTAAATCAAGAAACTGGTTTTTAGCATTAACATCAAAAACATGAATATCATCTCTTTATTATAAATAATTGTATTTAAAATTAGACTCATTTACATAACATAAATTCATATCTGATGAAAGGAAAAACATAAATAATCAAAACACTCCACAGCATCCCTTCAGAGAGGCTGAAGAACAGCGTTTAAGAAATACTATCTGTGACTTCCATAATGAGACAGCAGCATCATTTTGTTTCCTATGATACAGGATTCTCCATAGAACATCTTTTATTTACCCCATACATAAAACACCAAAGCTAAAAGTTGACGTGGCCTCACATAAAATTAGCTCTGCTACAAATTCCAAACCATGTACACAGAGTGACTAATTATTTCCCTGCTTATTTGGCTGGTATCATTAGAGTACATCTCATTTTACTGTTTTTGTATGTGCTTTTACATGTTTCTCCAATTTGATATTATCTGTTACAAACAGTCAGCTACTTACCGGCTGCTTCCAAAGTATTTTATAACAAGCCCAGGCGGGTGCTTAATGAGCCTATTACAAGAGCTGCAGGGAGAAGAGGCTTTTGTGAGCCCCTTTCTGCCTGTCCCCTTTTGAGTTTATAAGGTGGGAGAAAGCTGTCGAGAGCAGAGTTTAAATGAGCCTTTGCTGGCTGATCTACCTGTGAATAGGACTAGTGTGTTTCAGTTAGAAAGTGAGTGGCTCCAGGGAGCATCTTTTTGGGGTTAATTTGGCAGGTGCATAAGCCTCCTGACTGGGTCCTTCCAGAGCCTGGGCCCTTCCAGAGCCTGGACAGATAAATTCTCATCTTCACACCAAGCATAAATTTGAGCAAATAACTCTTTTCCAGACTCTGATGTCAGTCTGCATCTTAAAGAACAGGGTCTAGCCCCATAAATTCTACTTGATATAAATGATTAGATTAGACTCAGTGCCATAGTAAAGACTCCTAAGAGCTTAGGTCAGAGCAACCAACAATTTTATCCTACCTCTGCCCCCTACCAGCTCTGGGACCCTGAGCAAGTTACTTGCTAAATCTATTTGTGTTTCAGTTTCCTCATCTGCAAAATAGGCGTGATAATCATGCCTCCCTCAATTGTTTTGAGGATTAAGTGTTGCATGTAAATTACTTACTTTGCACAGGTTTCTTATTGTCTGTGGCTGTTCCCGGTACATAGTGAGGGTTTTCTGTGGGAATATGGATTCATATCCTCCTCACTGCCCACCAGAGAGCCAGGTAAAAAGAGGGGACACACAAATGCTTATTTGAATAAAATTTCTAGATGTGTTAACACACTACAGTTGGTTCAAAAAAACTTAACACAAAAAGTAGCAATTTTTTTAAAAATTTATTTTAAAAATGTATTAATAAAAATTTTTATTAAAAATTTTTTATTAAAATTTTTTTATTTAAAAAATTGTCAAATATTATTTTTATTGCCTAATAATGTATTTTGTTTTATTTTGTTATTTGTTATTGAATTTCTCCAACACTAATATCCCAGTCAGACCAGGTAGCCCAGCCCTTTGTATTTTTGTATTTCTCTATCTCAAAAAGTTTTCTAGAATTGAAAGTAGATATTCAAAGACTCTTCCTGTATTTTGTGAAAGATTAAACAAGGCTGAGCGTGGTGGCTCATGCCTGTAATCCCAGCACTTTGGGAGGCCGAGGCGGGTGGATCACTTGTGCCCAGTAGTTCGAGATCAGCCTCGAACATAGCAAAACCCTGGGCAGCATAATGAAACCCTGACTCTATGAAAAATACAAAAATTCTCCAGGCATGGTGGCATGCACCTGTAGTCTCAGCTATTTGGGAGGCTGGGGTGAGAGGGTCACTTGAGCCCAGGAGGCAGAGGCTGCAGTGAGCGAGACTGCACCAGTGCACTCCAACCTGGGTGACAGAGTGAGACTGTGTTTAAAAAATAATAATAATAAAAGCTAAACTAGGATACTCACATGGGTGTGTGGTGTGTGTGTACACAGCATGTGTGTTTCTGTGTGTGTTTTACATTGAATTTGGAAGGCTTTACACATTCAGTTACTCTCCAGCTACTAAAGTCCCCAGCCCTCTCTTTTTCTTTTATACCTAACCCACTTAGTGTATTTATTCTTACCTCTTTGCCCCTAAAGGACTTTGACCCAGCAGCCCTGGAAGCTCACAAAGACACTGCTGTGATCCTGGAAAGATAGGGAAGAGAGAGAAGGCCAAGTACGGTGGCTCACACCTGTTATCCCAGCACTTTGGGAGGCCAAAGTAGGAAGATTGCTTAAAGTCAGGAGTTCAAGAAAGGGAAGAGAGGAGCACTGTAGGGGAATGCTGAGGCAGAGCTTTCTCTGAGCTAAAAGAGGCCAGATGTTGGCAACAGTGCCTCTAGGCGGGAGACTGAACCCTGCACTATGTTGGAAACAGAAGCTCAGAGGGGAAACCCCAGAAAGAAACTCCCAAAGTCACCCCTGGTTCATCCATGTCCCAAACCTGATATAAAAGCCGTGGAGCCACTGGACCGAATGACCATGAGGCAGCAGCCCCTGAGAGTGTCAGAATTCAAGTATGACTTGGTGGCCTGTGATAGATGGCCAGCTGAGGAGGTCTTCCTAACACTTTGGTGCCATGTCACTCCCTAGGAGCTGGGCCAACTATGGGAATGAAGAGGAAACTGGAAAAAGAAACCGTAACGCCTGAGATCGCCTGATCACCAGCCCAGCAGGATGGCTGCTGGGGTCTTATTAAATTAGCAAAAAAGAAAATAAAAGTGATTTGTCCAGTAAGTCACAGCTCACTTCATCGCTATCTTTTTTACTGTGATCTATTTTATGCTGAATTAAAGAAAATAAATGCTATATTGCAATAAGAGAATGTTACAATTATGCTACTATATTTAAAGTAAGCATGTGTGTTAGAGGCCATTTCAATGTTGAAAATTTTGAAGTTCAGACCTGCTAAGCATTCTCCCTCCTTACAAGTGCTGTCCTCTGGCCCATTAGGGTAGTGGCCTTATTAAACAAGAATATACTTATAACTTAGGCAGGACGTGCGCTCTGCAGTTGGCCATGGGCCTAAATGGAGGCCCCCCATATGATTTTGATACATGCCAGACACAAAAGTATTTGAGTTTTATTTATTTTTATTTAATTTTTAAAAAATTGCTGTGGGTACATAGCAGCTGTACGTATTTATGGAGTACATGAGATGTTTTGATACAGGCATGCAATGTGAAATAAGCACATCAGCATTTTGAGTTTTACATTCAGGATGTAGAAACCCCAGGGGCAATGCTTTCAGATACCCTGACTCCCTATGCTGAATTCCACCTTCACTCCATCTCACTGACTTGGTTTTAACATGAATTTAAAACGCACTCCTTTTCTTCTCTAAGTAAATGAAACTGGTAAGGTTTATTTGAAACAGAAAGGGTTTGCGGGACACGGTGGCTCAGCATTCTGGGAGGCTAAAGCAGGAGGATCACTTGAGCCCAGGAGTTCGAGACCAAGCTGGGCTACACAGGGAGACCCCATTTCTATAAAAAATACAAAAACTAGCCAGGTGTAGTGGCACCTGTCTATAGTCCCAGCTACTTGGGAGGCTGAGGTGGGAAGATGGCTTGAGCCCAGGAGGGTGAGGCTGCAGTGAGCCATGATCCAGCCTGGGGGCCAGAGCGAGACCCTGTCTCAAACAGAGAGACAGAGAGAGAGGGAGAGAGGGACAGGAAGAAAGAAAGGGTCTTCACAAGTAGCTCAGAAACAACATTTGTTCTCCAATCAATCTCTCCAGTATATTTTGGTGACTAAATATTTGACTCTACTTTTGTCTCCAAATGTGTTTTCCTTCCTTCCTTCCTCCCTTCTTTCCTTCCTTCCTTCCTTCCTTCCTTCCTTCCTTCCTTCCTTCCTTCCTTCTTCCCTCCCTCCCTCCCTTCTTTCTTGCCTACCTTCCTTCTTTCCTTCCTTCCTTCCTTCTTGCTTTCCTTCCTTCCTCCTTCCCTCCGTCCCTCCCTTCCTTTCCTTCCTTCCTTCCTTCCTTCCTTCCTTCCTTCCTTCCTTCCTTCCTTCCTTCCTTCCTTCCTTCCCTTTCTTTTCTTCCCTGAGGAAAGGAATGCTTTATTCATATCTTTGGTCCAACTAATGAAAGCCTCAAAAATAAACTGTTGCTAATTACTCAAGTGACTTAATGACTGACCACCAGGATCCAGAGCAGATTCAAGTGTGATTTGCATCATTAGCCCATGTCTGAACTCTTCACCCTTAGGCTGTATATTACAGTGTGTTACAAGCTACAGACTTTTTCTATTATGCTGAAAGAGCATAATTTCATGTTTTCTGTGTTTAAGTTACGTCACTGCCATTTTTAGGAGAAATTGTGATCCTGTCACCCTTTTCCAGTAGAAGAGATGTGGCCCACCCACAACGCAGATTCACCTCCAATAGTGACCTCTTGAGCAAAAAGAGAAATCCATTTCCACGTTCATTTGGGCCTTTGGCCTGTCTACTGAGTAGGCCTGCAAGGCTGAAAACCATGCTAATTACATAAGTGATTTAATTTCGATAATGTAAGAGCTGACCATTAGATATCAAACCAGATTTGAGAAGGATTTGCTCTGCTTCATGATGTCAGAATTGTCCACCATTAGGCTGCTTCATGCAGACTTTTTTTTTTTTTTTACTAGTTGAAAGTACTTGTAAATAATTTCCAAGGATAAACAAAATCAAGAAATTTTAAAAGTGGAAAATAGACCGAGGTTCTTGTGTGTAGATAATACACAAACTTAAATTCAGAGGTTTTGTACCAGACCTTAAAATGTGATTGATTCAGAGGATCAGATATGATTGACTTGATGTTTTCTTGCTTCTGACACAAACTAATCATAGAAAATGCCTTTTTCCAACCACTTTAGAGTTTAGTTTGGGGTGCCTTGTAGAAAATTGATCCCAGCTACTGTGGATATAGTCAAGAAGAGACACCATTTCAAATGTTTGATGTGACTCATTAGGAAAATTACCAAATATTGCCATAGGTTAATCTTACCTTGTGTAGTAATGTTTCTTTTTCTGCAAAGATTAGTATCTTTAAGATTTATTAAGTCCTGCATCAAATGTATCTTGTTGTTTTCTATTTTTATTGAACACAGAGTAATCTTTCAGGACAGAGACATAAAGATCTACTGTCTCAGTTCCAAACACACTAACCTCATATCTTTCCATCAGAATTTCTTCTCATTGGTTTTATGGAAATGTGGAAATATTCAAAAATAACCAATATGCACTTCGTCAGTTTGACATATGAATAGAAGTCAATAGAAGCAAGCCATCCTTTTCTCTAATAGGACACAGAATTCTGTGTGGTTTGATTTTTGATGACACCAATTGCCAAAGCATAACTCTGAAACTGACTCCTACCCATTCTCAATTTGACATCCTATCCCTACCCCTATAATTCACTTCTGGGGCAGAATCGTGGTCATTTCTAACAGCACCCACAGTTACTTAATTACTAGAGTAATTGGTCACTTGTGTACTCACAATCAGAGGCAAATGCCTGATTTCCACTGTGAACAGCTGGTGTTATTATTTTTTTAAAAGAATTTCTACCTGAAATTAGAAATTGCCACCCAAATCGCAGGTCCAAAAAATGATTTGCCTAAAATTTGGGCAGAATCAATTTCTCATTTTGATAACAGAAACTAGTAATTGAGAGAAAATAAATAATGAGTGTGGTTTCTGTGACCTTAAGAAATCTCTGCAGGAAATAATGAAAGGCAATCATACTAGGGATGTGGTGAAGGGAGAGAAAGGAAGAAAGGAAGATATAGAGGAAGGAAAGGAGAGAGAGATAGATGAAAGAAAGAAGGAGAATCAACAATTCTAGAGAAAAATAATACCACCTGATAAAAATGTGCATGCTACCTTACCAAAGCATGCCTGACTTCTATCATTTAAATCGCAACTGCAAGAATGAGGCTCAAGCGATCAATGTCTTTCCCCAGATAACAGAGAAGGAGAATGCTTAACATCCCACTATATTTTTTTGTTCTTAAAAACTACCACCTCCATGCCTGAAGGCTTTTCTCCCCCTAAAGATATCGTGGGGCCTGGGGAACCACTTAAAGTTCCTTGCCATGCTTGCCCAAGAAGCACAAAGTGTTGGTGAAGTATAAACAGAGAGCGCTTTTTCTTTGACCCACTCTGCAGTGTGATGGGGTAGTGTTGTTAGTTTATGTGAGAGAAAATAGCATAGGCTTTCTGAAAAAAAGTGGAATTGGATTAGGGCCTTTGTGCGCGCCTCAATGCTGAGGGGAATTAGCAAGAGTTGTAGGCACTTAAAGGGGCCCTCATGCTGAAGCTTATCCCAGATTTTGCACAATAAACATTTGAATATCAACAGTGTTTTGCAACTTGCAGCACTAATGTATAAACTTCTCTCTTTTGAAACTCCCAAATCCTTCCAAATGTCTGTAACACCCTCTACATAAACATATAGGAGCTAGGGTAGAAAACACCTAGTCAGTGATGTAAGTCTGCTTTTTAAAAGATCTTTCTGCTTTTCCATCTTCAGGATCTAGAATGTTTTATAATGGTTCGTTGGTTTAAGGACTTTAGTAGATGCTCTATTTAATTTTAATCATTCCACTTTCTTTCAGGCTTTGCATTCTGATATGGGGGAGGGGGAGTGTCCAGGAATGGATAAGGATGTGTGGTTGAGTTTAGAACTGTTTCACCAAGATTTTTGTTGTTGTTGTTTTAAATATCGGACTCCTTAAAGAGTCTTTTGTTTTATAAAGAATCCGTCTGAGGGTTTCAAAAGTAAATTTCACCTCTGCAAGAAAAGAATGATTTTGTCTGTTAAAGACTGCTGACTACCTCCTTGGGAATCCACATATGCGAGCCAGTTCCCACCCTGAAAACTAATCTGATACTCAGTCATCCTAACTGAAGACAGTAGGCTGATTTTGTAGTAAGAGCGTCCAACATCAAACAGTTATTTGATGTTCCTGACATTAAGCAAGCTCTATTTTTCTCTTTAAAAATTTCAAACTCCCAAAAGTAAATTCAAAATATTGTAGAGCCTTGACGGAAGGAGAAAGGCATTAATTTCCATCTTCTGAAATCCATCAGCAGACAGACATAATATTTTGTTTTCTGAGAACAGGATATTTGCTTTTGATTGCTGGTATAGCAGAATTCTTCCCTTCAGTTCTTTGTGTAATCCATTATAGCAATGGTGTCACTTTGTAAGATTTGATGCTCTTAATTTTGTACTAAAGCAAACACTTGGGATGCAAGCACATTTTTCATCAAAATCTGCATCAGCAGTTTATGGAAGTTAATGAATAAATGGATCCCCTTCTTGCTTTCCAGCATGTGTTATCTAGAGATGATTCTAAGCAACTCAGCCTGGCGGTAATGTATTCCATCCAATTGAGGAGTTTGCAGGAAAATATATCTACAGTGACCCAACAGAGTAGTAAAACACTTGTTTGAAATTATTTTTTGTAACTGTGCTCATTTCATGCCTGAAAAGACGGTGGTAAAAATCTCATTGCACCGGGGGCTGGTTGGGGGGCTGGGGGGAATGAAGACATAACTGTTCTGCCCAGCTCTGAGGCATGTTGAAGCAGTTTGCCTATTGAATTTGATACAATGATGTGTAGATGAATAAAGTTATCTCCGGTTCTGAATAGGATGGTGTCAGTGGGAGGGTAAGAAGGGGGGGAAGTTGGAATCTGAAAAGAATTCTTTTTTTTTTCTTTTTCTTAAAAAAAAAAAAAAGAGAGAGAACTTGAAGGTCAGGGTCCAGCTGCCGGGCAAGAGTAGAACACAACAAAATGCTGGACAGGCCTAAATAAAGACAACTATAGACACCCAGGCACACATATTGCAAAAGTTGCTTGCTTCAAGTAACTAATGTATTAACATATATTTCTATAGACAGAGAGCTATTTTTTCCCTTTAGGCTGTCTTAGACTCTGATGAAAACCTAGGAACATCAAGAGCATCTGTAAAAATTACAGCTTTAATGAAACAGATGAAACAGGCCATCAAAGGTAGGAGAAAAGAAGAAATTCTAATGATTATGGCTTAATTCTAATAGATTATAATTATTATGATTGGTATGAACCAGTTTCTGACTGACATTCCATTTTCCCCCATTTAAGCTTTCATTTAAAAGGGGGGTAGGGGGGTGGGCAGGGGAAAAAAACTAACAGCCACTAATTATTCTGCAGGATTTGCTGCTTAACTCAATACAAGGCCTTTAATCAAATAGAGTAAAGAGATAAAACCTTTAAATGTGAATCATCACACAGATACACTTTTCCTTATCCTGTTCTTTTTGTATTGGTTTGAAAAGTTAACATTTTGATTTCTAGCCATTCCAGTTCTGTGATATAAGATGATCTGAAGAATTTTCGGGTGGTCAGATGGATTATGACTAAAAGGTTGGGAAGTTTATGATAAATCAACCTGATCATCTAATAAATGTCTGTTGTCTGTTCTTACTGCTGTTGATTGCTTTTTTATTTTTATTCAAATATGCTGTTATTTTCCAAGAGGTACACTAATGATTGTTAAACACTTATTTTGGTTCAGATGATGCTCATCTGTAATCTGATAAGTTTTTTAGAAGACAGAGAGAATGAGAAAAAAAGAAATGGGGGTAGGATAGGGGAGGTGCAGCCTAAAGGGTCTGAAAAATATTAGTTCCCACTGTCATGTTACAGCTGTTTTTTTTCTAGGGAGATATATAGGCAAAAAAAAATCTCAAAAATCAAATTTTAGATTATATACATATATTTATTTATTTTTACCTTCATCTTAAGGTATTTTAGGGAAATATTCTCGCCCACCAGATTGACATTAAGATTGACAACATGCTACATAAGACTTTTGTTTCTCTGTATCTTGCACACTAGTGTGGTGAATTAGTCAACTATAATTATGCCCAATCATGGAAAATCAACATGAATGAAAATCTTATTTTTCTGTATTTTGGCCTCAGAATTGTGTAAGTCCAGAGCAGAAACCTGAACTTACAATTGTAAATATTAACATATATTCTTGAAAGGATATTTTCATAGAAATTAAATTTTATTCAATACTCACAATACAGGGAAAAGTGTCTTAAAAGTTGAAAAGTATTTCACGTCAATGAAAAATCATGAAAACACTAATAATCATACATAATAACCTGCATTATCTTATTAGCTTGCATTACAATCTTGCATATTTCCACATTTTATCGAAGTCATTTATACTAGCACCTCTTCTTCCATTCTATAATGGAAAAAAAGAAAACAGGAACAATCTGTAGATTTAACTGGGTTAAGCTATAGGGTGGCACCATTTTTTATTCACGACAGTTGTTCTGTACTTCTACCAAAAAAAAAAAAAATTGGATGAGTTTCTGCATCCTGCATGTTGCCATTAGGCTATTGACACCCTATTGTGTGATTGAGAGAGGTAAAGTAACCCAGGAGATTATTCAGAATGTGAGATTGTAAATGTTTCTTAAAGATGTCTTTACAGAAATTACAGCTTCTCTCGTGTGGTCTTCCAGGCTGCTGTGTACAGCCCTGGAGTTGCAGTTGTTAAAGGCAGGATTGGTAGCATGCTGTGTTTAATGCAACTCTTACCAACAACTCGCAGAGATTAGGAGACTGGCAGAATGATGTCAATGGAGGTTTAAGAGCTCTGCTTTCTGAAGTTGTTCGGAGTTAATAATTAATGAAAATCTTTCTTTGATGGCTCTTTTATATTTGGATGCAGCTGCCTGAAAATCAACCACAAAGGAAACTTGATTTTGTTTGTCATTAATTTTGACTTTGCTTAACAAATGTTTTTGTGCGCATCATAGCCTTCCTAATTTGGCCTCGGTTTAATGTGGAGATGAAATCCTTGATTAACAAAACTGTTTTAATTTTCAGGGGTTGGTGACAGCGTTTTTTCATAGAGTTAGTATGTTCTCAGTAGTTTTGAAATCTTTCAGATGGGCTCAATCCAAGTAACAGTTCAGTGGTGATGCTAATTTTCATGCAATATGTTCACAGAGGAGTTCCTATGCTCATGCAGTGTAAGAATTTATTCTGAGTTCCCTTAGCATATGAGTACTTATTCCGATATTTTCTCTTATGCTGTATTTTTAAAGGCAAGAGGGAGAATTACATAATTACCTACAATATGCAAATGCTTAATGTCTTCTCTATACACTACTCCTGTCAAATAATATGCAACAATTTGGCCAAATGGATATGGGAGATATTAATTGAGAAAAAATTAAACTTTGTAGTATATCCAGGTTTAAAGATAGCCAAACAAACTGTTGCCATAGGATACACACAATTTACCAGGATTTGTATTTGCACCAAATCTAGTCAATCTCAAATAACTCAGTATGGTCTTCAAAATGAAACAGCAAATTTACTGTTTGTATTATGTGTATTGGATATACTTTGGTAGAACCATACTTAAAGTCATTTCAAATGTCTTTTTTATGCCAAAACAAATCCTGTTGACTCATTTCCAATTTCTAATTATATGAATAATTATTTCTGGATCCCACAGTTCTTCTAAATAGCATCTATTTTAATAACTGCAATTGATACTTCCATCAGTTAATATACTTTCTTGCTTCAACAAATAACTAAACATCTGCTGGTCACATTTACTGTCACTGAGTAAATGATTTTATTTAAAAGAAATCATGTAAATTAGAGAGAAGGACAGACTACACAATTTTCTCTTTTTCACTAGCAGAATACATTCCTTTCCCTTAAGAACTGTTTTTAATATCTGAAGAAAATCGTCATTTGCCATATTTGCTTTCTGTAACAAGGTTAGGGAATGAAATTCCATTCTAGAAAAATAATATAATAATAAATCCTATTTGAATGAGGATATTCTTTAATGTCCCATCTGTTGATATTTAATGAGGCAACTGGGGTAGTTGAGATCTTTAATATTTGTTGGTACTGGTGCTTAATTTTGCTATGGTATGGTATGTTATGTTATGCTCTATTATCTAATTATAGCCATAGAAGTTTATCAAAGTTTTCTGTCCCTGAATCTCTAACTGTTAAGGAAAGGAGACTAGATTCTTTTAACAATATTTTTCTTAGAATTTTTTTTTTCCTGCAAGCATTTACAAGTCTTTTTCTCAGCCCTTTCTAATAGCTACAGATGGCATGCTTTAAAAAAAAAAATGGAAGACTTCTTCATCATTTCAACTTCCCACTGCTATCAGTGATCTCCTGTAATTGATAAGAGCATCTCCCGCTTGTTTCTATCTGACAGATGTCAGGCGCAAAAGCTGCAGACCTAGTGGGGTCATCATACACTTGTTCATGTCCTTACCTGTTTTCACTGAACAGGTTAGAAAAAGAAACTGCTACTGTCTTTCTGGATGTGTGATTACTACTTGGGTTGGACTTGACAACACCTCGGAAAGATGTGTCAAAAAGATAGGGGGACCACATATATTAAAGCTTCCAAACCAAAATACCAAAAGGTAACAAGGTAACGAACACAAAGACGGCGGAGAAAATAGGAGGAAGAATTATTTTAATCAGTGTAGTCAATGATACCGTTTAAAAAAAAAAAACTTTCATTTTAAAAAAAGAAAGCAAAAGTTAAAAATTTTTTTAATGAAAGGTGTTTTTTTTGCAATTTGGCAATTAAGTCAATCATACAATTAATACGGAAATGCTTTTAAAAGAACAGCGACACTTGTTGCAAACGTTTTCTTTTGACAGCATCTTATAATCACACATGAAAAGATACATTTTTTGTTTTTGTAGTGGTAATTATCAGATCAATATTGCACACATGATCATGACTGTTCTATGATGGGTTTTGTGCTTCCAATATTAAAGACTTTTAGTACCTTACATAGAAAAGCAAAAAATAAAGAACACTGGCATAAAAATAGTGACTATTATCATCCCTGATTTAATTCTATTGAAGTTCCTCTTTAGCTAAAAATTGAAATGGCCTTGACTGTTTTCGTCAAGATACATAATTTATTTCATTGTCAGTTTCCAAATTGTCATACATTTTCGAAGGCTAAGGAAAAATTTATTTAAGAGAAACGTTTGCCATTCCGGATTATTCAGGGAAGAAGTCAAAAATTTAACAATATGTATATCTTCTAAAAGAGATTATGCATATATTTAAGAAACAGAAAGCTAAAGCACTACCTGATTTTTATATTTTTTAATCTTGAGAAAGCATACCATGACATTGGAAATTATTCTTGCTGTTGATTACAACTTTACCAAAAAAGTATAAACATCTTTAGATATATTATCTCTATGTTGGCTAGATCAAAATCCAAATCTGCAACTCATTAGCTTTAATCAAAAATACACTTTCAGTGGCATAACAGCAAAACTGAGAATATATACCTCATGAAAAATGAAAGTCTAAACCACATTCACTCCATTAGCTTTAAACTATGACAAGATTAAATATTGTTTTCCTTAAATTGATTTTATGTGTTCCTGCTGTTTTCACTGAGTCCTTCGCTTTGTACTTTGATTATGTTACCCTTTGCTCAAAAGAAATCCACTGCTGGAATATTGGAAAATGGAAAAAAACTGCACCATTGTTCCAATGTAATAGATATTGTTTTAGAATGTTTGTCCTTGAGTTTAAAATAAAAGATATGCTAATAAGTTCCCCATTCAAGACTTTACTCTCCTACACTAAGAAGCTTGTTTTCATTTGATGAAAACTATTAATGCTAAAACAAAAATAGTTTTGAATTCATTTATAAGGGATATGCACCTACCTCTTTAGTTAAAATCAGTGATCCATTAAGGCTTTCTAGCTTTTTTCCAAGCTGCGAGCATACTGAGTATTTAAGTATGAATAAGAGTGAAGGTGGGGGGTAGGTTTAGCTAAATAAAAGATTGCTTGATATCTTGGGGTTCTTTGAAGAGTTTTATAGGCTTAGAGTTCACAGTTTGAATGAATGACATTTTTTTAACTTTTATATATGGAAGTTTGTTAACCTGCATTTCAATTATTGAATAATTAATTATACTAATTATCTTTGTGAAAAAATTTGCACCGTGAGCAACCTAAGCTTCAGTCATAAATTAAAGCTTACAGAATTGATATCGAAGTAATTTAAATTGTCCTAGGATGTCAGTGATATTTATTTTTCACCAAAGAATGTTCACTTTGCATTAAAAAATATGGAGATACTCTGGAATATTAGCTTAGTATTTATCAAACAAGATACGTAAATGTTTAACTATCAAAATACTTTATGCAAAAATGCCAGATATTTACCTGTTATATAATTTTTGCTTTGAGGGTTTGTAAATATTGGCAATCAAAGAAAATAAAATATGTATACATTAAATGCATTCTTATGAGGAAAACTGATTTCTATTTCAAGAAATTAGTTAAGAAACAAGGAAGAGTCAATCGCAAAACAAATGCCGATTTATCATCGGAAATATTGCCTTTTAAAAAAACATTTTAGTGGAATTAACATATACCAGAAATTCTATAAATTAGAGAGAGAAAATTTGTCATTCTTTAGTAAGTGTTTACTACCTATTTTTTAAAAATTCTCATTCTTTATTTACCTGAGAATACTTAAATAAGTCTTCAAAAGCACTAATAAAATGAACTGAATCTTTCAGAGGTCTATGAAATACTTTCAGTAACAAAAGTAGAGGCAAACAAAGTACATATGGGTCAATATTGACACAAACCAATGAGAAACAGAAAATTCACTTTTATTCTGTTCACATTTTTTTCCTCCTAGCAAAACTCTCTGCTACAGTATTTCTTTTTAAGAATAAACAAAATTAAGATGCCAAACTTTTCCCTGGTTTATTTATTAACCATGATGTTAGCTCAGAATTTCAATACACCTTTCTTAAAAGTATTTAAATCTTTATTAACTACAACTGGTGTTTGGTCTGTACAAAGGATCTGAAGTGTAGAAATAAGTTCGATAGATAAAAATGAGTAAATTAAAGTTGTCACTCAAAATGTTGGCTTATTTTTACTCCAATGGACGCAGATATACTCAAATCACTTTATTAGATTTTGTTATTTATTATGGACAATGGAAACTGAAATAGTAATATGTTATTAGAATTTTCTGAAACAGAAAACATTTTAAAATAATAAATGATTTAAAATAAAAAATTATAAAATCAAAACCAAGGCCATAAATCATTACTTTCTCTGCACTTCCTGATACTGCCTTTAGAAATGACTATTACAATATATTAAACATATTAGGGCAAACAACTTCTAAGATATTGCTTTACTTTTCTACAATATTATGTTACCTCCCACTCTCATTGCCCTTGAAATATATATATGTGATATATATGTGTTATATATATGAGTTAAATTTTATTGCATGGAATTATTAATATGAAAGGCATATTTTTATAAGTTAGAATGCAAAAATTATACTATCATTTAAAAATACCTCTAATTTTGACAGCCCATGTAAAAATTGTGAAATCTGCATGAGATTTGTTTTATTTTTATTGTTTACAGTCCACAATCAAATAGAAATGTATTCAGATGTGTCTAACCTTCTATAAATATAAAGATGTTGACAAGGGAAAATAAAGCTCTACTATATTAAAATAAATAAGTAATGTTATTGTTAAACTCCACTTACCATAATTTATTTTAATACTTTTTAAATTGATGTTAAATATCTAATCAATGGCTTCGATTCAATTAATTTCAGTACAAGTATTTAAGTAAGTCACAAAAACTTAAACATAAAAATATTAAGTACATTATTCTGAGTTCTATTTCATTTAAGTATAAAACTTAAGGAAAAAACACTTCCTAAAAATGAATTTAAACAATTATTAGTAGAATATTTAACATAGTATTTGATTTAATGAAAAATTACTTGCAAAATGGCAAAAATAAAGGACAAAAAAAGAATTTCAATTTCTTCTGGAAATTTAAATTACTAAAATAAAAGACTCATTGTTTATATTGAAACATTATAATGTGTATTTTAATTTTAAATTTAAAAACTTGAAAAATACCATCGTAGTTTTTTTATAATGAAGTTTCTTTAGCATTAAGCTATGAAAAATAATAACTATGTCTTGTGTTTAAGCATAAACTGAGATGAATTCTTTCATATTTTTTAAAACCTAAGGTATAGACATAATTTAATATAATCAAATATATATATTTAGTGTTGTTAGTTTTGAATTATTTGGATGCAAATTATATATTCTTACCTGAAAAGCTCAATTTTTAAGGAAACTTAACTCAATATTTAAATAAAAATATTTTGCACTAAAACTTGGAACTATTTTGCTTTATTTTAGTGGCCTGTGCTAACTTGCTATTTATAAACATTTTGAAATCTTTACAAACTGTAACCAGCCCCTGTTATACATGAAAGTATTGGCCACCACTTTGTAGTAACCAAAGGAGGGGTAAAAAAACTTATCTATTTTTACTGTAATTCATATTGGTTTTATTTTAATGATCTTCCAATATGTGCAGATTGAAATCATTAAATAGTCCTTTATACCAAACCCTACATTCAAAGAAGAGTTATCAGATACTTGAATTATGATTTGTGAGATTTTTTAGATTTGTCAAAGACAACATAATAAATGAGAATCATAAATTACTGCCTCATTTATTTGCTTAGATTTCAGTTACATACAATTTTTTTTAAATAACACCAATTTTCTTAACTTTAACTTTTTCTCATGTTAGAACATCTTCATTATGAACTAATCTGAGTTATTTGGTCAGGAATAGATTATATAGTAATGAATAAGCATATTCTAAAATGAAAAATAGAATAGGGCCTTCCAGAAATACAAAAGGCAATTAAATCAAGAGGGAATTTTCTGAGATCATAAAGGATAAAAGCTCCTTGGTTTATAATACAGTTGTTTTTAAAAAAGTTTTACTAATATGTTATTAAAATGCTGAGTGATTTTATGTGTATGTAGACATGTATGCATGCATGCGTGTGTGTGTATATATATGCATATATGTATGGGTATATTTGCAACAGAGAATCTTTAGCTTTTAAAGAGTAAAAATATTTTACATGTCAACAAAAGTAAGTCTGGACGAAATAACAAATCTTTGCAGACATTTTTTTGAACTGAAGTTAAATGACCTCATTGTTGTGCACCTTGCTTTGGAGCACGTGATGAATAGACAGATTCACAAAGTAAAAATTTGAATTGAAAACACATCATTACTTGAGCTAAAGACTTTTCTGATTAATTTAGTTTACTGATTTGGAGCCTATTAAACAAAGAGAAAAGTTGGCTATTTTCAAAGTACCGAATTGAGGATTATCATTATTTTGATGAGGCCACCCTACTATGATAGGGCAATGTAATCAGAATGTTGAATTAAGTCAAGCTCTAGTCTAAAAAGAATAAACTGTACTCATCAGTAAATGTTCTTAATAGGAATCTTGAAAATATTTCATTATTCTTAATTTAATCAAGAGGGCTTGAACAGTTAACTATGGCCCACATTCGTACTCAAGAATATAGTATAAGAAAAGCCATAAGAAATGGTGCAGAGAGTCATTTTTCATACCTGGTTTCATACCTGACTTTTTTTTTTCAAATGAAAATTAGGCTTATTAACTTTACAAACACTCATTTTGTATACAGTTCTGAAACTTTACAATGTCATGGGCTACATATTACAGATAGAAACCTGTTTAAACCAACATGTTAATTAAACATTAATTTATAAATATTTATACTGGGTTTATGCTAATATGAAGTTCAATTATATTGGCCCTATAAATATAAATAATGGATGCGTAGACCTCTCAATCCATGTACCTCAGGAGTGGTATGTAACATTCATGAGAATGTCTATAGACAAACATTTTTTCCCATTGTTCTCACCTATGTGCAATATCATTGTACTGGGGAATAATAGAAGCCACATGCCAGGTGTTTTCAGCATTAGAGATAATGCAGTCAAACACTCAGCACAATGCCAGGCACATCGTAAGCAGTGCAAAGATGGAAGGGGTCATTAGCATTATTACCAGAAGGTCCCTCTCCCTAATGGCACTATGTCATTATCTCCCAGAAGAAGTTCACTCCTGGCACACATCTTCAAAGTAATTCCTCATACCAACCACACATGTTATCAGTATAACATGCATTACCACTAGGGCTATATGTAGCATTAGGAAGAGATTGGTGCAGGGTGAATGAATTTCAGATGAAATATGTGAAAAAGGCACGGGAGACAATTCTGTAGCAGAAAGTACATATAGCCATAAACCAGAGCCGGTGCCCTAACACAATCCACAGCCACATTGGATTGTTATACACGTGTTATACACCTTGTTGCCAACGTGTATAATAGAGGATTTATACAAGAAATTGCACAAAGTCACATTTTAAACTTTACTTGATATCTTGGTTTGCTTAATTTAAACTTGATCCACTACTTCTTTCTCTCTAATAAAATGGTGAGGGAGCGCTCTAGTAGACATGCAGGCAAAGGGTATTGAGTCATGCAATCCATTTGGTGCCCTTTCTGATACATTTGCTCTGAATGGCAGAGCAGGGCGAAGAGATGGAGCCGTGTGTGTGATCTGATGAGCCTGGCGCAACTGGGGGTGGCTTCTCTAGGCAGCTAAATTAAAAACCTCCCTGCAATTTGGATCTTAATCACCCCCTCCGAGGCTGTAATTGGTGATGGTCACTTAACTCTCTCCTTCTAGACTTAAATGTGCGGTGTTCCTTTACATCCGTGTGTTTATTCGATCTCTCCAAGATTGATCCTAATAGCATTGACTACATAGCCACCCCCAATGGCGTCTTAAGACAAAGGGCTTCTGGCTATGTCAGATCTCACCAGTCTAATGCGGGTGATTCTTCTCCCTTCTCATTTTGAATAAAAGAGCAGTGACACCTTGAAAGTAAAAGTGCCAGAGGTTTTGAGTCTTTCAGATGTTTATAATAAAAACCCACATTTACAAAATAACAGGATTATATTATTTAATACATACATTGGACCTACACTGGGCTGAATTAAAATGAAATTCTTTAAAAATTGAAGAGCACTATTTTACAAATACAGAAATAAAGATCAGGCTGCAGATAATCTAATGTTAAAAAATAACTCTACATGTAAGAACACCTGATGGTACTTTAAAGATGCTCAATAAAACCAAAGCAAGTCTATTTGAAACTGAGAGTGCTTGCTGCATTGTTCCCTTGTTTGTATTTTCTTTTTCTCACTGAGGTATAAATTTTTAAGAGTTACAGGCAATCAAGGATGATTATAGAAGGTGTGCAAACCCCAGTGCAGTCTGGGGTGATTGTAGGGGTGGCATGGAAGATTAACTCAGTTTAATAAATACTTACTGGGCTGTGGCAGGCACAGAAGACATACACACGAATGAGGCTCACTCCCCGCCTAGAGGAGCCTAGGAGTTCACTGTCCCTTAAGAGAGTGGACAGTCAAAGGGATATATCACTCAAATTGTGATTTAAGCGTGCACTAGCAGAACCACGCACAAGATACAGATCAGAGAGGCACAGAGAGCCCAGAGGTGGGCCAAGAGTCGTAGAGAAGTCCGTATTTCACCCAGTAAGGGACCTTAGAAAGAAAAGGCAGCCTCTCTCACATAGCCGCACTTTAATTGATACAACTGAGACTTATAAAGTTGCCTCTATGAGAAAAATGATGGTCTAAGCAGGACTGGGGCTTCCCACAATGACCTGAGAGTGGAGGGACGTGGGCGTGTTGGTGGAAACCCAAGTGGCTTTCTCTTTCTTGAGCCCTGATTCCAGGATACGAAAGCATTTGGGCTGGAAGAAGCAAGAGATGGAAGTGCTGTTGGAAGACAGAGTCAGTTTCTCTGCCGAGGGAGAACAATTCTGTCTCCGATCAGCTCACCTATTATTCAGAAAGCATATCGTGAACGCAGAACCGCAGCGGACTCTGCTTTTTCTGGGAGAGAAGAATGAGAATGTAATTTTCCAATTCATTTTGAAGACGGTCCTCAGTCACACTCAAGAGACAAGCCAATCCAACTGGAGGGGAAGTTACAAAGCTGCATCTAGCCCTGTGCTGGGAATTGGCAGGGAGGGTGGTCCGATGGCTGGGAGCTAACGACCATCATTATCTTTAACAACTACTGACTTTGTACAACTGAAGTGTGACATTATGCCTGCGCCATTACGTCTACTGTGTGAGTTTAAATCACTGACACTCTTCATTTTTTTTTCTCTGGTTTTACAGACTTAAGAACTGTGTAAGCCTGATATATTTACAAATTCCCATCAGGACCTGCAGCTTAATCTGCTGAATATTTGAGCTGAACAAAACCAGAGGGTCACTTTTTTTTCTTTTCCTCAGAAGAGGAAACTGAGGCCAAAGAAGAAATGACATGTCCAAATTATCAGCTTTTGACTGGCAAAGGTGGGACCAGAACCCACGTGGCTGTGATCCTAGTTCAGTACTTTTTGCACAACACAAAAAGCTCTTGTTGCCACTCTCATTACTACTAATAACACACTCATTTAGCCCATGCAGAGCCAGACACTCTCAAGAGATATGAGAGTAAATCTGTTGTAATTTCAGCCTCAAAGAACCTGTAGTCCACTAGGGTGTCAGAGACATAACTGTAAATTTCAGTGGAGTATCTAGCTGTATATGGCCCTGGCTGGGCCTGAGTAGATAAAGATAAGGACTGTGTCACTTATCACTTCTCATATTCTAGTTTCTGCTCCTTCCCTTACCAGATATTGTGGGGTAAGATCTTAACTGTTCATCACGGGGTACTAGGACTCCCCTAGTGATGCAGACAATACATGAACATGCATTTATAGCATCTACCTAGAGATGCAAAGGTAGGCACAGACACAGCCCATCCTTGGATATGGGAAGAGGCCCAAGCCTCAAAACCACAGGTAGTGCTGATGCACTTCACAAAATAGATGAACACTGACTGTGGCCTCACGTGTGGTGTTCAATTGGAACAAACTGTGAAGACATCCAAGAGCAAATGGTTCCTGACACTGGGTATACTCAGTGCACTGGTTTCCCGCCTTCTTCCCACCACCCTGGGTCTCTTGTTCTACATAGCTGCAGAAAATGCAGGACAACAGCTGCACAGACGCACAAAACACACCACATGAGAAGAGCCCTGAGCAAAACAGCTCTCTGCTCTCCATCCTACTGTGTAGCACACACTTGAGATTATTGATGCCAAGTACTTTCCTTCAGGAATTTTAAATGTCTTCCCACTGAGCAGCAAATCATATAATATCTAGAGTCCTGATGCGAGCAGCATGAGTTTCTCGGGGCTTTGCAGGAGACATATGGAAGTGATGTTACCTTGTTCACAAGTTGCCAGCCCAAATCCGTGGACCATTTCTTCCTTAGAGGGTATGTACTTCTTTCCTGAAAGGTTTGCTTTATGACAATTATTTCTCAGGGTATACAGGCCAGCCAATAAGTAAGTTGTCTACAAGCCTCCCTGGTGAGGAAGGTGATGATGGGCATTAGCCTGGGGAACTGTCCAGATTGGATACTTCCCTTGCGGACTGGTAACAGGCTATGTGTATCCATTTCCCCTCCCTGGGCCATATTAGAAGCTGATGCTCAAAGTCAGCATCTAATAAAGGAAATTGGAGAGCCATGGAAACAACATGGCTTCCAATGGGTGAGCATGAAATTTCATCTAAAGGGAAGACCGGAGACAGGGGCTGCTGTTCACAGTTGCATACCAGGGTTCTCTGTGGCTTGGTGTGACAAACGCTATTGTAAGATGTTTCTAGAAGCATGGGGAAGAAGTTTTTACAGTAGTCTCCACGTGACTGAAGAACCTTTGGATGTAGGCTCTAGGAGGGCAGAGTTTGCTGCTGCATTGCTCACTCCTGCATTCCCAGAAAATAGAACAACCTGGAGCTCAAGAATTGTCAATAAACTGGCCCATCCCCTCCCCTCCCCCATCCAGGACACACTTGATCCAAGATCAGAGCATCCTTATAGACCCCACATATGAGTTCAACCACGTATTATTAGTCTTCCTGTGTCTGGTTTATTTCAGTTTAAATACTCTCCACATACACCCAGTTTGCTGCAAATGATAGAATTTCGTTCTTTTTATGACAGAATAGTATTTCATTGTGTATGTATGCCACATTTTCTTCATCCAGTCACCTATTGATGAACACAAAGATATTGACTCTATATCTTTGCTATTGCAGATAGTACTGCAATAAACATGGGAGTGCAGACATCTCTTTGACATACAGATTTCATTTTCTTTGGGTAAATATCCAGTAGTGGGATTGCTGGATCATACAGAAGTTCTACTTTTAATTTTTTGTAAAATCTCCACATTATTTTTCATTATGATGGCTGCATTAACTTACATTTCCACCAACAATATATAGAGGTTCCCATTTTTCCACCTCCTTGCCAGCATTTGTTAGGTTTTTGTCTTCTTGATAATAACCTTTCTGTTTGGGGTAAAGTGACATCTCACTGTGGTTTTCATTTGCATTTCCCTGATGATTAGTCATTTGAACATTTTTTTCATATGCCTGTTGGCCACTTGTTTTTCTTTGTATGTCTTCTTTTGAGAAATAGCTGTTTAGGTCTTTTGCCCATTTTTAAATCAAATTATTTGATTTTTTGCTCTTGAGTAGTTTGAGTTCCTTTTATGTTTTTGATATAAACCTCTTGCCAGGTGCATAGTTTGTAAATATTTTCTCACATTGTGAAGGTTTTCTCTTCACTCTGTTGTTTTCTTTGCTGTGCAGAAACCTTTTAGTGTGATGTGACCCCATTTGTCTGTTTTGCTTTTATTGCCTGTACTTTCGAGCTCTTATCCAAAAAAATCTTTGCCCAGACAAAATGTCATTAAGCATTTCTTCTGTGTTATTTTCTACATATAGTAGTTTTATAGTCTCAGGTCTTATATTTAAGTCTTTTTTTGTTGTTGTTTGGTGCGGGGGAAGAGTCTCACTCTGTCACCGAGGCTGAAGTTCAGTGGAGCAAACTTGGCTCACTGCAACCTCTGCCCCCTGGGTTCAAGTGATTCTCCTGTCTCAGCCTCCCCAGTAGCTGGGATTGCAGGCACCTGCCACCACACCCGGCTAATTTTTGTATTTTTAATAAAGATGGGGTTTTGCCATGTCGGCCAGGCTGGTCTTGAATTCCTGACCTCAAGTGATCTACCCACCTCAGCCTCCCAAAGTGCTGGGGTTACAGGCATGAGCCACTGTGCCCTGCTTCTTTAACCTATTTTGATTTGATTTTTTAATATGGTGAGAAACAGAGTCTAGTCTTATTCTTCTTCATGTAGATATCTAGGTTTCCCAGCACTACTTATTAGAGACTGTCCTTTCCCCAAAGTGTGTTGTTGGTGCCTTCCTTGAAAATCAGTTGGCTGTGTTCTCTATTCTGCTCCATTGACCTATGTGTCTACTCTTATGCCAATACCATGTTGTTTGGTTAATATAGCTTTGTATTATATTTTTTAAAGTAAGGAATTGTGACGCCTCCAGCTTTGTTCTCTTAACTCCAGGTTTCTACGTCTATATTGAAGATCTTTTGTGATTCTATACAAATTTTAGGAATGTTTTCTCTGCTTAGCTGAAGAATGTCATTGGTATTTTATTTTTTGATTGTTTGTTTGTTTTGAGATGAGGTCTTGCTCTGTTACCCAGGCTGGAGTGCAGTGGTGCAATTCTATCCCACTGTAACCTGGAACTCCTGGGCTCAAGCAATCCTCCCACCTCCGTCTCCCAAGTAGGTGCGACTACAGTAGCTGGGACTAATTATTTTTGTTTTGTTTTGTAGAGATGGGCTCTCTCTATGTTGCCTCAAGTGGTCTCAAACTCCTGGGCTCAACCAATCCTCCCTGCCTTGGTCTTTCAAAAGGCTTAGATCACGGGGGCAAGTCACCATGCCCAGACATTATTGGTATTTTGACAGTAGTTGCAATGAATCTGTACTACTGCTTTGGGTAGTATGAACAACTTCAGAGTATTTATTCTTCCAGTCTATGAAAATGAAATATCTTTCCATTTATTTGTTTCCTCTTTAATAGCTTTCACCAATAATTTATAGTTTTCTTTGCTTGTAGAGATCTTTCACCTCCTTGGATAAATTTATTCCTAGGTATTTTTAATAGCTATTATAAATGGGATTGCTTTCTTCATTTCTGTTTCAGATACTTTGTTATTGGTGTATAGAAATGCTGTTGATTTTTGTAGGTTTATTTTGTATCCTCCAACTTTATGGAATTTATTTATTAGTTCTAACCTGGGTTTTTTGGTGAAGTTCTTAGGGTTTTTGGCACATAAGATCATGTCATTTGCAAACAGGGACAATTTGACTTCCTCTTTTCTAATTGGGAAGCCCTTTATTTATCTCTCTTCTAATTGCTTGGGCTAAAACTTCCAGTACTGTGTAGAATTAAAGTGGTGAAAGTAGGTGTCTTTGTCTTCTTTCAGGTCTTAGTGAAAAAGCTTTCTTTGTCATATATAGCCTTTACTGTGCTTAGGTAAATTTCTGCTATACCTAATTTTTGGGAGGCTTTTATTGTGAATGGATGTTGAATTTTATCAAATGAATCTTCTGCAGCTATTGACTAGATCATATAATTTGTGTTCTTGATTCTGTTAATGTGATGTACCATGTTTATTGATTTGCATATGTTAAACCGTCCTTGCATTTCTGGGATGAAACCAGCTTGATCATGGTGAATAAACTTTTCAATGTACCATTGAATTCAGTTTGCTATTATTTTGTTGAGAATTTTTACATCTGTTTTAGTCAGGAATACTGACCTGTAGTTTGTTGTTGTTATTGTTATGTCCTTGTCTAGTTGTGGTATCAGGGTAAATGCTAGCCTCATAGAATGAATTTGGAAGAATTCCCTCTTCTTCAATTTTTTTGAAGTAATTTGCAAAGGATTGATATTATTTCTTTCTTCCTTAACTATTTGGTAGAATTCAGCTGTAAAGCAATCAGATCCTGGACTTTTCTTTAATGGGAGACTTTTTCTTTCTTTCTTTTACTGATTCACCCTGTTAATTTTTATTGGTCTGCTCAGATTTTCTAATTCTTTATGAGTCAATTTTGGCAGGTTTCCTGTGCTCAGGAATTTATCCGTTACTTCTAGATTTTCCAATTTATTGGCAAATAGTTGTTCATAATGGTCTCATATGATCATTTGTATTTCTGTCATATCAGTTATAATGTCTTCTTTTTCACCTCTGATTTTATGTTTTGAATCATCTCTTTTTTTCTTAATTTAGCTAAAAGTTTATCAATTTTGTTAATCTTTTCAAGAAACAAACTCTTTATTTTGTATTTATATTGTTTTATATATTATATTTACATCGTTTTATATTTTTTGTCTCCACTTATTTATTTCTGCATTGATAATTACTATTTCTGTCTTTCTATTTTTGTTTTTCATTTATTCTGTTTTTCTAACTCCTGAGGTGCAATGTTACATTGCTTATTTGAGACCCTTCTAATTTTTTGAAGTAGGCATTCACTGCCTGTCAATTTTCCTCTTAGAACTGCTTCTGCTGTGTCATATAAGTTTGGAGATGTTATGTTTCATTTTCATTTGTCTCAACAAATTTTTCTTTTTAATTTTGTCATTAACTCATTTGTTGTTCAGGAGTATGTTGTTTAACTTCCATGTATTTGTGTAGTTTCCAAAGCTTTTCTTTAAGCATTTCTTGTAAAGTCAGTCTAGTGGTGGTGAATTCCATCTGTGTTTGCTTGTCTGGAAAATACTTTATTTCTATTTCATTTCTGAAGGATTTTCTGGGTGTAGTATTCTTGGATGGCAGGTTTTTTTTTCATTACTTTGAATATATCAGCCCATTCTCTTCTGGCCTGCAAGACTTCTGCTGACAAATATGCTGATGGTCTAATAAGGATTCTCTTCTGTGTGACTTGATGTTTTTCTTTTGCTGCTGTTAGAATCCTTTGCCTTTGACTTTTGACAGTTTGATTGCAATGTGCCTCAAAAAGAACTTCTTTGGTTTGATATAATTGAGACTTTTTGAGTTTCATGGATCTGGATATCTATATCTCTCCCATGACTTGGGAGGTTTTCAGATATTATTTTGTCAAATACGTTTTCTGTGCCATTCTCCATCTCTTCTCCCTCTGAAATTTTCTTAATGTGAATATTTGTTTGTTTAACGGTATCTCTCATAAGTCTTACAGGCATTCTTTGCCCTTTATCATTCTTTTTTCTTTTTATTCCTCTGACTAGGTTATTTCAACAGACCTATCTTCAAGGTCAGAAATTCTTTTTTCCATTTAAATTCATCTTCTTTTGAAGCTCTAAATTTTATTTGTTTAATTTTTTTATTGAAGTGTTCAGCTCCAAGACTTCTGTTTGTTTGTTTTTTTAATGATATCATTATATTTGTTGAACTTCTCATTCAGATCATAAATTGCTTTCCTGATTTCATTGAATTGTCTGTATTCTCTTGTATCTCACTAAGTTTCCTTAAGATTATTATTCTGAATTCTTTTGCAGGCAATTCATAAATGTGCCTTTCTTTGGAGACAGTTACTGGAGAGTTATTGTGTTTCTTTAATGGTATTACGTTTCCTTACTTTTTCATATTTTTGTGTCCCTGTATTGATAATTGTGCATCTAGTTGAATGGTCACCTCACCTTTTCCAATTTAATGAGTAGCTGTCATATGGAAAGGTTTTGGCTGCAGATATCTCCTAGGATGTCAATTGGGTGGAGTGCATTGGCTTTGATTGCAGGTGGGTGCAGTAGTGTAGTCTCCATGAAGTTTCTTCAGCTGTAGTCAACATCACATCAGCGATGCCTGTGAATGCCTTAGTGGCCTAGCATACACAGGTTTATGTGGCTGCTTCACTGGGTTGGGTGTAGCCCCGCCAGGGGCAAAAGCGTTTAGGTTGATATCCCGAATCAAGCATTGAAGTTGGCAGCAACACAGTAGTACCACCAAGATCCACACACTGGTCACTGTTTTTGTTTCTACTTGACCCCTGGGTGGTCAAATCACGCCCTTTCCCCTAGTGTTTACAAGAAGTTAGTCTGCAATGGGCTTCCTGAGAAGTGTCTCAGGATGCTAGGGAAGCTGGATGACTGCCTCAAGTTCTGTTTTCCCCCTGAAGAAACTGTGAGCTGAAGGACATTTTCTTCATTGGCATTGTGCCAACTTGGAGAAGGGGGCAGCACAGTTGGAGTAACACTGTTCTTTTTACCATTCAAATTCATATTTCATTCAGTTCTACATACTATGTGGGTGTGTCAGGCTGTTTCTAGGTGTCACAGTTTTCAAAAGAGTGTTCTAGTTTGTGGGTAGTTGCTATAATAGTTGAACTTTCTGTGGTGAGAGTGGAGACTGAGATTTCCTATGTCACAATCTTGCTGCTGTCATTCCTCCTAATGGGCTTTTCTATACACAGGAAAACTCAAACCTTCTAGAGAAACCTTCCACTGAGAAATTGGTGACAACCATGTTTTCCCTAAATTGAAGGACAATACTGGCTCATTCAAACTCTTTACAACACACCTTCAATTCCTTAAATGATGAGATACTAAAGGTTGGGGTTGAATGCTGTTTGTCTCTCTTATATCTTCTAACTTCTGGCCTCACTACCCAAGGAAAGTGAGTAAACTGCTATGGACTTCAGGGTAAAGATGCTAGACTTAATACATGCATCTGCTCCCATTAATAGACAGTGAATAAAATTTATAAAGAATCCTTGTAGATTTTTTTTAAATCCACAAGAACAAGAAGAACTGAAGATGATACACTAGAAGAAAATTTTTCAAAGCTGAAAGGCAGATTGAAAAATGAAAATGGCTTAGCTGCCAGAAGAAAACAGAATCCTCATATAGCATGGGGAAAGCAAAAAACTGGTGGTACATCCCAAAAGGTTCAACAATTAGTGCTATCATATAACTCTGGAAATGTATGTGAATGAGAGATGCTAAAACAAGTAGGGTTAAGTAAGAGTGTGTTTAGAAAGAAGTCAAAAAGCCAAATGTCTCTCCCTTTCTGCATACCACGGCAAACTGCTCTCATCAACCAGGCAAAAAAAAAAAAAAAAAAAAAAAAAATCATAGCTTCAGTCTTAGAAAAGAGTTAAAAAAGTATTTGGGCTGGGGGAACACCAGATGTATTTGAGCATGGAACACCAGTCTTATTTGAGTGGGGTCATACGGAAACCGGTGGATGCGAATATTGGCTTGACTGCTGTGGAACCCACAGCTCTCACCTTTCATACCCCAATTTTCCCTGACCTCTCCCGACCTCTCTCTCTCTAGATCTCTCCCTTGTGGCTCCAGAATTCTGGCAGCTTCACCTCTAGGAAACAGATTAAAAGACGTTTTTTTCCACAAGATACCACCTTCTCCTAAAAGGAAAGACTGAAAAATCCTAACGTAGTACCTTCCCCAACTAAGTGGCCCAGTCACATCACCCAAAACTTTACTTCCAATAGGCAAGCTCCAATAAGCTTTTAGAATCTCTCTCTTTTAAATACTAAAAAACCAAGGAAAATTGCAACACTGGGAAAGTCTCTAACATGAAAGATAGAGATGATAACACACAAAAAGAAAAGGCAACTTGGAAGGACAGAAATAGTCAAATAAACTATCATTCCTATTCCCACAAAAATAAGAGAAAGTAATATAACAAAGAGCAAAAAGAGGATATTATGTTTTAAAGACGATTTTAGAAACCAAACTGAAACTAAAAGTCTTTTAGGCATTGAAAGCATGATACCAAGGAGGATGATATTCAAGAGAAGGGTTAAAAATTAAAGACAAAAAAAAATCTTAAAGAGCACGGGAGAGACAAAGAAATAGAAATGGAAAAGTTATGTGGATGTACAAGACCAATATAGGACCTTCAGTATCTGAAAAACATGAGTTTCAGAATGAGCAAACAGAAATTAGAAGACACTAGATAATCAATGAAATAATTCCAGACATTTTCTTAGAATAAAAGGTCATTGGTTCCAGATAGAAAGGGCCCATTGATTTCCAAGCATAAAAGATAAAAATAGACCCACATTTCAGCACATCATCATGAAATTTCAGAATGGTGGGGACAAAGGTGAGAGCCTACCATCTGGGGATGGCAGATTATGGGTCATGTACTAAGAATCAGAAATAGAAGGCTTTGGACTAGAAGCTAGAAACCAATAGAATAATGTATTCAACCCTGGAGAGAAAAAAAATCATCCTAAAATTCTATGTCTCGTCAAATTTAACAAATAAACACAAGAATGAATATAGCATTGTCAGACATGGTAGGACTCAAAACGTCTTCCTTCCTACACCTTGCTCGGAACTCAGGAAGCTACCAGAGGATGTACACCACCAAAATGAGGTAGTAAACCAAAAAAGGGAAGATGCAGGAGAAAGAGTGATATGGTTAGGCTTTGTGTCCCCACCCAAATCTCATCTTGAATTGTAATCCCCATAATCCCCATAATCTCCAAGTGTCAAGAGAGAGACCAGGTGGAGGAAACTGAATTATGGGGACATTTCCCCCATGGTATTATTGTGATAGTGAGGGACTTCTCACAAGATCTGATGGCTTTATAAAGGGCTCTCCACCACTTAACTTGCCACTTCTTCCAGCTGCCTTGTGAAGGTGTCTTGCTTTCCCTTTGCCTTCCACCATGATTGTAAGCTTTCTGAGGCCTCCCCAGCCATGCTGCACTGTGAGTCAATTAAACCTCTTTCCTTTATAAATTACCCAGTTTCGGGCAGTTGTTTATAGCAGTATGAAAATGGACTAATACACAGGAAACAACAGGTACTGGAGAGGATGTGGAGAAATAGGAACACTTTTACACTGTTGGTGGGACTGTAAACTAGTTCAACCATTGTGGAAGGCAGTGTAGTGATTCCTCAAGGATCTAGAACTAGAAATACCATTTGACCCAGCCATCCCAATACTGGGTATATACCCAAAGGATCATAAATCATGCTGCTATAAAGACACATGCACATGTATGTTTATTGCAGCACTATTCACAATAGCAAAGACTTGGAACCAACCCAAATGTCCATCAATGATAGACTGGATTAAGAAAATGTGGCACATATACACCATGGAATACTATGCAGCCATAAAAAATGATGAGTCCATGTCCTTTGTAGGGACATGGATGAAGCTGGAAACCATCATTCTGAGCAAACTATCTCAAAGACAGAAAACCAAACACTGCATGTTCTCACTCATAGGTAGGAATTGAATAATGAGAACACTTGGACACAGGGTAGGGAACATCACACACCAAGGCCTGTCATGGGGTGGAGGGACGGGGGAGGGATAGCATTAGGAGATATATCTAATGTAAATGACGAGTTAATGGGTGCAGCACACCAACATGGCACATGTATACATATGTAACAAACCTGCGCATTGTGCACATGTACCCTAGAACTTAAAGTATAATAATAAAAAAAAGAAAACCAAAAAAAACGAAAAGAAAAGAAAATGGACTAATACAGAGAAGAAACAAGATCTGACATAGGAGGGGAGCAAAGATAATTTCCAAGTCATAATACAAAGAGATCCCAGGAAGACAACTGAGCCTCAGGTGGAGCTGGCAACCAGACCAGATGGAGGCAGGTCCAGGGGCAAAGACAAATGGATGGAATAGGTGGTGTATTTGGACATCCTAAAAACAGTGTTTGTATGGTCTCAGTGATGTAAACTTGGAATATTGATCTAATCAAAATTATAAGATAACTATATGTGAAGATAGATGAAAGATGTGGGTGTGCTTTAATCAGTCTGGGTGCAGTGGCTCACATCTGTAATCCCAGCACCTTAGGAGGCCCAGGCAGACGGATCGCATGAGCTCAGGAGTTCAAGACCAGTCTGGGTAACATGGCAAATCCCTGTCTCTATTAAAAATATAAAAATTAGCCAGGCATGGTGGCATACACTTATAATTCCAGCTACTTTGGAGGCTGAGGTGAGAGAATCACTTGAACCCAGGAGGCAGAGGTTGCAGTGAGCTGAGACCACATCACTGCACTCCAGCCTGGGTAACAGAACAAGACTGTCTTAAAAATATATGAAATATCAAGACGTAGATATACCAAGCCTGCCAGTTAGAGATACAGAAAGATGTGAAAATAATCAGAAGAACCGAGAAAGTGGGTGCTTTAGGGGAGGGGAAGAGGAAAGGTGGGAGTAGGAGTGGCTCTACAAACATTGCAGACCAATTTTGACTCTTGGATAATGTGCTTACTAGCTTTGATTTTTAAAGAATGAATGGCATTCTTCCAAATAAACCGCTGCAGACATGACAGCAATAAAACATCAGCAATAGTTACAAACAAACAAAAATTATTTGTATTGGCAAGGCAGCAAGAGCAGAAGGGGAGCGAACAAAATTTGGCTTAAATGACCTCAGAATAAATTAAAGTTAGACCCAAGGAAGGACTCCTTGATCATAGTGGTGTACATGGCAATGCAAAAGGAATGAAAACCTTCAGGCAAGAGGAAGGAAAACCACCCATCTCAGATGGTTTGGCTATCACAAATCATCCTGCATGCTTTTCATGTTCGCAATGGAACTAGCTAATGACTCTTCATCTATTCCTATAGATAGTGCTTAACCTATTGGCAGGTTTCTAACTGAAATAAACCCTTAATTCCCAAGGAAGCTCAGAGACCTTATAGAAAACAATATTCCCTAGATAACTTTTATTTGAAAAATTTTACATATGTTGGTTGCATGGGAAAAAGACCTCTTATTTGCACAGAAAGTAGTGTTTCTGCTGCAGTAGAGACTTTAAGAGTCTTTCCAGATAATCCAGGACTGACTTTTCCAACCCAGCAGCAGCCAAGCACCTCCCCAGCAGATATATTTGACCTAAACTGGCTTCCATACTTTGTTAATAAAGCTTGGCCCTAAGCAGTCTCAGCACATGGTGAACTGTACACTAGCTCCATGCATAAACAAGATATAACTTAACCTGGGAGTATATCTTTGTAACCAAGCAACTGAGTCTCGTCAAATTATATCAGCAAAACCGTCCACCAATCCCAGGCTGAAAGTTGCCAAATTATGCCCAAATAAGGCAAACGGGGAACCGTACCAATCAGGTAATCTCTGTGCGTTGTTTCCTGTTGTTCTGGTTATAAATATAGCTCACTGATATGGTTTGGCTCTGTGACCCCACCCAAATCTCATCTGGAATTGTAATACTCACTCATCAAGGGAGGGACCTGGTGGGAGGTGACTGGATCGTGGGGGCAGTTTCCCCTGTGCTGTTCTGATAGTGATTGAGTTCTCATGAGATATGATGGTTTAAAAGTGTTTGGAAGTTCCCCCCTTAGCTCCCTCTCTCTCTCTTGCTTCACCATAGTAAGACATGCTTTTCTTCCCCTTTGCCTTCCACCATGATTGTAAGTTTCCTGAGGCCTCCCCTGCCATATGGAACTGTGAGTCAATTAAACCTCTTTTCTTCATAAATTACTCAGTCTCAGGTAGCATCTTTGTATCAGTGTGAAAACCAACTAATATACTCACTAAGGTGGGCGTGGGAGCATTCTGAACCCCCAGCATTCAAAATCTTGTTTTGAATGCTGTCCAGCTCTGAAACTTCTTTCCTGCAAATAATAAATAAAAGTTAAATTTAACTTGTCTAGGTTTTTCTTTGTTACCTGCAATCCTGACAGCACTGCATACATCATAGCCCTCAACATTTGGCACTCAGGAAGAAATCTGCTCTCCTACCCAGCATTTCACACCACTGACATCTTATTAGGCCCTATCCCATCGTCTACCCCAGTCATATGGGTAATTATGACACTAATAGGACATTAATGAAAATTAGTTACCATAAAAGAAAAAAAAACTGCTGACTTGGAGTAGTTCCCACTGCACCTCATTCTCTCAGTCCAGAAAAGCAAGTCAAGAAAGTAAGGAAATGAGGGAGGCATTATCATAGGATGACCAATATATTACTAACCAATTGCTAGCATCACAGCCCAACACTGGCCCCAGTCATGCAGTTTAGAGCCTCTACTGTGATGCCACAAAGGCAAAGTCAAATAATGGGCAACTACTCTTCAACGTGGCTGCCCTTTTAATATTTGAAGATGGTTTGTCATCCCCTCCCCCGGTTGTCTTTGGAGGAGAGGGAGAATTTCCTAGAACCAGTTTGAGTCCTCATCTGGGCCATTATCAAGTGTACATTCCAAATTGTATTTTTATTTTATCCAATATTTTCCATTTTCTTTATCTCCCCCTAACAATCTCTCCCCATTAATGGCTCCATCTAGGTTTAAACTAAAGACCCTACTTGCCTTATGATAGTTCCTGTTGCTTATTGACCTCTCTGTCCTGCTTTGATACAGCAGCTCACTTGTTAAATTTTTTTATGTTAACCAGTGTTCACATTTTCTTATAGAATATGGTCTTGGAAAATTCAATCCTTCATCTCAGCCTGTGTTGGTCAGTTTTTATCTTGAATTTCTGAACCTGAGATCATACATTCAATAAGCCCCACATATATCCTTAATAATAAGATGAACATTCTGGCCAAGGGCCGAGCCAGGTGGCCCAGACACTAAAGACTTATCTTTGGATGGACCCAGATGCACATATCAGCCCTTTTGCTTTAAAAACATATTCTACCCAAGTTGAGCCAAGCAGGGAAGCCATTAAAAAGTTAATATGTCAAAGGTGCCAAGTCACCTGATAGTTCCCAAGCCAACATTTTATCCAACAATATTCCTCTCTTCCTTGAACATTCCTCTCTCAGTGGCCCCTTTTCGTGTTCTGCACTTCCATATTGTTGCATTTCATGGCTAATCTTTTGACTGCTTTCCCTCTTGATCTGTAATAAAGCATTCTCTTTCCTGATGTGAGACCATGTTGGATTTCTATCTAATAGCTCATCTCTTATGATGTAACACTTAAATGCCCCATACCTTTGAGCTACTGTGAGGCTGGCACTGGCTTGACTTGCCCTCTATTATCTGTGTGCCTATCATGGGGAGGCAGCACAGCAGAGCAGTGAAGAATACAGACTACTGAGTTGCACTGCCCGAGTTCAAATTCTGGCTGCCCCATTTACTAGCTTTGTAACCTTGGGCAAGATTTTGAACCTCTCTGTGGCTTAGGAACACTTATCTGCCAACTCATCACTATCACCTCTGAGCATTTTAGAGGCATCAGATCATTTTTAGGTTTGCAGGGTAATGGCTGTGCTGGCACTGAAAGGAATTTGTAGAGTTTTAGCTTCCCCTGAAACTCTTGTTTTACCTTCATCCTATAATTTCAATTATTTTCTCAATCTCACAGTAGAAAATCATCTATATAAAATCCATATACTTACCAAGAAAATGCATCTCTAAGACAAGTCTCCATGTCCTCCTTGCCAAGCATATTCTGTCCCTTAATCCTTCTTACATAGAAACTGGGAAGCCACCATCACCAGTCAGTGAGAAGGGCTTTGAAAGCAGACAGACCTGGGTTCAAATCATGTCTCTGCACTGAGGTCAGATCTGCACATTTTGGAGCCAAACTGCTTCTTACGAATGAGGCAGAGAATGATTTGGAGTTCATGTGCAATTTCCAGTGAAATAATTTTATTTTCCAAAACAAGAAAAGGACTGGAACACTTTAATTGGCCATATGAAAATCATGAGATATTTCTGCATTAATGGGCAGGGCAGATTAATGCTAATTATTCAACTAAGGCCTATTATGGGGTTCCAATACTTAAGAAAATAGAGACAATGATTCAGGCTTTTAAAACCGGAACCAGGAAAAATAGTGTTCTATTGGAAAGGTTGAGCCTTTGAGGGATCCAGTAGTGGCGTATATAAAATAAATGAAGTTATTATTCCTACAATGTCGAATAGCTGTTTGTCATTTCCCCTAAAAGCAGTGGGAAATTGGCTTAAACTGCAAGGATTTGAGTTAAACATAAGGAAAAAATTCCTGACAGTAGGGGTTGTTAAACAATGGAACAAGTTAGCAATAACAATTGTGGAATGGATTTCCCGGGGCTCTTTGGACATCGTACCCCATTTGTCTGGGAAGTTCTGAGATAACCTTGCCTGCTGGAGACCTCCTAGGATCCTTTCCAGTTCTCTGGTTCTTAATTAGTTCAGCATGCTTTTGCATTAATAGCATTATAATCCTGGTCGCAACTGATTGAAAGACAAAAATCCATTTCCCACTCAAATCCCCCAAACGAGAAGGTGTTTTGCTCCCTTATGCACAAGAAACAGGATGGGCTGCACATTTTCATTCGTATGTTTTTAATTTCTTCGGGGAAGTTTTTAAACTGAGATTACCATAAACCAAAGTTTAGTCCAGAAATACAGTGAATTATAAACTGGTGGAAATGCTGAATAGAGATATATAATGGTGGAAATGCTGAATAGAGATATATAATGGAAACATTAACAGCTTTAGTGGTGATGGCAATAGTGTGTCACTACAATGCAAGGAAATCGTGTTAAAGTAACTGCTATTGTAGATAAGGGGGTGCCGCTCTTAATAATGGATTTTTCATGCATTACTTCTATGCTTTTAACATTTTTTCCGTCCTGAATAGTGACCTTGGAATAATGCTAAGAACTATATTTTGTATTTAACCTAAATACCAAATTTAAAGACTTACAGAGATAATACAAAGGGCTTCATTCCATACTGCTGAAGATTGTGCAAGGTCGTAGACTGCTTCCACAAACTCATATGTAATGGAAGTAAATCATTTTTTATTGAAAATATGCAACACACAACTACTTTCTTCTAACAAAGCCACGAATACTTTATGAGAAATTTAAAAAATGGAATAGTATTGACAGGTATACCATGTAGGCCCCAAAGAAGAGTCGGTGGGGGGGGCCTTCAGCCTCCCTTGATAATTTCCACAGCCCCACAAAGCCACCCTAAAAATGTTTAAAGCAAGAATAGTGTCTTTGTGTCAGTTTCCAGTGAATTCCCTTAATCCTTCTTCCAACCAGACTGTGTATTTAAGACTTTCCTCGATTTATATTCTGGAACTCCAGTGTGTATCAAGTGAAACAAACAAAATAAATTAGATATATATTTATCCTCGTCCTTGGAAAAACTGAAAAGCATTGGTTTAAAATCTGTTGATCTGTGCCACCTCGTTAAAACATTCAGCCATTCTACACCACTGCACTCCAGCCTGGGTGACAGAGACAGACTCTGTCTCAAAAAAAAAAAAAAAAAAAAGTAAATTAACCTATTCTTCCCACTTGACACCCATCCATCTTCTGTGGTCAGCGTACCCACATCCCCCTCCATTTCCTTGGTCTGTCTCTGCCTTGGTGTGCTCACACCACTGCTGCCTAAGCTCCTTCCTCTCAAGATGAAGATGCCAACAAGCTGGCCCAATAAATTCACCAGCCCTCTGGTTTAATGCAAAAGAGCCAAGCATGTGAAGATGGCATGCTCTGAATAAGACTGCCTGGTGTTAAATGCCACCAGCCCTACCTCCTATCTGTGAGTGCTTGGAAAATGCATTTAACCTGCCTGTGCTTCCTTTTACTCACCTAGAAGATGGAGATGATGACAATACCCATCTCCTGGATTACTGCAGGATTCAATGAGTTAATGTACATAAACCTTACACTGTGACTGGCCCACAGTAAACACATGATAAATGTCAGCTTCTTACATGGCATTCAGATGTGAGACCTTGGTTTCTCCACAGTTTAGGACCACGTTGGTCAGCATTTCAGGCCATGGCAAGCAAACAACTCTAATATTTGAGACAATGGGTCCTAGAGTATAAGTAACTAGTTTCTCTGCCCATGAGAAGTGCCAGGAAACATGTGTATAATGCATAATTGTGCATATATGTACCAGTCAGAGCAGAAAAGGGAAATTTTAAGCAACAAAATCTGCCAGCCAAATCATTCCTTCAGAATAAGTTTAGTGACAGCCTCCACTATCATCTAACTCTGTAGCTTTGTGCAAGTCAGCTGAACCCGAGGAGCTTTGCTTTTCTTATTTTTGAATAGAGATAATACTAATTTCACGAGGTTTTAGCAGATTCAAAGGAGATTAGTAAGTGACAGGGTTCACGTCAAAGGAAATCATGAAGAACGATATAATTTTGGCCAGGCGCAGTGGCTCACACCTCTAATCCCAGCACTTCGGGAGGCCAATGAGGGCAGGTCACTTGAAATCAGGAGTTTGAGACCAGCCTGGCCAGCATGGTGAAACCCCATCTCTACTAAAAATACAAAAATTAGCTGGGCATGGTGGCGGGCACCTATAATCCCAGCTACTTGGGAGACCGAGGCAGGAGAATCGCTGGAGCCTGGGAGGCAGAGGTTGCAATGAGCCAAGATCACGCCATTGCACTCCAGCCTGAGCTACTCTTGTCTCAAAAAAAAGAAAAAAGAAACAAAAATGATATGATCTGGATACACCGTATTACTGTTTTTTGCTGAATTTTCTCCTGCTGCTCCCAGTTTCTCTAATTTGTGTTTCAGGACAAATTATCTTTTAGAAACACTTGGTATTCTCTTCCTGGTTCACTCATCTCTAAATTTGCCTCTAGAAAATCTACTTCCTGTCTCAGAAACCATATCTGGAAAACTCCCTTTCATCTGTCCTGGGATCCATGCTTTACCAGCCTGCCACCAGCCCATCTTATTTACTGTCTCCAGGTGAGAAGGAAAGACTCTCTCCCACCTGGGTACAACTCTCCATATTTCATTGTTATGTCTATGTTTTTCAGAGACAGAGTCTCACACTGTCACCCAGGCTGGAGAGCAGTGACTATTCACCAGCGCAATCACAGTTCACTGTAGTCTCAAACTCCTGGGCTCAAACGATCCTCCTAGGATCATTAGACCTTGGCAGGCTAAGGTGGGGGATCATTTGAGGCCAGGAGTTCAAGACCAGCCTGGGCAACATAGCAAGACTCTGTCTCTACAAAAAATAATGAAAATTAGCCAGGCATGGTGGTGCACCCATACTCCCAGCTACTCTGGAGGCTGAGGCAGGAGGATGGCTTGAACCCAGGAGGTCGAGGCTGCAGCAAGCTATGATAACATCACTACATTCCAGTCTGGGTAACAGAGCAAGACCCCCAATTCTAGAAAAAAAAAAAAAAAAGCATCAAGCTAAGTGGACAAAGGACAATGATATATCACTTGGTACCCAGAACACTCATCCTTCAAAAATACACTTCCTTCTGCAATATTTCTTTGTTCACACTCCACACAAGATAAGAGAAACCCAGCAAGACCTGATTCAAATCCAGCTTCATCATCAAGTGTATGATCTTGGGAAAGGTCCTTAGTTTTCTCATTTCTATAGTAGGCATAATTCATAAGGTCATCATGAAGATTAAATTAAAGGGTATGTAAAAAGTCCTAAGCACAGAACATGCTCTCTATTGATAGCAGCTATTGACGGTGTTAACCATGGTGAGGCCTAATGTTAATACTTCAGAGATGGTACCTCTTCTGGAATCCAAAATTTCATGCCATCTTTCTTCCCTGGATAATACTGGAAAAACTCTAGCAACTTCTGGCTCTATGAGTATCTTGTTATCAGGCCCTTTGCTAGTGGTCAGCAACATTCTGGGATATGAAGACTTATTTTTAACACCCACAGAATTCACTGATGTCTCCTCTGGGGATAGTTGCTGATTAAGAACACAGCTGTTTCTAGACCCCTCTCCCATACAATGGAAAACTTGCTCTCAATTTATTATTCCCCTTCTGTTCAGAAAATCTCTCTCCAAACACAATATAAGAAAATAGGCCTTTACTTACCAAATAGCAATTCCATTTCTGCCTTCAGCCCTGCCTCCTGTTGGAAATTCCAGGGTTTCCTTCGTTGGACTATTGGATATCCTCAAACTTTTCTGTTCAACTCTGCAGAAAATGCCTTGATAAAGTCTTGTGGATGTTCATGTTCATCGTTCATAAATTTTTAACAGTTTAATACTCTTAAACTCAGTTCCCTTTATCTTAATTTTCTGACAGAATATGTGGAAAAGAAAAAAATCTCACTTAACCCTTTGGACTTACAACATACACATTCAATTAAATATCTACTAATTTGGTTTATAATGTTGAGATTTAAAGTACCTATTTTCATTCTCCATACATGCCCAGCACTTTCCCAACTCAGAGTTTGCTCAACCTAGAAGTCCTTCCCTCCACATTCAATTTTAATCAACGGTTCTAGGCTCCACCACCTGCTCCTCCATGAAACTCTTCTCTAAACTCCTGACATCTTGGCCCTAAGTCTGGCTAGGTTGTAAATTGACACACTGGCATCAATGCAGTCCTAGGATGCCAGTGTGCCAATTTACAGCTGAAGAACCGGCATGTGATTCCACAATCTCGACTGCTATCCATTCCCTCCATACTCCCATTCCTAATTTTCTCTGCCCTACTCGAATCATTCTTTTTACCCAAGACTTTGGTCTCTATGTCTATGTCTTATTTTTCTTTGTATTGCTAACACCCTGGGATATAGTAGATACTAAACTATAAAAACCTGAGGGATGGTGACTTTGCCAGTGTCATTCTCTCTCTCCTTACTGCCTCCAACTGTTTCTCCACTTCTCCATTTTCCTTCCTTCAGGCAATATTGACATTTTGCTTATAGCAAACTAACTGAGAGCATCCTAACACCCCATGCCAACATAGATTCACACAAAAAACAAGCACAAACTAAATAGAAAAGAGAAGGGTTTATATTTCTCATTACATCTGCTATCTGATCCTATTTCAATTCTAGACACGTTTTCCATTGTTATTTTTCTGGTTCAATTAGGATACTGGAGTTACAAGTTGCAGATTGTGGACATAAAATCCAGTGCTGAGGAGCTCATGTAAGATTAGGAGGCTGGGCCGGGCGCAGTGGCTCACGCTTGTAATCCTAGCACTTTGGGAGGCCAAGGCGGGCAGATCACGAGGTCAGGAGATCGAGACCACGGTGAAACCCCGTCTCTACTAAAAATACAAATATTAGCCGGGCGTGGTGGCGGGCGCCTGTAGTCCCAGCTACTCGGAGAGGCTGAGACAGGAGAATAGCATGAACCTGGGAGGCAGAGCTTGCAGTGAGCCGAGATCGCGCCACTGCACTCCAGCCTGGGCGACAGAGCGAGACTCCGTCTCAAAAAAAAAAAAAAAAAGATTAGGATGCTAAACAAGGGGTCCCAGGAATTTCTCTTACCCACAGGACTGAAATGACTAACACAGGGTACCATTAGCTGTAGATGTAGATATGGATTCAAGAAATTTATTTTCTCACCTGTTGTCTAATGTAACACAGAGTTCAGAAACCACCTTGGTTCAGTCTACAAAGCCCATCAAACCCAGGTATTACTTTTTACCTAATTGTCTCCATTTTTTTCAGAGGCCTGTAGCCTCCAGCACTGGAGTGAGTGTACTTTGACTACAAGGAAGGGGTCAAGGTGTGAAGAGACTACAGTGTTAATGTAGGTGTCACATAAATGCATTAGCTCGGTGGACCAAATAAGGGAAAATATTTTGATGAGAAAATGGCATTTAGAAGCGTTAGCACGTTTAAAACATTTTCCTAGTGTGGTTACATTAACAGACCTAAACAATCAAGGGCCAGGAGGCGTTGCTGCAGAGATTGTGAGCTTAAAAAGTTGTCCTTGTTCTGACACCTATTAATAACCACCTTTGAGAAGTATAAAGCACAGTGAAAAGAGAATTGTTTGACTCTGCACCTGCAAATATTTTATAACTGTGATTTACACAAATATATATATATATATATATATATATATATATATATATATATATATGATGATGTATGTTTAATTCCCTGCTGAACAAGAAGCTTTTGGCATTAAGAAATCTACTGGTAATTCTAGGTGCCAATGGCACTTAGGACCTTTCCCTAACATTTCCTACTTAAGGAGCAGGTTGCTTGCAAAAGCCCAATACTCATCAGCAAAAGAACTCAGAACGTACCTATTCTGGCTTTGAAGGAAACTTGCTCCCTGGGCTGAAGAAAGCCTCCACATATGGGAAAAAGAGAACTTTTCTTATCTTAAACCTTTGATTCAACTGCCTTCCGCACCACATGCTGGAACTGCCCCCACTGGGCTGTCTACTCACTGCTTAGATTTTTCACTGGAGAATGAGGGAGACCATTGCAGAGGAGGGAACCTCGGGGCGTGTTGATTTGAGGGTTGTACACTCACACGTCAAACGGCGGGCTTGTTTAACAGAATTAAACTTACAGGATCATACTGCATGATGAGAAGCAGCTTTCATCAGCCCTCTTTTCCTGGATATCACAAATTTGGGCACCTTGAAATCTCCTGCCGCTGATGTTGAACTTAAATATCACTGTGAAAATCTTTGTCTCAGAGGCAGGGAATTCCAGAGGTTGATGACCACTAAAAAGAGTTAAAGATCCTGTGTCCTTTGCTTTTGTCAGTTTCTAAAAAGCCAGACTGAAGCTCTTCCATCTGAAGTGTCTGCCCTTAATGTACAGAGATTCTTTGAGAGAGCTCAGATTGTAACTTCTCTCTGGGAAACTGCTGTAAAGAATAGACCAAATGAGTGACTCTCTCAGGCCAAACCAGTAGGGGATGAGACAAACTTGCTGGTGTTTTAAGTTTTTCGAAATGACTAAAAAGGCATTATTGGGAAAGAAAAAAACCCCAGTGAAACTTCATCTCTGAAGCCAATGCCCACTCTGAGACACAGGCTCAGTCTGGCAAACCTAAGCCAGTTGCAGAGAATGCTCTTGTCTGAGGGGATATTTGGTATAGGATGCACATCCTGTGTGAGGTGTGCATCTGCAGGAACTAGGCAATGGTAAAGTTAGCCTTGCTTTGCAGGACTTGACAAGAGTTAATTCCTTCTTACAGATGAGCAAACTGAGGGTACAGAATCATAAAATCAGACAAGTTCAGGATTAAAATGATTTTGGAAGTGTGTTGTCCAATTCCTGCCTCTTTAGATGTTCAGATCTCCAGACCATGTCATCATCAACTTCTGCAGCAGGCAATCTCGGCAGCATGGACACCATCAGAACGTTAATTGGACAGTCACCGTGCTTGACCCGCCTCAAGCACTAGCCCACTGCATCTCCCCATCAACTCTGCAACTTGGGCATTATTAGCCCACTTTACACAGGAAGAAACTGAGAAAGTCAGTGACTTGGCAAATCAAGAGGAGCTGGGATTTAAATCCTGAATGCCGGACTCTTAGCCACAACATTCTAGTATTTCCCCAATGGCTCAGCCAATGTCAACTTGGATACTATTAGTGACAGGGAGCTTATTACCACCAAAAAACATTTGCTTCTACTCTAAGACTGTTCCCTTTATGCCCCCATAAAATAAGTTGGAATTTCACCCTTTGATGAATATTCTGCTTGCTGATATCCTCCAGAACAGGTGTGATCTGTCTTGTATATGGAAACTCTGAAACCATCTGGAGACAGTAACGAGGCCTCTCGTTTAAGTCTTCTTTACATCAAGCTACATTCCCTTTTTCTATTTTTTTTTTCTTTAACATTTTCAGTGAGATCTTCATTCTGGAACCTATGCTATTCCAGTGCAAGAGCCATTTCTTACTCATCCCATACCCTCAAGACCTAGTACCATGCCTGGCACAAAGTGAATTCTCTAATCCACGCTGATGTGGCTTGGCTCTGTGTCCCCAGCCAGATCTCATGTTGAATTGTAATCCCCACATGTCGAGGGAGGGGCCTGGTGGGAGGTGATTGGATCATGGGGGCGGTTTCCCTCGTGCTGTTCTCGTAATAGTGAGGGAGTTCTCATGAAATCTGATGGTTTTAAAGTGTGGCACTTCCCCTTTGCTCATACTCCCTCCCTCCTGCTGCCCATGAAGAAGGTGCCTGCTTCCCCTTTGCCTTCCACCATGAATGCAAGTTTCCTGAGGCCTCCCCTGCCATGCAGAACTGTGAGTCAATTAAACCTCTTTTGTTATAAATTACCCAGTCTCAGGTAGTATCTTTATAGCAGAGTGGAAAACGGGCTAATACAAATACTAACGGATATAGCAGCTGATCAACAAATTTTCAGTAGTAGGTGTTCAACAGATGTTAAACATCTCGAATGTCTTTAAAATTTTGGCCACTTTTCACAGTCCGTCATAGATCATGGAGCCAAAATGAAACACAGTCTCCATGTGTGATCCGGGTTTAAAGCTGAGTAAGAATCACACATCCTGCCTGGGAAGTGCTGTATTACTCTTAATGCAACGTAGGATGGCAATGGGATTTTGACCACCTGGGTCACCTTGCTGACTTATGCCAAAATTAGGGGAAATAAAGCTCCGAGGTCTTTTTGCGTGGGCTGTGCGTAGTCTGTGTTGTGCTACAGTAGCTTCTGAACCTAGGTACAGGAATTCATCCCTAGTAAAGCTCATGCTAAGCTCATGGTCTAGCCACTAAGATGTTTTGCGATCCTGGAATCTATCATGAAAAAGAGTCATTATCCTTTCTGACTTTGTTTTATTATTGAATTTGGGAGGCCAGATATCTATGCTCTTAGCCTTACCTTGGAGAAAAGACTTTAGTGGCTGGCTTTCCTTTGAAGTACTCCTTTCCCACTAAGTGAAAGAAATCCTTTTCATTGGCCACCAGCAGATACTCCTCATCCCTACATCTAGAATGAATCCTGATCCTTGAAAAAAGACTTTGAAAGAGCTTCATACTCAAGACCTAGGCATCAGGTCACCCTCTTTCATCCAGTTCTGATCAGCTGGCCTTCTGATTAATTTCTCAGTCTTCAAGTCCTTGGGTTGGACTAATCTAGTGCATTAGTCACATGAGGTTTATTTTAGTTCAATTAACCTAGGCTATGCTGCAGGAACAAACAAGCCTCTAAAGCTCGGTCCATAAGTTCACACTCATGCAAAATTGGAGAGTTCACTTCCAGACCAACTACCCCCTACAGTGTGGCCCTCACAATCACGAAGGTAAGGCAATTGAAAGCAAAACAAACTCACTCTTGCTCTCTGATGCTTCCTTCCAGAAGCCACGCACACATTTCCCATTGGACTAGTGGTCAGAACTTGAGAAAAGGCCCCCACCTAACAGCAATGCACTTTTTATGACCCTTGGATAAGTAAAATGACACAGGACTTGATGAGCACTGACCAATGTCTCTGCTAAAACTGTTGTCTTTTATTTCCTTTTTCTCTCTGGAACTAAATTCCTCCCCAAACAGAGCAAGGTAATTAGGATGCTACTTTTCTGATGCTTCCTCTCTGCCATAGCTTTTATTGTCACCTCTTCTTAGATTTCTCACTGACATGCTCAGAAGATCACATATATCAATTAGGACTCCTGTTAAGATAACAGAAAAATCCACACAGAGACATTTCAGTAGAAAAAGGAATTTACTATCTCATGGAACAACAAAGTTTGGCTGTAGATTAAGTTCTTAATTCACAACTTAGACAATGTCATCAGGACTTACTTGCATCTCTTGGCTACGACTATCCTAATGCTGGCTGCATTCAACACTCCCATGGTAGGTGCTGAGGGCACTAGATTCACATTATCACAATATCAAGGCATATTCTGGGGCAGAGGGACAAGGGAGTCTCATTCCTACACAGCTCAACCAAAAGCACTGAATACATGTCTCATTGTCTCCGATTAACCCATGCAATCAGGTGCACATCCCTGAACTAATTTCTGTCTCTTGTGAGATCTGGTGCCTTCATTGGCCAGACCTGAGTCAGATTATTTCCTGAAGCCAGATTTGGGACTCTGCAGGAACCACAAGCATGTAAAATAGAGATAAGGTAGCTCCTCAAATGAAAATGTGGGCTGTTCCAGAAAGTAGGGTGAATGGGTGCTGAGAGGCCAGAGATGGTAACTGTCCACTAGCCATTACTTGCCCTTGTGTTAACCAGCCCCCAGCTGCAGAGTTTGATCCCTGCCTGACCTGAGCTTCAGATGCTATAAACTTTGCATAGCTCACCTTCTCTTCCTCCAGCCCGTAGGAGTGGATCAAACAGCCACTCAGTCCAGCCATTCTCAGCAACAGAAACTAAGCTAGGCCTGATCTATAGCCTCACTATAAGGATAGCTTAAAAACAGTTTTGTGGCCCTACTACTAGAGACCACCTTCAAGGTGGATAGCAATACCTCTTTATACAATACTCTCTACTAAGCAACCAATCCTTCAGCCCTGAATTTCACTAACACGTAATTTGCATTTCTCCACCTTATCTTACAAGGTTCTCATGAGAGACGCTATCAATTGTCTTTCAGAAGTTCATACACACTTCATCTCCCTGACACGTAACCATATCCAAAAAGGAAATGAAGTTATTAATCTGGCGAGATTTATACTCAGTGAATCCTGGCTTCTAAGACCACCACTTCCTTTTGTCAAGGGCTCACGAACAGTCCTCTTAATAATCCATTCCAGAGTTTCACTCAGGATTGACATTAAGCTCGCAGGTCTATAGTATGCAAAATCCCCTTTCCCCGTTTTCAAAAGCTGGGACTGTGCATGTCAGCCTCCTGTCTCTCAGCACCTCCTCCCCTTCGTGAAAGGCAGCTAATGGAGGATTTGCCTAATGTCTCTTAATGAGACAGTGCACAGTCAGGATTAGCAGTCAGCAGACCGTGAGCATCCAGCCTTTTGCTTCTCCTTTTCAGCCATGACTATTTCCCCACCCTCTTTTTCCTTGAGATGAGAGCTCTCTACCAGAATTGCCAAGTGCAAGATTTCTTTATAAGAAATAGGCCACCTTCTCTCTCCCCTTGATGTGCTTCTCCTAGGGAATTGGAACAGGAGGCAGAAGGGGGAACTGGGGCCCGAGGCCTCCGTGTGCAGGCAGCACAATCCTAGAGCTCCGGAGAGGAGCAGTCTGTGGTGTTGTCTTGGCTGCAGCTGATTAGTAGTGCCCCAGTTCATTTTCAAATTCGATGTTGAGAAACGATTTTACCTGGAAGTCCTCTAAACCTGAATCTGAAAGAATTAGGGGGTGGGGGTCACTTCTGTACAAGTGGCGAGTTGAAAATTCCCTGCAATTCCCATAGTCCAAACATCCACATGTATCTGAAAACCTGGACCCTCTGGGTTGGTCTAATTGGACAGAGCTGCCTTCCTGTTCACTTTCCTTCCATTTTCTTATGTGAATACCTTCACCTTTAAGAGTCAGTCCAATTCCCATTTCACATTTTTAAATCCCAACTAACTTAGCGTAAGCTAATTAGAAAATCCACATTATACCACCCTTTAGAGCTCAATTACACAAAAATCAGAGTGGCGCTGGGCATATGTCTGAGCAAAATAGATTTCCAAATTGGTGTAAAGTGTACTTAATATTGATAGCTCTGTAATTTCCAGAAGAGTTCAGAATCAGAGTGATGTAATTAGGTTTTATTTGAAGTTTTTCTTTAGATTTAAAAGGAAAAAGAAGGGAGAAAATCAATATATTACCTCGCTAGGAAGTAAAAGTAAGTGAATCACCCATCTGTCTTAATTTATTTCATGAACTGAGGAGAATAATATTCACCTCTCTGGATGATGTTTTACATCATGAATAGATACAGTGCTGATTTTTAAAGGCTAAATTTATTGTTTCCACAAAACAGAAATAATGTTTTTCAGTCCTGGCTCACAATATAATTTAGTACAGAAATGACACATAAAATATGTAGGCAATCTTTTCTCTCAATCTATATGCTTAATACTTCCTTCACTTTGTGCCACAGTGTGGATCTTATGAGAGAATAAGTACCTTTTTATAAACAACAACAGCAACAAGGAAAAATAACAGACCAAATAACAAAATATGTGTTCCTCTTGTGAGGGAGGAGAAAAAGAACAATTTGTTGAGGAAAGATGGCACAAGATTTGAAGGGGACAATTTGATCTGAGCCACCTTCCTTTGGTGTTGAGCTGAGAAAGGTCATTAGCAACTCTAAGACTCTTGTTTTTATCATGAATACTGTGGTAGTTACAACACATATTTAATGTACTAGTCAGCTGTTGCTGCAACTGTGTTCTGTAACAAACAACCCCAAGCCTCAGTAGCTCATAGCACCATAACTTATTTCACACTTATGTAGATAGTGCAGATTGGCTGAGGTTCAGCTGATCTCTGCTGACCTTAACTGAGCTCCACTACTGCAGACCTTGGGTCAAGTGGAGATTTGCTCTCAGGGTTTTCATTCTGGGACCCAGGCTACAGGAGTAATGGCTACCTGGGGCACACCCTTTTCATGGAAGAAGTCAGAAACTCAAGTGGGGTAAAGAGAAGAAGCCTCTTCCAGCAGTAGTTGCTGAAGAAAAAGATAAAACCCACACCCACGTTCTATGGACCAAAGCAAGTGAGCAAGTGTCTTGGCCAAGCCCAACATCAACGGGATGGAAAAGTGCATTCCACCCATAGAGAGCACGAAAAGGGTGGGACAGAAGGCAAACGTGAGCATGAGGTTCAGTCTATCACACTCCACACAGCTATTATAAGGAGGTTCAAATGAGTTAAGGTACATAAAGCACCAAGCACCTAACAGGCACTCAACATATGGTAGCTATTATTGGCCATCTAATTACGTGATTAAGCGGTCTTTAAATTACCAACACATTTCTCAACCCCAATTCTGCTGAGCCTTTACAGACTGGCATTATAATTGCTTGATACTCGGCTATAAAGGGAGTAACTTCTTGCCAAAGAAGTGTGTTGCCCATTTGAAGCCACACATGTCAATACTATGGATTTGGCCAAAATACGGGCTGAGGAATGTGTCTGGAATTGGCATATCTCGGTTACAAGAAGAATCAACCAGCTTATACTTTCTCACACTTACCTGGACAGAAATGAAGGGATAGCTGCCCTTTCCTTAGTCAGCCGGTGAAACTGTTGCAAGTTGTGCTGCTGAAAAAATGAATCAATGCAAACTGTTACGATTTTTGGAGTGTCTGGTGGAGCTATCACTAGGTGAGACTTCACAAGATTGAGAACTTCCTTTTTTGTGAGTTGGTGTTTTTCCATTTGTTTATTAAATTTTTATGCTGTTTTCTGCTTGGAAGCAAAAGATAAGTTTAGGAAATGCAATCCCTTTAGAACATTCTGGGCAGGCAAAAGTAGCCCTGAGATCTTGTCCAATTCTGACTCATTTCTCCCACAAGTACATCTCTTTTTTTTTCTTTTTTTTTTGAGATTGAGTCTCGTTCTGTCTCCCAGGCTGGAGTGCAGTGGCGCAATCTCGGCTCACTGCAAGTTCCGCCTCCCAGGTTCACGACATTTTCCTGTCTCAGCCTCCAGAGTAGCTGGTGGGACCATAGGCGCCCACCACCACACCCGCGTAATTTTTTGCATTTTTAGTAGAGACGGGGTTTCACCATGTTAGTCAGGATGGTCCCGATCTCCTGACCTCGCGATCTGCCCACCTCGGCCTCCTAAAGTGCTAGGATTACAGGCGAGCCACCGCACCCGGCCACAAGTACATCTCTTAATCTCTTTGCCTCCCTCTGCTCAACTATAGAGTTGGCTTAGAAAATCTTCGCCATCCCATCAATGTCAAAAATTCTATGATCCTAATTCCTGCTCAAGTTAGAAAGCTCCCCAGCAGAGACGTAGCTCTGATATAGAGGGGACATCAGTTGCCAAGGCACCATTAGTTTAAAGGACACCCACAGGCAAAAATCTTGGTGGAGCATTCAATCCAAAGGGTTTTACTGAGTTATCATTGATTATTTTTTCTTTCTTTCTTTTTTTTTTTTTTTTTTGCCATTCTTTTCTGCTACCAACACTTGACCTCCAATACATACCCCAAGCCTGTCCATGCCTCTCTATCCCAGCTGCGGCCACCTGGCCCAACCTTACCCTCTCTCATCTAGAAGCAGCAGAGCCTCTTCCCTGGCCTCCCTGATCCCACTTTCACCCTGCCCAGACTGTTCCCCATCCAGAGGCCAGAATGCTGTTTATAAAATAAAAATCAGATCATCCCCTCTTTGCAACCCAGTCTTCCTTTTATTCCTAGGATAAATTTCCAAGCCTTCCATGGTCTTCAAGGCCCTAGAGCACCCAGGGCCTGACTTTTTCTCAGTCCTCTCCCCACCCTTATTCCCTGAGCTGTAGTTACAGAGGACTTCTTCTGGTCCTTGATCATGATGATCAAGGGTCATCTCGGGTCTTTTATTCCTCCTTTCTCTCTACCCTGATTTTTCCCTCAACTCCAATGTCTCCCCAGAGAACCTTCTTGACCATCCTGTGTAATGCATCCTCCTCTCCATCCCCCGCCTCTACTATGTTACATTTTTTAGACCCTTATCCGTGCAAAATGGTCTTACTTATTTGTCTCTTTGGTTTTTACCTAACACAAGAACACAAGCTAAACTGGTCCCTCCTACATGCTGAGCAGCTAGAATATTACCTGGGATGTAGTCCATACTCGACAAATAACTGTCCAGTAAATGATGAAATCAGTGAGCTGAGCTGGCACACACAGGACCTCCCCAGCTCTGAAATAAGGAGAGTTCATATTCCTGTGGCCCTTTGAGTGGTCGGAGTGGGTTCTCCCTGGAACAATGAAGTGAAATAGTAACAGTAGCTAGTTCTGCCTCATAAAGTGAGCGAAGACTCCAGAATGTTCTGAGCTACAGAAGTGGGGTCCAGGCAGACTTCACTAAGGTCAACACACAAACCATTCAATGTTGGAGAGACTTGCTCGGCCACACAGAAGGGAAAGACTCAAGCACTCAAAGAATCCGGACAGTGAGAATCAAGAGAAATCATGAGAGAGTCATGGGTGTGACCCCGGTTAGCCCTCCACCTCTCGCTGGACTCTCTCAGCCTTGGCTTCCTCATCTCTGACATGAGGATAATAACAATCATGGGCTGGACGTGGTGGCTCACGCCTGTAATCCCAGCACTTTAGCAGGCTGAGGCAGGCAGATTGCCTGTGCCCGGGAATTCGGGACCAGCCTGGATAACACGGCAAAACACTGTCTCTACTAAAAATACCAAAAATTAGCTGGATGTAGTGGTGAATGTCTGTAATCCCAGCTACTAGGGAGGCTGAGGTGGAAGAATCGCTTGAACCTGGGAGGTAGAGGTTGCAGTGAGCTGAGATAGTGTCACTGCCCTCCAGCCTGGGTGACAGAGTGAGACTCTGTCTCAAAAACAGAAAACAAACAAACAGAAAAGAGGCCAGGCATGGTGGCTTATGCCTGTAATCCCAACACTTTGGGAGGCTGAGGCAGGCAAATCACCTGAGGTCAGGAGTTCAAGACCAGCCTGGCTAACATGGTGAACCCTGTCTCTACTAAAAAATACAAAAATAAAATTAAAAATAGCCTGGCATAGTGGCAGGTTTCTGTAATCTGAGATACTGGGGAGGCTAAGGCAGGGAGACTTGCTTGAACCCAGGAGGCAGGGGTTGCAGTGAGCCAAGATCCCACCACTGGACTCCAGCCTGGGTGACAGAGCAAGACTGTCACCAAAAAAAAAATAATAATAGTAAGTAAATAAATAAATAAATCACGATTGTCAGCTGGTGGACTTGTTGAAAGAGCTAAAGCAAATATATGAGAAGAGGCTCTAGTACATAAGATGTAGTCCTTATTTCTTTTTAGAAGATTACATCAGTTAAGATGCTTTTGGCAGCAAGTAAACCCCTAACTAAATGAGGTTTAACCAACAGGAACTTATGTGGTTCACGTAGCCTGAGGACAGAGGAGGTGGTCCCACAGCCCAGCAGCATCAGGTGGACTTGCTCGAGATTTTCTCCACCTTCCCCACATAGGTACAAAATCCCCTCCAAGGTATCATCAGTCCTCAGGCCTCCCATGACAAGTGCTGAAGGAAGGGAAGGAACTACTTCTAGGTCTCTCACCCTCTCTATCTTTCTCCCTCCCGCAAGCCATATCTTGGATATTTTTCTCCGATTCCTTTGATGCCCACCTTCCACCCTCTTCCTCCTTCTCTGTGCCCTAGCAGCTGGTCTTCCTGGGCTGGGGTGGGCTCTTCTGACCCCTGGCTTTCTGTTGCCTTTGGCTCCCTCACTGCAGGCAACCCTCTCCCCCAGCCAGGCTGGTCTCTTTCGGTTCCAATAACCATTCCCCACTCGCCCCTTCAGCCCAAGAATGGCAATGGCTCCCCACTGATTCCAGCCCCACGGAGGATTCCCTCAGCCATCCTTGGGCTTTCCTTCACCCTCCTCCAATCTTTGTAAATAGTCTCTTTATTAAAGTATCCTTCATTGCTCTGTCTGAGTGAGCCTCTGTTTCCTGCTGGACTCCTGGCTGAAACAGAAAAAACATCTTTCTCAGAAGCTGTCCAACACTCCCATCCCTCCTCCTGCCTGCCCCGCCTGCTCCCCCTCTTCAAGAAAGTCTTTCCTTCAGGTCCCAGTCTCTAGGCTTGGACCATGCAAGGGAGCCTGGAAAAGCAAGTATCTGACATTTCCTGGGAGAGTGGAGTGGTTATTGGTTGGCAACCAACAGTGTCGGCCTCACAGTACTTTGATTCCTGATCAAGAGAAGAAACAGTGTCTGTAGGCAGGGGGTGCGGCTCCCAGTTTTCTGGCAGCGAGCTTTTGTGGGTCACGGTTTGCCAGCAGTTATTGTGGTTACTGTGGTGGTGAGCAGCAGGAAATTGCTCCAGAGAGAGGTGGAAGGGACGACAGAAAGCTGCCAGTCACCTGCTGCAGGCCCATAGAGGCATCCTCACAGCACCAGCAGCAATGAGAAATCACTGCCTTTATCTGTGAAGTCAGAAACTCAGCTCCTCGTGATCAAGTGTTTCCTTTCAAACCGAGACTCAAAAGTCAAGTGTGTGTTAGGTGTCGTTGTTTTGCTCATGATCTTTCCTTTGGGTCCCCACACATTCAAGGCACAAGACTCTTTGGCCAGAGGTAGGTGTGTCACTCGCATTTACATGCATAACCCATGTACGTTTAACTCTTAACTAGCACGAGCTGAAGAAGGCATCTGAGATACGTCAGAGCATGGTGGGGAGATGAGATGGCCATCAATTTGATCCAGTGTGGTCCTGACATCTTTTTTGTTTTGTACCACACACGGTGTGATGTCTGTTTGGAATGGCCCAGATGGTAAGCCACCCTGTCCTCTGCCTTAATAAGTATTGTTCTTGTTGTTGCTGTTGTTGTTTTGGAAAAAGTCCTCGCTCTTAGCCATAATGGACCAAAGGAACAAGTTCATAGTGTAAAATAAGCCAGACTAGGAAACACAGCCTCTTTTGTAGAGACAAGGTCTCTTGTCTTAATTAGCTGGATGTGATGACAGGTGCCTTTAGTCCCAGCTGCTTGGTAGGCTGAGGTGGGAGAATCCCTTAAACCCAGGAGTTTGATGCTGCAGTGAGCTATGATTGCACCACTACACTGCAGCCTAGGCAACAGGGTGACGTCCTGTCTCAGAATACAAAATCCAATCAAATAAAATAGGAATATATTTGGCCATTGAACACATACTGTCTGTCCAGCCACCTTGGATGTAAACTTGACTTCCATGGTTTCTCCTTTGTTCACAAGAGCGACAAAGGTTGCTAAGTATGCACAATACATTATGTATATTTATATATATTATATATTTATCTTGTATATTGAATGTGTCTCCTACTAGAAGGCAAGCACAGGGTTTGTGTTTGTTTGTTTTTTGTTTTTGAGACTGGGCCTTGCTCTGCTGCCCAGTCTGGAGTGCAGTGGTGCAGTCTTGGTTCACTGCAGCTCCTGGGCTCAAGCAATTCTCCAACATCAGCCTCCTGAGCAGCTGGGACTACAAGTGTGCACAACTACCCCCAGCTAATTTTTTAATTTTTCTGGAGAGACCAGGTTTCGCCATGTTATCCAGGCTGGTCTCAAACTCCTGATCTCAAGTGATCAGCCTGCCTTGGCCTCCCAAACTGCTGGGATTAGAGGCATGAGTCGCTGCACCCAGCCAAGGTATTTTTGACTGTTGTGTTTCCTGCTGCATTTTCAGTACCTAGAATGGTAACTGGCTCTGTACGCATTTGTTCATTGTAGGACTACACAGGTGGATGAATGAACGGCTAAAAGTAGCCTCAGACGTCTGCCACATGGAGTTCAGACCAGGGCTGCTCATCCCCTCACCCCACAACTTGCCAGAAAGCAGGCTCAAACCATCCAGTGAAGGAATGAGAGGCTCAGGGCATTTTTGGAGTATCTTCTGAAGAGTCACACATATTGGACGACTCTTGATTACCTAGGTGGGCAGACCTTGTCAGTGTCTTCTCTATTTAGCCAATTCTCAGACAGGTGGTGCATGAGCCAGGTGAGTATTCAGCCATGAGCAGGGGAGCGGGAGGGACATGGAAGGTGTTAGAATAGTCATCTGGTGCATCGCCTATGGCTGGTACAGAGGATCTTGCTGCTGTGGGAGAGCCACTATCATATTTGACAAATGCTCAAGGCAGAACATTGAAACTGTTTTTTTCCAGAGGGGAGGGAATGTGTCAAAGACTAAGACAAGGAGTTAAACTCAGTAAAAGCTGCCCTGTAGGAGTTAGGATAAGGTGCCGTGATGAGGGAAAGAAGCCTCTCTTCCTTCCCCATCCCAAGAAGACACAGACCCCGAGAAAGCACAGACAGATACACTGAACACCTGTGGCTTCAGCATCTCCTGCCTGGAGACCGGCCCTGCGTTCGCAGTCTCACTGTTTAGATGGACTCACCATGTTGTCTCATCCACAGCTTAGAAGGCTGTTGTTATCAAATGTTCTCCTCAGAAGCAGCTCCCATGTCTGCTACCCCCAGTCCCTCTTTCCAGCCACCTCCACAGTCTGGAAGGTCTAAGCATTTGTATATCAGTGATTACTTTGATGAAATCCAAAGCTCAGCTTCTTGACAATAGGATCCCAATCTCTCTCCCACAAGATCCTCCCAATAAATGCCTAATCTCTTTTTATTACATCAGAGAGCCTCAAACTTTTTGGTCTTACGATCCCTTTATGCTCTGACAGAAAATAGTAAGCACACAAAAAGCTTGTATTTCTGAAGGTTATATCTGTCAGCATTTACAGCATTTGAAATTAAAATTAAGAAGTATGTAAATATTAATTTACTAACTTATTTTGAAATAAAAATGAACCATTGTATGTTAACATAAATAATCCATTTTCCAAAGAAAAAAAATAAGGAGAAGTGTAGGATTATTTTACATTTTTACAAATTTATTTAAAGTTTGGCTTAATAAGAAACAGCTGGATGCTCATATCTGCTCCCGCATTTTAACTGATGTGATATCACACAGCCTATAGCTGCTGGAAAGTTCCACTGAACACCCATAAAAAAATGAGAATTGAAAAAAAGCAAAAAAAATTAGTAGTATTATGAGAGTCATTTTGACCAATTCTGTTCTTCTTTTGCAGTCTATTGTCTTCCTTCTTATCTGCTGGTTTTCAAACTTTTATTTTACCCACTGAACACGCTATTCAAGTGAAATTGTATACAAGAGCCCAGAAAACCAATATAGGCAGAGATGCTCTGATTGAAACGGGCTCAGAGTCCCTGCTCTGCCTGCCCTTTTGTTTCTGGGACCCAACCTACCCCCACTGCCAGACCCCTGAAGGCCTTCCAAGGATGCTCATGGGACCAGTACAGCACTGTTTGAAAGGTGATGAGTCAAGCCATTGGACACTCATCTTGGTCCACTTAACTTATGTCTCAGGCTGTCCTTCAAATTCTTGGCCCAGTTCCAATGTCCCCTATTCTAAACCCACAGATCCAAACCGACTTATATGACAACTTTGTAGTATGCAAGAGTAGCTCCAAGAAATAAAAAATATGAACAACTATGAAATGCCATTTTATATTCATTATATGGCAAAATTTACATTCTGATAATATCAAATATTAAAAAGGATGAGGAAAAATAAGAGTATATAGCTGATGGGAGGGCAAATTAATATAACTTAGGGGAGGAATTTGGCAATATGTAAAGCAGCTGAAAATACACATACCCTACAGACCAACAATTCTGTGCCTATCTATTCTCTGTAGAAGAACTCTAAGAAGACGTACACTAAGATATTTGCTATAGATTGTTTGTAATTGCAAAAAAAAAAAAAGCGGAAAAATTGGTATCCATCAAATGAAAAAACCTGTGCCTTATGTATATGCTGAAATACTATACAGAAGTTTAAATAAATAATTCTATCTATTGGTATCAACAAGGCTACATCTCAAAAACATTAGGATAAATGTTAAAAGCAAGCTACCAGATGATACTTCTAGTGAGTAATATTGATGTAAAAGGCTAAGTGCTGGAAAATACTACTTACTATTTGGGAAGTAATCATAAGTAAGCAGAAGAATATAAAACAGCTAGAAGGATATGATAGTGTTTCTTGAGAGGGCAAAAAGGGGCTTAGGACTAGGTGGAGTATTATAAAGAGATGCAACTTGATGTGTAATGTTTTTTCTCTTTGATTATGTTTGTAAATGCAAAAAATTATAAAAGGAATTAGCAGCTGTTAGATCTGGATTATGATATTACACGCATGCTTTATTTGATTCTTATTCCATATTTTTAAAACTTTTGGAAATTTTGAAATATGCAAATAGCCCAAAGTAAGAGTAGTTAACCCTTTTTTGAATGTTTACTTTATATAAAGCAGATTATATTACTTAATCCTGGAAACAACCCAATGAGGTAATTGCTATTATTATCTGTAGGGGAATTTTAGACTGAAAAATGTTGAATACAGTCAGCGGGAAGCAGTGCTAGGTGGTCCCACTTAAGAACCCATGTTCCTGGCTACTGTACCCTACTGGAAACTCCCTTTACTGAACCTCACCCAAATCCCAGAGCTAATCCAGATTCTTTTTATCCTTTGCATCCTGGTCTTCGCCTCTCTAAAGTATGATACACAAGAAGACATAGTGATGTTCTCTGCTCTTCATATTTAAGCATTTATCTAAACACAGAATCACCACACAAAACCTCCATATCTACCAAATCCAAAGTGAATAAACTCTTTCCAAGCAAAACTACTGATGTCTGAGTTCTTCATGGGAACCAAATCCCACAGAATCCAGAGTTGGAACATTCTGGATCATAGTGTGGCAGAGCCCACTCAGTGTTAGTCCCCAAACCACTCCATCTTTGACATAGCCAGGTAAGGTGGTGGCGATGGATACATCCACTGGGACCAATTACCAATGTCCGGAAAATGTGTGCAGACTGTAGCCTGTGCTCACAGATAGGCACTGTGATCACAGTCTGATTTCTGGTGAAGTAATAATGTTGCATGTAATACCTGACAGGTAATCTACAGAGTAGCTGGCATCATGAAAGTATCCATTTCAACCACAAAGCAAAGTGTTTTTAATGACTGTGCTTCTTCCAGAAAGGATACTGAAAAAAGGACAATGCTGATAACCTGTTTCATTGTTAAGTCTTCAACATAACACATGTTTGAAGCACTCATCCCCAGTCACTCCTTTGTTAAGGCAGAGAGGGAGGGGCGGCTCCCCTTCTTCTTCAGCAAGGGTGCTTCGTGCTTGGCTGTTTATCCTAACGTGGAACCTCACAAAGCTTCAAAGTGAGGGACCAGGAATGTCCCGAGCCTCCAAATGGCCGCAGCACAACTTTATGATTAAGAAGCAGCAGCAGCTGCCTTGAGGACCTCTGTGTCAATTCTGATTTCCAAAATTACCCCCCTCTCCAGCAAGAAAATCCACCTTTAAAAATTGAGTAAAATAAAACGAAATCGTAATAAATATAGTTAAATTTTTGTGCACATCCATGATTATTTATAACAGTGCCCCTGAACTTAGAAAAGAAGAAAAGAAAGTGTCCAGCCAAAGGGAATTGATTAAGTTCACCACAGCATTAAACGAGCAAAGAGTGTGAAATTCTTAGTACAGGTCCGGAACATAGCAGATTCTCGGCAAAACACTCGGTGTTGTTGCACTGACAGCCATGATTGGGCTCCTATGCAGATATATTTAAGGGTGTGGAACACAAAGAGGAATGCTGTCAAAATATGTCCGTAATATAAAGTAAAACTAATCCCTACTAAACTGCATGTGCCCTTTGATCGTGTTTGGGTTTTACTATGTAAAATTGGTTATGTTTGAGCAGCGCATTACAATTTTTATTTGGTTAATGTTGCAACTGTGTTTTCTAGAAATAAAGCCTATTGATTTTTAAAGAGCAAAAAATGTTCTGCTTTCAAACCACTGAATTCACCAGAATTACTAAAGTCTTTCTGTCTTGCACGTTCCCTCCCTCCCCTAAAGGATAACAGCACTTGGAGCCTCCTTAGGAGCTTTAGGTAGAAATCAAGACTCTGCTAAAGGTACCAGAAGGGGTGGAAGTGGGGGAAAGAGTTGGTTAAACTTAACCACCCCACCCATCGGTTTGGGCCAGAAGCCATCATGTTGGTTTTCACCAAGGAAACTTTTCCTTTAGAATATCAGTTATAATAAGAGAAGCAGAACAGAAGCAGAATCTTAATGGAAACCCAAGAGAGGTGACAAGAGGTCTCTCTCCTCCATGCCCAGCTGGGTTGTGGGGATTTGGTATAGGACAGACCAGGCTGGGTCTACACTCTGCAGCTGATTAGTTGAGGAGCCAAGCCAAGATTCAGGAGCTCCCTAAGTCAGTTTCCTCACTTACAAAATGGGAATCATAGCGTTATCAAACTTCCTACAGTTTTGTGAGCTCTAAGTAAGCTTGTTTGGAGGTTCTAGCCGGGGAGGGCAGCTACTCACATACCCCTGGTCGAAGAATAGTCTCCCTCTATCAGGGAAATTTGTCCTCTTCAACCAAGCCTGCAGCTCTGGAGGGACACACATAGAGTGGTGAGAGAGGAGGCGGACACCCGCTTAGCCAGCCAGATCAGCAGAATCAACGCTGGCAATTAATGGGTTGATAGGTGTTGCAGCCAGATCATCGCCTCCCTCCCCCCGATCCACTAGATGAAATAACACACTTAAAACGTTTAGCACACACCTGATGCAGATAGAATATTCAGTAAATCTCAGCTACTGTTAAAATTGTTTGCCAAGGAAAAAACAAGATTTATCTTCTTATTTAAGAACATTAAATACTTTAAATGGTATCATGCTTAGTATTTCTGCATCACTTCTCACAGTCTCCTACTTACTCTAGAAAATGTAGGCATTTGGTAAATTCCCTATATAGGAAACTGACTCTCAATAATTCTTTTTTTAGCCTAAAGATCACAGAGTTTGAAGTCCAAAAGTTCACCATGTCTATTTTTATCTTTAGTTGGTCTGATAGTTTTTCTCCAACAGGAACTTTCTTTGAAAGAATGTGCAGAAAGATTACACTATTCTAAAGTGGACTTTATGGAATGAATACATAGCCCACTTTATTTAAAAAAGATCGGTATTTCAGAGATAAATAGAAAATGGCAATAATTTCCCTTAATAGTTTTTAAGAAAATATGTCTGTGGAAATCATCATTCCTGTTTTTTTGGGTTTTGTTCGCTTTTAACTCAATAATCCACTTAACTACAGCCAGGGACTCTTCACAGTATTTTCATGTGGACACTTACAAATAGACATACTGATTGCTTATTAGAAGGAAGGACACCGAAATCAATTTAGATGAGAAATTACTTTGTACTTTTATCTAGGAGAGAAATATAGGAAGCTCCACACCCTGAAAGTGAATAAACATGTCCAAAAAATATCTACGTAAATGCAGTAACGAAATATTTCTGGCAATTCCTATTTCAAATATCCTGCTCTGGAGTACCCACGGGCACATTAAGATTGTCAGACCATGCATCTCCGTGTGGGATGTGGAACATGTGACCCTTGGCTACACAATGGATCTGCCTCCAGTGGGACTCCCCCTATGAAAGCCAAGCTGGCCACTTGACTTCTGTACCAGGTTCTCATTTCACCCAGCCAATACACTTTCACCTCAACCACTTCTACCTTAGGCCTTACAATATAGGAAGCAAGGTGCTTTATGATCCCTGCCATGCTCAACTCTTCCTGCCCATAGCTACATCCTTTAAGTTTCCCTGGTAGCTAGCAGTGGGCCCACTGTTCTTTTGCAGACTTTCATATGGGATGTGATGGAAGGTCGATACATACACATTTGGCACCAGTTATGCACTAGTATTGTAATGCTGCTCAGACTATTCTAGGTTTAAAAAAATGAATCATAGCTATTTGTTAAGTGCTTATTCTGGGGCAGTCACCAGACTGAGTGCTGCTCATGTAACCTTTTATTCTATCCTCACGACAATCCGATGAGGTTAGTAACACCTCCATTTACAGTTGAGGAGACTGAGGCTTAGAGAGATAGAGAATTTTACCAAAATGATGCAGAGGGGCAGAGCTAGAATGTGAACCCAGGTTTTTATCTGGCCCTGGTGCCTGTTCATCAAAATGTCCTGTTGCAAAGCCTCTTTTCTACTCCATTGAAAATTCTGCTGGGCTAGTGGAGGTGGAGGCTTTAGATAAGCTCAGAGAAGACCTGGTTGGAGCAAATCCTGTTTTGGTTTCGTGGTAGTTGTGGGAGGAAGCCACTGACTCTGGTTACTCCCCTGGGCTTCCTGGGAGAAGAAGAAAAGGAAATGGAAATTAAGGGAACATGATGTACCTTGGTGACCACATGGAGCTGTTCCTTTTGCCTGACAAAAAGGAGAGTGCGGGGTGTCCTGGAGGCACATAATTTCAGCCTGCACCTTATGCATTTAGGACATTATTATGACCTATGCAAGAGCCTCAGAGGCTTAATAAATCTTGCTATTTCCCTGACATGTGTTACATTTAAATAACCCATATCACAACACTGCACCCAACACTGTGACATACTCATTGGCCTCCACAACAAGCTGATAGCAGCTTGAGGGTGTGACTTCCACTTATTTATTATTTATTTATTTATTTATTTATTTTCGAGATGGAGTCCCGCTCTGTTGCCTAGGCTGGAGTGCAATGGTGCCATCTTGGCTCACTGCAACCTCTGCTTTTTTTAGGGTTCAAGTGATTCTGCTGCCTTAGCCTCCCAAGTAGCTAGGATTACAGGTGCACACCACCATGCCCGGCTAATTTTTGTATTTTTTTTTTTGGTAGAGACAGGGTTTCACCTTGTTGGTCAGGCTGGTTTCGAACTCCTGACCTCAGGTGATCCACTGGCCTCGGCCTCCCAAAGTGCTGGGATTAAAGGCGTGAGCCACTGCGCCCAACCTGTGACTTCCACTTTAAATCCAGGACATGGTCTGCCACTCAAGAGGAAATGCGAAAATGGTGAATAAATGATTTGCTGGGTTTTAGAGTAAAACATGACTGAGCCATATACCTTGCATATCATCTGCATCTCAGCCACTTGGCTTATGCCAGTAGCCCTTCCTAGAATCCCAGATGCCTTCTATTGGCCTCTCCAAATAATGTCATTGTTGGAGGCCCTATTTCAAAGTTCTACCTGTGAAGATTTTGATGTTCTACTTCCTCAATTTTTTTCAAATAAACTTTTTTTTTTCGGTGACAAGGTCTCACTTTGTCACCCAGGCTGGAGTGCAGTGGTGCGATCTCAGCTCACTGCAGCCTCTACCTCCTGGGCTCAAGTGATCCTCCCACCTCAGCTCCTAGGACTACAGGCACATGCACCATGCCTGGCTAATTTTTTTGTATTTTTTGTACAGACAGGTTTTCGCCATGTTGCCCAGACTGGTCTCAAACTCTTGAGCTCAAGCGGTCCACCTGCCTCGGCCTCCCAAAGTGCTAGGATTACAGGCATGAGCCACCATGCCTGGCCCCACTTTCTCAATTTTGATCTATGTATTTCTGTGATTTACTTCATAGTATAATGAATTATTTCTTTTGTTTCTTCTCTGATCTTTTCAATAAGAATATACATTCCCAGAGAACAGGCTATATTCTTATAGAGGATAGAAAGATTTTAATAAAATATTCCTAAACAACCAGAAAGCTTAACGACTTCAGATAGAAAGGTAAATGGGTACAACACTTTGGAAAACTCTGGTAATATCTACTAAAGCTTCATACATCCATCTCCTATGACCCAACAATTAAACATTTAGATTTGTGTTCTATAGATAGATAGATAGGTAGATGATAGATGATAGATAGATGATAGATAGATAGATGATAGATAGATAGATAGATAGATAGATAGATAGATAGATGATAGATAGATAGATAGACAGACACACATTCACCAAAACACATTACCTAAAATGCTCTGATACTAGCATTAGTCATAGCCAAAATCCAACAATTGTGCAAATGCACTCGAAGGACTACTGTACCACAATGATAATGTGTGATCTACAATTACACACAACAGCATTCAGCAATTTTACAAATAAATACTTAAGAGGCCGGACACTAAAGAGTTTACATGATGTAACTTGGTGACCACATGGAGCTGTTCCTTTTGCCTGACAAAAAGGAGAGTGCTGGGTGTCCACTTATATAAATATTCCACTTATATAAAGTTCAAAAACAGGCAAAATACAACCTATACAATTCGAAGTCAGACTGACATTCAACTTAGGGAGGTGTAAGACTGGAAGAGAACCAAAGATGGCAACTGGACTCCTGACAATGTTCTGATTCTTGATCCAGGTGCTAGTTACACACATACACTCTATTACAAAAATTCCCTACACTGGAAACTCTGAGGCACTTTTCTGCATGTATGTTATATTTCAAGAAAGAGTTGTTTTGTTTTGTTTTTTAGTCTGCTGAAAGAGTTTTCATTTCTCACCAAGATGGAGTAATAGAAACCATATTGGCCGGGTGTGGTGGCTCATGCCTGTAATTCCAACGCTTTGGGAGGCTGAGGTGGGTTGATCGTTTTTGGTCAGGAGTTCGAGATCAGCCTGGCCAACGTGGTGAAACCTCGTCTTTACTAAAAATACAAAAATTAGCCAGTGTGATGGCACATGCCTGCAATCCCAGCTACTCGGGAGGCTGAGGCATGAGAATCACTTGAGCCCGGGAGGCAGAGGTTGCCGTGAGGTGAGCCAAGAATGCACCACTGCACTCCAGTCTGGGTGACAGAGTGAGACCCTGTCTCAAAAAAAAGAAAAAGAAAAGAAAAGTAACCATATTTACCTGCTTACCATAATGTAAGCAACTGGAAAACCCAACTAACTATGTGAAACAATGGTTTTAAAAAATTGAACAACAGGCAGCACAAGCCTGCCATAACCAAGAGAAGGGATTCAAATGAGATGAGCCCTATCATTGCTTCTGCTTTGCTGTGATACAGGGAGGGGAAACCCAAACACAATCCAATGATCTCACTAAATCGAGGAGAGAACAATCAGCACAGAGAGACTTCAGAAAGGCAGAAGCAGCTAAACAGGGGACAAAGGCAGAACACTGAAGAGGAAGGTGCTACTGTAAAGAGGGTTCTAGAGAACTGCAAAGGAGTCTCCGTGAGTCTTCAGTTGAACACTGATTAGCACATACTTCAGAGGAAACTACCACAGGCCAAGAGAAGAGTCGCCAGAAATCAGTAGGTTGAACAATCCCCAGGCTGGAGATCATTTTTATTCCCACCAATCAAACAAAAGCTGAAAGAATTCATAGCCAACAGCCATGCACTACTTTAAAATAAGTTCTTCAGGCAGAAGGGAAATGGTGGCAGATGGAAATTTGGATCCACACTAAGGAATGAAAAGTGCCAACGTGGTAAAATGTGGGTAAATATAAAACACATTTTTCGTATGTTTTAATTTCTCTGAAAGATATTGAATAAAGCAAATTGTTAAAAAACATACTGTATTGGGGCGATTAAAACATCTGCAAAAACAAAATGAATAACGATTGTCCAAAGAAAAAGAGGGTCGGAATAAAAACATACTGTTATAAGGTTCACTATACATGAAGTGCTACAATATTATTTGAAGGCACGCTGTGATAAGACAAAGCTATATACTGTAAACTCTGTAGCAACCACTAAAAAAAGTAAGCCCAAAAAAGCTAATAAGTCAATAATGGAGATAAAATGGAATCATAGCAAGACTCAGTACAAAAGAAGGTAAGGAAAATATAAAACAAATAATGTGACTGTAGATTAAAACCCAACCATTTCATAATTTCATCAATTGACTTACAGTAAGTTTAGCCTAAAGCTACCTCATTACATATTTTAAGTTCAGCCTAAAGGTTTCCCTACACATAGTGAACTATAACCTAACTGGATGTGTAGACAGACTGTAACCCACTCTCATGCAAATGAACAAGTTTTGGCCAATCACAGAATCACAGACAGCCAATTGTTTAAACCATGTTCAAATAATTTAAATGTTAAGCTGTAACCAATCCAGCTGTTGCTACACCTCATTTCCATTTTCTGTGCATCACTTACCTTGGTCTGTCATACATCTTCTTCCAACATGGGACTGCACTGGAGTCTCTCAGCCTACTCTGGCTTGGGAGGGTGCCCGATTCTCAAATCGTTCTTTGCTTAGGTAAGCTCTGTTAAATTTAATTTAATTTAAATAAAAAATAAATAATAATAAATAAATATTATTTGGATAAAGAAGAACATTTTGTGATGATAATTCATCAAAAGGATGCAACAATCCTATATGTGTATGTAACAATTAACAGAGCTTCAAAATGCATGAAGGAAAAACTGATAGAACAAAAATGAGAGATGAAATTACTGACACACACAACCTCATCAACTAATTTCAAAAGCATTATGCTAAGTGAAAAAAGTGAAATACAAAAACTGTATGTTTTAATCTATTCATATGAAATAGAAAAGGCAAAACTATAGTGACAGAAACCTCACTCATCATCAGGGCAACACAAATCAAAACCACATGATATATCACTTTATACCTGTTAGAATGGCTATTATACGTATCAAAAAGACAAGAGATGGCAAGTGTTGGTGAGGGTGTGAAGAAAAGGGAACGCCCGTACACTGTTGGTGGAAATGCAGATTGCTGCAGCCATTATGGAAACGGTATGGCGGTTCCTCAAAAAAATGGGCCAAACTACCATACAACCCACCAGTTCAGCAATCCCTTTTCTGGATATACACCCAAAGGAAATTAAATCAGCACCTCATAGAGATATCTGCACTCTCATGTTCATTGCAGCATTATTTACAATAGCCAAGACATGGAAACAGCCTTGGTGTCCATCTATAGATGATTGGGTAAAGAAATTGTGATATATATATATATATATATATATATATATATATATATATATATATGTAATACATCACAAAAAAGAAAGATCTTTTTTGAGGCTGAATAATATTCTGTTTATATATATCACACATATCACATATATAACAGAATATTATATATCACATATCTACATACAAACATACATGTATGTGTATACATATATCACATATACACATATATATCACACATATATGTATATATTTATATACATATATCACATATATACACATATATACATATACATCATATATATGTATATAAACAGAATATTATTCAGCCTCTGTAAAAGATCCTTCTTTTTGTAACCACATGGATGAATCTGGAGGACATTATACTGAGTGAAATAAGCCATGTACAGAAAGAAAAGTACCGCATGATCACTTTTACACGTGGCATCTAGAAAAACAAAATATATAGAAACAGAGAGTGGAATGATGATTACCAGAGATAGGGGAGGTGGGAAATGGGGAAGCATAGGTCAAAGAGTGCAAAGTTGCAGTTATGTAGGACGAGTAGGTCTGGATGTCTAATATACAGCATGAGGACTATAATTAATAATATTATATTATATACTGGAAATTTGTTTAGGAGAGCAGATTTTAAGCACTCTTACCAAAAACAGAAAAAAAATGAAGAAAGGTAACTACGTGAGATAATGGATTGGTTAATTGGCTTGACTATATAAGCATTTAACTGTGTTTATGTATATCAGGATGTCATGTTGTACACCTTAAATATATACAATAAAAGTAAAATTAGTCCAGGTGCAGTGGCTCACGCCTGTAATCCCAGCACTTTGGGAGGCCAAAGTAGGCAGATAACGAGGTCAGGAGTTTGAGACTGGCCTGGCCAATGTGGTGAAACCCTGTCTCTACTAAAAATACAAAAAAAAAAAAAAAAAAATTAGCCAGGCGTGGTGGTGCGCACCTGTAATCCCAGCTACTTGGGAGGCTGAGGCAGGAGGATCCCTTGAACCTAGAAGGTAGAGGTTGCAGTGAGCCAAGATCATGCCATTGTACTCCAGTCTGGGCAACAGAGTGAGACTCCGTCTCAAAAAAAACAAAAACAATTTAAATTAAATTAAAATATATATATCAGTGATTGCCAGAAGCTAGAAGGGGAGGACGTTAATGACATGGATGTACGAGGGAATGTTTTGGTGTGATGGAAGTGTTCTAAATCATGATTATGGTGATGGTCACATAACTGTATGCATTTGTTACAACTCATCACGTTGTCTCTTTAAATTGGTGAATTTTATTATATGTATATTACATTTCAATAAAGTTGCTTAAAAAGTCTCCAGAGAGAACAATTATATGGCAATATATACATATGCATACATACATAGCACACATATATATAGACCTTTTGTATTTTTGTTTTTATTTTGTTTTGCTTTTTGCGACGGAGTCTTGCTCTATTGCCCATGCTGGAGTGCAGTGGTGCGATCTCGGCTCACTGCAACCTCCGCCTCCTGGGTTCAAGTGATTCTCCTGCCGCCCAAGTAGCTGGGATTACAGGCACATGCCACTACGCCTGGCTAATTTTTGTATTTTTAGTAGAGAAGGGTGAGTTTCACCATGTTGGCCAGGCTGGTCTCAAACTCCCGACCTCAGGTAATCAGCCCACCTCAGCCTCCCAAAGTGCTAGGATTACAGACGTGGGCCACCGCGCCCAGCCTACATAGGCCTTTTGAATTAAACTTTTGCTTCCAAGTAGAATAAGGTGTCAATTATTCAAAATAAGATAACACCAATAAAAGTGATATATTGATTTAAAAGCGTCTGCTTCCTGCCCTTGTAAAGTGTAATACCCACTTTGCACACAGACAAATATGATACCTACATATTTTCTGTATCCCAATAGTGTATGGAATGAGTTTCTCTGACAATCTACCCCAAAATACTTATTGGCTCTAGCTTTTGATGTAAACGATAGTGAAAAAATTATTTTCATTTCTCTTTTTTTTATTATTATACTTCAAGTTCTAGCATACATGTGCACAACGTGCAGGTTTGTTACATATGTATCCATGTGCCATGTTGGTGTGCTGCACCCATCAACTCGTCATTTACGTTAGATATATCTCCTAATGCTACAAAATGAGACTATGGTTCATGAAACACTCTCAATCTACAGTCCAATATATTTTGTTAGACTATTTCACTTAACAATGTTTAAGAAGAGGTTTATCTGCTTAGATAACTGTCTCCTATAGAAAAACTCATAGCCGTGATGACTCCATCATCATATTGTGACATCCATTTACTATTTTTCTTACAACATACAAGGCAGGATTCAAGGTTAAGGGTAGAATACCAAAGATGTGCTCCACGAGTAATTTTAATGGCAAAAGAGCCTTGACTTTTGCCTATTACATAACTTCAACTAAAACTGACCTTCAACATATGAAGATTTCATTTTCACAAATAAATGATTGGACTGATGTCTTTTATTAGACTCACAAACAGTAATCAGCATAGAGGCTTTCAAGGCCACAGGCTCTCTTTTGATTCAAACTACAGATAAGAGAACGGAAGTCACAGGAGTCACTAAAAGCTAAAGTAATCTTTGTTTCTTAAGAATGCAAAACTATTTACTTAGGAATCACATTCTGTCACTTTCCACCATTATCAACAGTTATCATATTTATCCTGCTAACAGGATGGATTTATTGTTTGTGTATAATAATTTGGGTCCAAGCTGCATTGATGTGTTTTATGGCATGTAGTCAACGCCGATCTATTGCGGGTCTATAACCGCTCCATAAACTGCAGATGCCAGCATTGAAATGAATGAGCCCAAGTATCTACTGAGCTGTTTTTAATTATATGTTTATCTTTCCTCATTCCTTTGACTCACATTTTATTTATACCACATGTGGTTACATGTGGTATAGAAGCAATTTTAGGGGGTTTTGGAAAACTGAGGGCAATCATCTTATTTTACTCAGCAAAGCCACATTACTTACACTGACAGCAATTATCTTTATATATATCATAACATTCATACAATTTCTGGTTTCTTCCGACCGCACTATTTCTATTTGAAATTCTCCTAAAGACAGACGATGTTAAAATGAAGTTTATTCGTTGGTCTTGAAATTTTTAGCTATTCTCTTAATTGTGTTTGTAGTTACAACCATAACGTAAAACCTAAATCTGATAATTTAATTATTATATGTCATACTACACTAAAAAAATCACAAATATTTACCGAAAATTTTACATCATCATAGAAAAGTTGCCTGCAGACCCAATTTAATCAGCTGTTTTGATTAATAGAGTTTATGTGTATACGTATTATTTTTACTCTGAGTTGAAAGAGCTTTGACAGCTAGTACAGACTGAGATTATCCCCTGTCCAGAGACAAGGATTCCCATGAGCCAGACATGATCACTTTCCATGTGCATGGTCTCCAGCTCACACTCTCCAACCTCACCCCACGCTGGCTGCAGTGATAGGTGACTGACTGCCGGCCTTAGTTTCCTTGATTTGACTTACACTTCAACAGCCCCACAGAATGAGAACTTTGCCCCCAGAATCCTCCCGGTAACTGGGGCTCTGACTCCAAGCCTGGCTTGTCCTCACCTCTGCCCTGAAGACCAGGGCTCCACCTTCAGACTGTCACTCATCCTCCTCACCAGCCATGGAAATAATGCCTGTTTTTTAATTCTGCTCTGCCCCCAGCCTCCTCTATATCGAAACCTCCCTAACACACCTGAATTTGCAAAGCCCTTCACACATTTTGCATCTCTGTCTATATCCCTCTACTGTCTGGTCCAAGCTTCCAGCTTTTCCCAGAGTGCCCTGCTCACAAACCCACTCAAATTAAGACAGTTGCTTTGAAATATCAAAGCACTCTGTGTTTTCATTTTTTGATGAGCAGCTAATTTCTGCATATGAATAATTACTGTTTTATCTAAGTTTTTTGTGCTTGTTCTGCTGTTCAGTGTTATAAATAAAATATCACTCAAATGACTTCATTAAGGGAAAGAGAAATATTCTTTACCTCTGCAACTCAGCCTTATCTAACTAGTCAGAATATCTGATTTAAGAGAAGTTTGGGACTGCAAGTTTTATCATCAGGATTGGGCTCTTGGAAAAATCTAACAAGTTGTCTAGAGACAGCAGAGATTAGAAAGGAGTACCGAAATGTTCAGAATAATTACCATTACAAACCCACTTAGACACTTGCCACTTTGGACAGGTGACAGGTCAAGGATTTATCAAACAAGTGCATCCAGACAGCTGGATATAGCCAGGCTCACATGCATAATTTAGTCTCCATCAGGATGACTGTCACTTATACTCACAACATTGGCTCAAGAGCTGTCTACTTCAGATAACTTGCTATAAACCAGATATACACACCCAGCAGAGCACCCGGGGAGGTCGGCTCCTCCTTGGATACATTTCATCACAAAATGGAAGCCATACATGCCTCCTGATAAACATTTCTTGACTCTTTGGAGAATAAATCTCAAAAGGCCAATGGTTTGCCTGAAAGCAATCAGTTGGATGCATTAGTTTTACTTTGTTTTGTATTTTTTCTTTTTTTATTTTTTTTTCCTGAGACAGGGTCTTGCTCCATCAGCCAGGCTGGAGTGCAGTGGCTCCATCTCAGCTCACTGCAGCCTCCACCTCCCAGGTTCAAGTGATTCTCCTGCCTCAGCCTCCCAAGCAGCTGGTGTTACAGGCACCAACCACCATGCCCGGCTAATTTTTGTATTTTTAGTAGAGGTGGGGTTTCACCATGTTGGTCAGACTGGTCTCAAACTCCTAACCTCAAGTGATCCATCCACCTCGGCCTCCCTGCTGCTGGGATTACAGGCGTGAGCCACCGTGCTGACCTTGTTTTGTATTTTTTAAGGATTCAGTTTGTGCCTAAATCTGAATTTATCATTCTAGTGGGTGGGTTTGATCATTCAGAAGTATGTGTAGCACCTTTTATTGTCAAAAAAATTTCCTGGAGTTAATTTTGACTTAGAGAAGGTTGAAGCATTTCTACTTTGTAGTTCCTTCATTCATTCATTTATAAAACAGCTACTTATTGCTATGTACTCTGTGCCAAGCACCATTCTAGGTGCTAGGGATACTGCAGCAGGAAAAAACAGATATAACGCCGTCTTCATGGAGCTTACTTACATTCTGGTTGGGAAGACTAGCAATAAAACAAAGAATTAATGCCAGGTGCAGTGGCTTGTGCCTATAATCCCAGCACTTTGGGAGGCCGAGGAGGGAGAATCACTTGAATCCCAGAGTTTGAGACCAGCCTGGGCAACATAGGGAGACCCTATCTCTACAAAAAGAGAGAGAGAGAAGTAATATATGACAAAATGCCAGGCAATAAAGGTCTCATAAAGAAATAAAAAGGGGGGAAAGGCTAGCGAGTGGAGGAGGGAGAGCAGTATTATAGCAAGGACTCTGGGAAGCTGACAATTGAACAGAGATCTGCAAAAGTGACCCACGTAAATACTGGGGAGAACAGACTTCCAGCAGAGAGACTAGAAGGTCCAAAGGCCCTGGGGTAGGGGAAACCGCCTTGATCTGTTCAGGGGACAGCAAGAGGCCAAAGTGCCTGGAGCTGGGGAAGCGAGGGAGACAGGTTAATCGTCTCCAGCAAGGCAATTTCATATCACATTAGGTGTTTTTTTCCATAGCATGCCGAGTAAGCGCTGCTTTAAATCAAGACTTTTTTTCGTTCTGACCCCCAACCTGACTCAGAAGTCACCTTTGTTTGAATTAATTATTTAATCACTTTCATCACACATGACTTCAAGAACTGCTGCCTCGTGTTTAATTCAAGACAGTCGGCTTTCTCTTTGAAGACAGATTAAAAACGGAGTAGCAGAAGAGAGAGCTGGTGTCTTGAGTTTAGAGTGGCTTTGGAGAAGAACAGGATGGGGGTGTTCATGATGCTTTTCTTTGACTCACAAGAGCTGCCTAGATTCTCACAGTGACGAGCTCTAAATTTACCAAAGTGACAGTGTTCACTTCACAGAACAGGGAGCATGAGCTCATCATATAATAAATAAATAAGCCCGGGTGGATGCGCCACACCTGCACGACTCCTGTCACAATGTGACTTGAGGGTTCTGGAAACAGGAGACTGGGAGGGGATCAAGCTGGGTTAGAAAGAGAGCAAAACTCCATTGCACCCAGCACCCTTCACAGGCTAGTGTATGATCTTCTGCCTGCAACAGTCGGCTTTATCTGATTTTCTTTTTTTATTAGACAGCTGTGATGTTCTCCCTTCAAACCCTTGTCACTGCCGTTCGCAGGAATGTAAGTGATATGATTAGGGAACATGGCATCTTGTGTAATCGGTTGTAATCACCATCTGAGAGTTTCAGGAACATGACACACACGCTGCTTCTAGGCCCGCCCGAGAGCTGGCGCCTGGAACGACAGGAGCCCCACACGCAGCTCCACCCCGTGTTTACGCATCTCCTCCTGGCCTGTGTGCCTAGCCCCTCACCCCCTCATTCAAAAAGCCCCAGGCTTCAGGAAAGGATCTAGCACTCCTCCAAACACTTCTCTCTTAAGAAATCCATACATCTGGGAATCTTTCTCTTTTTTATTTGTCAAATGAAAATTTTGCACTTCCTTTATCAAGGTTCTAAGTAAGTGAATTTTCCAGATAAGAATTTACCTTTCAGTATTAAAATAATTTGCCTTTAATACAGTTTTTAATCATTTAAAATAGGATTTGCTTGTTATTTAAAAATTGTATCACAAACCTCCGTATTTTCTTTAAAATAAGTGTACAATTACTTAACAGGACCTTGAAATCAAAGAAGACTCTCATTGCATGAAATGTTTCTCATTATCCGAAATGATGTAATGATGCTCTCGGGATTTCTAAAGTTATTGGGCTGTTCACTCCTTACGTAATGCCCTACGCAGGAAAAACCTGTATGGGGCCCTGGCTCTGCCGCTCCCTAGCTCTGTGATGTTGAGTTGCCTAAGCTCTCTGAACTTCTGTTTCCTCCTCCATAAGAACGTACATAGTTAAATATGCCTCTGACGGTTGTCATGAGCATTTGGGCTACCCAAGATTCTTAATTGCAAATAAGAGAAAGGGACACCGGCTAGTTTAAGTGGAAAATAAACATTTGGAAAGATGCCAGGTAACTCACAGAATTGAAGAAAAATATGGAAAACTGACCAAGAAAATGAGCAGGAACCAAAAAGCTAAGCAGGAAATAACACAGGGAAGCCAGTTATTCGTCCAGGTAGAAGCCCTCACAGGGCGTGCTGCTATCAGATCTTCAGTGCCGCACTGAGACATCAGCACAATCTCTAGTTGTCCTTCTGCCATCACAGTACACCTTACCCATTTGAAGACCACCCGGTTGGCAAAGAGCGGGGAAAGGGAAAGGGAAATGGCTCCTTTTAGAGTTCTTGTGGAAGCAGAATCCAACGTCTCCAAAACCTACACCATGGAAATATCCCAAAAGAACGAGTTCAGAGGCTGTGCAGAGTGTACATCCACTACTAAATGAGGGCGTGTGTGTTAAGCATCTCTAACAGCACCTGTCACATAATAAACGTTCAGTAAGTGTTACGTTTCTACTTCTAAGTCTTCTTCTTTGCTTACTTGTTATTATCTAGTGCTTTTCTACCTGTTCTCCCCTCTGAAATTGCTGTTTTTCATCTACTGAGCTGGTACATCAGTTTTCTAAACTGGTTAGAATTGTATGTAAACTAAAAAACTTAGGGTTTGAGTGAGACATGAAGTTTTGAATAAAATGAATAAACAGAGAACCAACTAATTTTTAGAGTGTGTTTTTACACTGTTATTTGACACTAAATTTAGACTCTTGCTTTTAGAGAGCCGAAGTGTGCTGGTAGGTCTGGACATACAAGGTGTCACTCTAGTCAATTTTTGTTCTTCACTTTCCTCTTCAAGACAATTTTTTTTCTCTTAGAAACAACGACTGCAGAGTCGGAGCTGGGGGGCCTTCCATGCATTCCACCTCCTTTCTGAATCTCAGGCTGAAGTTAGAACGTCCCCCAGAGAACCAGAGAACAGCTATGAGAACGATATGACATAAAACATATGCAAAGCCCCAGCCCAGGAGCCTGGTACTTTGTAGGTGAATCTTCATCAGGTGCTTCTCTTTCTCCTCACTCTTCATAGTTGGCTGAACTCATGGTCTTTGGTCTTTTCTTTTTTCTCTGCAGGGGTAACTGCTGGGGTTTTAAAAATTTCCATCCCCACACTGTACCCCCAGACCAATTTTATCAAAATCATCTTGGGATAAAACCTGGGCATTAGTATTTTTAACACCACCCAGGTGATGGTCATGGGCAGCCAGGTAGGGGAGCATGACTCTCCACCTTCTCATCTCTTGGCAGCTTCCCTGAACACCTGTATATAAAAGCCTGAAACTGCCATCTCTGGCCCTTTCCTCACAAAGCTCATGAGTTGCATATTTTTGACCACTTGCAGGCAATAGACATGCTGGCCATTCTCTGAAATTCAGTGGTTTCACATCTAAGTTTATTTTCTCCACAATTCTACCAGAGCTATCATGGATTTGTCTCCAAATCTCCCCATCTCTGTTCCTGGTTCCACTATTCTTCCGGCTACTGGGGCTCTGAATCATGGATATGCATTTTCTCCCTGTCACTTAAGGAGTCACCAAGTTCTCTCTTTGTTATGTCTTTCCTAATTAAACCTTGTTCTTCAATACTATATGCCACCTCTAGTATATCACACCTAGAGTTCATCTGTTCAAATCCACATATAACCCTGCCTCCAGGTTAATCTTTCTAAAATTTCACTTTCTTTGTAACAAGTACTGTTAAACTACCACGGGCCGCATTTCCCATGGCTTACAGCACACATTTCTACTACAGGCAAGCAAGGTCTTTATAAATACCAAAAATGTCATCTTACTCAACCTATAATCAATATCTATTGATCAATAGTTAATATTGATCAGTAGATACTGAAAAGTATCACCTAAATTCTCCAGACGTTCTTTGTAAAAAAAAAAAAAAAAAAAATCATTCTTCGCAGAATTTGCAAAATCACCAACCTGTTCTAAGCATTTACTCTATACCAAGCGTATCCACTTTTCTCAACCACTGTCATGCCATTATTAAGGTCTCCATTTTAATGAAAGACTTACAGGGGTTAGGAAGATAGTTATTACAATTAATTCAAGCCAGGACTAGAACTCAATTCTCTTAGACTCCAAACCCCACATCAGAGCCCCTAAGCTCCAAGGCAGAGTGAGGGTTTGACTGGGAAGGACCTTGAAGATGCTGCTCTAATGCTCTCATCTCTCTGGCGAGGAAATAGGTTAACTCAATTTTCTGCCATCATGCAGGAGGGATGTGTCAGACCCAGGACAGGAACTGGAATCTTCTGCCTCCCATAATCTGTTGCTTATTCAGCTTGCAGACCCTTGAACAAACTAAGCCCATTACCTCTCTTGACTTTAGGATATTCTTGCAACTTAAATTGCCCTTGTTTTCCCTCCCTTCTTCCCCAAATTCTACCCCTTCCTCCAGAGCCATTCTAGAACCTCATTCTCCAAGTGCACTGAGCCGAACCAATTTTTCCTGGTTTTTACCTTGAGTGCTCCTGCCTGGATTTGCCATCTCATCATTGGATCACATGTACTTTGATGGTATTTCCCACTTGTTCCCCAGGAAGACCTTGCCTCCCTAATGGTGTTTTACAGGGCTTCTGCAGAAACCACCTGATTGTTCTCCAGGTTCTCCCCAACATCATTTATCCCAGAGGCCTGGTGAGAGACAGGAAGGTGGTCAATAAATGTGTTAAATTGAATGGAATCTCTACAATACTAACAAACAGTTCCCAATCATCAATAACATATGCTTTAAGTCCCTGCATTTATTTTTTGAATTATATTTACACCTGGGCATTTCTCAGCATATTCAATGATGATGTAAGACCATGGTTATGACTTAGACTTCTTAGCTGTGTTGAGTGACCAGAGGCTGAGATAGCTGACAAGTCTGTTATCTTCAGTGCTCTTCTTAAAATTGCTTTGAAATATTAATGCTGTTTTATTTTCAAATGAAAGTAGAGTCCGTGTTTTTGTATCAGTTCCAAGATGGATAGTTTAAAATGCCCTTTTCTGAATTGGGTTGATTCAGGTCAAAGCTTAAAAGAAAAATGCGTATATGAATAAATAGTCAGAGATTAAATCTGTAAACAACCCTCCATTTGCTAATGCTCTTTTGTCCTTCTTGGTTTTGTATTTTGCAACAAAATAATTTGAAGAATGTGTTGACATCTAAGCATATAAATGCAACTTATCAAATTGATTTAAGTGAGAAATGTATTTTAGGGTAACAATTAGGGTAAGAGTTAACAGATAATATAGAATATATAAGGGAATGGACACAAACCTAGCAGCAAAATTCTGCTGATCTGGCATCTACATTTTTCTCTATTAGAAGCTCCACATGCTTCATCTTTCTATTTAGACAACAGCTTGTGTTTCTTCCCAGTGTGTGTCTCTAGCTCTTCACAAAGAAGTATTAACTACCTGCTTCAAGCTTGTACTAGGAAATTAACATAAGATATTTTCATTTGACCGTGATCACATGAAGCCCTCTCTAATCTCATTTGGCACATTACCCATCAGATTTATGGAAATTCTCAGTGAACTCTGACCTTGAAGTGTAACCATTGTATAAACTGTATGTGAGATGCGGCTGTGGTGTTCACAAAATATACCCTTGACCTTGGCGACTGGCTGACTCTTCGCCTGGGTCTACTAGTCACTCGGAATCCAAAAGAGAACATACAATCAACCCAGGCTTCCAAACCTATGACACTGGGGCTGATTAGCAGGGAGAGGGGTAAGACGGAATGAATAATGAGGTGAATAAAGATAGCCAGAAACTGCAAACAGCAGGGAGCCTGTTTCCACAGAACTTGAAAATAAAGTAACAACAGAAAGAGTAGTCAATTATTAAATAATTTTTTTTCCTCTCCAATGATGTCCAGGTTATTTAACGTCCTGACTTCTCCAGTCATTTGGAACATAATTTCAGCATCGCTTTCAAAAGGAAAGTTGTGAAACTTTTAACAAACCCATGATCAGACCCTGGTAAATAGTATCTTACAGAGGGAAAGAAAAATTAAAAAGGCATTTGGCAGCAAGATACGCCATAACAAGGCTGGTGTTCGAAGTCATGTTGGTAAGCTTCAAACTAAGGCATGCTTTTGAACCTCATCATCTGCCACAGCTACCAGGTATCAGAGAGGAAGTGAGGAGAGGAGAAATTACAGGAAAAATGATTACGAAGTTCTTTCAAAATAAGCAGTATTATCTGAAGGGGCCACTGGATGGTATCTGTGGTAATTTACTAAATCCGATCTATATTATCAAAAATACGTATATTTTGAGGCTGAAAATAATGTGATTCAGAGCACAGAATCAGCCCTCCTGGTTCAAACTCCTGTTCTGCCTTTCCTTCACATGTGTCCTTAGGAACATAGATTTCACCTTGCTATGCCTTGGTTTTCTCATTTTGTAGACCTATGTAACCTCTTAGGGTTTACATGAAGATTAAAATTAAATAATTTACACTAAGTGCTTAGCACTGGGCCTGACTCATATAATTACCGCTCAATATATTTTTAGCCATCTCCTCCTCCTTCTTTTCTTTTAGACAGCTATTCAAAACAGGCACATTGTCTCCTGACTCCCTTCCAATATGTGTCTAGGTAAATGCAGCCACTACTTTGTATTTTTCCATTATTTTAAAAATATTTTATCATAGACTTCTAGAACCATTGCTGATTGGTCTCAAAAAACCAACCTCCTCCCAACAGATGAGGAAACTGACTCAAAAAAAAGTAAATGGCTTAACCTAAGCAGTAACACAACCAGTAACTGCTTTCTAAAATAATAAAACAAGTTATATCATTCCCACCTAAACGTTATACCGAGTCTGCCTTTGCTGGCCACTATAAGCTACTATTCTGCTGTGCTGAGGAGATCTTGAAGTAGATTTGCTAAGCTATCTAAAGTTTTTTGCTAAGCAAACATAACTACTGTACTTATTTTCCTCATTGACCTGCCTTGCTTGAATTGTGTTTAAGCTTTTGATGGCAAGAGGCAAGCTCTAAAATTGTTTAAACCCAGCTACACATCAGAACCATCTTTTGCAGAACTTTCTCAAAAAAAAAAAAAAAAAAAAAAAAAAAAAAAAAAAAAAAATACCTGTTCCTTTTCTTATCCCATCTAGTGAGTCAGGATTTCTACCAATGTGGTGCCTGTGACCGAATCTTTAGAACATTGTTTCTGATGATTCCAGATCTTAGACAGTCTTTGGGAAACGCTGATACTGTAAAACATCATCTTTTAGCATGGTGTCAAGCAAGGGAAAAGTGGTAGATTTTACAGAATCCGAAGTTTTTCTTTGTCAATATTAACTCTCTTATCAATAAGTAATATAAACATGTATTTTCTCTCTTCATGGCATACCAATATGTGCATATAAAATATGTCTAAATAGCATTTTTTCACTTGCAGTATTTTTAGTGCCATATTTACACTTCCACAGTCATAGCAGCATTGAAACCTATAATTACCTGCCACTATCCTGGTCCTATTGCCATTTCAGTCATCTCTCTATATTGGGATTACTTGTTACCCAATTTTTATGAAGCCATCACAGTTTATCAGTCAGTCTTAGATTGCTTTCAAAGAACTCCCCCTTCTAAAATGTATTACAAGTTCATGTGGATCTATACACATTACACATATAGTTTATTAAAGTTAACTTGAATTTTAGAATTTCACAGCGCTCTTGTGGTGAATAAAGAAGACAATTCAGGGTATCATGAAGCTGGAGTCTCTGAACTGGAAATTATAGATGTTTAAGGTAACAAATATGGCAATTTCCAAAAATACGCTTCTATAAAGATGCTGAGTAGAAGAATATGTGGACACACTTCTTATGTTCTGCAACCCTTTAAACCGTCATGCCCCCTTTTTTTCTCTTCAGTCTTTACTACAATTTCATTTCTGCTGAGTCTCCATATAACTTAAGGAAAACCCTCTTCTGCACCAGCACTGTGAGAGGATTCAGAGATTCTTGGCAGCCAAAACAGAAAGCCAGTCCTACGGTGAGTAAATCGGCCTGCGTGTGTGAGTTGCTTACCCTGCCGGGTGAAATCGGCCCCCCGGGACACTAAGGACCTTCCAGAAATCATGTCTTGCACCTCACAATGGAATCCCAGAGTGAACCAAAAGCATCTTACTCAGGTATGAGACTGCAAGATCAGCCCAATGAGGTTTCAGAAGCCTCCTCCCTACTTTGCTGTTGGAAAAGTACTTGCACATATCAATCCTAAACAGCGCCCACACAAAAGCAAGGGAGTGTCTCTTGGACTGGCCAAGGGAAATATTAAATCAAGACTGTTTCATACTTTGGGTTAGCCATTTGCTATTACTCTTTAGTACAATGAAACAAAGAAACATGGATGGGGCACCGTAAGGGAGTGTGAGTGCATACCCTGGGAATGCAAGCTTTCTTTTCTGCTATAATTGCATTTACTGGTGCTGTTCCATTCAGCATAAATGTGGCTACTAGTATTCATCTAAAAGATGCCCTAAGGCTTAAACCCTCCCCAAGTGGTGAGTAAGAATAGTGGGAATGTGGCTGGGGAATTTAAAACCCACTCAAACATCATTAATTAGAAATTCCCTGATGAAATTAAACCTTTGTATTTTGGTGGGATCATTTCTCGACATTGTGAGTGATTCCTTTTTTTAATTGCTGAGTCGTACTCAGAACTAAGGGTACCCAATTTCTAAGAAAACTTGCCAAATTTGCAATTTTCATCAGAACATTTGAAATTAATGAATAAGTAAGTTAAACGATTTTAAGGAATTTCATATTCAAGTGACTTCAGTGTATTTAGCTCCAAGGCCTGAGGCAAGACTTCCAACCGCTGAATTTGATGCCATCACTGAATATACTTATCAGGCAAATGACTGGAAGCGTGCACCATCAGCACTCACGGACATCACAGACATGCATGGTCTGAAAGCAAAGCAGAGCAGAGCAGGGGGCCGCTGTGCCTAGAAAAGAATACGAATTATTTTAGCTAATTTTAATTATATTTTAGCATCTGTAAATTTTAAACACTAGAGGGAGATCATAGAGACTGGAAGGTTCAATTTTCCTTACCAAAGAGGGCAGCAGCAACCCATTCATCTCATAAATTCCATCATAATTGTACAAGAAATTGATCCCTATAATCAGTTTTCGGTCCAAAGCATATTTCCACCAACATCTCCATAGTAAGTTGCAGTTTGAGTTGTCTCCTACATCTTAATACGTAATTATATTAATACTACGTAGAGGCATCCATTGCTAGTTATTAGTGGATACTGTTCATCGAATGAATAATATGTGGAAGTAACTGCGCTAAGCATTTTATCCACCACGTCTCACACAATCTTCGCCATAACTCTCCGCCATGGATATTATTACTCTCCCACCTAGCAGATGAGGACTGAGACTTAGGGAAGCTGAATAACTCTCTTAGGTCGCACACCTAGTAAGTGAAAAAGCTGGAAAGTCCAACTCAGGTCCATATGACTTACAAGTGCAAAATTGTGTCCCCAGTAAATAATAAATGGAAGGCCAAGATCATAGCAAAGACTCACTCAGCAACTCCCGACACAATTTGCCCAGAAGTAGGCTTATCACACTACAGTTTCCCACTGATTCCTTTTCAATTGAATTTTTTAATTTGAGTCTACAAATGTATATTAATGCATTATAGAATAGTATAAACTACTCATTTGAATATTATTGAATTGAGATATCCCAAGGAAGTTAGTGGAGCTAAGATTACAGAAAGATATTCATCTGATTGCCCAGCCAATAAACTACAGCAACTGATGACAAAAAAAAAGTCTAATATGTTGAGTATTGACACACATACACAACATTCAGAATGTACATACCAAAATGAATATTTTCTAATAGCATTAAACTTTCCAGCCAGTTTAAATCTTCTTCCAAGTGGTTTCATAAGGATACTTAGCTTGGAGATCACAGCCTACGATAGAGACCCTGGTGATGGATCTAGAAATTTTTAAGACTTAGTTATCAACCATTATCAATGCAAATAGCACGATGGTGGAATCAATGATGCAACTGTCTGGGAGCCAGGAGAAGTGGGTCCCAGTCTTGGGGGGGTGACCTTAAGCAAACCATTTAGCTTCTTGGGGCTTTAGAAAATTGTGTGGTTTTATTATTCAGGTAGATGTTTCTTTAAGAAACAATTTAAATAGCGTTTTTTAAAGTAATTGATCATTCAGTAAAATAAAAACTAAAATTCAGTAATCAGAAAAAAAGGTTTTTCTGTATCTACCTCTGACACTATGGCCTAAGTATGAGGATTGCTATCTTTATTGCTATTTTTATTAGATAACTAATTTTAAAAGCAAGCTAATTTCAAATGTTAGGTTGTTGTACATGGGTGTTCAAGTTTGCATAATATATAAAGACCTTGGATGTAATTTATCACAAAAAATATTCACTTTATTTAACAAAAGTAAATAGATTTGTTGTACCTATGTAACATCCCAGACCCATGTAAGTGATTATAACAACTGGATTCCTATCCCTTAAAAAAAAAAAAAAAAAAAAAAACAGAATCCTGTGTTCTTTCCAGAGAAGAACAATGATTAAAAAGAATATTTTTCCTTCAGTAGAAAGAGGATATTGTACAAGTGAAAAATTAAGGTCAGTAAAAACAAGTGAGTAGCTTGGGCCGTGCATCTTCAGGCCACACAACTGAGGCAGAAGTTTCCCGCTTGCTTTGACAGTGGTTTATTCTCCGACCCGAAGATCCTGAGGTAAGATTCAAAGGCTGATGGGTTCATCTGCAAGTCCTGCTGGTGAACTTGGGTAGCTGTGGCTGCCCAGCTGCTGAGACAAAGCTAAAATGGGAATGAAGTCTTGGAATGTCCACTCTTCTGGCCACTTAATGGAGCTAAAATGAAAGAAATGAAACAAAAGCAGTCACACATTAATTTTACAGGCCTTTTTGTCTTCCAAATTAATGTTTGTACTTTTTACAATTTTACAACTGGCATAGTTTAATTTTTCATTAATTCTATGGCTTGAATGTCCCCCTCCAAAACTCATGTTGAAATTAAACTGCCATCATGACAGTATTAAGAGGTGGGATCTTTAAAAGGTGATTAGGTCTTGAGGGCTCTACCCTCATGAATGGATTAATACTATTATCAGTTGAGTTGGTTACTTACAGAGGGAGTGGGCTTCTGATAAAAAGATAAGCACAGCCACCATTTTCTATCTGTCGCAATCATCTTCCTTGCCATATGCTGCCTGGTGCCACATTTTGATGCAGCAAGAAGGCCTCACCAGATGCAGCCTCTCAATCTTGGACTTCACAGCCTTCAGAACCATGAACCAAATAAATCATTTTTCTGTGAAATTACCCAATCTGTGGTATTCTGTTATGACAGCAGAAAATGGACTAAGACAACTAAAAAGAGAACAGTAAAGATATGGAAGCACATTACAAATGATGTTTTATTTGACACATTCATTTCAATAAGTATGTGTTGAGCCAAGTCCCAGAAATACAAAAATGAAAATGGCCCAGTAATTGTCCTTAAGATGACATGTTTTTTAACTTTTTAAAAATATAATATATTTTATAATTTTCTAAAAATGTTGTGCCTTACAAAAACCCATAATTCAACAGTGGCTCAACTAATTGGAAAAATGTGCCAAGTGAATCATTACACAGAAAAAAATTCTTTTCCCTACCACATAGAGTTACCTTCAGGATATCATGTTTAATTTCCCTGCCAAGGAATTTGAGTAATGATTTACTGCAGTGGTAAACCCTATATTGTACAACCACTTCATTAGTTTTTGTATAACTGGAAAAGGTAAATAATCTACCCTTGGCAGATATTTCTGTTACTTAGCCCTTTTTGTATATAATCTCTGAATAAGACTCAAGGATTTTGCTGTATAAATGATGCTCAAATATTTATATACATTGTATGTTCTCCTCTGGAGCTCAATAACATATATATATGTCTTTTATATATGTATAAATACATATTGAATATATTACTTATATAATTAATATATACAACACAAAATATGTGGACTGGTATATATCAAAATGTAAATAATAATTATTCCATTGAGTGGAATTCCAGATGATTTTTATGTTCATTTTTATAAGATATTCCAATATTTGCTGATTATGTATAACTTTTATAATTAAAAACATAGATTTGTAGGTTCTTTCATTTATATTCCAATGTTATACAATAACTATGTATTATATTTATAATCAGAAAATATATGTTGTTTGTATTGTTATATATTATATATATGAGATTATAATTATGCTTCAAATACATAGCAAAAATAAGAGATGGAAATGCACACACATATAATAGTGACTGTGTGTATAGAATGTAACTAATGGAAGTGATCCTTCTGTTTTCTGGAGTTTTTCCTCAATTTGTAATATGAGCATGTATTGACTTCATACTAACACAAGAACTTTATTTTTTAAAGAAAAGTTTTTAAAAAGAAATACCTAATTGAAATACATTTTTCCTGGATTTTTTTGTTTCTGAAAAGCTATGATTTTTTATTTATAATCAAAATGTACTTCAACGTTTATGGACAAATTTTAGGAGTAAAAATGAATAAGTAATAATACATTTGTGATAGATTTAAAATAAGAATGTGCTCAAGTATGCGCTAATAAAGAAAATCTAGTATAAAGCACTGGAAATGAACTCAACACCGTGATCACATAGCCAAAATTAAGACTAACATTGGAACACTGTAAGGAAGGTTGAAAACCCAAGTGTAATATCCTGTCTTTCTAACTTGATGTGGAATCCATCAGTATAAAGCTAGCCATATGGAAATGTAAAAGCCAGGTGGAAAGACATCTAGATAACTAAGTCCAACAAGTCTGAACTGCTCTACTTGGCTGGAGTGTGGGGCACTGATCTCAGTTTATAGAGCAAGATTGGTGCCATCTGACCAGATAGAAAGGAGAATGCAGGCTCACAGCAGTAAGAGGGTTTGGAATGGCATGGAGGGGCAGAAGGCAGAACTTGAATGGCCCCAAGAGCTGTGAAGGGCAGCTTCAGGGGCATTTCCCAGAGCATCCAGGCCCTCAGCCACTGAGACTTAGATGGCTTAGATGAAGCCCTTTGAGACAAGAGGTAAGTACATACTAAGTTCCCCACATCACGGAAACTTCAGGAGGGCTTCAACCTCTGTATGTATTAATTTGCCCATCCCTAACTTGGTAATAATTCTGTTATTTGTTTATATATTTATTTAGCACATACTAGGTGTCAGGCATTATTCTAGGACTATAGTAATAAGATTAAACAAAAAGGTGACAGTGATAAGTGTCATTTTAAAAACAAGGCACAATATGAGGCTGGACTAAGGAGGAAATGGTCTGAGGAGTTGTCCCTGGGAAGTGAGCAGAGCTCTGATGGTAGGAAAGAGGGAGTCATGAGAAGAGCTGCAAGCACAGCCTGAGCAGAGGAGGGTGAAGGGAGCGAGGTGCAGGGTGCCATGAGGCAAGAGGGCAGTGTCCACGAGGCACGCGGGAGCAGAAGGAGCTGCAGGGATTGGCATGTGGTGTTTGAGGAGCTCACCGTCAAGGGGTGCCCTGCTGGTGATGCGAAGCCAGTGGAGAAGGAGTTGAAAGGGAACCTGAGCCAACTTGGATATTTAAAAGTTCACTTTTCTACGTGGAGGTGACATTATAGGTGGACCACAGTGGAAGCTGGAAGATGAGGTCGAAGACCCGCTGCAGCTGTGCAGTTCTGGTCCAGTCTGAGAAGAGTGTGGTTGGGATGGCAAGAAGTGGTCCAGTTGTATTGAAGTAGGGTGAATAAAACTACATGAGGGATTGAATACGAGGGAACTAGAGAGAAGGGAGAACCAAGAGTGAATCATAACTTTGGCCTAACGCATCGAGTGTATGTCAGTGCCATTTATTTAGACAGGAAAGACTGGAGGAGAACAGGGATGGGGATCATTGAGGAAGAGGGTAGAAATTCAAGACATGTTTTATACACATTCAGTTTGAGATCCCTATTAGTCAGCCAGGAAGAGATGTAAACTGAGCAGCTAGATAATACATCTGGAGCTTAGAAGGGAGATCAAGCCTGGGAGAGAAAACTGAAAGTGATAATGGTTTAGATAGTACCTAGAGAGTGGAAACAAATGAGACCATCTAGGGAGAGTGTATACACAAAGCAGAAAGGCTAAGGATTGAGCCCTGGAGCACAACACATTTAGAGGTTAAGAAAAGAAAGGAAGAAAAAGAAACTGAAAAGGAGAACCTGGAGAGAGTGGAAGCTAAAAAAGAAAGTGATTCAAGAAGGAGGAGTTGGTTATTTATGTCAAATGCTGCCCAGAGGTCAAAAAAGATGGGAAGAGAGAGAGAGAGACAGGATACCGGTCATTTGAATCTCATCAGTGATCCTAAGAAGGGCAGTTAAATAGAATGTTAGGAGTAGGCGGAGCTGGAGGGAAGGAAGGGAAGAGAAAAGGTAATGAGCTAAGGTTGTTTTAGGGTGACTGTTGATAGGTGCTGATAGCAGAAAAAAATACACTCACAAATATTAACAACCCTAAATCGAACCCTATAAAGGGACAATGAACCAGATGCCCTCATTGAATCGCATTCTTTTCATTTAAGCTACATTAAATTTCTTCTCATTTAAGCTACTGATTCAAGGCTTTATAAACTCAAATAGAAAATATTAATAAGACACTGGGTGTGGTGGCATGCATCTGCAGTCCTAGCTATTTCTCAGGAGGTTGAGGTGGCACGATCGCTTGAGCCCAGGAGTTTGGGGCTGGCGCAAGCCATGATCACACCATTGCACTCCAGCCTAGGCAACAAAGAGAGACCTCATCTCTAAAAATAAAAAGGAAAAGAAAATATTAATCCGACTCCTTTATAAGATTTCAGAAATGTCATTTTACTTCATGTACTCTCAAAGAAACATAGTGTACCCCAAGCAGAAAAAAAGACTACATTTCTTTTACCAAACTTTCTCTCCAATGTTTTCCTTTTAAAATTGTGTTTACACAGAGTTGCTGGTTTATATCAAGATTCACTTAAAATAATAGTGCAAAACTCTGTATCCCACCTTTTTTTGCATGGTCAACATCAACATTTTTTTAAATTTTATTCTACATTAAAATACCTTTCTTCAGTCTGTTGAAATGTGTCCATCCCTTGAAGTTTTAATCAAATATTGGTTGTTTTAAAATCTGTTCTGTGCCTTCCATACTCATATTTTTAAGAAATTTAAATTGATATCGTAGAGTCTGAAAACATTTTTTGTTCCTTTATGAAATATTTATCATGATATTGGAGATGTGTTTTTTCCATAAGATGTAAAAACAATGAATTTGTATTTTCATCGAAATAGTTGAAAAAATATTTCCCTTGACAAACATATACTACACCTATCTACTTACAGTGGTACAAAATTTGTATATATTTACAAAATCTTTAAACTTCAAATTTTTAGATTTTTGATGTTCATAGATTGTTATAAATTTAAATATCTCAAATCCTTCTATTTACAAAATGTGTTTATTGCATAGTTTTATTTGTTTATTTTCCATTTGTCTTCAAAAATTGAACAGTGAATGATGAGGTTTAAAATATGATTTATGGTTAGTTGTAGGTTATCTCAAACATTCGCTTCTGCCCAGAATATCAGTGAATTCTTTCTCTGGATTCATGTGGAACGCAGAAGGTATCCTTTCAAAGTCCATGAAACGAGCATAGACTTTGGACTCGAAGGTAGGTCTGAGTTGTCCTGGGCATTTCACTTACACGTTGAACCTTCACTCTGTGTGTGTGTGTGTGTGTGTGTGTGTGCGCGCGCACGCGCGGTAGTGAGGCTTCTATTACCTCCTTCACATGACTGTTGGCAGATTAAGGAGACGGTCTATGTACAATTCAAGGCACACGGCAGGCACATGGTAAACGGACTGTGTTTCTATGATGCTCATCTATGTGAATGGAGATGTGTTTGTGCTATGATTAATCCAACGAGGGTGTTTACATTCTATAAAATATAGCCAGAGTTTAGAAACAGTTTGTGAAACTTTATTAACACATGAAACCTTTTGTGAAGTCGATACTATGTAATATTAACTTTTAATTAATTAAAAACCTGTCTGTGTATTAAAATGCCTTACAGTTTGATTAATGGAAATAGATTAGAAGGCAATGTTTTGTCATACTAAAGGTGCATTCGATCGCACATTCAGAGAGAGAGCAAATGACTTGGGACACCATCTAAACAAAAATCAGCAGCTACTAATGAGGCTTTTTAGTGATGCTAATCTATGTAAATGTTATTAATTGAGAACATCTATCTTTTATCTCCAACATTTGGTAATCAGGCAATTAAAGAACAATGACATTCCCGGTGGTTGTTCTTCCTGGTTTCTTTCTTTCTTTCTTTTTTTTTTTTTTTAAGTGATCAAAGAGTTCAGAGTAAGAAAAAAAGAAAGTCCCTTATCAAGAGGTAGGCCTTGCCTTAGGCTACTAGGCCTCATTAAAGACAGAAAAGCTCTGTTGATCACCAATTAACCTGATTTGTAGGAACTCTGATAAAGACCTCCAACAACAGGAGTTTTCTTACTATGGTAAATGACACAGTTTGTTGACAAAAATAAAAGCAACTCATTGAAAAAAAATAAAAGAAGACTATAAAGAATTCATTGGTAATGAAAAGTCATTCTGCTCAGAGGCCTGTGCTTGGAGGAGAGAGGAAGTTTTTCCTGTCTGGTGGCCTAGTGCCCACACCAAAGTAGCCAATCACACCTTAAGTCAGGTAGAACCAGCACCCAAAGATGTCTGTCTGATCATCTTGTCAAATCTCTGCTTGCTCCTCCAGGGGCAGCAAACAACAGATTCCATCAACTTTGTGAAGGGCGACTGGGCCCTATAGGGTGTACCACACTCCTGGGCCAATGGAATTCAGATCTAGGATTGCCATGGGAGCCAATTGTTAAAGTTTTCAAATATTCCGTTTTAAAATTTAACATGGTTTTAAATTATACTGGACAATGTTGTATGTTTTTATATATCAAAGACATAGCTAATAGAAATAGCATTAAAGACAGCAATAAGGAGACTATACACACATTTGAATCTAATGGAGAGACACCCTGTATTTGACACCTCACCCAAAAAGTTAATAATTCATCAAATAGCCTCTAAACCGTTTATTTAAGCAGCTCTTATTTGGTTCTGGCTTTCTCTTCCTTCAGGATCTTAAAGGGCTTCAAGAAACCCTTAACTATATGGAAAGTAAAATTCCACTGGTGAACTGTGAACTTCCCATTTGGGTGGTGAACATGCAATGTAAATTTCCCCCAAATGTCTCAGTCCTCCAAGGACTCTGAGAAAAGCAGCCAAACCATAGAGCAACAGTTCCAAATGCAAGCTATGGAAATCCCTAAATGGGGCGGGTGGCGGGTGGCGGGTGGGGGTGGGCAATGGCTCACACCTGTAATCCCAGCACTTTGTGCAGCCGAGACAGGTGGATCACGAGGTCAGGAGATCGAGACCATCCTGACTAACACGGTGAAACCCCGTCTCTACTAAAAATACAAAAATTAGCCGGGCATGGTGGCAGGCACCTGTAGTCCCAGCTAGTCAGGAGGCTGAGGCAAGATAATTGCTTGAACCCGGGAGGCAGAGGTTGCAGCAAGCGGAGATCACGCACTGCACTCCAGCCTGGCGACAGAGCGAGACTCCATCAAAATAATTAATAATAATAATAATAATCCCTAAGTAGTGTCAAATTGTAGTAAAATCATTGTAAATGTGTGTGAATGGGGTCTGTCTGGCTCCTTTTACTTCCCCTCTTGTATTCCCCAGTGGCGTCCTTCTCCTCCATCCTGTAGAGTGACTCTAAGAGGCCCAACACAGGCCAGAAAGAAAGCAGCATAAGCACTGCCCCATTGTCCTTAAAACAGTATGTTTGCTTTATCATGATCCACTCAAGGAACAGCCTAAAAAGGAATATCTTGTTAGGACAATCAGAATCTCTATTTGTATTCATCTTACATTAATTATTATTTGCATTATAATTGTTGGTAGTTGCTAGCTTCAAATCAGTATAGGTTTGAATATATTGCCACTTCCAAACACTGTTTTCTACACATGAAGTCTCCCTGAATTTAAAAAGTTTAAAATAATGTCCTGTAGCATGCTGTTTTATTTCTTTCATTTGACGGTCAAAGAGAGAAGCTCAAGACTGAAAGGGAACTAACGATAAGCATAGCTCATTAGCCTGCTGGACTATTGTGAAATTGACTATGATTTCATTTCTCTAATGTGATAAATGATGTAAACAAAAGATTTACATACGAGACTGACTTCCCAGAGCTTTAGTAACTGCACATTGTAAGATATAGGTGTAGGTGTAGGTGTAGGATGGAGGAAAAAGCCTCTTGTCTCTTAATTGGGTGCTTATTTCACTGAGCTGATAGATTCTGAATGCTAGATAAAATTTATAACAATATTTCTGAATATTATCATAAGGCAGTGGTTTTCAAATTTTAGTGTCTATAAAAATCCCCTGGTATTTGCTAAAATGTAGTAAATCCAGTTTGAGGGCCCCAAACTACTTTAACAGGCAACCCGCTACACACACACACACACACACACACCCTAACTGGTGATTCTGTTACAAACAGTCCAAGAAGTAAAAAAAAAGTTTTTGTTTTTTGTTTGTTTGTTTGTTTATTTGTTTGTTTTTGAGACAGAGTATCACTCCCATGCCTGAGGCTGGAGAACAGTGGCACAATCTCAGCTCACTACAGCCTCAACTTCCTGGGCTCAGGTGATCCTCCCAACTCAGCCTCCCGAGTAGCTAGGATTACAGACAGGTGCCACCATAGCCAGCTACGTTTTCATATTTTTAGCAGAGACAAGATTTCACCATGTTGCCCAGGCTGGTCTCAAACTCCTGACCTCAAGTGATCTGCCCACCTTGGCCTCCCAAAGTGCTGGGATTACAGACATGAGCCACTGCACCCAGTTGCCAAAAAGTTTTGAGGCTAGTTTTATCTCATCCAAAAAATATGTGTTGAATGCTTAGTATGCATAAAGGGAAGATATCCAGAGGCTATAAGATATGTATGATGCCTTTCCTTCTTCCTCTTTTATCTAAGAGATGATTAGAACATTAACTCAAAGTGAGAGACTTGGTGACCCATTGTAAATTGTATTTATAAGCTAGAAAATCCTTCTCAGGAGATCTGAATTAACGTTAAAACAATAATTTGGTTCTTGCATTACTTCCTGACATATTTTACAACAAGAAATTAATCACATTTGCTCCAAATCTAGGGTATTGGTTTCTATTTCCATTTTAAGGATCTACTGAGTAGTGCTAGGAAACATAGGCAAGAAGAGAGAAAAGAAAATATATTGACTAGTGATTTGGGGGAACCACCAAGTGATGTGGATAGTGTGCAAAGAATACAAATGGTTCCATCTGTGCTTATTAAATACCTTCCTCTGGTCATCTCTCCATGATTTGTGTGAGAACCATCCCCTGGACAACTGCCTGGCGATTCTGGCTTTCTTCAGGTCAACAAAACCTAGTTACAAGGTTTTAAATCACCAGTAGGTAGCTGAGGTTTGCAGGAAGGGTTATGCACTAGGAGGACGGGAAGAATGGTTGAAGTCAGGTGGGCATAATCTAGAAAGTTTCCCTGATAGGCTAAAGCAAGCAGGACTCAGAAGAAGAAAGAGAGAGAGAGAGAGAGGAACAAGGGTTGCTTGGTGAAGATGATTCTGACAGCCACAAATGGAGCAGGAAGGGGAGAGATTAAAAGTGACATAAAAAGGGATTGCCTGACTTAAGGTCTTGAAACCAATAGGTAATAATTTGAATATGACCCAGAAGCTAATAGGAAGTCATTTGAGGGTCTTGAGAAAGGGAGAATGGAAACAGCAGGCATAAAAGATTATCCGAGCTGCAGAAGATTGGACCAATTCGAAGAATGAGAGGCCAAGGACTGAGGAGGGCTGGCAGGGAACCCCAGATCACAGTGATGTCCTACATCAGACGGAAACTTGGTGATTACAACGAGGAAGCACAGCCACGCAGGTTAAGTGGCTTGTCCCCGACCCAACTGCTAGTTACTTTGCTTGCTTATTTGTATTCTGTATATATGTATGTGTATCCTGACTTACTCTTAACATAAGATTTAAAGTAGTTCGTTTATTGTGTCTATCTACTCCATCAATTTCCAAAATAGTTCACCAAATAAGCTATAAGCCAAAGTTCAATTAAATCCCAGTTTCTGGGGGTGGATCTCAGGCTTCAATATATGTTTTTAAACTGTTCCAATAATGCTAATGTGCAGCTAAGGTTGAAAACCACTTTTCCAAATGTAACAAAGGGAACAGATGCTCTCATGTCCCTGAGATGCTCAACACTGGTAACGAGGTTAGGGGCAGATTCCTGTTAGCTGAGGCCAAACAGGAAATGCATTGGGCAAACAGTTTTCCTTTTTTTCTTTTCTTTTCTTTTTTTTGTTTTTTTGTTTGTTTGTTTGTTTGTTTGTTTGCTAAAAGAAATGGTAAGTACCTGTTTCCACTGACAAAACTTTTAGGAATAAAACTCAAGTCAAAAAGTAGTGCATGACTTTTCTATAAGGTTTTTGTGAAAAAGTCACTAAGGTCAGACAGAATTTTTTTTTAAAGCTGTACAAATACTTTGTACAAAGGCACAGTTCCCACATGGACATTTATGAGTGCCAGTGACTGGGTTCACAACACTGACGTACAACGGAAGGCATTACTCCAGGAAACTGAGCAAAATGGCCCAGCTAATCAAAAAAAAAAAAAAAATCTAAAATCCTAAATGAATATGAGATGTTTGAACAAACCTCTAGCAGATGCTGAATTGCCAACAGCTCATGAAATAATTCTCAAACATGAACCTATAGTGAAGATAGTTTATGGTCTTATTTAAACTGAGAACCGTATGCTTTAATCACTAGACATGATGAAGGAAAAGGTTATTCATCTGTTGCTTGTGTTTTAAAAGTGACATTTTTTTCCAAGTTCAGCAGGAGGCCAACCCTCTTCAAACTAAAACCAAAGGCTTTTTCTTCAGAGAAATGTGATGTCTTCATCTGAAAGTAGGTTTCCTTCTTTCCAAGAATGCAGATACCTGGTTGGAAAGCAAAGTCGTATGTCTTAGAAAGTAGAAACACAGCTGATCAGAAATCCAGCTAGAACTGCCACCTGCCTAGTTCTCATTCCCAAATTTGAGCTCCCCCACTTGCCTTCCATTCTATGTTTTCCTATTAGATGTTAAGATTGAACCCACAACACAAATACAGGGAAAGAGAAAGGGGAGAGAAACACAGACAGCGAGATCAGCCAATAGCATGGGAGAAAAGGGAAGGCAGTAGGATGGGGGCGGGGGTGGGGCTTGGAAATTTCATGTTTGCCTCATGCCAAAAACTCCCAGACAGCAAGATTTGGAAAATAATTTTAAGAAAAATTCAGTGATCTAGATGCTATGCCCACCTGACACCAAATATCTGGTCACGTGGGGCATCTGGGAGATTTTCTGGATTCTTCATTTTCCATCTGACCGTTTGGCCATGCTTGGATGCCACCAGACAGCATTCATGGATAGAGTGGCTGAGAAGATGTCTGCAAAGGGGAAAGAGAATCTGACCTCCTTCGTCAGAATTCAGTTAATCTTATTAATAAGGTAGAAAAGTTTAAACCCAAACAGGGGTGTGTCTGGTTAAATTTGGATTAACAGAAAATGTACCAGGAAGAACCCTAAAAAAGAACAGCAGTAATTACGCCCACATGAAAGAGGGGCATGAGTTAAACTTGCGCCAGTAGACCAGAGACCATGCCTTGCAATACGGCAAGATTGCTGTAGTTGTATTAATACAATTTTGTCTTAATTATATGATTGATGTGGGCTTCAAAAGAAAACTCAGAAGCCACAGTGGCTCCAAGGGCATGAGCATTATTGAAAGGATAAAGACAGCTTCCCCAGAAGAAAACCACTCGAAGAGGAAGCCTGGGAGGTTTGTATGGCAGAACTAATCAATAATGTCTTGGTTTTATCTATATTAAGTTTAATAAAATTTGATGACATCCGTGATTGAAGATCACACACACAATTGTGGCAACATCAAAGGTATTCTGCAGCATATGTTCAGCCTGGGAAGTATAGCAAATCAGAGACTGGATGTATATGACACTGCACACCATGAGAACACGGAGAACACCAAGAGGGAAGCATTGCCTGAGTGCCTTCTCCTCCTGTGTTTACAAAATAAGCAGGGTAATCTTTCTCACCAGCCTTCACCAACCACCTTTTAGTCTCATGCTCTCAGCTGTCTGGTATCAAAATTTTAAAAGAATAGGTTAAAAAAAAACAAAAACAAAAACATACTTCTAAAGTTACTTCCAAAATCTGCCCAATAAACAAAAGCCTGCCCTGGAAAGATTTTCCCTTTATCTTATCCCATGAAGCCAAAAGAAATGAGAGAATTCCAAGAGTGACTCAGCACAGAGGAAAGGGGGAAAACTGGAGAAGTTGCCACGCAGTCCCTTGCAAAAAAGGGGACGAGGATTTTGTTGTCAAATTTCACATGCAGCTCTACAGAACAAAAGAAGAAAATGAGACCTGCAATTACCTCAGCTTTAAGAGCTCAGTGAAGATCACTTTAATCCCCCGGAGTTTGTACCACTGTCATATTTTACTTTCTCTTCAACAGGTGTACAAATTGTTTGGACTGGAGCTGAAAAACAGCATTCAGACCCTATGGGCTGAATGCGAGCAAAGTATTTGCTTAGTTGCAGCTGGTCATCTCGTATCGTCTTCAGGAATGAGGGATTGGTGTCATGGTAACTTATTTTAATCAGTTTGACAGCAGAAAATATTATGATTTTACTCACAAAAGTGATTCAGCTAGGTGAGCCTTCCCGGGGTTTTATATCGAAGAGGTAAAAGCAACCATTGTTTGTTTGAATTCAATTCTAACAATTCAGCTGAGGAAAACAGTGAGTATTAGTTGTCTTTTTTATACCTGTGTTCAATGCCATTTTATACTTGAGGATCTCTGATAAGCCAAATGCCCAAGCAACATCACACATTATGAAATTTGAAGGGTTTTTTCCTTTCTTTTTGCTTTGCTTTAAAAAAGTCATAAGTCTCAGAATCCCCCCAAAAATGGTAGTAAAGTTATGTTATTAACAAACTGAAAAAATAACCATGCATGTTCTCACTCATAGGTGGGAATTGAACAATGAGAACTCATGGACACAGGAAGTGGAACATCACACTCCGGGGACTGTTGTGGGGTGGGGGGAGGGGGGAGGGACAGCATTAGGAGATACACCTAATGCTAAATGACGAGTTAATGGGTGCAGGAAATCAACATGGCACATGGATACATATGTAACAAACCTGCACATTATGCACATGTACCCTAAAACCCTAAAGTATAATAAAAAATAAATAAAAATAAAAATAAAAAAAAACCATGCTTGTGACAGGAATCATTTTCCTAAAATTGACTTGGGTCCTTTTTTTTTTTTTTTTTTTACAATTTTATAACTTTATTTAATGCGTTTGATCAGCGATTAGTTCTCATCCATGTTGACTGTAGATTTTTTCACGTGGTAACAGGTACATAGGTAACCAAAGTATAGTGCTTATTTTGTGAATCTTCATCCTCCTTACGTTTCCTGGACAACCGCACACGGATTCGGTATGGGACATTCCTTATTCCTTTGGCCCAGACAGCTTTGTTGAACCTGGTATCAATGTGCACATCTGGAGTTCTCATCTCCTTCATGGCAAATTTTCGAATCTCTTAGAGTGCCCAAGGGGGCACTTGTTGATGGAGTATTCTCGGGTCACCACCTCATTGATGGCAGAACGGACCTTTTTCTTCTCGCCACCCTTCTTTGCAGGAGCCATTCTGCCGAATCTAAGTTGGAAAGGGAGACCATTTTTATCTATAAAGCAGATGAAAATTTTCTAAACAAAAGTTAAGTGATATATTTTTTTCCACCATGTCCTCGTTTCCCTGCATAAGTGGAAGATCAAAAACTCTAAAGTCGGGCTTTCGACTCAAAAGCCACATTGCTTCTGTTGTACTGCTCTACCTTTAATTAAAGAAATCATGCGCGGTGGCTCAAGCCTGTAATCCCAGCACTTTGGGAGGCCGAGGCGGGCGGATCACGAGGTCAGGAGATCGAGACCATCCTGGCTAACACGGTGAAACCTCGTCTCTACTAAAAACACAAAAAAAAATTAGCCGGGTGTGATGGCGCATGCCTGTAATCCCAGCTACTCAGGGGGCTGAGGCAGGAGAATCGCATGAACCCATGAGGCAGAGGTGAGCCAAGATCACACCACTGCACTCCAGCCTGGGCAACACAGCGAGACTCTGTCTCAAATAAATAAATAAATAAGCACAATATTTTAAAGGTCCGCTTCTCTCTAGGTTCCCATGGTATTCTCTACAGCTATTTAATAGAAATTCCATGACCATTTAGGCACCAAGAAGGAGGGGACCCACTCCTAGCACCACCAGGGTAAAAAGCTTTGCATCACTCAGTTCAGGTCCTCTGAGAAACAGAAGCCAAGATAAAATTAGCCATGCAAGAGACTTGAACATTTAAGTTTGTGAATCTTCTACCTTGGTAGAAGCAGGTCAGATCTTGGGATTTGAGTGTTGCTTCACCAAGAAGACTTCACATCTCTCTGTCCTTGAAAGGAGCTGTCTGCATCTTGCATTTCCTTGCCTCGCTTGGAGACATTCTATTTTGAACTGGCTGAAGCCTCCATCCCCAGTGAAGAGTGATATTATTAACTCTGATTGACCAGGACTGATGGTAAGAGAGTGAGAGTTAGTGCTACATGAATTACACAGAGTGTGTATCAAGATGAAAATAAAAGCTGCAATGTGCAGACAGGAAGGGTGAAGGGTCCATTGAAAATCAGAGAGATTAGCAACTCATCACATTATTTGTGGGTTATCAGGAGACAGAGGTAATGAAAGTGAGACCTATATCCTTGATCAATAAGAGTTTGACTGCATTTTGAGTTCATTTTCCCCTGCCGAGAGAGAGACAGCAGGCTTACTATTGATCACCGTGTTAATCCATAACCAGACTGGGCCTTAGCCTGGTGGAGCAAGCGGGCAAAATAAGATAATAAGCAGGAACTCTTGATCTTTTATTATGGTATGCTAGATAAAGAGAGTGCGGGGGTTCAAGGTGGAATACTTTATAGTTAACCCTTACGGTCCCTCTTAATTTGAAATGCATGAGAAGAAGAATTGCAGCCCACCTTACTCTGACTTTTATTTGACCTTATTTTGTCTGCTTCCTATCTAAAGTGTGCCATGGCCCCTTTTCAAAGACTGGAGGCTGATTTAAGTGGGCCGAGGGACAGCCAAAATGATATTAGGCCCAGAGTAAAGGAGAAAGGCCCTCCAAACCCCGCTCGCAAAAATTAAGCGAAATTAAGCGTTAATTGCATCTGTTTTTTATATTTTCTTATGATATTTTAGAGTCACTCGATCCAAGAATATTGATGTACATGAGTTGTCAATAATATGTGTCACTCTGCTGTTTCAATAGTAAGCATTATTTAGTTTTTCATTAAAGCATTTGACTAAAGCAGTCATTGCATTTGATGTAGACCCATTTTAGAAAGATGGTCCACCTTTTCTTTCAGATCCATCAGAGTTCCCACCTAGATCCCGGCTATAATTTAGGCATTTCCTGACCTGTCTATTAAAAATCGCCAGGCGCAGTGGCTCATGCCTGTAATCCTAGTTACTAGGGATGCTGAAGCAGGAGGATCACTTGAGCCCAGGAGTGGGAGGTTGCAGTGAGGTATGACAGCTTGGACAAAAGAAGGAGACTTCGTCTCTAAAATAAAAAAATAAAATCTTTCTCAGTGACTCAATATTTACTCATAGTAGTTTTTGCGGAAATTTAGACTAATTCTACCACAACTCCGATTAATCCACGTGACACCTTTGTACAAATTAGAAAAATGTGACTCCCCCCGGCAAGCACAGCCTAAAAGCAACCAGATAAGATTTCCGCCTTCCCGCATCCCTTCCCCCAGGCACCATTGTGCCTAATCCTAAACAGTGCTCTGAAGTCCGGCGCACCAGCAGAGAAAGCAGGAGGATCATGGGAATGTAGCCCACCTACCTGCACCTTGCACGGGCGTAGTTTAGTCTGCACTCTGTGTGCTTGCCCCAACTCAGCTGTCTCTCATTTAGAGGCTTCCTGTGCTTTTCCAACTGAGTTTTCATCTAGTTCTTCAAAATGCTCATCCTTTCACACAAGTTGCACCTATTAGTAAATGGCAACTTAAGTCACCCTGGAGTTAAGTATTCTGAAACAAAGGGAGAGAGAAGTGGTGTAGGTGTGAGCACATTAGTATGAGAGAGAGAGTGAGAGACAGAAAGAGAGAGAGTGAGAGAGAGAGAGAAGGGGAGAAAAGACAACAGGGTTTAAAGAGGTCTGCTTTGGAAACATAATACTTGAACTGCTCTAATAAGAAAAATTGGGAGATCCATACAAAAATAACGAATTTAAGTATAAAGCAATTTAAAATGAAATGTTTTGTGATGATTTAGCACTTTATCATTGGATAATCAGGGAAGTTAAACAACCTGAATGAGTTTATACAGTGATTATGTGGGAAAACTGGACCCCAACCCAGGACTTCTGAAGCTGGAACCAGTCATTTTTATAAGAGTTAGTCCAAAAAAAGCTGAGGCAGCAAAGTCTACTATGGAATTGATTTTCAGAAACAGACAATGCTGCTTTGAACCATCATACTTACTGCTGATGATAAGTAAACGCTTCTGAAGTGGGTGAGACACTGAAAGTTCTCCCCAAAGCTTAAAGATCCAGCTTGAGAGGGCTTGTTGGTATTAATTTACATTGTGAATAAAGAAAAGATTGTTGAAGAAAGAGGATTTTTCTCCATTTTAAAATGACAAATGGCAGCCATTATTTATCTGAAGCCTCCATAAAACAAGACAATCAAGTCATGTAACATTATTTGGAGATGGAAGATAGAATAAATGATTGTGGCATCAGTTTAGAATAATGAATACCAGAATATCTCACCTGGATAAGCCAAAAACTAGTTGCGAGGCCTTGGGAAATTTCTTTGGGCTTTCCTGTCTTCTAGAATGATCCACATGATCATTCCAGCTTTAACGTTCTATTGTCTTCCACAGTCAAGTGATCCTAGCAGCCTTCTCAGCACCCATGTGTGATCAGAAGTACCAATTCTTGGTCTTTGCAGTAAAGTGGTCAAAAAGAAGATTGCCACCCACAGAAAAAATGAAGTTTGTTATCTGATCCCATAAGATGTTTCAGACTTGGATTTCACTGGCTCTTATTTTAAGAAATCAAGAATAACTTAACAGAGTGCATGTCACCAAAAAAAGTTCATGGAAACAGTCAAAAATATAATGGCTTTGGGAAAATGTTCATTTCTAATTTCATAAAAATGAGGATCTAATTTAAAATGAAAAAATGACGTTTGGTAATTGCTATCACTTGAATGTCTGTGTCCCTCCAAAACTCATATTAAGACTTAATCCCGGGCCGGGCGCGGTGGCTCACGCTTGTAATCCCAGCACTTTGGGAGGCCGAGGCGGGCAGATCACGAGGTCAGGAGATCGAGACCACGGTGAAACCCCGTCTCTACTAAAAATACAAAAAAAATTAGCCGGGCGTGGTGGCGGGCGTCTGTAGTCCCAGCTACTCGGGAGGCTGAGGCAGGAGAATGGCGTGAACCCGGAGGCGGAGCTTGCAGTGAGCCGAGATTGCGCCACTGCACTCCAGCCTGGGCAACAGAGCGAGACTCCGTCTCAAAAAAAAAAAAAAAGACTTAATCCCGGCTAGGCGCGGTGGCTCACGCCTGTAATCCCAGCACTTTGGGAGGCCGAGGTGGGTGGATCACGAGGTCAGGAGTTCGAGACCATCCTGGCCAACATAGTGAAACCCTGTCTCTACTAAAAATACAAAAAAATTAGCAGGGCATGGTGGCGGGCGCCTGTAGTCCCAGCTACTCGGGAGGCTGAGGCAGGAGAATGGCATGAACCCCAGAGGCAGAGCTTGCAGTGAGCCAAGATGGTGCCACTGCACTCCAGCCTGGGGGACAGAGCCAGGCTCTGTCTCAAAAAAAAAAAAAGACTTAATCCTCAAAGCAACAGTATTAAGAGGTGGGGCCTTTGGGGAAATGATTAAGTCATGAGGGCTCTGCATTTGTGAATGTGATCAATGCCCTTAGAAAAGAGGCTTCAGAGAGCTCTCCATCCCTTTTCCCCTTCCGTCATGTGAGGACACAGCGTTTGTCCTCTCTGGAGTACACAGCAACAAGGAACCATCTTGGAAGCAGAAAGCGACCCCTTAGTAGACACTGAATCAGTCAATGCTTTGATTGTGAACTTTCCAGCCTCCAGAACTGTGAGAAATTGATTTCTGTTATTCATGAATTACCCATTCTGTGGTATTTGTTATAGCAGCAGAAATAGACTAAGACAGATTGATTTAAAAACTGAGAGAGAAAATCCTCTTATAAAAAAACTGTTTTGTGCCAAAAGCAATTGCAACAAAAGGAAAAATTGACAAATGGTATCTAATTAAATTAAAGAGCTTCTGCACAGCAAAAGAAACTATCATCAGAGTGAACAGACAACCTACAGAATGGGGGAAAATATTTACAAACTATCCATCTGACAAAGTCTTATATCCAGAATCTACAAGAGACTTACACAAATTTACAAGAAAAAACAAACAACCTCATTAAAAAGTGGGCAAAGAATATGAACAGACACTTCTCAAAAGAAGACATTCACATGACCAACAAACAAATGAAAAAAGCTCAACAGCACTGGTCATTAGAGAAATGCAAATCAAAACCACAATAAGATACTATCTCACACCAATCGAAATGGTGATTATTAAAAAGTCAAGAAACAGGACCAGGCACAGTGGCTCACACCTGTAATCCCAGCACTTTGGGAGGCCAAGGCAGGTGGATCACCTGAGGGCAGGAATTCGAGACCAGCCTGAACAACATGGTGAAACCCTGTCTCTACTCAAAATACAAAAATTAGCCAGGCATGGTGGTGCATGCCTGTAATCCCAGCTACTCAGGAGGCTGAGGCATGAGAATCACTTGAACCCAGGAGGCAGAGGTTGCAGTAAGCCAAGATCGTGCCATTGCATTCCAGCGTGGGTGACAGTGTGAGACTCTGTCTCAAAAATAAATAAATAAAATAAATAAATAAATAAAGCCATTGCTAACATTTTATAGCATAAACTTATATTTTTGTCCTATGCTCATATATACATGCAAAATCTTGACAAAATTGGAATCATTTTGTAAGTATCATTTAAGTTGATTTTTTTCACTTATCTTGTATAATTACCATTCCATATTCTTGAATATTCTTTGAGAAGTTTGAAATTTTAAGATGTACTCTCTCCTTCTTCTACATTTTTGTTGTTGTTGTTTGAGACATGGTCTTGTTCTGTCACCCATGTTGGAATGCAGTGGCACGGTCATAGCTCATTGCAGCCTCAATCTCCCAGGCTCAAAGGATCCTTTCACTTCAGCCTCCCAAATAGCTGGGACTACAGGTGACATGCCACCACACTTGGCTAATTCTGTTTGATTTTTGTAGCGATGGGGTCTCCCTACATTGCCCAGGCTGGTCTTGAACTCCTGGGCTCAAGAGATCCTCCCTCCTCAGCTTCCCAAAGTGCTGGGATTACAGACGTGAGCCACTGTGCCCAGACTAAATTTAAAGCCTAGTTTCCCTATTTGTAAATGGTTTAGTGTTACTGGGTCAAATTATAAAATACATAGAAGATTAATTTTCAAATAGCCAGATCATTCAGTAATTAGAACATTTATTTCTTCAAAAAATCAATGAAATAATCATTTCCAATTTTGCTTTCATCTAACAGTTATTTCTAAGTAATTTGGGGTATAACAAATAATAAAACAAGTCCTCTGTGTTGAATGAATTTTGATTTCTGTGATCAATAAAGTAATTGTTGCTGTAGACTGTACACTTGAGTGCCATAAGGCACTCTCTTATCCATGCCATGTAAATATGCAGAGACACCTTTGCATCAAATAACGTAGCCCTTCTAATCAATGTTTTCGACTCTTTTTTTTTAACTTGGCTTTTTTCACTCAACATATAACAACCTGATTTTAAGTGCTTAATGTTTTTTTCCTGTACCTGTCCCCTAAAAATCTAAGACTAATGAAAATGCTCACTCTTGGGTTTGATTTGCCAAGCCTGGACCTGCTGTTTACCTGGTGGATGAAGCACTTCATCAGGATTCCACTGTGCTGTGGTGAAAAGAGGCTTTATTCCACCAGTGTCGTTAATAAATGCGCATTTTCAAGAGCAGCTCAGATATCCTGAAGTATTTTCCAGGATTAAATTGATCGATGCATCACAATTTTGATTGATAATTTTCTCTCTGTAGTCCCGATAGCCTTGTAAGCAGGCGGAAGTCCATGTAGCACATTCACAGGAAAACAAGTAAGATCCTTCCTATGAATTTTCTCCTTTAACCACAGTGTTAGCTACCATGCATTGTGTGGTAGGCATTTTAAAATTATTCTCACTAACTCTGAACAACTATCCAATATAGGTAGTATTAGCCCCATTTGATAGATAAGAAAATGAAAATGCAGGGATCTGGAAGCCCTAATTTAAATGCATGCTATCCACAGAGCAGTAAAAACTCACATTCATTTGTTTTACTTAAAAGGCACTGAAGGAGCAAGCTTTCATTTCTTAGGGTGTCAGGAGAGAATATGGGAGCCTGGAAAGAAGAATACATAGTCCTCAGAGACAACTTCCATTCGACTGTACCCATAAATGTATTTGGAAGTCTTCAATCTCCACCCATACAACACCTTGGCATCCAAGTGGTGGATAGTACCTCAGTGTTTCACGGCAGCTAGATTGAACATCCTCTAACAGTTCTTCCCCTCTTGAAATTCTAGAACCCCTAAACTGTCCCACAAATGCACTTGATATCAAGAGGGCTGATGCTGGGAAAGCCACCAAAAGCCTGTGCCATTCCAAACACTGGGTTGTCTTTGGTGAGCGCCATTACACATCAGCTCATGAAGCAAGAGGCAGAGTGTTGTTGAATCTGCAGAACATTATATAAGAAGGGAAGTCGATGTTACTTCCAACTTTTGATTGTGGTATTTCCAGTTCTCATTTCATTTGGTTCCACAATCCAGGATAGCAACCTGTATCCCATCTATTTTGCAAATTCATACACCATGGTCATAAGAGAGAAGATGGAAGAGAATGGACTGATCTGTTCAAATACATCACATGATCAAAGAAGTACTTTCCAGGACTAGAAGAATAAAATATTATTCTTCCTTAAAAGTTCTAGACCAATGATTTCAGAGGTGCAACAATTCTCCATGTTCTTTTCTGTAAGCCATAAAGTAGACAAAAGAAAACAGAAAAAAAACTAAAAAGTTTATATCTGCATTCAAATGGTTTTGTTTTGTCATTAAGAAAACAGTGTTTGAATATGCTTTCAACTTTATACTTGAACAATAAAATATTTACAATTATAATACAGCAAAAACCTAACAGTAAGAAAATGAGAAATCATTCTAATCTCTTAAGCAAATATTATCATATGAGCATACACATATCGTTCACTCACTTCCCCAACTCACTAAATGCTAGAAAAATGATTTTTTTAAAGACATAAGCCTATAACATGAAGAGTGGACGACAATATTAAAGTAGTAAAACTTTCGGAGCAGGAAAACAGGTGGAAGACTAGTGATTGAATTAACATATCCCGGAAAACTGATTTATAAGCCAAGCCTGGGGGAACCTATGAACCATGTAATACGTCATATGCATTACATGAGAGACTCCCAAGTGTGCAGGTATGGGTGGTACCAGGTTTCCCTGAAACGAAAGTAAAGGGGGTAGGAAATGGGACAGTAAAATAAGAAAAACTTCTTTAAAAATTTGCTTAAGAATAAGTCAGAAAGGACTAGTATCCAGAATCTACAAAAAACTTAAATCAGCAAGAACAACAACAAAAAAATCACATCAAAAAGTGGACATGAATAGAAAATTCTCAAAAGAAGATATACAAACAGCCAAAAAACATGAAAAAGTGTTCAACATCACTAATCATCAGTAAATTAAACCACAATGAGATACTACCTTACTCTTGCAAGAATGGCCATAATTTAAAAGTCAAAAATAATAAATGTTGGCATGGATGTGGTGAAAAGGGAGCACTTTTACACTGCTAGTGGGAATGTAAATTAGTACGACGACTATGGAAAGACTACGGAGATTTCCTTAAAGAACTAAAAGTGGAACATCCATTTGATCCTGCTATCCCACTACTGAGTATCCACCCAAAGGACAGTAAGTCATCATATGAAAAAGACACATACACAGGCCGGTATATAGTAGCACAATTCTCAATTACAAAGATATGGAACCAATCTACATGCCCATCGGCCAAAAAGTGGATAAAGAAAATGTGGTATGTGTATGCCATAGACTACTACTCAGCCTTAAAAAGAAATGAAATAATGTCTTTTGCAGAAACTTGGATGGAACTAGAGGCCATTTATTCTAAGTGAAGTTACTCAGGAATAGAAAACCAAATATCATATGTTCTCACTTGTAAGTGGGAACTAAGTTATAAGAATGCAAAGGCATAAGAATGATGTAACAGACTTTGGAGCCTCGAGGGCCCAAGAAAAGATTGGGAGGTGGGTGAAGGATACAAGACTACATACTGGGTATAGTGTACATTGACTGAGTGATGAGTGCACTAAAATCTCAGAAATCACCAGTAAAGAATGTATCCATGTAACCAAAAACTACCTGCACCGCAAAAACTATTGAAAGACAAAAATTAGCCCAGTCACAGTGGCTCATCCCTGTAATCTCAGCACTTTGGGAGGCCAAGGTGGGCAGATCACTTGAGGTCAGGAGTTCCAGACCAGCCTGGCCAACATGGTGAAACCCCGTCTCTACTAAAAATACAAAAATTAGCAGGGCATGCTGTCACCTGCCTGTAATCCTAGCTACTGGGGAGGCTGAGGCAGGAGAATCACTTAACCAGGGAGGCAGATGTTGCAGTGAGCCAAAATCATGCCACTGCAATCCAGCCTGGGAGACAGAGCAAGACTCCGTCTCAAATAATAATAATAATAATAATAATAATAATAATAATAATAATAAATTTAAAAAATAATTAATTTAACATAAAATAAATTTCTTAGGTCATTTTACTAAAAAAAAAATAATAACAAGTCAGATCTCTAGATCTCCTCACCAGCTCACATAGCCAAGAAATGTCCCAACACAAAAAAATAAAAAGGACTCAAGGATCACAGCCACGTTAGTTTTCTGGCTTACGAGAAAAGAAAAGAAAACTCAGGTAAGTGTAGGAATAGTGTTTTAAGGCTCATGCATGGAAATGGCATGCATCTCTTCTGTTCCCACGCCGTGACTCACATGAGTATATCTAGTTGCAAAAGACCACAGGAAAATTTAGTCTCTGGCGGGTCAGCCATATGCCTAACTTCCTTACCATCCAAGAAGGGGAGAATGAATTTTGATCACATTTTGAGAGCAGGACCAAATGTCTGAGACTCTAAATTCCAACATTTAACACAGGAATATTATTCCCGAAAGGCCAGATGGGACCAGTTGCCTTTTGTTGTTGTTGTTGCTGTTTTGAGACACAGTTTCACTCTGTCGCCCAAGGCTGGAGTGCAACGGTGCCATCTCAGCTCACTGCAAACTGTGCCTCCCAATTCAAGTGATTCTCCTGCCCTAGCCTCCCAAGTAGCTGGGATTACAGGCACCCACCACCATGCCAGGCTAATTTTTGCATTATTAGTAGAGACAGGGTTTCACCATGTTGGCCAGCCTGGTCTCAAACTCCTTACCTCAAGTAACCCGCCCTCCTCGGCCTCCCAAAGTGCTGGGATTACAGGTGTGAGCCACTGTGCCCAGCCCCAGTTACCCTTTGTTCGTGCAATTCCTCAGCAGAGACTAGTGTGACTACAGAGGGTGTCATGTAAGGCTAAGTCACCCCCATCCCCAGCCACCACAAGGTCACCCTGGATGTCACCTTGGAAAGAGCAGAAGGAAAGGAAGGAAGCCCAAAACACTGTGCATTAGCCCAAAAGAGGCTGAGTTTTCTCTCCAGTTTAAAACAGACAAGACTGTAGTTGTATAAAACGGCATGTAGAAAGTTCAATCATCCACCACTATCTTTACCACCACCCTGCTCCCCAATAAGTTAAGCCTTCATAAAAACATTCTATGAGGCACCAGGAAATAGAAAAGCTGTATTTTCTTTGCATATCTATGGTAAATATGTATTATAACCAATCCCCACTAGTGGACATTTAGCATGTTTCCAATTCATTGCTGTTTTCAACAATGCTATGGTGAGTGTTTTGTGTGTATTTCAATACATTTGCCAGTTTTTTTTCTTTGCATAGCATCCCAGAAATGAAATACTGACTTAAGGGGAATACACTTTTTAAGGTTCTTGATATCCTTTACTAAACTTCTACCAGTAAGGTCGTGCCAACTTACAATTCCACAGCAGTGTACTGAATAACTAACCTCTTTTCATCCTGAATATTGGAAACCTCTCAAATATTTAACAGTACATTCTTTGCTAAAAACTAGATCATTTTGTTTTCATTGAGCTGACTAGTAGGGAAGAGCTTAGCTCAATCATGAATAATAATTCATTTATAATTACATAATAAGAAGTTCTATAAGAGGCACAATAGAAAAGATACTGAACTGAGATGCAGAAGTACTACCCTCAGTAGCTAGTTCTGGCAGTAGACTGCTGTGTAATATTGACAAATCAAAACAAAGATAGGGGGTGGAATTAAATTTATTAATTTCTTGTCTCTCAAGGTAGCAGAAACCTTAATGGTAATACAATTTATAATTTTCGCTTGAACCAAAAGCACTACCCTGAAGACTTAGCCATGCATGATTGAAACAGACAACTCAAAGCAGAAGACAGATCTCATTTTCTACTGTCACCAAATAATCCCACTAGAAAGCAGGTTATTAATGATTCCCCTACGCGAGACAGCAACTGCTGGCTTAAATTCAGATGGATGGCTGTAGCTAATGTAAAATTTTCGGCATCATTTCACTTAAATTCAAAATTCAAATTCAACAAACATTGATTGTGCCAGAAGCCATTCCATGTGAAGAATATGAAGCAATGGCCTTGTCCTGAAGAAGCTGACAACATAGTGAAGTCATTTTCTCACAGTAGGTTGTTCTACACAGAATAGTTTCTACCTAAAATAATAAAGCAGAATATTGAGACCAAGAAATACTAGAATTACAAAATTTCCAAGCCATCTCAAAATTGAGGCTCACTTTTTAAAGTTACTTGCACATTTTTCTTAATATTTAATATATTTGCATATATTATAAAGAAATATTTTAATAGATTTGAATTGTGTGTTGTATGTGTATATGTGTGTATATAGATGCATATATAAAATGTATATAAAATCTTATTGTAACCTGTACTAATTTTTGTGTTAAAATCAACTGTGTATTTAACAACACTTGAGTCTAAATTAGAGAAATATGATTGACATCAGAATTGCAACATGTTATAAAATATAATTACTTAATTTTAAAAATTAACTCCATATAATTAACTAATACACCAATAATTAAGAAATATGTAATTAAATTATAGTTCCTACTGCTTAGTCATTTAATCAGAAAAGCAAAACATTTTTATAAACAAATAAAATAAATCTGAAATCTATTAATTAAATGTGTGGTTGGAGCTAAGAATAAACATTAAGAATAAAAATCATCTATTTCCACAATCTCTGTAATTAGAAAACAAGTTTTATGATGAAGTGCTTAATTATTATATTGGTATAGACTAGTCGGTGTGGCTCAGTTCCTCAGTTTGAATACTAGCTCTGCCGCTTGGCAGCGATGATGTGCAACTTAACCTCTCTAAGTTTATTTCTTCATCAGTAAAATGAGGATAATCATAGTGCCACTTCAGGGAGCTATTGTCAGAATTAAATAAGATAATTCATGGATCGTGCTTACCATAACCCTGACACCTGGAAAATCCTAGGCACCATTATTATCTAGCCAGTTTGGAAAATGGTCTGCTTCATACGTAATTTGGTATTAAATCAGAATTCTGCGATACCATTTATACAACCAACCAAGTTCATCTCTTTGATTGGTAGGGAAAATATAAGAGTGGAAACAGGAATATAGTATTATTTTGGTAAAAGTCCTGAAGAGTCTTCTTCTCTAATGAATTACCTCTTTCTGTTTAAAGAAAACCAAGATATTACTACTGAAAGTTTGTCAGTTTCATTTGCAAACTGCTTCAACAAACTAATTCTGATAACTATGGGATTTTGCTTCCAAAAGACAGTATACATATGGGTTTTTTGAGGAAAGGCGACAAAACAAATACTCCGGCTAATGTAAAGTGAATAAAATCTCTTGGCAGAATATTAGAAAACCAGGTTACTTTCAGAAGGGCTGGAGAGCCAGGTTTGACACCAGGCAGGAACAGAGGCAGCTCCACAGAGTAGATGTGGGCCCACGAAGACCAACCTCATTGCAGGAATTACCTGGTTCGAGCCAGTCTCTGGGGAGCATGAGATCGTACCCCGTTCTCCATGTTCGCAAGTCTCATCTTATACATCGGTGTGTACCAGGACAGAGAAAAGAAAGATTTGTCCCATAGAATCCCTCTGGTGGGAGGGAAATACCTGGACACCAGTCCCAGAACACTGTGCATGTGGGCTCTTTAAGAAGTGTTAATGGATTCTGAACAGGCTCAGACCATGGGGTTGTCACAGTCAAATACATGAAGAATCTACAAAACTTTGTGAAGCTTAAATATAATTCCACTAACGTTACTGGAAAGAAGACGGGTATAAGCTCCCACTTGGGGAGCTTTAGCAGTCACAATACTTTGAAGGATTCTCATTTGAGGAAGGTACCTAAACCCAGAAGACGATTATAAACTAGCAGAGTTGTGACATTTTTAGGATTAAATAAAACCATGTCTATGAAATGCCTTCATAAAATACAGCACACCACGTGAATGTAAAGTGATATCAGTATCAGTAGATGTCTGTTAGAAAAGTAGACACCACATTTACATACAATCAGTTGGAGATAAGACATTCTTTCCCCGCAACCATTGTTTCTCTATATACCAGCTCTCTTTCCTTTTTGACAGTATCTTGTTTTAATCACAGCAAAGGTAGAATTTTAAGAACGTCATTCAACAATATGAATACGTATCCTCAGGGTATGCTAAATACACACACACACATCTCATATTTTAAAGCTATTCATAAAGTAGTTCTCTTCCAAGCTAAATTAGCAATGTTCAGATACTGCAGAAAAAGAACCTAAGAAGGGGAAATGCTTTCTAATGAGGCTGTCTCTGAAGCAGCAATCAAATAGGAATTCAGGGAATGTTCTGACATCAGTATTAAGAAGACTAGTTTGTTTGCATCTGCTAAATTTACGGTGCTTAACTTTTCAATGCTGAGATTGTCATATTTCCAGGAAATGTTTTATTCACTGTTTCCTTGGTCTGAGAAATGAAGCTATCACTGAACTATTTCCAAGAAAATCCCAGTAGAGATCCTTATAGACAGAGAGGTAAATGCATAGATGGAATGAATTGGCTCTGAGTCTTTGCACATGTTAGAAAGACAAATAATATTCCAATGATACTGAAGTTAACAGATCTGGGTTTCAGAGGTAAAAGCCACAGAGTAAAGAATATGCTTAATAGTGGAAAAGAAAGTCAAGGAAATTTTATGCAAGAAAGCAAGTTAAACCATATCTTTTGGAAGAAAAATTACAAATCTATGTATTTTGCTAAGTATTAAGAAGTCCAAATGAGGCTGGGCTCAGAGGCTCAAGTCTGTTATCCCAACACTTTGGGAGGAGGCCAAGGGGAGGATTGCTTGAGGTCCTGAGTTCAAGACTAACCTGCTCAACATAGCAAGACCTGGTCTCTACAGAAAAATTATAACATTAACTAGGCATGGGAGTGTTCACTTGTAGTCCCAGCTACTCAGGAGGCGGGGGCAGGAGGACTGCTTGAGTCCAGGAGTTGGAGGCTGCAGTGAGCCGTGACCACAATATTGCACTCCAGTCTAGGCAACAGAGTGAGACTCAATCTCAAAAACAAAACAAAACAAAACAAAAACAGAAAAATTCAGGCTGGGCGCAGTGGCTCACACCTGTAATCCCAGTACTTTGGAAAGCTGAGGCAGACAGATCCCCTGAGGTCAGGGGTTCAAGACCAGCCTGGCCAACATGGCGAAACCCGTTCTCTCTAAAAATACAAAAATTAGCTGGCTGTGGTGGCACGTGCCTGTAGTCCCAGCTACTCAGGAGGCTGAGGCAGGAGAATCATTTGAACCTGGGAGGCAGAGGTTGCAGTGAGCTGAGATGGCGCCACTGCACTCCAGCCTAGGCAATGCCTGACCAATGCATCTGGCCAATTACTGTAATTGTATGCTAAGTCTTGAAATCAGGTAGTGTGAATTCTCCAACTATATTCTTGTGTTACAAAATGTTCTTGGCTATTCTAAGTTCTTTGCATTTTCATATACATTTTAGAATCAGCATGTCAATTTCTTAAAAACAAACAAAAAGTCTGGAGTAGAGCTACAGTCTAGCTCTGGACTTTTCCATGACGGACAAATAAAATGTCTTGTTTAAGGCCACTTGCATTATAGATGTTTTTTACCGAAGACCAAACCTAATCCTAACTGATGCAAGCTTTGTTTCACTCTGCTGAGCCCTCGACCAATCATCATAGCCAATAATGTATAACGCAGGTAGCTCCACCAGAGACACAACAACTGATTGTGAAAAAGAGATGGCTCCCTAGGAAAATCAGGGCTTGAGCTAGAAGAAGTTGAAAGGATTTTGGGTAAGTAAAGTATATACTTACCACTCCACCAATATGGCTTCAAAACTAAACAAACTGGAGATTACACCTGCCTTGATTACTATCTGTTTTTTAAAAGACTCATTCAGTTTACAATGTGCTTTCTAGCTGCCGAGTTGCTTATTGACTTTGAAATACAAACAATGGCACCCAGAGAGAAATATGTGAAGGAGACACAGCTATACAGTGATCCTAGAGCTCTCCAAAAATCACAGACCATGGTCTGCTGAAGAATGTGGCCAACTCAGCTATTTGGAAGCAATCTTGCTTTTTTTTTTTTTTTGCGACCGAGTTTCACTCTTTCACCCAGGCTGGAGTGCAGTGGTGCCACCTTGGCTCACTGCAACCTGTGCCTTCCAGTTTCAAGTGATTCTCCTGCCTCAGCCTCCTGAGTAGCTGAAATTACAGGTGCCCACCACCATATCCAGCTAATTTTTGTATTTTTTAGTAGAGACAGGGTTTCACCAGGTTGACCAGGCTGGTCTCAAACTCCTGGCGTCGTGATCCGCCTGCCTTGGCCTCCCAAAGTGCTGGGATTACAGGCGTGAGCTACTGCGCCCAGCCCACCAATCTTGCTTTCGAGGATGACTTTTGCACCTGAGGAAGACTCAAAAGATACTTTGTTTCTTTGCTTGCTTGTTTTTTTTTTTTTTTTTTTTTTTTTTTTTTTAATTTAAACTAGTCAAACAACAAGGTCAAACAGAATTAGGCAGAGACACATTTTCAAATTGAGGAGATGAGATTGGGAGGTCGCTAGCAAAAGCTTAATGAATTAATTTTTTCTTTTTTTTTTTTTTTTTTTTTTTTTGAGACAGAGTCTCGCTCTGTCGCCCGGGCTGGAGTGCAGTGGCGCAATCTCGGCTCACTGCAAGCTCCGCCTCCCGGGTTCACGCCATTCTCCTGCCTCAGCCTCTCCGAGTAGCTGGGACTACAGGCGCCCGCCACCGCGCCCGGCTAATTTTTTCTTTTTTGAGAGGCGGTCTCACTCTGTTCCCCAGGCTGAGATGCAGTGGTGCGATCGCAGCTCACTGCAGCCTTGACCTCTTGGGCTCAAGGGATCCTCCTACCTCAGTCTCCCCAGTGGCTGGTACTATAGACATGTGCCACCATGCCCAGCTAATTTGTTTTTAATTTTTTGCAGAGACAAGATCTCCCTGTGTTGCCCAGGCTGGTCTCGAACTCCTGTGCTCAAGCAATCCTCTGGCCTCAGCTTCCCAAAGTGCTGGGATTACAGGCATGAACCACCATGCCTGGCAGCATGGAAGCTTAATTTAAAAAGCAAGTGATGGGGATGGGGCGTGGTGGTTCAGGCCTGCAATCTCAGCAATTTGGGAGGCCCAGGCAGGAGGATTGCTTAAGCCCAGGAGTTTGAGACCAGCCTAAACAACATAGGGAGACGCCGTCTCTACAAAAAAGAAACCAAATTAGCTGAGGTGGGAGAATTGTTTGAGCCCGGGAGTTCAAAGCTGTCGTAAGCAGTGATTGTGCCACTGCACTCCAGGCTGGGCAACAGAGAGAAACCCTGTCTCAAAAAAAAAAGCAAGTACTGATAGGATGGCTTCTGCCAAATGTTTTCTGAAAACTCAGATAAAGTTATGAAACGTAGATGTGGCAGATCTACAAACCCCAAGGCAAAACACAGGCCAGACTCCCTATTAATGCCTGGTGACATCATATAAGCACTGGAATTGGAACGTGATGTTGAAAGATGACTCAAGTGATCCAGTTGGCAGAAGATCTAAATTCTTTGGAAATGCCTTCAGCCTTGGTTCACCTCTGCCCTGAGCTGGTTGGCTGATCTTCACAGTGTGCAGCTATGGGATGAGAGAGTCAGTTCTATCCTGCAAATTACAGGGCTGCTTCAGAAGCTGCTTGGCTACATCTCAGATGGACCCTTGGCTCTGGGGTTCTGAGCATGACTTTCTGTTCTTTGGCCTTTGCCCATCTATGATTCCACCAAATCACAGTCCAGCTAATAATCTTCCAGAGTGTTAAAGCTGAAATGGACCTTAGAGAACAGTAGAATACCAGTCCCCTTGTTTTCAGATGAGAAAACTTCTATAGTAGGCTCTCTGGGAATATTTCTAAGTGCAAGACACTTTTCTTGCCCTTGAGCAAGAAATGTTCTTGTTTTATGTTTGTCTTGTTTTCTGCCATGGCTGTTTTTGTTTCTTCTTCTGAAATTACCTATCCTAAAATCCTCCGTATATTTTTTGTTGTTGTTGTTGTTGAGACAGAGTCTTGCTCTGTCCCCCAGGCTGGAGTGTGGTGGCGTGATCTTGGCTCACTGCAACCTCCACATCCAGGGTTCAAGTGATTCTCCTGCGTCAGCCTCCCGAGTAGCTGGGACTACAAACGTGAGCCACCATGCCTAGGTAATTTTTGTATTTTTTAGTAGAGACAGGGTTTCACCATGTTGGCCAGGCCCATCTTGAACTCCTGGCCTCAAATGACCCACCTGCCTCAGCCGCCCAAAGTGCTGGGATTACAGGGATTACAGGCATGAGCCACCACACCTGGCCTTCTTCTGTATATTTCAAACAGCCGCATGTATTGAACCTTAAAACAAATGAAATTGGAAGATCGATGGGGGACTTCAAGTGTTACATTGTGTAAAGGACATGATCTTACATTTGATATAAAGCAATAAATCTGAAGCATTTTCATCAATCTGAAGGTATTATTTTAACTAAGAACCTATCAGTCTACAGTGCTAGGGCATATAGCAAACAAATGGAATTAAATAGGCAAGAAGCCTCACTTCAGATTGACAATACCATGCAGGTTGCTTTAGGTCAATGGAAATGAGCGTTCTTAGTAAGCATCATCTGCATTTTCTCCATTGCCCTCAGATGCAGAGAGATTCATGAGCACCGAGGTACCCATCTCAGGTAGCCACAAGCCCAGAGGGCATCCTAAAGACCACGTCAGGATGCATTTGAGAAACGAGACAGCTTCATCCTCTTTTACTTCCCCTCTGCCTTCACATGGCCCCTATCAACAAAGATGTAGCATGGTGCCTTAGAAACTGCTCTTTCTTTATAAGCTCAGAGTCAAGTTCATGACTACTCACAAGAGACTATGACTTTATGGAATGCTATTTTGTACTCTATCTTCTTGATTTATTTTATTTGTTCCTAATTTTTTAATTTAGCAATATGATTTGCATTTTTGTTAATCACTTTGAATTCTTTATGCAGGAAGGTATGATTTATATGTTATATCAATATAATTAATGTCTGTGCATACAATTTGGGAGTACGGCAAAAGAGAATAGTCTTTAGAATCATACTGCCCTGCTTTAGATATCTGTCCCGCCACTCAGTACCTATGTGACCTAGGACAAGCTATTCACCTCTCTGAGGCTGAGTTTCTTTACTTGTGAAGTAGGGATGAGAATACGTCTACCTTCGAAAAGGTCAATGGGACTGAAGGTAGTATAGGTGAAATTCTTTGTACATTGCCTGCCACCAAGTAGTTACCCATATATCATTAGCTGTCGTTATTTATGAAGCAGCTCATCTGCAATGTATTTAGGGGTGATTCCATCTTCTAAATAAGATTGAGCATTTCCTGCCAAGTCAACAAGGCTGAATCTAGCAGTATCAACACTCCACTATTTCCCTGTCTCAGTGCAAAAGTGTAAGTTGTGACCATTTCTACGGTATCATATTAACAATGGAAGAGAGGGAAATAGGAAGAGCAAAAAGAACAGGAGTCAGGAAGACCCCCTGAATTAATCCTCAAATGCCAAATCAACGGAAGCTCCTCACTTGCATGCTCACTGGCCAGGGTCAGTCTCAGCATCAATTGGAAACTTGCAAAAAGTGTGAATCAGAACCCCTTACCGTGGACCCCAGGAACCTGTGATTTAACAAGCTCTCTGCACAATTCTTGAGAAGCACTGCTGGAAAACAGTAATGTTAGAGGATACCTTTAGCCATCGGCCAGCTCAGACAGAAGGAGCCAGTGACACCCAGGCTGGATCCAGGCCCCAGGACGATTCATTTGGAATTGCAAAATGATTTTTTCAATGGCCACTTTCATATTTTGGAAAATTGAGTTTCCAGGTTATCTTGCAAAATGAGAAATGATGGCAACACTGAATCTGCATTTCCACAGGATTACATTTTTTATTTATTTATTTATTTATTTATTTATTTATTTATTTATTTATTTTGAGACGGAGTCTCGCTCTGTCGCCCAGGCTGGAGTGCAGTGGCGCAATCTCGGCTCACTGCAAGCTCCGCCTCCCGGGTTCACGCCATTCTCCTGCCTCAGCCTCTCCGAGTAGCTGGGACTACAGGCGCCCGCCACCACGCCCACCTAATTTTTTTGTATTTTTAGTAGAGACGGGGTTTCACCGTGGTCTCCATCTCCTGACCTCGTGATCCGCCCGCCTCGGCCTCCCAAAGTGCTGGGATTACAAGCGTGAGCCACCGCGCCCGGCCTAGGATTACATTTAACAACAGTTAAATCACAGTGCACTTCTTCAGAACCAGAGCTTTCTAGTTTGTCATAGTCCCCACCAGTCCCTCTTATTTTACACCTGCTCCACAATGCCCATCTCTAGTCCTAGCAAGCCCCTGTGAGCATTTGGTTTGGCCACTCCTGATCTAGTTCAACCTCTCCACCCCCCATTTAGGAAAGTTCACTTAGGGTGAGAGAGTTTAAGCAAATTCAGTTAGCAAGTTAAGAACCAAATAATGTATTACAGAAATCATAGCTATTATTGCAAAATCGTTTGTTAAAAAGAAAAATAATTTGGACCAGGATGCTAATTTTGTGATATCTTCTATACTATAGTTCTGCATCCTTATCCCTTGTCACTAACCTTGATGTTCATTTTCATTCCTCCACGACAGAGTGTTATTTGGATAAAGGAGGCACAGTGAGATTTGCTGAGTTTCACAGGGGCCAATCAAAAACACAAGCAAACAATTTTGCTCTCACAGTGACTGGATCTTATTTTAGCATTACGTAGTCAAGGTGTCTCATTTCTAACAAATACCAGAAATTACACTTGTAAATGGCATGTATGTATCTGCAAAAGAAGAGATTTCTCAGGCATCCGTAATGTAGATATTTAAAAGTTTTCCAGGTGATTCCATTTTTTGCCACCAGGTTTGGAAAACAATGATTTGGGCAACTGTGACATAATCCAGTTATCCTCCCTGCCACCCTGACAGATGGCATGATCATTTTAAAAAATGTTTTCAAGCTGGTTGAATTGTAAATAATTCCTTATATTGAGCTAAAATCTACCGCCTGCAATACCTGTCTTCTATCTACTTCACTTCGAAATCCATTGCATTTTGCCTGTCCCTACCCTATTGTCTCTCAACTGTTCTATAAGTGATTTGGTTTCTGCACTAAGATCCACTGTGGTCACCAACCTCAAGAGATAATAATGAGACTCATCCTCTATGGAAACCTTGTTCTCCCACAGGCATAGCGTTAGGGATTTTGGATCCCTTCTCTCATATTCTCAACAAGTTAGAGAAGCGGATTTTATTATCCATTCTTTAACTGCCAAAGCCGGAACTGGGACTGAGGCAATTATGCTAGTAAAACTATGTTGGCCTGGCACCATTTGGTGGCTGGATCTGGGCACTACATTTTTAAAAAATTTTTTTATTTTTAATTTTTGTGAGTACATCATAAGTGTACATATTTGTGGGGTACATGAGATGTTTTGATACAGGCATGCAATGCAAAATAATTACTTCATGGAGAATGGGGTATCCATGCCCTCAAGCATTCATCCTTTGTGCTGCAAACAATCCAATTACACTGTTTTAGTTATTTTAAAATGTACAATGAAATTATTGTTGACTACAGTCACCCAGTCGTGGGATCAAATAGTATGTCTTATTCATGCTTTCTATTTTTTTGGTACCCATTAACCATTCCCACCTCCTCTCAGCCTCCCACTACCCTTTCTACCCTCTGTTAACCATCCTTCTACTCTCTATGTTCATGAGTTTAATTGTTTTGATTTTTAGATCCCACAAATATGTGAGAACATTCGATGTTGGTCTTTCTGTGTCTGGCTTATTTCACTTAACATAATGATCTCCACTTCCATCCATGTCATTGCAAATGACACGATGTCATTCCTTTTTATGGCTGAATAGTACTCCTTTGTGTATATGTACCACATTTTCTTTATCCATTCATCTGTTGATGGACACTTAGGTTGCTTCCAAATCGTGGCTATTGTGAACAGTGCTGCAACAATGGGCATCACATTTTTTTAAAGTGGAAGCTCCCTGGTCTAGAATACTATCTTTCTAGGTTAAGGTTAATAAACAAGTCTTAGCATAATTTGTTTTAGACCTAACCTCATATCGAACCAGCTGGAAGGCGGACCTTGCAAGCTGTCTGCAACGGCTCACTGAGGACCAGGGCTTGATCCATCACATGCACCCACCTGTAAGTGTGGGGTGCCGGGAGATGAGTTTCTAGGCCCTTAAACATGAGGCAAGAGCCCTGACAGAATCAACGAAGAATAACTAAATATTTATTCGTGAGAAGCCTTCATGAGAGGCTGGATGGCAGACACTAAACGTGAGTTTTAACTGGTAAAGGATGCACTGTATGTGGAATGTGAAGAAAAAAGGAGAGGGCTGGAGGGAAACAAGCCTGGGATTTGTCTGTTTGCTTTGGTTTTGGTTTAGTTTGGTTTTTGCCAGGCCCTGTTCTCCTGTTTTTCTCCTCCATTGTCCATTTTAAAATACTAAGCAAATAAATAAATAATTTTAAGAGGAGCAGTAACCTGTAATTCCAGTGAATGCTCCCCCAAGTAAATTATAACAACTGCAGGGTGGTCTAGAGTGCTCAACTAACGTTCATCTTCTTTTAACATGTAATCATCTACAGGGAGAGGAGACGTCGTAAAACCTTATGCACTCCCCTGCTTGGGGTTTTGTGCCTCTTTGTCAATATAGTGATTAATTTCAGAAACTTCACAAGTTTTTTGTAGGATTTTATGTTATGATACACACCTTTTGGGACAATGATTTTTACTGAAAATAAGAGGTGACTTTTACACTGTTTAGAGGATGGATTCAAGTGTGTTGAACATGTTCTATCCCAGGTACTGTTTTAAATTCTATCAAACAGCCATTTTATATAATGCTCAAATGAAAATTGAACGTGAAGTTCAACTTATATTTTTATTTTTAAATAGCTGATATGAAGTGATTTCTTTTTAATTGAAAGTTATGTGATTTGATGATTCAACCTCAATAACAAAAACAAAGTCAGTTTGCAACCATTTGATTTATTTCATGTTTTGTCACCCTGCCATTATTAAATTAGTTCACCTTTTAATAAAAATAATTTCTGATGTTGAGAAAATACAGGTAAGTAGAGAAAAGCTTTATTAAGATCATCAGTATTAAAAGTAAATCCTTTTTTCTCATTAAAGGAGATACAGTCAATTTAATTAATGCACATTAATCCCTAGTTGACATTAAATTCATCTAAAAATCTACACTCATATAAATTATTAACACCAAGGCATAAAAAGTGTTTAAAATGATTAATATATAGATGAAACACATTTCTAGATGTTCAAGTGATTATATTTTTAAATGTTCTATAGATGAACTAATCATTTGACACAACTTCTTCTTTTGATTTAAGGGGAAAAAAAGACCAGAAAAGTATCTTTCCTAAGGAAAAAAAAAAGAACCCAGAAAATTTTACTAAATTTTAAATGTTGATTTAGAGTTGATATTTCTCTCTTACTTAAAATCATCATAGTGTGAAAGTCCAGCCCCAAATTATCTTTGCACTTACATCATTTAAATTCTTATTTTTGAAAGAAGGCTGTATTTTGTGTAACCTTCAGATGTTTTCTCCTTTACTTTTTCTAGAAAAGGAGAATTATTATAAACCAATAAAGAATTCACCCCAGCATTTAGAAAAATGATTCTGGATTGTAAAGCTGTTTTGTTTTAGAATATCTTTCTGTAGGAACTTAATTTAACTGGACTTTTAAAACATTCTGACCTCTAATTGTAAGCATATTCCAAGTGGCATAGTTTGTATTCTGGTTTTATCAATCTGTTTTCAGGCTATAGGTCACTTTACAAAGAATGTCGTCATGTATTTTAACACTAATTTCAAATAATGATCTCATCCCAAGTCCAGGCCAATAGGCTTATAAAAGTTTAACTTCGATTCATGAGCTCTTTTATATAGGGCTCAAATCTTCCACCAGGGCAAGACAAGCCAAACAAAATAACTGTCTTTTCAATGTACATTGACTTAAAGAACTTACCTTTCACATTAAATAACAACAACAAGAAGTAAACTTGTATTTTATCCAGCTTTTCAATTTCATGATAAGCTCTAGAGCTAATTAATTTAATAGACTACAAGATGCCAATTTTCTTTATTTACTTTTTTTGTCTTGATAAACATTAGTGTGCTTGAATGGACACCTCTATTTTCCTTGGAGTTTTAAAGCTTCCTTTCATGTGTGTGAAAAATGGCTAAATATGTCAGGGTTTATCAAACAGAGCCTTGCTTTTTTGGCTGGTCCCTTTCGCCTTATCTAGCAAACACATTACCCTCTCCATCAAAATGTGGTAGAGCAAACACTGCAGTGGGCCCGCACACATAACTAGAGCTACCTTTAAACAGCCTCTAGACTCTTTAAACTCAGCTAGAAAGCTGATTAGGTCCCAGATCTTTGGGTGTTATCTTATTTTCGATAGCTGTGCTATGAAAAGGCAATGAAGAAAAGCTGTCTAATAGGGAGGCACGTTAAAGTGTCTGCTTACTTAAGTGCTGTGCTTAAAAGGAAGAAAAAAGGGAACTGTGTAAACTAGTTTAACTATTTGCTAAATCTCAAAAGGAACAATGTTTTAAAAAATTTTATATGTGACTTAAAGGAGAACCATATTTTCTTAAATCTCAGCCTTCACTTACAGAAAGCAACACATCACCATTGTTTATTTTCCTGTTCAAAAATATTCTAATATCTTTGTTTAGGGTCTTTTGCGCAAGTTTGAAGAGATTATCGGTCCAAATATGAGAAAGTCAAATATTTATTTCAGGCCCATGGAGCAACCATGAAAAGACACAATAGGAAGTTATGTGTATTTCACTAAAGTTACCTTTACCTTTATTTGAAAGGATGAATTAATTAAGTAAAGAGTAAGAAAACAGCTACTACTGAAGCTGAGTTTAAACAGCTAAAATTCACTTTGTATATGAAACTGAGCAAGACAGATGACATTTAGGAAACATCTAAGCCTCACACAAACACCACCTTCTTAGAACTTCACAAATTTTTGGTATGCGCCCCAAGTAGAAACAGACTGTCTTAGAACATTGAACATGTTGAAAGGGAAACATGCGAGTAGGATGTGGAACGCTGATTTAAAGAGAGGAGGGGTGTGGTTCCAAGTGGCAAAGTTAGCATGAACACGTGTCAGAAAACACCGGCTCCCGTCCGGACTTGTTTGTGTGAGTTAGTTTGGGAAGTGACGTGAAATGAAAACTATGCATACCTGGGGTTCTGTGATCTAATGTAACAAAATTGAGTCATATTTTATATCCATGAAGGGTGACCTGGAGAGAAAGGGAGGGTGCTGTTAGCTGCCTTTCCAACACCCTGGTTTCACTTCAGCTGTGGTCTCAAGCTACTATCTAAAGTGGCAGAGCAGCTCAAAACCAGAGAGAAAGACACCCCATAGTTGAGGTAATGCTGAAACCCAGTCGAAACTGGTTTTGTCTTCATTACAAAAGCCAGCGTGAGGGGTGGGGATCAAACCCTGAAAGATTTTATTATTTCATTCCATTAATTTTTACATCAAGATCCTGGTTTAAATCAATATTCTAACATATTATCAGGACATATATCTTTCCATTCAAAATAAATTTAAACTTGGACAACCTAATAAAAGATAGTGCCTGGCACATATAAAACACACATCCTAAAACTCAGAGGATATTAAAAAATATGCTACAAAGGACTTAGGTACTTAGCATAAGGCAAAAATGAAGAAAGAGCATGCTGACATCCTTACCAAATAAAGTGGCTGGATGGCAAGTCACACCGTGGTTTCTTTTTAGGGGCTCTTGGTAGCTTTTTCTTGTGATTTGGTGTATAGACATTTTCACGGCATTCCCACCACTCCTTAGAGCCGCATTTTAGCTTGGCATTTGCGTAGAAGGCTATGTGGTTTATCTGAGGCTCAGGGAGCCAGGAAGAAAGACAGTGATCACTGCCCCTTTGGGGCAGTTTTGTAATTCTGATGCTTCAGCTTAGTGCAGATTTGAGCAAATCTGCAGATATTTGAACAAGGTCTTAATAGAAACACTTCAAATTTCAAGTTGACATTTTGAAGTCTGGTCACAACATTCTACATGATCAGAACAAAAACACTGTTGTCGATAATAACATTAGCAAGACATTAATGCCTACTGTAGGCCATCAGTAACAGCTGATGTATGTCTAGAAATTGCCACACACCAGGCACACTTTAAGAGCTTCACGTGAGTTAATTCACTTAATCTTGACAGCAACCCCTGCCGTAGGTAATGTTATTTTACAAGTTGAGAAAACTGAAGAACAGAGAAATTAAGTAACTTGCCCAGAGACACACAGCCAGGAAGTGACTAAACTTCAAAGAAGTTCATTGTATGTGTTTCTGTGTGTGAGCATGTATTAAATACGGTCAAAGTGTTTCCTTGAAAATAAGTAGAGCCCCACTAAATCAATTTGACTCTCCAGGAGACAACCTAGGAAATTCTTTTCTGCTTTATTATGGGTAATGTACATAATATTCTATTAAATAAATCTTATAGTTGGTGGCTTTAAAAGATTGATTTTCAATGCAAACTAATGATTTCTATTTTTTTTGGAAAATGATTACAAATAGATTCATGTGGTACCTCAAAACTTCTGTGATTAAAATGTGTAGATTTTGTACATCACAAATTGGTCTTTCTTTCACCTTGCTTGGTCTGCCTTAGTACCCCTGGCTGCCATTGAGTTATGGGTAAATATTATCCTTGCCAGCCTACCCTTTCTCTTTCTCTCTGAATATTGCACCTGTACTTGCTTTTGATTAATGGCTGGTTTCTCAGGAGAAAAGTACATCTTTCAGAGTTTTGTAATATTTTGAGCTTTGTCATCGAACATCATCTAAGGACAAATAGCAACATCTAGGGATAAAAAGAGTTGCTGTACATGATATTATCAGCAAAGAAGGCATACCATCAGAATCTCCCAACCCTCCCCTAAATAGGAGACAATAAGAGAAAGGCTTCAGTGCCAGCACAAATAAGGGATATTTGATAAAAGAAGATGTTAACTGGAATGAGAAGTGTGCATCACATTTGGTTGATGTCTTTATCGTCATTTTCAGGTGCACAATCAAGCCGAAAGATACGCTTTGGTGAATAATAATGTTCGAGAATGAAGAAGAAAGTTTTAATGAGATCAGTGTTGCCATCATCTCCCAATGTTAACCTAAAAGCTGAAGACAAAAAAAAAAAAAAAAAAAAAAAAAAGAGCTGTTTTAGATGTGTTGGCTTATTTGAGGAGCAATTATGTACTTAACATTTTTTTTAAATGCTGTGAATCTCCACCCTCCAGTGCAACATTATACACACATGCAATTAACCACCTTGGTAATGTCTTTCCCATCTGACCTAGAATGACAAAATAAGACTCTAATGGGCAAAGAGACACATACCGGAGCTAAGATTGCCTTTTTAGACTTCAAGAGTCTCTAAAAAACAAATGTAAAAACACCAAGCACAATAAATAGCATCTCTGTCACTGGAAATCAGCACAAGCTTGAAACTTCACTTTTGCACTCATAGAAAAAAAAATATTGCTAGCCAGAATAATAGCAATCCAAGATGATGCAAAGAAAAATGTGTCCCAATTTTATCATAGCAAATAAATTTTTAAAACACACATTAGTTGGTACATAAACATGTGCTCTGTTGGTGTTAACAAAAAAAAAAAAGAAAGGAAGAAAACTGTCAAGGAGATGGCTCCCACCTTTTAGAAATCTCACAGGAAGTAATTATTCATTGTTTCTGCACTAAGTCATGCTAATTTCAGGTCACAACTTTCAGAACTGCTAGGATATGCCCAGACCATTGGGATTATTTATTTGAAAAGACACAAATATTATGAAAGTTTATTTCACACACTGAACAGCTTGTCACCTGGAAAAAAAAAAAATCTTTCCTCGCCCATGGGGTTGGGAATGTGTAGGGGTAGTATAAGTCTAGTTTGCTGCCAAACAACTTTATGAACTAAATCCAAAGCAACCTCAGGAGAGAGTCTGTAAAAAAGAATCATTCTTTAAGTCTTTCTACTGCTTCCACACCCCAAGCCTGCTATTGAAAGAAAGAGGGTGAAAAAGAAGAAAAGAGAAGCCCACACTATTTGATATTGTCCCCACCACCACTCCACCCCCGTGCTACCACCACCTCCCCTCCCAGTTAAGGAAATGTTGCTCCAGCTATAGATTTAAAATGAATAATCTGATCTAACTTCTGGAAACTAGGGTAAATAAAGGTTGTGTGCCCTGTAATTATTAATTATACAAACGGAACTGTCTCCAGGGGCATTTAAAATATTTGGGGGTTGCAGGTGGAGAAAGGTTTCTTGGCAGTAGTTGTTCATTGAAATCTCTTACAGGATTTTTTTTTTTTTAACCTAGTCTGTGATGCAGAACCCGCTGTGCTAAATTATGAACCAAAGGCTTTGGGGTGGGAACAATCAATCAAAATACCTGGGGTAGTGTGTAATGTGCATGCTCTTGTCAGCGTGAACAGGCTGCCCCTGAACACAGTCCCCCAGCAGGTTAAATAAATATGATACCACAGACAAACCGACAGGATCACACGGCTGCATCAATCAGCTGTTGATAAAATACAATCTTCCTTTAATACACGCTGAGAAAGTTATTTAACACTTACAAAACCTATATCCATTTCTTGTCCTTTTTTTTTAAGTCTTCTTAGAAAGTGTAACTCTTTTAAAGGGCAAGGAGAAGAAGTTGCAAAACTGGCGGGGGTGCGGGGTGCTGATTTAATGGCGCCAAGGAAGGGTGAGGCGCAACTATTGAAGCAGGTGGGGGGAACAAATAACGGCGTTTGGAGGCAAGGGACTGGCCAGAGGGTAGGTGAGAATGCAAACCACACCTGAAGCTTTTCAACGGATCTTGAAACCCGTGGATACCTTGTTGGAACAATTCCTGCAGAGAAACCCCTGGTGTATTTCAATTCCTCTCTTAGTTCAGTTCATTGCAGCTCTGCAGTTTGCGTGCATCTGGAGCAGATGAGAAAACTATTCTGGATTAATTGGGGGAAAAATAACTGGGCAGAAAATAATTTAAAAGGGAGGACCCTCCCAGGGTGCCTAAGAGAAAAGCGACCACGTGGAGCTGGTGGTAAAAGGGAGATCTTCAATGACTTCCCACCGGTGAAACTTGGGGGTCAGTAACAAGAAAGTAGGAAGACAATTGCCCTGAGTTAGCAGCGAGGATGTTTGCGCCCGTGTGCTTTGTGGCTTAAGAAAAGCTCCCCGCTATGATTAAGGACTCCACTTTCCCCACTTGCAAACAGGCAAAAATGAAAGGCGTTGGTGCCAGGACCGTGTTGCGTGCTGGCCCAGGCTGAGCTCTGACTCCAGTCGATTTTGACTTTAACCTTCCGCTCGCGCCTGGCGTCTGCAGCTCGCTCGCCTTGCCCCGGTTTAACCCCAGGCTCCTCTCCTCGGCAGTGCGGCTCCGCGCGCCTTTGTGAGGACCAGATTGGGGGTGGCCGCGCGCTGGGGGAGGGCGTGGCACATCGAGAGTGGGAGAGCCTGGTAAACGCTGACAGACTATCTCTTAACAAGTGAAGATTAATGCCCCATCTAAAACTAAGCTCTCCTAAGTGCCGTCGGTACAACATAAATACTGAGAGTGGGAAAAGGCGTCGCCTGCCACTCAAATAGTACGGCTCTTTCCCAGTCTGTTGAAATAACTCGCCCGGGCAGCTCGAGGTGTTGACGGCCACGTTTGTCAGCGCGTCGTGCCCTCCTCGGGGGCGACGAGAGCTCGGAACTGATCCAATCTGGGCGTCCCCCGCCCCAGTCAGCGCAGCTCCTCCCAGGTCTCCACGAGCCTCCCCTCCGGTTTCCCCAAGATTCACGTCGGGGCAGAGCTGGGCGCCGGGGTTTAGGGTTCGAGAGTCCGCGGATCACTGCAAACGGGCGCCCCTCGCGTCGCAGGATCCCTCGGGCGGCCGGTGCCAAGTGGGCTCACATGGAGTCAGCTGGCGACCCCGGGACGCGGGCGGGTGGGGGTACCTGGCGCCAAATCCCGGCCCGATCCGCCCCCTCTGGCCCCTCCCAGGCGCCCTACCCAGCCCTACGCCCAAATCTGAGGCCCGTGGGACGGGCAAGGGGCGGGGAGGGATGGAGGTGAGAGTGGGAGGTAGTAATCTGGCTGCCCTGGTAGCGCTTTCAAGCCCCGAAATTCGCTTGGGGTTCGTTAACACACGCGCTTGGGGTGGTCCCCTCCCCCCGGGTACGAACCCCTCCTGCGACAGCGGCGGCCCAGGCTTGGGTGACTTGGGGAGGCGCTGGAACCCTTGTAACCTTTTTGGAGACTTTGCGCTTTCGAGAGCTCTTTACCTGAAACTGACACCCGCAAGCACTCTCCGGGGGCCTGTTGGGCAGATGGAGTGGCAGGGCCAGGCGGGGCCTGTTGGCGAGACACGGGGACATTTGTCATGGGTGACCCGGGGCCTCGGCTTCTGAGCCCACGCCGGCGCGGGGAAGCCCGCGCTAATGTAATAAAGCGAGAGCGACAAGAGGAAAGGCCTCGCTTGCCCCGGGGCCGCCACATGCTCACTCCGTTTTACTGTCAAGGCTGGTCGAGGCTGTGGCTTCATTTCATATTCCATTAATATTTACAGCAGCTATTGAATTTCCCATTACAAAGTTCACCATACACACTGCTAATATGAAATTTTAATAGTATTGTGCATATTATGAAAAGTCCCACCATTAAGAGGGGCGGGGGAGGGTCCTAGGGAGAAGTTGGCCTGGGAAGTTACCCACCACTGAACACTCAGAACTCCCCCCAAGCCGCCGAATGTATTCATTTGCAACTATTACCATAAAGATGTGAAACAGTAGGTATTTTATCAATATTGAAATCAAAAGCAAGTGAGGAAATGAAGAGTGTAAAAAGCAGGCTGACTAAATTGAGTTTGCGAAGTTCTGTGTGTGTGAGACGCTTTGCCCGCATGTATAGATGTTTCTGTCTTTCCACTTTACTAGTGAACAAGCAGAAGTATACAGGTTGTGTTGGGATCTGGCTGCAGTGGAGGCTGCAGGGCTGCCGGGACAGGCAGATGCGTGGCGGTGGTAAAGCCCCTGCCCTCTTCCCTCGGCATCCCTCTCCTTCCAGCCCTGCACCCACCTCCAGCCTTGGGCCCCAGAAATTCTCACAGCTCCAGTCCTGAAGGTGACCCCAGGGAACAAATTCTGCCAAGAACTGTGAATCACCTATTTCTCTCTCTGTGGTGTTCAACTTTTCAGGACTGGCACCCTAAGGTCAGGTGGTGTTTCCAGGGGTAGGATTTTCCATGTGATGTGCAGTCCTGCGGAGGGACTAACGCTAACTTGGACTGAACAGGGGAGGAAGAACAGAGCAAGAGAGAGAGAGAATGTGGCCTGGACACTTAGAAGTGTTTGTCCACAAAGCCCAAGCCCAAAGACTTGCTGCCTAAAGTGGCCCAGAGGTTGGCAAACCGAGGTGGAGTTAAATTTCTCTCTCCGTCCTTTCAAGGACTGTACAGTGAAGCCACAAGGTCAGGCGCATGGCAACTTCCAGCTCCAAGCGCACTTTGTGGCACAGAGGGGCAGCTGGGCATCATCCTCCTCTGCAATGCTGGCAGGCGCGTCCATGGGCATGCCCACCTCCTAGTCCAGTTGGAAGCCGGCCTGGAGCCATTCCACAGCAGATGTCCGATTGCCACTAGCTCTCCGAGATGCATTGGGCCTTCCCACTTTACCTGTAAGGACATTCAACTTCCTGGGAGAGCCAACTAGTTCCCATGCCTCTGGCTTTTTGCAGGTAACCTTGCCCTAGAGTTGGTAGATAAAATAGAAGGAAAGCACACTCATTTTGTTTGGGGGTAGGATGTGCTGTAATTTCTCTAGTCTGCACCAAGCTCTCACATCGCCTGCCCACCCACCCTCACACCATCCCCTCCTCACACTCCTCAGGGTGTAAATTAATGACAGTACTTTAAGCGCCACTGTGGTGTCTTAATAAGCTTCTATTTCCGCATTGAGAGGGGAATTTCTGAATCTTTAGGTTACTTTCCTGCTAAAGGAAAATGACAGTGCCAGAAGGTAAAGATGGGTGACATTTCCATAGGAAGATCTGGTGTAGATTTTTTTTCTGGGTTTTAAAAAATATTACTATTATTATTATTATCACACACCCCCCCATTTTCTTTGAGTTTTTTTTTTCGTTAAAGCCCCTAAATGTGTCATGCTTTGTCACATCCTCTGTGTGTGTTTTTAGAGAGCATTTGAATAAAAGGCTCGATGCCAGGTATTGGTGACACAGGGGGTGGAATTTTCAGCCGTTCCACAAAGAGTTGGCCGCCTCTATTTGCATAAGGTCAGAGTAGTGCTTCTGATAGAACTTTACCAGCATCTCTGTCTCTTAGCAACACTCTTGCACTCTTGGTCCCTGCATTAAATTGACTGGTCCCTTCCTTTTCTTCCTTTCATTAGGAGGCTTACAATAAAATGTCACCCTTCCAACCTGTGCCTGTCACCCAGTAGGTCATCTGTATCTCCCCCTTCCCCCTCCCCTTTCCTCCCCTCCTCCTCCCTTTTCTCTCCAGCTCCAATTAGACGATGAGATTATTCATTTGGTGGATTCCCAAAACAGTTTCATTTTATTGTGTTAATTAATATTAATACCATTTCTCTCTTTGTTATTAATAAAAAGCTATCATAAACACAGGCGCGATAAGGAGCAAATTGCCAGCACCTACCAAACAATGGGCCTGGAGAGGGGTAATAAGGAGAGTGGAGATAGAGAGAGCAGGGTTTAGGTCAGGCTTCCCACCCATTTAGTTGACGCGGGATTGAGCGCAGCATCGAAGCCCCTGGAAGCACGCTTGGAATATGCCAGGCAGCTCTCTTGGCTCTGGGATGGGAAAGAGTGACAGGATCCAGATGCTGATACGTGGTGTTAATGGAGGGTCACGTTTGGACAATAGTATCCATCACTTGCCTCCTGGCTCTTCTGTCAGATGGAGTCATTTCTGACTACTCCATCACTCAGATTTTGGATAGATTCAATTATTACCTTCACCTTGGCAACAGGATATACAAATCTATGCTCAAATGACTAAGTAATAATAATAGTTTTTTTTTTTTTTTTTTTTTTTACTGCACTTCTCGTCTTGTTCATTTTAAAGAAAAAAACCCTAAGGGTTTAATACCTTCCTTCCTATTTTATTCTGAAAACGTCTGCCCAGTTACTCAACACCGCAGGATAATGGCTGCTTAATTAGCACAAATGTTTGTCTGAATACCTGAATGATTATTGCTGATTTTTATAATATTACCAATGGCCCAAATTAAGTAGTCTGTGTATGTTTTCTAAAGTTTTGGAAGAGTCTAACTTAGAAAGGGTCTGTGTGCTGTCTTTATGGGGTTTTTTTCCCCTTTTTGAGAAGTGTTTGCAACTGAGTGAAAACAAGAATTGTATTAAAAAGGAAGGGGAGGAAGAAGAGAAGAGCTTATTATATTACCTTTGTTCATAAAGTTAAGAATTAATTTAAATCAAGTTAAAGATTAAAAAAATTAAGACACTGAGAAGTTCTGCCTGAAGGAAGTGAGAATCAGACAGATGCAGGGGTGGTGTTGAATGTGCTTTGAATTCCGTCTCTGCTTTCTTCCTGGACAGAGAAACTAACCTCCTTTAGAGGAGTGGTTTGTTTTCTATAACATATTACTCATCCCCTTGAGTAGTGCAAATGTTAAGATAAAGCATCCTGCCTTTCCCTGATATTTTCACAAAGCCCTCACTCTGCTTTCTCCTCTCTTCTTCCTACCCTGCATGCCCTGTAATTCTTACAGTGTGTTGCCAGAGAAATTTGCAGGTAATGGGGTCTGAGAAAAGCAACCAGGGTTAAAAGTCAACTAGCTCCTCTTTAATAATTCACGTGTCATATTTCTTCCAATATGTCAAGTTTGCTAAAGAAGATGGACAGGGGCTGATGGGCGGCTGCTTGAGTTTATTATTCCAAGCCTCAGAAGGGAGGAAAACTGTAAAAAAGAGACGCCCCCACTCTTCTTACAAAGGGGTGAAAGCAACCCAAACCTTCCTCAGAGTGCCTGGTCCTCTCTGCCTCACCTTGCCTTCCATCACTTCTCCAACATGCCAGGAAGATTTGCAAAGATGGGGGTGCAAAAAATATTCCTGGGAACTTTTCCTATTTTCAAGCACCCCACCTTACAAATTTGTCCTCTTTCCTCCTTACCAGTATGTTCATTCTTATACGCTACCAAGAGACAATTCTGTTCATATTTTTGTGCCACAGTATGGAAGTTGCTAGGGCAACTTCACTCACAGACAATGGCCCTTATTTTTACTTTCTTATAGATGACCTTTCTTCTTTTTACAACTGCTTTTTTTTTTTTTTTTGGCAGCATTGCTGGTGACAGTTTCACATGCCTTTGACTTAAATCTCTCTATTCTCTTTCTTTTTGCGAGGGTGTGGGGGCAAGTTTGAGATGTGTGGGTGTTTTTTTTTTTTTTTTTTTTTGGTTTGTTGGAGTTTTGTTTTGTTTGTTGTTTTACTTTCAACAATTTGCGGTTTCCAGGGAGGGGGAGAGACACGGTATGCATAGACAAGAACATGTGAAACCAAGGAAGTTTTAAGCATATTTGAGCTCGATTTTGGAGTATGAATTGATACATAATCAGATTTCAGAAAGGAAGACAGAAGACAAAGAGAAATAAAGACTGAGTCTTACCTGTTCAGATTTTGCCCAAATGTAGAAAGGAGGATTTTGCTCCATCCAGTTTGCATTTCACTATTGCTCAGGTTGTCCCAACAGAATTTTAAGGATCCCAGTTTACACAGATCAAGCCCAGGGAGGTGATTTCGTTTACAATTTCTCTCTCCCCATCTCTTCAAGAGCAAAATATTAGATGAAGGTGTTCTATCGTGGGAATTAAAACTTTTCCATGTGTTACTTATTTAATGAAAAAAAATCCTATAGTTTTGCAAACCTGTTTCCTGATTAGTGGCCCATGGATAGCCATTTGAATAACAACTATTTTCCTTTTTCCCCCCCTTTTTCTTTAGTTCTGAAGAATGTTAAAACAAAATAACACAAATCAGTCGTTTGGGAAATATAGTTTTATCTTCAAGTATAATTATCACTAGTGGCACATGACAGAAAAATAAATAGTATCTCTCATTCCATTCGTTCTGTGACTACAATGCTATAAAATATCTTTTATCTTTTTTTGCTGGGGGCCTTTTCCACTCACTTAGCTTCATGGCTTTTAAATTTAAGCTAAGTTTTTGCAGCAGTTGCTCTGCTCAGGATGATAAGGGCCTGCTTTTCGGGCTCAGTTGTTTTGATATGAACCTTCTCCAACTTCTGTCACAAATTCGAGATGGAGGTCTGTTTATATGTCTGATATAAGTTGTTGGGGGGAGGTGTAACGGAGAGTTCCAGAGGGAGAGCAAATAATTAAGGTTTATAAAAATCAGGCACACTTTGACAGGAGGAGAATAAATAGCTCTGAAAGAAATTTATAGTAAAAGATTGAGTCAGGGTTGGGAAAACAAATTTGTAGTGATTCTGGTCTGTAGCACAGTTGGAGGAGGGGGTGAAGTGTGTCCAAGATCACCACTCCAAGAAACAGCCTATTTGAAACGGCTATTTAAAACTTTTTCTGATTGCTACCTTTAAACCGATTAAACCAGCAGGCAAGTGCTTGAGCAATTTTTCAAACTCGGGCAACACCCAGCCCTCCTTCAGCGAATTCCTGATGAACACTAGCTGTGTATTTGCAATGTATCCACTCTCTCTCTCTCTTCAATGGTAGAGTTAGACAAGCTTGTTCACATTGTATTTGCATAAATTTTTTAAGGTGGGGAGAAAAGAGAACATGTAGTTTATTTTAAGCACTTTGCCATAATGTGCTATGTATCTGGCTTTGATTGAGCTCAAATCCTTCAAGAAAACGAACTTTGTAAGGAAGTTTGTTTGTGAAACTCCTAACCACGTCTTCTCTAGATTAGGGCGATGGAAGGGAATTGGGATACACGTATCACCCCTTTGGGAATACAAGGTTGCTTCCACACCCCCTTCCTCCTGCATTTCTCCGGATGACTGCCCTCCCTCCCCTCACTATGTTGACATCCTCAGGCCAGCCTGGATCCTGCAAGCCCCGCTGCCAGTTGGGATGCGGCTCTGTGTTCTTTTGGGGGTTCTCCGCCTCTCCTGAGTTCAGGGCAGGGCAAGGCTCTGCAAGTCTAGGCACTCACGCAGACAGAACTATTTTCCACTGCGGATGGGGTGATGAAAAGCATTTGAAAAGCTACCCTGCAAAATCAGCTCGGTCAGAGGGACCCTGGGCGGAAAACTGTTAAGACTATTGCACTGACTTAGCAGAAATCCCAAGAGAAGCTTCTCCCACAAGGCAGAAAATACAAGTCTTTGGCGGGATTTCATTTTTTAGATGAGAGGAGGGACACTCGGAGAAAAACCAAAACTAGTAAAAAATAAAATTAAAAAAATAAAAATAAGAAAATCCTCTAGCGGAAGAGCGTAGGAGGCAAGACCTAGAGTACATGCAATCCCGTTCTCATACAGATTCGGAAAGCCCCGGAGGCTGGGAGGGAGCGCAGTGTAGACTTCCTGCCTAGAACTAAAACACAAAGTAGCAAATTTGAGCAGAGGGAGTTGGCGCTGATTTTCTGGGACGATCTGCCGCTGTCCTGACTTAGGAGTTTCGGAAGAGGAGGCGGGGTCGGCTCCGGGCCGCGCGGGGCTGGTGGGCGGCGCGGCGAGGGCACCCCCGTCCTCCCCAGGCCGGGTTCAATCCCCGACCCGGCGTCATGCGGTGCGGCTCCCACCCGGCCGATCCCGCAGATCCTATCTCGAGTCCTGCTAACACCTATCATTTGACCTATCATTTGAAGCCATATTCGCACTGTCTTCCAAACATCTCGAGCATTTTTGATTCCGCTCGCCGCTCCTTCTTACTGAGTTCTCCGTGTCTCTCTGCAACTTGTCATAACCTATAATAAAATGCCTTTTCCGTCGGGAGTTAAAGTCCAGAGGGCAGCGGTTCTATTTTCAACTGACAGCCGAGAAAAGGAGCCGCGGCGGCCTCCCTTTTGTCTGCCTGGGGGTTTAACTCCTGCGGGACCGGCCGTAGAGATCGCGCCCCGCGCCGGCCGCCGGTTCCTGGGTCCGGGGTCGGGGGAAGCCGCCACCCTAAAGTCTACCCCGTCCCCAGCTCCCCGGCCCTGCCCCGCGGGGATTACTGCGGTCCGGGGCGCGGTTGCGGGAGAAAGTTCTGGGCCTCTGGAGCTGCATACACACGTGCTGCTCAGACGCGTTCCTCAAAACGAGAGGCGCCTATTTGCACTTGTCCTTTTTTTCTTCTTCTTCTTTTTTAACTGGAGGGGGCTTGACCGAGAGCAACACAAGGGATAAGTGAAACAGAAGACTGATACCAAGGTCACGTCAGCCGGCATCTCGGCGGCTTTTCACCGGGCTAGTGATGTAACTGGTTCAAACCATTTTCCTAATTAGCCAAACCCATCCTATTATTATTTTCATAAACCTGGAACTGAAACGTGAAGATCTGTTGGAGTTTTTCTGTCCCACGTGTGCACGTGAAGGGCTAACTCAGATGACTCTCTAATCAGATGGCCCGGGTTGGGGAGCGCGCAAATGCGGGGTTTAGTATCTGTCCCCAACCCTTGCAAAGGGATCCCGAGCTCAGGGTGTCCCACGGACCGCGTGGCCCAGGTGCGCAGTCCTCAGCATGGCCAAGTGCCCCTGAGCTGGACGTCTGGCTTGGCCCCCTCCTGACCGAGAGGTTCCTCGGTACCCAGGGACACCCCTCTCTCGCCACCATTACCTATTTGGAAGTTCCCCACCCCCACTTTCTTCTTACCTGACCACCCACAGAGAAGTCGCCTTAGAATACCCTGAGGTCTCCAATGGGAGCCTGGGAGTCTCCCAGACTTTTTTCATTTGTCAACAGTTTGTGACAGAGAAGCCATGGCTTTGATGTCACCCGATATTTGGGAGTAGGCGGGTAGGACCTGGGTAGGAATAAGGAGGCAAGCGACTGGGAGAGGGGAACCAGCGCTGAACCCCGGTAGCTGCCTTCCTGGAGCCTTATTTTGTCTTTAGTTTATTTAAAGAAGGAGGTGGGGCCAGGCGCGGTGGCTCACGCCTGTTATCCCAGCACTTTGGGAGGCCGGGGCAAGTGCATTACCTGAGATCAGGAGTTCGAGACCAGCCTGACCAATATGGTGAAACCCTGTCTTTACTAAAAAATACAAAAATTAGCCGGGCGTGGTTGCCTGCGCCTGTAATCCCAGCTACTTGGGAGGCTGAGGCAGGAGAATCGCTTGAACCGGAGAGGTGGAGGTTGCAGTGAGCTGAGATGGCACAATTGCACTCCAGCCTGGGCGACAGAGCATGACTCCATCTCAAAAAAATAAATAAATAAAAATAAGAATAAAAAAGGAAGTGGGGCAGCCCCTGATGGAGATAGTGTCAGAGTGTCTCCTCCCTGACGCTTAAGGCCTCACATCCAACCTGGGAACTCCTCTTGGAGGGTTCCAAAACGAGGAGGGAGGCTAGGGGATTGTTCTCATTCAGCCAACCATTGAAACGGAAACAGCCTATCCTGGCCTGGCTTCATGGCCCGCCACCCTCCCTTCTCAGGGCATCTTGCCCCAAGAGAGATGCTCACACTTTCGACCCGGTGCCCCGAATTCAGACCACCTGCCTCTCACACCTCCTTGCCCACACCTCTCGCCCAATTCACAGACTTTCTGCTAATTTCTTTCTGCGCTAGGAACTAGCAAAACCGTAAAAACAATACTTTCAAAACCCAAAACACATTCTATTCTCTAAAGGAAACCTGGAGAAATTGGCCAGCTGAATTCCACAGATGACTTCCATTGAGGGGTAGAGCGGGAACTGAGGACAGTGGGAAGTTTGTGTTATAAACTGTGATAAGAGAGGGAACATAGAAAGATTCAATTTGAGAGTTGTGGTTATTTTACATTCCTCCACAAAGAAGTCAATTCTGTTCAGTTAAAAAGAACAAACATTTCTGTTTTCTGCATCTGCAGGCAATGGTGAGATATAGTAAGGAGAAGTTTAATATCTGGAAAAATAGGTAGTAGAGGTTTTTGTATCCCCCAAAGAAGAAAAAATTAGAAAGAATATAGAAAAAAATGCATTTATGTTGGAGCAATCAGTTCAGAAATACTATACTTCATTGCTTATTGTGGGCTCTCATTTCTCTTTTTATTTTATTTCTGAAGGTTGATCTCCAAGTCTCAAGCTGGGCTCTTAATGTGGACATCTTAAAGTGGTATTTCACCATCAGTTTAGCAGGTGCTGCTGACTTTATAAAGACGATTATTTCTGTCCCCTTTATTCTCTGGAAAAAGCCAGAATCCCTTTCCCCTGTGAGACCTACTTTTGGAGAAACTATGAAGCTGCAGTTACTGAAAATGGTATTCTTTTAAAATACTGGTCAGAATTACTCAGGATATATTTGAGGATCCATTCTCTCCAGTTGGCTTGTAGATTCTATTCAAAGAGAACCTATTTAGGGACGTGTAAAAACCAGTAAATTTCCTGGTGCACAAAAGAAAATGGTGCTTTTTGCCCACTGCCTATTTCCACTCGAAAGTGAATAATGCCCCAGTTACCACCAGGCCTGACTTGATTTATCTTGGTTAATAGGATTAACGTGTCAGCCTCTCTCAAGAATTTCTAAATGGAGATCCAGAGTGTCACTGACTCGCTGGTGTCTTTTTTCCTCTCTGATGGGCATAATGACGCACCTACAAGCGGAGGGGCCTTTGTCCGGTGGGAGCAGGCAGATTATCTGTCTCCAGTGAAATAAGGCGTGATGCAGCTACCTTTGCCAAGACTCAAAGCCAGAACCCAGTCACTATAAAATAATTGCGTCACTACCTCACCACTGTACTGTCTGTGTTTCATTTATCTTTTGACTGTAATTGAATGGTTGAAAAGCAAAAATGTAGACAAATTCCAGCTGTATTGAGATCTGTTTCTTCCTTTACTACCTCGGCCCATCATTAGATACTTTCCCTCTCTGTGCAGGAGGTCAGAGTGTATAAATATAAATTGCATTTTGCATTACTTCTAGATGAGTGAAGCTGTCAAAGCAATAATATGAGCTTTCAGTCCCACATTCTACCATTTCTTTCCCATTTTTTGGCCAGGAGGTCATGTGCAAATTGAACGTGACAACCCAGAAGACATGTCCAACAGACTTGTATTGTTACTCAGTTCAGCCGCCTGGCTCACAACAACATTCAACCCACGTTAGTTCCCGGTCTTCCCCAGGCAGGAGCTTCTCAACGCAGGACTCAGGCTTCTCAGAAAGTTTACTTCAGTGGCAACAATTCATTTCACCTGAAAGTAGTAGGTGGCACTGACCTAAAATATTTTTCGCCTAAGATTCATGAAGATGTCATACTTAGAGGGACAAGGGCAGTATCTTATTAAACAAAGAACAAGGCGAAGGGCCAAAGAGCCCTGCAGCACACACACACACACACACTCACACACACACTCACACACACACTTACACACACACTCACACACACACTCACACACACACACTCACATACACACACACACACACACACACACACACCACGCACATGCATGCAGGAGGAGAGAGGAAGGTATACTGGCTTCTATCTGAAAGTATGAAAATTTTTCAGAATCCAATAGTGACGTGGTTGGAAATCATTTTTGTTGTTATCACAACAATGAAAATGTCATTTGGGAAGCCATCTTAAAATATGGATTGGCCGTGTACCCTCATTAGCAAGTTCTTGATAGCATTGTTTTAAGAACCCACTTGCATAACAAAAAAATAAAGTTCTAGCAGTTTATTATCACCGTCATTAAAAGATACCCCTCCCAAGACTACATTGTAGGGAAGGGATCAGAAACTTTCATCAATTTGAAGAAAGCTGAATGGCTTGGAGGATCAGTAATTGTCTATCGATGTGACCCATTCACATCTTGCCCAGATTGCAGTTAACGGAGAGCTGTTCTTCACTGACAGGGTGTTTGATGGTTTCTAGAAAATGAGTGGCTGTTTTCATTCCTGTTCCAAATGGACAGGTGTCTACATCAGAATTGGCAACCTGGTTGGCAGATTCAGAGTGGCCAAGGAGCAAATTGTTTATGGAGAATAAACTTCCCTCCCTCCTGTGATGACTGTGCACACGTGTGAGTGCTGGCAGTGGGGAGGAGGGAGAAGTGGAAACATTGAAAGTGCAAAGATTGATACAGGTCCATAAAACATAAAGAGGCTGAAGCCCCTTGGTTCTGAGTGGCTCCATGTGCAATTGCACCTCTCCTGGAGCCCAACTTTTGCTTATCCACATTGTGCTCTAAGTGCACAAATGAAAGTTTGTGAAAGGCACTTAGTTTCCCTTAGGATGCTCATATCAGTCTCAACAAATAAAATTAAATGAGGTTTTTTGCACTTGGTTAAGTCAGCAATATTTTCATTCATCTTTCTTGAAGAAAGTATCTTTATTTTCATTCCCTCAGATGAACTAAAAGTGCTTAAATACTGAATAGGAAGAAGAGGTAATTGTAAGAATCACCCTGGGAATGCCTAATCCAAAGTAGGAAATGGATCTCTTGTCTTCGGTGGATAAGGCCACATGTTATCACATAATACCTAAGGGTGACCATTAGATATACAAACGTAATTATCTCTTCTTTCACGTTTACACATAATCTTTACAATCTCAGGTTATTATTCATGCTAATGGTTTTGGCTTCCTGTTATTATAATGCAATATATGATAATACGCTTTTTTAAAAAAGTCATTGTAATACCCCAAGGTCTGATGTCTTTTATTGTCTAAGCTCTACTTTCACATGGATTAAAGTTGTGTTAAATTTTGGAAAATGTTAACAATAATAACAAAAATCTCTGTGACCATGAAACTAATGTTGTCAGTATTGCTGACACTGAAGAGAGTTGCCCTTAATTTTGGGCAACTTTTTATGGATATCTGTAGTTATTAGGAATGTTTAATTTTTCAATACTTATAATTTATGGGCTTCCAGTCATAAGATTTTATAGTTCTCCTCCCTTGTCCTAACATTTTTCTGCTCTTCTTTTTTTTTTTTTTTTTGAGATGGAGTTTTTGCTTGTCACCCAGGCTGGCGTGCAGTGGCACTATCTTGGCTCCCTGCAACCTCTGCCTCCCTGGTTCAAGCGATTCTCCTGCCTCAGCCTCCCGAGTAGCTGAGATTACAGGTGTGCGCTAACACACCTGGATAACTTTTGTATTTTCAGTAGAAACAGGATTTCACCATGTTGGCTAGGCTGGTCTTGAACTCCTAACCTCAAGTGATCCACCCTCTCAACCTCCCAAAGTGCTGGGATTATAGGCATGAGCCACCACACTTGGCCTCTTAATAAAATAATTTGTGTAAACCTGACATTAATTTTCAGTTCATTTTTACTCTACTACATGGCCAGAAATTATAGCAATGAAGACAAAAGACTTTGGAGTGAAGCTAACTCCCCCTCCCCTCTATACTGCATTCTGTGACCTTGGGCACATCATTTAATTCTCTAGGCCTCAGTTTCTTCATCTGTAAAATGGCAATGTTAATAGTCCTTATTTTACAAACTTGTTTGCAGATTTGTGACCTGCTTACCCAGTTGTTTGAAGATTTGTGACATGCTTTCTGTGTTTTAGGAACAGAGTAAGTTCTCAATCAGAGTTAAGCACCATTGTTGCTGTTGATGAAGGTGATGGTTTTGTAACCTCGAAGTGTCAATATCTTCATCTTCATCCATGAAACAGAAACAACACCACCCAAAGGGTTATAGACAATGTTGAAGTTAGTTAAAGAGTGTAACGCATTTGACATAGTGGCTGAAGCAGAGCCTTCAGTAAATAGGTGGTGGGTTTGTTGCTGCTTTATTCAGGGAACCAGTGAAAATCAATGAAGTGTTTGCTGTGGAAAGAAAGTCCATTCTTCAAGAGTTCCACTTGATAGTTCTTCAAGTTTGACTCTAGAGGCTTAGCTGGTAGAAAATGGCATGAATGAAGCCAAAGTTGAGAATCATGCCCGGTTAGCCTCGTTTGTCCTGTGACCACAACTCATACCAGCTGTCACATGAATTCACATGTCTGGGCAGTAGTGAGACACCTCAGCAAGAGTGGGTGGGAGTGGACAGCCCAAGTCCACATCTGTTCCTGAAAAATGAATTACATGAAATAAAACTCCCAGTACATGTTTTGCTGATCCAAAAACGTGTCTTAGAATCTGAAGGAAGATGTAGAGTTTAAGTGTAATGCTTACCTTCTGATATTATTAATTCACTTGTAGAGATAGAAGCACACCTTTTTTATATTTGCATTTGCATAGAAACGTTGGTGCCATCTAAAGACTTTTCGTTTTTTTTTTTTTTTTTTTTTTTTTTTTTTGAGATGGAGTCTCGCTCTGTCGCCCAGGCTGGAGTGCAGTGGCGCGATCTCGGCTCACTGCAAGCTCCGCCTCCCGGGTTCACACCATTCTCCTGCCTCAGCCTCTCCGAGTAGCTGGGACTACAGGCGCCCGCCACCACACCCGGCTAATTTTTTTTTTTGTATTTTTAGTAGAGACGGCGTTTCACCGTGGTCTCCATCTCCTGACCTCGTGATCCGCCCGCCTCGGCCTCCCCAAGTGCTGGGATTACAAGCGTGAGCCACTGCGCCCGGCCTAAAGACTTTTCTTAAGGGAACCCAAAGGCACCCTGAAGCCAGCAGCCTTCAGCCCCTGCAGGAAGAATCAGGCACTTCTCTGAAAGCTTTTTCTCTGCCTGGAAAAGAGCCATCAGCTTTGGCTCTTTGAGAACTTTACATTGAGCCAATAACAAAATTTTATTGAAGCCTTTGGGGGGGTCCATATATCCCAAATACAATTTCATGTTGAAAATAATATTCCATAGCTTCAGAAATCCCTTTGTATATCAGAGTTCATGAATATAATCTCCCTCTGGGGAGAAAAGGAAAGGAAAGTTTCCATTCTAAAGCTGTTTATGTGTAACACAGCTAAATAAGATTCTCGTCCTGACTTATTCTGTATTTAAAACCAAGGATTCCTCAACTGATGAGATAGAAAAATGGGTTGTTCAGAAAGCTCGCAGTTGTATCAGATTTGGGTGTGTGTGTGGATGTGTGTGTGTGTGACTTGTATCAACACTGCTCAGTGATGTTTAAAACCTCTAATGTCTTCAGTTCAGCAAGAAAGCCAAATGGAATTGGGTTTGATCCATTTTCTCTAAACATAGTTGCCGCATTTCTCTAAGAGTAAATTGGATTTGGTGAAGATTAAAAGGTAGGCAAAGAGAAGTAACTTCTCTACCAGTTATCACTGACAACCCATACAGCCAAGTGTTTGGCATGTGCCTGTTGTCTGTTTTTCTGGCCGTAGGGAGCAGCTCAAATGACAGGCACACAGATGGATGCATTGTGTGATTAATGGTGTCTCCCAGGCCTGGTGGAGGGGATGCAGGAAATGGTGGCATATATAAGCGAGTCCTCTTTTTGGTTTAGTGCTCCTTCCACGGTTTGCAGTAGAGAAGAATCAGGAAAAATTCCAACCTCATTGTTTGCTAGAAAATATGAAGGTACCCTTCTTTCTTTTTCTGGAATCACTTGCCAAATCCACGACTTTAATGGGAGACCACACCAACTTCCTGATTTGCCCATCAAAATTATATTCTCCCTCTCTCCCTCCCTCCTCCTCTTCCTTTCATCCTTTGTTCCTTCCTGCCTCTTTCTTTGTTCTTTTCTTTTTCTTTGCCTTTTTTTTCTCTCTCTCTCATACACTACCTCACCTCAGCAGCCTCAAAGTGGACCACTAGAGTAAGCTCTCTGTAAAGTCTCCGAGGAGTGAAAAAAAGTGTGTGGAGCTGGCCTGGTGTGGTGGCTCATGCCTGTAATCCCAGCACTTTGGGATGCCGAGGTGGGCAGATCACCTGAGGTCAGGAGTTTGAGACCAGCCTGGTCAACATGGCAAGACTCTGTCTCTACTAAAAATACAACAAAACATTAGCCAGGTGTCGTAGTGCACAACTGTAATCCCACCTACTTGGGAGCCTGAGGCAGGAGAATCACTTGAACCCAGGAAGCAGAAGTTGCGGTGAGCCAAGATTGTGCCACTGTACTCCAGCCTGGGTGACAGAGTGAGATTCTAAAAAAAAAAAAGCAAAAAAAGTGTGTGGATCTGGGAAGGGCAGGAGCAGGCAGCATGAAGGCCTAGGGACCCCCAGTCTCATTAAGTATATCCCCCCACCACTTTCTCACCAAAGGGGTCACTCTTGGGTCTGGTGCTTCTAATGTGTCAAGAATAAGAGATCATAATTTCATCATTAAAAATGGGTCAAACACAAGGCCATATCGTCAGGATCATACCCAAAGCTGAGATTCTTTCCTTGGCTTTACATTTTAATTTATTTTGCTTTTAGTTTCATTTTTGGAGACAGGGTGTTGCTGTTACCCAGGCCGGAGTGCAGTGGCAAGATCACAGCTCACTGCAGGCTCAGTCTTCTGGGCTCAAGCGGATCCTCCTGCTTCAGCCTCCAAAGTAGCTGGGACTACAGGTGGATGCCACCATACCCAGTTAAGTTCTCAAAATTTTGTATAGAGACAGTGTCTCCCTATGTTGCCCAGGCTAGTCTTGAACTCGTAGGCTCAAGTGATCCTCTTGCCTCAGCTCACAGCTGTGAGCCACCTCTCCCAGCCTAATTTATTTTGAATACCAAATATTAATAGAAACACTGAAATAGCTTTTTAAAAATTAACTTCTTTTTGAAAAGGTAATAGAACCATGCAAAAAGTAGAAAGGGGTGAAAATATTCTTTCAGTTCTATCTCCCAGCCCCTCTTACTCAAGTTCATCAATGTCCCTTTTAAAAAATCAATAGACTTTTTTTTGGTAAGGAGTTTTAGGTTCATAGAAAAATCGAATGGAAAGCACAGCGATATATATTTCTTCATCAGTTTCCCTTATTATTAACATTTTCCATTAGTGTTCATTTGTTACAACTGATAAGCCAATCTTGATACATTAATATTACTGAAGGTTCATAGTTTACATTAGGGTTCACTTCTTGGTGTTGTATATTCTGTGGATTTTGACAAAGGTATAGTGACATATATCTATCATTACAATATCATAGAAAATAGCTCTACTGCTTTAAAAATCATCTGTGGGCCGGACGTGGTGGCTCACACCTGTAATCCCTGCACTTCAGGAGGCCGAAGGGGGAGGATCACTTGAGGTCAGGAGTTCGAGACCAGCCTGGTCAACATGGTGAAACCTTGGCTCTACTAAAAATACAAAAATTAGCCAGGTGTAGTGGTGTGCACCTGTAGTCCCAGCTACTCGGGAGGCTGAGGCAGAAAAATTGCTTGAACCCAGGAAGTGGAGGTTGCAGTGAGCCAAGATCGTACCACTGCACTCCAGCCTGGGTGACAGAGTGAGACTCCATCTCAAAAAAATTAAAGAGAGAGAGAGAGAGCAAAAAGTCCTCTGTGTCCTGCCTGCCTACTCAACCCTCCCTTCCCTAAAACCCCTGGAAACCACTGGGTTTTTGTTTGTTTGTTTGTTTGTTTGTTTGTTTGTTTTACTGTCCCTATAGTTTTGCCTTTTCAAGACTGTCAGAGCTGGTATCATCCAGTATGTAGCCTTTTCATATAGGCTTATTTTACTTAGCAACGTGCTTTACTATTATTATTATGCCTAAGCTGTGCAAAAGCTCATCTCTTTTTATTGATGAATAATATTCCATTGTCTGGATGTATCACAGTTTGTTTATCTATTTACCTATTAAAGGACACCTTGGTTGCTTCTAAGATTTGGCAATTATGAATAAAGCTGCTATAAACAATCATGTGCAGGTTTGTCTGTGGACATAAATTTTCAACTCATTTGAGTAAATACCAAGAAGTGTGATTGCTAGATCATATCGTAAGAGTATGTTTAGTTTTGCCTTCCACCCCAATGCCCTTTTCGGTGGTTTGCAAGTACACGTTAGCACAATAGGTACTTAGCAGAGATGGAGATGCAGACCCTGCCAATAGCTCCAGATGGACACCAAGGCAAGCGCTGCCTCCATCTAGAGGAACATGGGGGTCACCGTGAGGAGCACGAACTCCATCGGGCTACAGGGGAGCTTTGCGATTTCCTTGGTCTGCGACCTCAGGCAAATTGCTTACCTTTTTCATGCTTTTGTTTTCTCAACAGTAATTGGGCTTGGTAATAGCACCCAGACAGTAGGTTCTGAGAATTACCTGAAATATTCCATGCACACCTTAGTGCAACACTTGGTACAAATAAGTGCTCAGTAAATGTTAGCAATTTTTATATCATAAGACATAAACCAGCGTTTTTTCTCCCAAAACAGCCAGTGCGTTCTTTAGAGAGAAATTCATGCGATGGTGCATTCAGGAGCACCTATGACAGAACAACTAGACACACTGAGGAATCTGGTGAGAAACAAATGTGTAGCAGTTAAAATAAAGGAAAATTAAAACTAGGAAGAAAATGTCCTTAAGTGAAATTGCTTCCTCCTCGGAGGTTGGAGTCCACGGTATAAATTTCGCACCCCACTCTTGACCCTGGTTCCCATTAGAGACTTGCTGGCTCAGGACCCCCTAGGATCAGTCCTGGAGACTGTGAGCTGCCGTGTCTCTGGTGGTCTGCCAAAGTCTGACCCCAGACACCAAGGCTAGCCTGGCACCCCCACACAGTGAACAGCCTCCTCACCCCAATGGCCTGGCTGACGCTCGTGTTTTTCTTTTTCCAGGCAACTCTGCAGGCAGGTGGGAGAAAGGACATAAAGCCATCCATGTGATTTTAAAACAATTTATTTGAGCGGTTCTTTTGCAACGACATAATGATAGATGCTAACAAAGAAAAATAAGTGCACCATGGCTGTATCATTTTTGTATTGGATTCATTTTGGAAATTAACAAGTAAACAAAAGAAACAATTTTTCTCTGGAGCATCCCTGATTAGTAATCTATGGTTCCCTACAATGCAGACACTCCATTGGAAATGGAAACATTTGAGTTTGTCTACCAGCTGAATTGCCTTCATGATATCAAATAACTAGTTTTCCTGTTTTAACTGCACAGGCAGGGCTTAGGTGTCAGGGGGTCAGAGCATATGGAATTTTTTTTTTTTAACTAAGATAAACAGTGAAACCCAATAACTTATGCAGGGCAAGTGGCTCCAAAACAGACACTCACTAATATGAGTTATATCTGCATTAATAAAGCGTGGCACCAAGGGCATATTTGGATCAAAATATTTTGAATAAGCGCAAAACTAAAAGATGACCGAAGAGCTCAGAATTCTGCCTAGGAATTACAAAGTAGGCTTGAAAAGTTGAACTGTAGGGGACAGGGGTCTGCAGGCATCCCCCAAAGACATGACTACAGCCAGGTTTTAGGATTGTTCAGATCATTAGTCCTGTGGGAAGAAGAATGGAAAGAGGGCAGGGGAGCTGAATGAGCAGTCTTTCTTGTTTAGCCTCCTTACCCCACTCAGGTGTCCGTCATAATTCCTGGCACAATTCAATAGAGAGTTGTGAGACAAAGGAAAGGAAGAACAAAGGAAACAAGAAAATAATCAATCCCAAGGACAGGCCTCTCACCCTAAATTTGCTTTGAGTGTAATCCAGCCCAGAAAAATTTCTCTTCGTTTCTAGAACATTCTGTGCCTTAAGGTTCAGGCTTGTGAGTCTGGGTTATGACTAACGACAGTCTCCAGAATCAGACTAACTCAAAGTGGGGTCTGGGATTCACCTTTCACTAACCTTGTGAAAGTTCTTCCCTAAGGCTCAGTTTCCTTGTTGTGAAATAGAAATAAGAAATGTGAAATAGGAACATAATATTGCCTCCAGATTCTGTAAGGATTACATACAATAATAATGCTTAGCATAGTCTAATGCATAGTGAGTGCTCGGTCTAGGTCATTATTACATTATTGCTGTCATCATTGCTATTCTGAACCATTACCCCTGTTATGGAATGTTTTTCTATCTGAAACCGGAAATAGGAAAGGGATTAGAGGCAAGGTTCAGACATGGACCCTGGAGCTGGGTATTCTGGCATCTTAGATGCCCTCAGCTGTGCTGGATCAGCCATTTAATTCAGTTTTGAGGACTTTCTCTGCAAAAGACTCCAAAAGGGATTCTGGGGAATATGTAGGGCTACAGGGGAATATGGTGCTATCCAGGCCTGATAAGCGCATTACCCGCCCAGGGTGATTCCACAAGCATTGCTGTCCAGTTCAAGTTGCTGTTATGTAAAGTTCACTTCAAAATAAAAGACGGGCCTCTTTGAATCTGAATTCACACATATCATCCTGACCCTGAGACCAGCCTGGCCAACATGGTGAAAACCCATCTCTACTAAATACAAAAAATTAGCCAGGCATGGTGGCACATGCCTGTAATTCCAACTACTTGGGAGGCTGAGGCAGGAGACTCACTTGAACCCGGGAGGTGGAGGTTGCAGTGAGCTGAGATTGCGCCATTGCATTCCAGCCTGGGCAACAAGAGTGAAATTCTACAAAAAAAAAAAAAAAAAAAAAAAAAAAGTGCTACAGTCAGAAACTGGATGATGGCTGAGGAGCCTACGCTGACTCCCTCAGCTAAGCCCCACAATATATCCCTACCTTTGCAAAAGAGAATCTGTATGTTTGATCGTCCTTCTAACCATTTCACTTTGTTAGCCCAAACAGAAAAAGACATCGAAGACTCAACTAAGAGAGATAAGCAGATAGTTGATTAGACTTGAAATTCAACTGATTCAGCAAGATTTAGAATGATTTGGGAAAAGGCGACGGGTCCAGACCACACTCTTTTTAGAAGCAAGTCAGGCCTCCATCAGACAGAGCTATGCCCAGCTCTGAGGAGGCCTTTTCCAGCAAATTTTCTTCCCCACTTGAAGCCAAATGTCCCTTGGTCTGCTGTCAGTCCTGGAGATGTGGTGAAGGAAGAGTGGAGGGGGATTGGGCTTTTATCTCTCCATGCAATCAGAGCCATGCAATTATCTTTCTGCACTAATAGAAGGATGGGCAAAGAGAACATGACCCCAACCTTTAATTTCCTCTCATTGTCAACAGAGTGACCCTTCCCCTGGGTGGGAAATCTCAAATTGCTTAATTTTTATGACTTTTATGGCTTTGGCTACCAAGTGAGAAAGTGAGAGAGAGAGCGAGAGAAAGTTTAAAAGTATTAAGGCCGGGCGCAGTGGCTCATGCTTGTAATCCCAGCACTTTGGGAGGCCAAAACGGGAGGACAGCTTGAGGACAGGAGTATGAGGTCAGCCTGGGCAACCCCTACCTGCAAAAAAAAAAAAAAATTAGCTGCGTGTGGTGGTGCATGCCCATAGTCCAGGCTACTTGGGGGGCTAACACGGAGGATCACTTGAGCCCAGGAGTTTAAGGCTGCAGTGAGCTATGATTGTGTCACTGCACTCCAGCCTGGGTGACAGAGTAAGACCCTGTCTCTAAAAACAGTTATTTTAATTAAAATTAAAATTTAAAGTATCAAGTACCTGAAAAAGTGTTTTCTATGTTATCCCTAAGTTGTATGTCCCTAATGCTGAGAGGAGAGCCCGAAAAGACAAATCTCTCTGCACCTGGTCAGCCTCTTTGCCAATTCACAACCCCAGTAGCACTCAGCTCATCCCACTGGAATGCCCATGTCACATGTTCACGTCCTCATTTAGGGAGAGGGGACAGGGATGCAGACATTTAGTATATTCTTGAATTTCTAACTTTCTCCTCTTTGGAGTTCTGTAGCTGTGTCAGATAATTTTATTATAATGATTCCAATTGTACCTAATCTTCACTAGATTTAGGAAAAAGAACACCCTCTCCCCCCCAACTAGGTTTCTGAGTTCTGGCATTAGTTTTGTTTTCAGAGTAATGACCAGTACTCCAAGCCTGGATAGTCTTGCTGGAGAACTCTCCACCTGGAGCCCTGCCCATCAGCCCTGCGGGAATTCCTTCAGCTCCTCTGTGATGAGCACCTTCTGGTTTGGGGATGATTTCTTTATCTTCCCCTAATTCGTTCCCCTGGCCACTTCCACCCATCTTTCACACACTGGCTTTAGCATCATTTCCCACAGGAAACCCTCACAGCCACACATGCTCCTTGTCCATGCATCTATGGCTCCTCCTGGATGACTCCTAATACACATGCTTTTTAAGGCTGCCTGGTTCTGCTCTGCAAGTTCAGGGACCATGTCTATCTTTTCACTGTACCCTGGTGCCTAGCACAATATTTACACCTGGGAGGGGCTCAATAACCTTTGATGACAGTGAAAAAAAGAAGGAAGAGAGGGAGGGAAGGAGGAAGGCAGGAAAAGAGGAAGGAAGGGAAGGAAGAAGGTAGAGAGGAAGGGCAGAAAAAGAGATCAGAGTGGGGCGCAGTGGTGGCTCAAGCCTGTAATCCCAGCACTTTGGGAGGCCAAGGCAGGTGGATTACCTGAGATCAAGAGTTTGAGACCAGCCCAGCCATCATGGCCAAACCCTATCTTTACTAAAAATACAAATAAATAAATAAATAAATAAATAGCCAGGCATGGTGGCATGCACCTGTAGTCCCAGCTACTTGGGAGGCTGAGGCAAGAGAATCGCTTGAACCCGGGAGGTAGAGGTTGCAGTGAGCCAGGATCATGCCACTGCCCTCCAACTTGGGTGTCAGAGAGAGACTGTGTCTCAAAAAGAACAAAAAAACAAAAAATAAATAAAAGAAAAGAAAAAGATCACTGCAGAGCCATTCCCAATTGGTCATACCTAAATATGCGATCTCTCGTTCTTCCCCTTTTTTCTCTCTCCTCATTCTTCTTCTCACAGAAACTCCAAAATTAAAATAAAATTAAAACGAATCTGTCTGTGTATACCCCAATTTGGTCTTTATTGTGGGGTTTTTGTTTGTTTTTGTCATTCTACACCCTGCCTCCACAAACTCAAGTATATTTCAAAGCCAATGTACTGGACGAGTGTGAAGCAGCAGGTCCCTCTCACACACATCCCAATAAATAAATGACAAGATCTGTTTTATTGAAATATGATTTTTTAATTTAGGGCTTGAAAATCTTACGAAAGTTGTTTTAAATCATCAAATAATTCTATCTGGACAGTGACATTGCAAAACTAATAAAATGAAAACACTAGAAATATTTGGAGATGCAGGGAGATGAGGCTCATTTTGGGGCAAATGTGGAGAAAACGTAGTATCTGGATAGTTAGATGTTTCATTTAGATTTTTGTTTCATTAGCAACTAATGGTTGAGGTGTCTAGTTATTTAATAAAGTAGAGGTGTATTTCATTTAATAAAAAGAAAGCTTCTCTTCCTCCCCAAGCAATGCAGAAATTGGAACAAAGATACACCAAAGCCCTGTTAGGACATTTTCCATGGGATTAAAAACAAATCCCAAACTGTACAATGCTGTAAGAGGGGGACATTACGCTGTATGTAAGTGTGACTAGATAAAAATCTTTCAAGGAAACTTTCCGTTGCTTTGGATGAATTTCCCTCTTTTGTGAAGAGAAATCAAGAGAATTTTAAAAAAGAAGGAATATAATACAATAGCATTATAGAACAGAATAATACATGTTCACTTGGATTGGCGTCTTCATCTTTCACTTCTTCACCTTAGGAAATGTAGTGCAGGAATGGCTGAATTCCAGGGCAGGGCAAGAAATAAAGTGCAGTGTAGATTCGATCATGACAGGAGATTTCAAAAGTCAGAATTACTAAGCCTGGGCTGAAAAATAAGACAGATTTACTTAGGCATTAAAGATATGTACTAGGCAGTAAAACCGATAGATCCTTATTACATTGTCCCATAAGAGACTGGGCCACTCAGAGAAGTTAATGCTAAGGAAATTTAAAGCAAGTTATAGGAAATACTTCTTCTTCACTTGGTAGAATTCATGCTGAGGAATTTGCTGCCACCGGCAGCCATAAAATCAATCACTGAGTTGGATTTTTCAAAGGGCCAGGATAATGTATGACCTACTCTTCTGGCTAGTTGGGGAGGACAGAAGCAATCAATTCGCCTGCTTCTAGGAGATCACAGTTGATTACAAGTGGGGTCAGCAAAAGGATGTCCCCCACACTTGATCAGGATAATTAAAAAGTGTTTGCCCGTGCTCACAGGTCCTAGAAGAAGACTGGAAATAGGATAGGATCAAATGGCCTGATCCAACTTGACAGCTTTTTGACCAGAACAGAGAATTAAGCAACAAACACACACGAAAAAATCAATTCCAGCAACAAATTAAAGATGTTCCTCAAATATTTTTTCATAGAAGCAATTTTGTTCCTGGTAATAGAAATATTACACAGTGTTTTTGTTTTTAATCTCACTCTCCAACAAGCATTTTCAAAGTGCATCTGCCAAACTTGAAAACAGCTAGCATGCATAACTTTCTTTTCCCCAAAAGAAAGCAGAGGGTAGTTGAAAACTTGTGACTAAACTGCAAATATTGGCAAGGTGATGTTAATTTTGATGTTATGTTGAATGTCAGTAGGAAAGTCCTTTGATAAGGTCATCACAGTTTGAATTCAGCTTTTTTGTTGTTGTGTTTTAGCTATTATCTTCCCCATTTCTTTAACTTCTTTTTCTTTTTATGAAAATAGGATAAGGTCGCCAGGACTTCACTTTATGCTACTGCAAGTGCATCAAAACCAATATTGTGTCTTTGGCATTCGAATCCATGAACTTCTGAAAGAGAAACCAAAAAGCCATGTCAGGTATGGTTGGAGCCCGCATTTTCATTTGGGAGCAGAAGCATGTCACATAGTCTTCTAAAAAGAGAAATTTTGCTTTAAAAATGACACAACAAAATAAAATGCTGACTAAGTCATGGTAAAAAGCAGTCTTTGAATTTGAATAAAGTGTAGCAGTGCTGCAAAGGCAAAGAAAATGTTTCGTTTACACTTCTTGAGAATCAGGAAGCGTTACAGACTTTAATGGACAATGACCTGTCTGATTTCATTACCCATGTTAAAGAGAAAGCAAAAGTAAAGATAAGGAGAGTCTGAAATCTCTTCCATGGTAAACCACCACAATTTGCAATAGCTGTTATAATTTGTAGCTTAAAGACATGCTTATTTTGATAAGCATGTTTTAGTGAAACATTGTCCTGACTGCTCCACCATTGCCTTCCACCACCCTCCCCACCCCACAGAAAAGAGATGGAAGAGTTGCTCTCTTCATGCAAATGTCAGGGGAGTGCTCTATGGTTGCCATGGCACTGTGCTGGAAGCTCTGCAGGGCATTCCTGAATCCGCTCACAGGACACCTAACCGCTACAGCCTTTTTTGTGGAGGGGGACTCTCTGGAGCCAGACCACCTGGGATCCAGTCCTGGCTCTGCCTCTCATCAGCTGGGTTTCCCTGTGGAAGTCATTTACCTCCCCTTGTCTCAATATCCTCAGCTGTAAAATGGGCAGAACAACATTGCCTAAATCATAGGATTGTTAGAAGTTTAAATCACTATAAAATAACTAGAATTGTGCCTGGCACGTTGTGAAGTGCTGAGTCATTGTTGCTTTCATTTAGTCCCCAGAAAGCCCAGTGCTAAGGGAACTTATCTTTCCACTGGGAGACAGAGGAACAGTGGGGTCACTTCCACTTTCATGGACTGGGGGGTAGGCATGGGAGAAGTTTTCACTGTTATATTCTTTCCCTATTTTGGCCCTAACTCCTTATGCCCCTCTCCTGCCAGGTTTCTCCTAGAATTCTGCACACCATAAACCAGCCAAGTTCACTCCATCCTCACAGCCGTTGCATCTTCTCTTTGGGCCTGAAATAGTTGCCTCTTCCCTCCTCCCAGCAAACTCTGACTTGCTAATCCACAGTCATTGGTCAGCCCTCTGCTTAGATGTCACCATCTCTGAGAAGAGTTCCCACAATCTGAGTTCGGTGCTCCTCATGCATGTGCTCCCATTCTCCCTATACTTCCATCACCATCCTTCATTGCCTGTTTACTTTTCTGTATCCACCATGAGAGTGCAAGCGCACTTGGTAGGGATTAGGTCTTGCTCTTTCACTGAGTTTCGATTCTGACAGGCTGTTCAATGGTCCTGAATGAATGAAAGACTCAACCAAGTTCAACAGGAAAGGCTGCACCTTCCCAGAACACGCCATTTTCATTTGCCTTGATTCTACAAAACCACCAGGGTCTACCCAAATGAAATTGATGTTTTGACCATTACTGTATTCAAAGCCAACATTACAGAAGAACCAGTGTTGGAAGTATAAGGAAATGATTGGTTCATCTCTAAAAAAAATAACACTGGGAAAAATTCATAATGCACTAAAACCGTGGAAAGTTCAAAACAAAGTAAAATAGGAGAAATGCTTTCATTGGAGCTTATTTAGTCTAAGAAGAAAGACTCAGATGGGTGTTTTTGTTTCACTGTTTTTAACATGGCTATATACTTCATTATTTAATCAAATTGTCGAGTTTACATTTCTCTCTTAGAATATACCAAATACTCTTACAATCTTTGGAACATATATAACATATACTTGGCTTTGTGATGGACAATCAGAATGGGGAGAAAAACTATTAGAAGGCAAGCTTAGCAAGGTAAACAACTGATTGGGGCAATTCACCCTTGCCTCCTACCCATGCTTGAAAGATGTGGTTAATATAGGCAGAAGCTTTGCACAGTACAGACGAATGATTCAGTTCTTCATTTCTCTTTGTGAATGCAGGTTGAATCTGGATTTGGACATATACAACAACAATAACATAACTGATATATTCAAGCAGGAGAGATCTAAGAGGTCCTGCCAAGTGCCATTCATGTGTTACTTCATTTAATCATCACAAGAATCCTATGAGGCAAAGAATGATTTAACAATATAGATGAGTAATTTGAGGTTTTTGATTAAGAAATCTGCCTGAGGTCACACAACCAGCAATCAGCAGAACCAGGCTTCAAACCTGGATTCCAGAGTTTTTCCCACTCACTTCTAGCCAACACTGCCACTCTCACCCAAACTCAGGCACCTTGAGAAAAACCTGAGGTCTGGAATCTGAAGACTCACATTAATTATTGCTCATATCAGCTTGAGCAGTTCACCTCATCTCTCTGGATCTCTATTTCATCAACTATGATATGAGAATAATAATATAATCTGCCCTACCTGCCTTCCAAAGCTTCCGTGATAATAAGTGAGATGGTTTACGTGCCAGAAGTTAGGAAACAGGAACGTGTTATACAAATATCAGTTGATAAATTTTATTTAAAAGCATAGTCTGGGCCAGGCACAGTGGTTCATACCTGTAATCCCAGCACTTGGGGAGGAGAACAGATCTCTTGAGCCCAGGACTTTGAGGCCAGACTGGACAACATGGCAAAACCCTGTCTCTACTAAAAATACAAAAGATTCACTAGGCATGGTGGCACATGCATGTAGTCCCAGCTAGTTGGGAAGCCAAGGTAGGAGGAGCAATGGAAGTCAAAAATGTAGTGAGCCATGATTGCGCCACTGTACTCCAACCTGGGTGACAGAAGCAAGACCCTGTCTGCCAAAAAAAAAAAAAGAAAGAAAGAAAAAAAAAGAAGCATAGTCTGTTGGGAGTATTTTACTTGTGACAGTTGAAAATCTGTTTCACCCAAGCCAAATATGATCAATAGATGATAGTGATGGACTTTGCCCACACAGATTAATGGATGTGATTTGAAGGAGGAAGTGGCTGTCCCATAACCATACACTCCAGGCTTGAGGAAACAGTAATTGCCACCTGTAGAAAAATAGGACACAAAGACAGTGTTCCCATTCTAAACATAGTTGTGCTTGGAATCAACACTGCTTGCAGATTATGCAAAGGTGAATCACAGGGATTTCCCGGGAGTTAAAAAATAATCTTATCTAAAGAACAGACCAGCATCTTTGCATCCATATATTAACAAATATCCAAATATTTATTTATTTGTAGAACATTGATCACTGACAAGTTTTTAAGATTTTGTTTTATAGCCTACATAACTTCTCTCCACCAATATATTTTTCTGTAAAAATGCCGCAAAAGATGTTATCTAATCCTGCTACATGTGCAAAGCTCTGCGGAAATGTAGTGTTAAAGAGAAGGTAACTTGAAAACATTTCATCTATCAGATTTTTCCACCCGTCCTTAGCATCATAACCCTCTTTGCTTTCAGTTAAGTAAAGTCAAGTCACCCTTGGCTATAATAATTTCTGTTCCCTCCTGCATTTGTTGAGTACTGAAGCATGTAGTTGAGTACTAGAACAGATATCTGTAATTTTTCTCTGTCCAGCATACATTCCCTGTTTATATAGCACTTTGATTTTCCTTTAGGATACCATTCCCTTTCTCCTTTTTTGGTCCTTCCTTAAGGTTTAAGTGGTGCTAACTCCACTGATTGTTTCCAGCAGTTGGCAGGTGACCTAAGCCCAGCCAATCAGAATGATGGTAAATTTTTTCAAGCCTGGATATGTTATCCAATCAAGACCTATGGATATCAACTCTGAAATGTTTAATGCAACTATCGAGAAAGAGGCTAAACTAGTAGAATATAATCTGAAATGTTAGTAGCCATCTGCGCTGACATTTGAAGAGAATCTACTACAGAATGAAGCCAACACAAAGAAAAACAGAGCCAAGAGATGAAAAATAGTTTCCTATTGTATTTGCATACTTAGCTCTTTCCCTGATCTTTTCCATTATATATGCTAATACATTCTTTTTTAAATTAGGCCAGTCTCTAGTGAGGTTCTATTACTTGCAACTGAAGGCAATCTCACTAATCTAAAATAATTTATCAGTTGTGCAAAATTCACAGTTGTTACATTTACAGTCTGTCAGGACCCCGATAGCTTCTAAGGGATAGGGAGTAGAAATAGAAAGAAAAGATGTACAGCTGGATTTTCTCCTTTTGTTTCACTTCCTTCTCTGTTCCTGATCATCTCAGTATGTTGAGTATTTTATACACAGAGCACATGTAATATAACAACTTCTTTCTGTTGATTATGGCAAGAAGTCCAAGCTGGAACTCTCCATTACTCAATCCCACCACACCCCAGGTTTCCACAGCTGTAGCTGAGCCCTACAACTTCATCCTCACCACTCACACCACCTTAGAGCACTCTGATTGTGCTTCATGGTAGACAATGAGGCCATCTATGACATCTGCCATAGAAATTTCAATATTGAGCACCCAACCTACACTCACCTTAACTGCTTTATTAGCCAGATTGTGCCTTCCATCACTGCTTCCTTCAGATTTGATGGAGCCCTGAATATTGATCTGACGGAACCTCAGATCAATCTGGTACCCTGTCCCCACATTCACTTCCCTCTGCTCATGTAGTCCCCCAATATCTCTGCTGAGAAAGCCTACCATGAACAGCTTACTAGAGCAAAGATCACCAATGCTTGCTTTGAGCCAGTCAATCTGATGGCAAAATCTGAGTCTTACCATGGTAAATACATGGCTCGCTGCCTGTTGTACCATGATGTTGTACCATTAAGTACATGGTAAATACATGTACTTGCTGCCTGATGTACCAGATGTTCCCAGATATGTCAATGCTGGCATTGTCACCCTCAGGACGAACCACAGCATCCACTTGGTGGATTGGTGTCCCACTGGCTTCAAGGTTGGCATCAGTTATCAGCCTCCCAATGTGGTACCCGGTGGAGACCTGGCCAAGGTACAGAGAGCTGTGCGCATGCTGAGCAGCACCATTGCCATTGCTGAGGCCTGGGCTCACCTGGACCACAAGTTTGACCTCACATATGCCAAGTATGCATTTTTTCACTGGTACATGGGTGAAGGGATGGATGAAAGAGTATCTCAAAGTAAAGGCTTTGGCCGGGCGTGGTGGCTCATGCTTGTAATCCCAGCACTTTGGGAGGCCGAGGCGGGCAGATAATGAGGTCAGGAGATTGAGACCATGGTGAAACCCCGTCTCTACTAAAAATACAAAAAAAAAAAAAATTAGCTGGGCGTTGTGGTGGGCACCTGTAGTCCCAGCTACTCGGAGAGGCTGAGGCAGGAGAATGGCGTGAACCCGGGAGGCGGAGCTTGCAGTGAGCCGAGATTGCGCCACTGCACTCCAGCCTGGGCGACAGAGCGAGACTCTGTCTCAAAAAAAAAAAAAAAAAAAAAAAAATCAAAGTAAAGGCTTTAAGATTTTTAAAAAGGGGAAGAATCTAGAAAAAGCATTCTAGATTAAGGGCCAAATTTTGCTCCTTACCCTGCTACTAAAGAGCTGTTGGTGCTTGAAAAAAGTCATCCAACTATTTTCGTTCACACCAAGAAGAAATCTACAATCCTAGGAAAAGGGAAGGAAACGATTGGCTTATGCTCTAGCATTGGTCTTACAGATCAAAGCTCTGGATTTATTTTTTTATAATACCAACTTCTATTTTAGATTCAGGGGGCACATGTGCAGCTTTGTTACATGGGTATATTGCATAATGCTGTGGTTTGGGGTATGAATGATCCCATTACCTAGATACTGAGCATAGTACCCAACAGTTAGTTTTTCAACCCTTGTCTCCTTCTCTGCCTCCCCCTTCTAGTAGCCCCCAGTGTCTAATGTTGCCATCTTTATGTCCATGAGCACCCAATGTTTAGCTCCCACTTATAAGTGAGAATATTCAGTGATTGGTTTTCTGTTCTGGCATTAATTCACTTAGGATAAATGCCTCCAGCTGCATCCATGTTGCTGCAAAGGACATGATTTCATTGTTTTTCATGTTGTGCAAAGCTTTGGATTCTAATCCCAATGTCACTATTAGCTGGTTTTGTGAGCTTGAGCACATTGTGTCATTGCCGTGGGTATCTATAAAATTAAGTCAGTGACAGTGAACCTGCTTACCTCAGATAAATTATGGTGAAGCAAGAGAGAAAAGACATTTGAAAATGCTTTGAGAAGTTTAAGGTTCTGAGTACATGCACGATATTGTTACTAGTAACAGTAAATGTCAAAGTTTCACATTTGTCTGAATAAGAGAGAAAATTTCCCTCATCATGGCATTAGAGGATATGGCCTGGAAATCACCGTGAGGTCATTCTTCTTCTACTTTTTTATTTTTATTTAATTATTATTTTTTTTAGACCGGATCTCTGTCACCCAGGCGGTAGTGCAGTGGCACAATCACAACTCACTGCAGCCTCAACCTCCGAGGCTCAAGTGATCCTCCCACCTCCTCCTCCAGTTCTTAAAAATGGAGAAAAACCAACACTATTCATTTACTTAACAACGTTTTTTGATGCTGAGGACTTTCTACTTTAATAAGGTATAATTTATATTTTTATATTTAATTTTTATCTTTTTAAAACTGTCTTTATGTTCTGCCTGAAAAAACTTTACCTACCCTATGTTCTTAAAGATAGTCTCTTTTTTACTTCTAGAATGTACAATTTTTGCTTTTACTTTAGATCTACAGTCAGTTGAAATTATTGTTTCTTTATGTGAAATATAGGTCCCACAATTTTTACTTGGCTAGTCAGTTGCTCCAGACCATATACGGCACACACACACAAAATTCATTGAACCATCTTGTGTACTTGGTGAAAATTAACTGACCAGGCTGGGCTCAGTAGCTCACGCCTCTAAACCCAGCACTCTGGGAGGCCAAGGCAGGCAGATCACGAGGTCAGGAGATTGAGACCATCCTGGCCAACATGGTGAAACCTTGTCTCTACTAAAAATACAAAAATTAGCCGGACATAGTGGCAGGTGCCTGTAGTCCCAGCTACTCTGGAGGCAGAGGCAGGAGAATTGTTTGGACCCGGGAGGCAGAAGTTGCAGTGAGCCAAGATTGCACCACTGCACTCCAGCCTGGGTGACACAGGGAGACTCCGTCCCCCACCAAAAAAAAAAGGAAAAAAAAGAAAAGGAAAATTAGCTGACCATGTATTCGTGGATCTATTTCAGAACTCTATTTGCTGCATTAGTCTACTTGTCTAACCCTGCAGCATGCAACACTGCTTAATTATTTTATTTTATTTTATTTTATTTTATTTTAGTTTAGTTTAGTTTAGTTTAGTTTAGTTTAGTTTAGTTTAGTTTAGTTTTGAGACAGGGTTTCACTCTGTCACTCAGGCTGGAGTGCAGTGGCATAATCACTCAGGCTCACTGCAGCCTCAAACTCCTCAGCTTGAGTGATCCTCCTGCCTCAGCTTCCTGAGTAGCTGGGACTAGAGGCATGCACTACCATGCCTGGCTAATATTTTTTATTTTTTGTAGAGATGGGGTCTCACTATGTTGCCCAGGCTGGTCTCCAACTCCTGGATTCCAGTGATCCTCCCACTTCAGCCTCCCAAAGTGCTGGGATTACAGGCATGAGCCACTGCCTCCAGCCAAGGTAATATTTTCTATTCGTGTTTAATGATTTATCTATAGCTCTACAACATGTCTGTGCCATCAGCTCCTACATAGAAAAGAGTAACTACTATACAACAACAACAACAAAAATTACCTGTTACCAAGAGAACTGGGTTCTAGTGCTAGCTCTGCCACTAGCTTCCTTTGTGACCTAGTGTACCAGCTTTCTCTAGCCCTCAGTTTTGTTTATCTACATAATAAAAGGATTAAATTATGTAATGTGGTGGCCATCAAGAATGCTCACCGATGTCTGGCTCTCCTCTTCCTTCCAGGCACACAGAAGACTATACTTTTCATACCCCATTCTAGTTATGCTCAGCCAGGTGACTAGTTCTGGCCAACAGGATATAAGCAGAAGAGACATGTGTTATTTCTGGGTATTTCATTGTCCATGAGAGATATTCCAGTGCTCTCTTCCCCTGCTGTGGTCACAAAGTATACCACTAATTTGATTTGGTCCAGTTATTGATAGCATTGCCTCTATCATCTTGGGCCCTTTAGTGGGTATGTGAAATAGAATCACCATGTCAACATGCAATTGATATGTAATGTGACTGAGAAATGAGCCTGAGAAAATGTTTTTTAAACTATAAATATTTTAGTGCTAAGTTGTTACAGCAGCGTAATCTGGCTTATCCTAACTAATACAGGTAATTTCTATATTTTCTCTCAATTTTCATATACTGCAATTCTATACATATATGTTTTCTATACTTAAAGAATGAATTTAGAGCAAAAAGAAGCTGCAAACCTCACAGATCTGCTAGGATATTTTTTAAATAAGTTACATGAGAGATGAGTGTAAGGAGAGGCACCATGGAGTTTGTCTACCACTGTGAGAAAAGGAGGACATTCTACAAGATCTTGTTAAATACGTCTTCTAATTCTTCCCATCAGGACTTTAAAAAATGAATTAAAAGATGTACTCTATGTTACTAAGTATCAGAAAATAGTTGTCAAATGTGAAAGACACGTGTGCTAATACAAAAATGTGCAGAATGTAAATGTAGGTTTAATATAGACATTGTATTTAATGCATTAGTCATTTATTTGCAGATGTCATCCAAAGGACTTAAATAATAAGCACATTTTAGTAAATCTAGCAAATAACATCATATTCCTAACTGTGCTCATCATATCTTTACCCTCTTTACCAAGGAGTACGTTCAAACTGTCTGATGTAAAATAAATTTCATGTATTCATGCTTTTTGAGGTATTTTGTTTGTTTGTTTGTTGTTTGTTTGTGTGTTTGTTTTTGCCAAAAGATGAGAATACCCATTCAAGGAAATGTCAAATAGATGAGAATAAGAATAATGATGTGTTTGTAGCCAAAGAGCAAGCCAAACAAAAAGGATAATTTGTCCACTTTATCCAAAGACTTACTTGATTTTATTGAGCCCAAATAAGCCCTAGACCTCTACTCAAATATAAATGGATTCATCTGAAACAAGCTCATTTGCCTGGCAAATTCCAAAGTGCCTCTGCTATGGAAGTATGTGACATGAGTAAGAAAAAAGAAGAAAAGAAAGGAACCAAAATGGTTCCAGTCCCTCTTGTTTTCTTAGCTCCTACCTCACCATGAGTGACAGATGGACAGAGGAGATAGGAAGGGAAAAAAAATGAACAAAACTGGCTAAGGTAGGAGGATCGCTGGAGCCCTGGAGCTCAAGACCAGCCTGGGAAGCCCAGGGTGACCTCATCTCTACAAATAATTTTTTAAAAAATTAGTTAGGTTTCGTGGCACATGCCTGTGGCTCCAGCTACTTAGGAGGTTGAGGCAGGAGGATTGCTTGAGCCTAGGAGGTTGTGGCTATAACGAGCCATAATCACACCACTGCCCTCAGGCCTGGGTGACAGAGTGAAACCCTGAAAAAAAGGAAGGAAGGAAGAAAGAAAGAGAGAGAGAGAGGAAGGAAGGAAGGGAGGGAGGGAGGGAGGGAGGGAGGGGTGGGTGAAAGTAGAGGAAGAAATTGGCAAAGTGAGAACGGTTAGTAAGATAAACAGAAAGAAGGGAAATGCAGAGAGGCTCACAGTTTCAATCATGGTCAAGTTAAGGTGAAGCAGCCAACTAGTGAACAAGAAAACATTTCTTGACTCTTTTACTAAATGGCCCTGAAATGTTTTAGTTGAGCTAGTTCTGCAATGGCCCCTGTACCTCACCTCTCAGAAGTATAGGTTAGAGACATGCAGGAACCACAATTAAGGTCACTTTGGTGCAAGAGGAGCCTCCAAATGGTCTCTTAAGAGAGACCAACCAACAAGCAGAAACACTGTGGGATGGAAGACCATGTGGAATGTGAGGGCGCAGCACAGAGACTGCCACTGTGTTCATGTTGCCTTTATCCCATCTCACCAAGCTCCTCCTAGAGCAGCTGAGAAGGCCAACAATACTCCAGTCATTCCTCCTGACTCTAGATTTTCAGACGATTCCGCCATACTGATGTCTAGGTAAAAGGAGGGAGGTGCACATAAGCCGGAAAGTGTTCTAACAATGTAGGAGACTTGAAAACCTCCGAGCCCAGCCTGGCCAACGTGGTGAAACCCTGACTCTACTAAAAATACAAAATTAGCTGGGTGCGGTGGCGCGTGCCTGTAATCCCAGCTACTTGGGAGGCTGAGGCAGTAGAATTGCTTCAACCCGGGAGGCAGAGGTTGCAGTGAGCCGAGATCACACCATTGCACTCCAGCCTGGGTGACAGAGTGAGACCCTATCTTGAAAAAAAAAAAAGTTAGCTACTTTTTTTTTTTTTGAGATGGAGTCTCACTCTGTCACCCAGACTGGAGTGCAGTGGCAGGATCACAGTTCACTGCAGTCTTGACCTTCCAGGCTCAAGTAATTCTCCCACCCCAGCCCCTGAGTAGCTGGGACTACAGGCATGTGCAACCATGCCTGGCTAGTTTTTTGTGTTTTTTATAGAGACAGGATTTTGCCATGTGTCTCAGGCTGCTCTCAAACTCCTGAACTCAAGCAATACTCCCACCCCAGCCTCCCAAAGTGCTGAGATTACAGTCGTGAGCCACTGTGCCCAGACTTTTTTTCTTTTTTTCTTTTTTTTTTTTTTGAGCTAACAATTTTTCAAGTACCTACTGTATGCCAGGCAATAAGCTAAACCTTTTGCATGCTTTGTGTAATTTAAAATCCCTACAACTAGTCAGTCATGGTGGGTGTGCCTCTACTCCTAGTCACCCAGGAGACTGAGGCGGGGGGATCACTTGAGCCCAGGAAGTCTCAAGGCTGCAGTGAGTCATGATCGCACCACTGCACTCCAGCCTGGGTGGGACGGAGCAAGACCCTGTCTCAAAAAAACCCAAAAAACTCTAAATCATAGTGTTACTTGCTCAATTTATAGATGAAGAAAATAAGGTCAAAAGGATTCAGTGAGTTCTATAAATTCTCACAATTTGTAATGGCAGCGGTAGGATTCTAACCCAGATCACCTGACCCCCAAACCAGCTTTGGCCACACTTCACAATGCACAGACTCTGAGTAAGCTACATTTCCCCCAAATTGTTCCCAGTAACTATTGAATGCCTTGCATTATTTACACCCATCCTTATTATTCCTTATTAGTTCAGTGATGGGTCTCATTCTCACCAATGATTACTTTAAGTATGTCAGTATTAAAATAACTTCTCTCCTTTCACTAACCCTTCACCTTTTTTGGTCATCTTTATCTAACCCAACAACTGGGTTTTAACCTCTATAGCACAGAGTCTTTCAGGGAGAGAGTCAATTAATGTATTTTTATGAAAGCTTGGCAGATACTTAATTGGGCTTACAAGTATTTCATAGTTGAAGAAAGTGGCTCATTGACAAATAGTAGCAGTAATAAATATTTGTTGAATGATTGAATGTTTAATAATTAAAGAGATCCTCTCTCAGAAACACTCTTCTGTTAAGCTACTTTCAAAGAGGCTATACAAATGAGAAAGGTGTAGAAGGACATAAATAAAATCTTTTATTTATTCATTTTAATTTATGCCTTCCACAAATATTTATTAAGTGCCTTTTCTAGTCAATACCAGACACTGTACTAATTTCACTCATGGGGTTGTACTAGTTGTCCATTGCTATGTAAAAAATTAACCGAAAGTTTGGCAAGTTAAAACAACAAACATTTATTTTCTCCCAGTTTCTGAGGGTCAGAAATCTGAAAGTGACATAGCTGGGTGTTTTCAGTTCAGGGTCTCTTCGGAGGTTGAAGTCAAGCTGCTGGGTGGAGCAGAGGTCATCTCAAGAGTTGACTGTGGTAGAAAGACCTGGTTCCAAGCTCACTCTCACAGTTGGCAGGCCTCTGTTCCTTGTGCTAATTGGCAGAGACTTCAGTTTCTCACCATGTGGGCTGTTCTGTAAGGCTTCCCAGAGCCAATGATCCAAGAGAGGAAGAAAGAGAAAGAGCATAACCCACGCCAGCGCCAGAATGGATTTTTTACTACCCAGCTTTTTATTACCTAGCCTCCAAAGTTGTACAATGTCACTTTCGGGAGTTAGGCTCCACCTCTCGGAGTCGGGAGAATCAGGGAATTAGTGGATACAATTTTAAAACTACCAAGAGGAAGCCAGGCCCAGTGGCTCATTCCTGTAATCCCAGCACTTTGGGAGGCATAGGCAGGAGGATTACTTGACGCCAACAGTTTGAGACCAACTCGGGCAACGTAGTAAGACCTCATCTCTTAAAAATTTTAAAATGGCTGGGCGCAGTGGCTCGTGACTGTGATCCCAGCACCTCGGGAGGCTGAGGTGGGCGGATCACCTGAGGTCGGGAGTTCAAGACCAGCCTGACCAACATGGAGAAACCCCGTCTCTATTAAAAATACAAAATTAGCCACGCGTGGTGGAGCATGCCTGTAATCCCAGCTACTCGGGAGGCTGAGACAGGAGAATTGCTGGAACCCAGGAGGTGGAGGTTGCAGTGAGCCGAGATCGCACCATTCCACTCCAGCCTGGGCAACAACAGCGAAACTCCGTCTCAGAAAAAAAAAAAAAAAAAATTTAAAAATTAGTTGGGCACACTGCATTGCCAAGATAATCCTAAGCCAAAAGAACAAAGCTGGAGGCATCACACTACCTGACTTCAAACTATACAAGGCTACAGTAACCAAAACAGCATGGTACTGGTACCAAAACAGAAATATAGACCAGTGGAACAAAACAGAGCCCTCAGAAATAATACCACACATCTACAACCATCTGATCTTTGACAAACCTGACAAAAACAAGAAATGGGGAAAGGATTCCCTATTTAACAAATGGTGCTGGGAAAACTGGCTAGCCATACATAGAAACCTGATACTGGATCCCTTCCTTACACCTTATACAAAAATTAATTCAAGATGGATTAAAGACTTACATGTTAGACCTAAGACCATAAAAACCCTAGAAGAAAACCTAGGCAATACCATTCAGGACATAGGCATGGGCAAGGACTTCATGACTAAAACACCAAAAGCAATGGCAACAAAAGCCAAAACTGACAAATGGGATCTAATTAAACTAAAGAGCTTCTGCACAGCAAAAGAAACTACCATCAGAGTGAACAGGCAACCTACAGAATGGGAGAAAATTTTTACAATCTACCCATCTGACAAAAGGCTAATATCCAGAATCTACAAAGAATTTAAACAAATTTACAAGAAAAAAATCAAACCCCACCAAAAAGTGGGTGAAGTATATGAACAGATACAAAAGAAGACATTTATGTAGCCAACAGACACATGAAAAAATGCTCATCATCACTGGCCATCAGAGAAATGCAAATCAAAACCACAATGAGATACCATCTCACACCAGTTAGAATGGTGATCATTAAAAAGCCAGGAAACAACAGGTGCTGGAGAGGATGTGGAGAAATAGGAACACTTTTACACTGTTGGTGGGACTGTAAACTAGTTCAACCATTGTGGAAGACAGTGTGGCGATTCCTCAAGGATCTAGAACTAGAAATACCATTTGACCCAGCCATCCCATTACTGGGTATATACCCAAAGGATTATAAATCATGCTCCTATAAAGACACATGCACACATATGTTTATTGTGGCACTATTCACAATAGCAAAGACTTGGAACCAACCCAAATGTCCATCAATGATAGACTGGATTAAGAAAATGTGGCACATACACACCATGGAATGCTATGCAGCCATAAAAAATGATGAGTTCATGTCCTTTGTAGGGACATGGATGAAGCTGGAAACCATCATTCTGAGCAAACTATCTCAAAGGCAGAAAACCAAACACTGCATGTTCTCACTCATAGGTAGGAATTGAACAATGAGAACACTTGGACACAAGATGGGGAACATCACACATGGGATAGCATTAGGAGATATACCTAATGTAAATGACGAGTTAATGGGTGCAGTACACCAACATGGCACATGTACACATATGTAACAAACCTGCACATTGTGCACATGTACCCTAGAACTTAAAGTATAATAAAAAAAAGTTAGTTGGGCACAGTGGCATATGCCTGTAGTCCTAGCTACTTGGGAGGATCTCTTGAGCCCAGGACTTCCAGGTTGAAGTGAGCTATGATTGCACCACTGCACTCCAGCCTGGGTGACACAGTGAGACTGTCTCCAAAAATTAATTATAAAAAGAAACTATGGAGGGGAGGTTGATTAGAAGGGGAAACTGTTAAATTTTATTCATATACTTTTAAATATCTTAACCAATTATAATTGTAACCTAATTTTCCATTAATAGAAAATATATAGCCGTATACTTAGGATGAGAAAGCAGATAATTAGACATGGGTCAGGGGTGGGGTTGATCTTCCTCTCCTTTCTCAACCTCTCCACAGAAGACCAAGAAAGCTTCCATCTCTCATGGAGATCTTTGTTATCTTTTGATAAGGGATTCTATTTTCCATTCCTATGTCAAGGTATTGCATAGACACAAAATTCCAGCAAGTTTGCAAACCTCAGTAGTGCAGAAAGAATGGAGGAAACTCAAGACAATACAGAAAAGGCCATCAAAATGATTATCAGGGAACCTAGAAACTGCCATATAAATGTATTTCCCAATGAATTTTAACATCCAAATTCATTTAACTTTTAATGGTCTGACTATATTTTGACCTGCTGAACTGTTTCACAGATTCAAATTGTCATCATTGTCCTTCCCATCAAATAATGAATTCTGAGGCAGAATTTCCATCTGTCAGTTTAGAGAATGCAGCATCTCATCTCTGTATTGAAATCAAGTCCCTCTCACCTTTCAACAGCCAAAGAACCACTTCATCGTCAGCAATGTGGAAAGCCACAAATCAATTAAACTTACCTCGCGTTTTTGAGTACCCATGAATTGCACTTACAATGGTTGTACAAAAGGGTATGTTAGTGCCGGCTTCTCAACGAAGGCTCCCAAGTCAGGTAAGGGCACATCTGGGGTCAGTGATACTTTCCCTATTTGTCCTGTCTGTGACTCAAGCGGAGTTCTTCAGTTTTTTTCTTGGGCCCGCTGCCACATCAACGTTGCAATATTCCTTGTCACTGTATTTAAATCTAAGAAGAAAACCGCATGCAGGTTTTTGAAGAGCCACATGTGGCTAAGAAAGCCTCAGGTTGGAATGCGGCCCTGTAATCCCCTCACAGGGGTGGGGAGGAAACAGCTCCAGAGAGGGTTCCAAATACACACCAATGCCCCTTCGAGCTACGTTTTGCATTTCGTTTTCTGCTTTAAAATCTCTATTGGCTTCACATCTGAGAAGGCTTAAGAACATAATTTATTCCATATAAGGTTCCCCGTAATTTATGCTCAGTAAATTGGCAACATAGGAAGAATTTTTTCATTGACTACCATGGAAGATTATTAAAGGCCATCTTGTGCAAGTAAAGACAGTTCAAGCAGCCATACGTCGTACAAAAGGAAATTTCCTAGCATCCTGTGTTTTAAATGGAAATAATTTATATCTTTTGAATTTATAAATGTATAATTTTAGTTTTTACACAATTGCCCATTCACACAAAATTCTTCTCTAGACAGTCCAACTCCAGGATACACTTCACCTTTTATAGTCCCTCTTCCTCAAAACCAGGTAAATCCAAGAAAACCTGAGGTCTATAATTCACTCTACTTCTGTATTTTTTTTTCAGTTTTAGATCTATGCCAAGATAATAGCTCACTGTCCTAAAATGTTGGCTTTCTTGACAGGTAAATATTAACTCTTTGTTCTCAGCTTTGTCTTTCTCAGCAAGTGATAGATACCAGCTCCTCCATTGTTTTGTCCCTTGATGAAAAACGGATTGAATTTGTGTGCACAAGGCCAAGTTCTATGGTTGCAAAGTAGGAACTGTGTTCCATTATTCAGGTACAAACTCACAAACATCTAGGTATTTATAGTTTTTATTCTAATGATTAATGAAGGTTTCATTTTCCTCTCTTTTTGTTTTTGTATCCAATAAATACAGCTGTGGGTTGAAGGATGTTATTTGTAATTATTCCGTAATGAAGTAATAGGACTTCTGTCCTTATTATTTCTCAGGAATATTTGCATTGAGGGTATTAAATTGATGTATTTGTTGCAATAATTATTTAGATTCCTAGATATAGGCATCTGTGCATGAACATAATTCTCCAAAGTGGCAGAGGGTACTATATTGGCTTCATATTAGAATCATGAAAGTGAAGTTGTCAGCCAGGCACAGTGGCTTATGTCTGTAATCCCAACATTTTGGGAGGCCAAGGCAGGAGGACTGAGCACGGAAGTTTGAGACCAACCTGGACCACATAGTGAGACCCATCTCAACAAAAAATTAAAAATTAACTGGGTATGGTGACAAGCACCTATATTTCCAGCTATGTGGGAGGATGAGCTGGGAGGATCACTTGGGCCCAGAAGGTCAAGGGTACAGTGAGCTATAATTATGCCACTGCATTCCAGTCTGGGCAGTGGGGCAAGACCCTGTCCCAAGAAAAAAAGAGAAGAAAAGAAAGAGAAGGAAGGAAGGAAAGAAGGAAGGAAGGAAAGAAAGAAAGAAAGAAAGAAAGAAAGAAAGAAAGAAAGAAAGAAAGAAGGAAAGAGAGAGAGAGGAAGGAAGGAAGGAAGGAAGGAAGGAAAGAAGGAAAGGAAGGAAGGAAAGAAAGAAAGAAAGAGAGAGAGAGAGAAAGAAAGGAAGGAAGGAAGGAAGGAAGAAAAATTAGTCTTTTTTTTAGACAAAATTAGTCATTTTTTAAAAGAAATTTTAGACATGGGGTCTCACTATGTTGCCCAGGCTGGACTTGAACTCCTGGATTCAAATGATCCTCCCACTTCAGCCTCCTGAGTAACTGGGACTACAGGCAAATGCCATGGTACCCAGGTAATCCATTTTTTATAGACTTGCCACCTAGTGCAGGATTGCCAATTGACCGAAAGCTAGATTTCTCATCTTTTGCATTTTTGTCATTCAATCTCGTCTGAATCTCTTGTAACAGGCCTCAGGAGTCATATTTTAGTATTGATAATAAGAGAGCTTGATTCTGTCCTTGTGACTGGAGTCCCATAACCCTCAAAATTTGGCCTGTCTTTGAGTCATCTGTTAGCGATATTTGTACAGTACCTCAGCTGTCTGGATACAAAGACACAAGCCAGTATCTCTGAAATGATTATCAAGGCTAACATGGTCTTTTCAACTCAAAGCAAACAAAAGCTATAAATTTCTTTACTGAAAATGTTTACTGCTCCCTAGAGCTATGAACAGCATTAAACATAATGCTTAAAAATGTATTCTATTTCACTTGTGAAGTCCTTTGCAATTTGAATTCTAAAAAGAGAAATCACAAGAGAGATAAAGGGGTGAGGAGAATTTTTTTAATGAAGAATATATTTAGAAAAGAAGAATGAGAAGATGTCTTGCCACTGAACCAGTGGGAATTTGAAATTACTCCAAGCCAGGGAGCCAATAGAGTGTCTAAAACATAAGGTAGAATTCAGAGGGAGCTGATCGTGTTTTGATCTCATGTAATGCTTTTCTTCACGCCTGTTTCCAAGATCTAATTGGTGTCTACCTTGGAAAATGTTAACTAATGCAGAGCCCTGGTGAAAAGAAGAGCATCAGAACTTCTTGGAGGAATTCCTCTACCTACGTAGATCTTGACCTTTCCCTGGGACAGTAACCATAAGATCCTAACTATTAAGAACCCAGGTTGGCCGGGCACAGTGGCTCACACCTATAATCCCGGCACTTTGGGAGGCCAAGGAAGGCGGATCACAAGGTCAAGAGATCGAGACCATCCTGGCCAAGATGGTGAAACCCCGTCTCTACTAAAAATACAAAAACTAGCTGGGCATGGTGATGCGCACCTGTAGTCCCAGCTACTCAGGAGGCTGAGGCAGGAGAATCGCTGGAACCCAGGAGGTGGAGGTTTCGGTGAGCCGAGATCACATCACTGCACTACAGCCTGGCAACTCCATCTCAAAAAAAAAAAAAAAAAAAAAAAAAAAAAAAAGAACTCAGGTTATTGCCATTCCCTAAGTTATCTAAACTTTATATGGAAGTCATGGGGCAAAGAAAGAGCGGAGTGGTGAAATCATGTGTCACTGCAGCCTGCAACTCCCCAGGCTCGGGTGATTCTCTCACCTCAGCCACCTGAGTTTCTGGGACTACACGTGCATGCCACCATGCCCTGTTCATTTTTCTATTTTTTGTATAGGTGGCGTTTCATCATGTTGCCCAGGCTGATCTCGAACTCCTGGGCTCAAGCAATCCTCCCACCTTGGCCTCCCAAAGTGTTGGGATTACAGGCATGAGCCACCTTGCCCGGCCAGATATTGTCTTCTTAATCCACTCTTTAGTCTAACTAAGAAAATATCTTGACTAATGCTCAGACTATACATAAAATGACAAATAACTACAACAAGAAAACATACACATAAAGATTACATTACGTTTCAGTCCTGTGAGATTCTATCATGGCTCTGAATGGTAGAAGGACCAATATAAAGAGCATGATTGAGTCTTTGCTATCACTCTGAGAAGTGACTAAAGCAACAAATGTGACGGCATTGATTTAAAGCCTCTTGGCCAGTGATTTTCACATTGGGTGCTCTTGAGTTTCTTGGTGGTGACTGTCCAAGGTCAATGGAGAGTACATAGTTGAACATCTGCATTCAGGCCCTTCCGTTCTGCCAGGCTGGTCCCGCCATAAATAAGAGCCAGTTGGACAATAGCTACTTTATGAAATCCCAATTAAAAACCCCAAATGCAAACATAAAAAGATATTCAGATGCGCCAGCTATCATTAACACAAATTAAAAACCAATATTCTTAAACTTGCATCATGCGTTCATTCATAATGTACTGAGCTCTTATGTGACTGGCAGTATTCCAGGGACTGGGAACGTAAGTGAATCAGCCGCACTCCCAGCCTCCAAGGAGCCTTCCAGCCCGGAGGGACAGAGAGACACATAGGGAACTAACCAAAACAGCATCTTCTATCTGTTCTGATAGGCACAAGCACTGAGGAGGAAGCCAAAGGTACCAATCCTTCTGGCATTTGTGCAAAGTGAGGAATACATTCTGGCAGGATTTTTTTTTTTTTTTTTTTTTTTTTTTTTTTTTTTGGCCGTAGTTCTCCATGTACTAATCTCTGATATTTCCACAATCTTGTCTACTTTTATGTGTCCTTCTCTCTGCCTTAAGCTTTCAGGTAAATGTCCAGGACACAAACAGCTGAATTTACTCACTCTAAATGGAAATCTAAATTTGACAAAAAGAAACTCTATCTTCTTGGAAACCATTTCAAATCCACTCCTCTCTTTATTCCCCATGAAACATGACAGAGATAAGACACACCCTAATGAAGAACTGTGTGACAGAACCGACAGGATGGTTCATGCCTGTAATCCCAGCACTTTGGGAGGCCTAGGTGGGAGGATCGCTTGAGGCCAGGAGTTCAAGACAAGCCTGGGCAACATAGTAAGACTTGGTCTCTAACAACAACAACAAAAAAATTAAATGAGCCAGGCATGATGGTGTGTGCCTGCAGTCCCATCTACTGGGGAAGCCGAGGCAGTCCAGGGATCTCTTGAGCCCAGGGGTTTGAGACTACAGTGAGCCATGATCATGCCACTGCACTCCATCCTGAGCAACAGGGTGAGAACGTGTGGTGGTGGCGGGGCGGGCAGGGACCTACAAAGAACAATGTGAGAAACCTATAGCTTATTTACACAAATCCCAATATCTTTGATTGTCCCCCCAAGAGAAATAAGATCATGGTCTGGGCCAGGCGTGGTGGCTCACGCCTGTTATCCCAGCACTTTGGGAGACTGATGCTGGTGGATCACCAGAGGTCAGGAGTTCGAGACCAGCCTGGCCAACGTGGTGAAACCCCGTCTCTACAAAAAACACAAAAATTCACTGGGCATGGTGGCAGGTGCTTATAATTCCAGCTACACGGGAGGCTGAAACAGGAGAATCACTTGAACCCGGGAAGCAGAGGTTGCAGTGAGCCGAGATCATGCCACTGCACTCCAGCCTGGGTCACAAAGCGTGAAACTCCATCTCAAAAAAAAAAAAAAAAAGAACGTGGTCTGACCTCCTCCACTTTTGCTTTGTGCTTCCCTCCAGTGGAATTGCCATCTGTCTCTTGTCTCACCCTTGCTCTGCTCCTACTTCACCCATCTTCTGAGATCCAAGTCAAAATCATCTGCACTGTGAAGTCTTTCCCAGGCAGTTATTCATGGCAGGACAGATCACGCTCTCAAACTTCCAAAGCTCTTTGTACTAATTACCAGGGTGTATTATATTAAATCGTATTGGCTTTCTTGCCTCTCCCTCACTGACCTAAAAACTCCTAGAGGGCAGGGACTGTGACTTTTCAATCTTTGTATCCACAGGTGCCTGGTACCATGCTGGCCACATCTTGCCTGCTTAATAAGTGGATGTTAAATAAATGCACAAATGAGAACGTTTCCATTTGTGTAGGAGAAGAATTATTCTTTTCACCCACTAGCTTCCTGCATTCTCCATGCTACACGTTCGGACTCATGGCCCCACCCACATTTCCACCTCCTCCAAATTTCCCATGACCCACTTCCCAAACCAGGAAGTTCTAAATCTGGAATAGGCCTGAGGCATACCAGGTAGACACGGTTGATCTTGACTTTGAATATTCCCCTAGGACAGGCTGACCTAGGCTGACCATCTCCAGATGGTCACACACTTGAATGGCCAGATGAGTAACACACACTTGAATGGTTTATTTTTACAAGCTGAAGATTTGAATGCTATCTCTCACTCTGTTGCTTTGAATCAACAAAATAATAATTAACTAGGTACAATGATTTCTGCTTCACAGTGGCCTTAGGAATATTAGATGCTTAGCCTCATGGAGAGCTAACTTTTGTTTGCATCCAGCCACCAAATTTGAAGCTGAGTCACCAGTTTACTTTATTTCGAATTTTCCCTTCAGTTTGGCTGAACATATACTTTCAGCTGGCTTCCAGCACTCTACCGACCAACACAGAGAACACTGGAGTTGTCTCAACTTTGTGAACCAAGCTTCAAAATTCTGGTTTGCATCAACAGACTCTGTTAGAACCAGCCTGAGCCAGCGACCCAGGGAACAAGGCGTTGACTCCTTAGCACCCTGGCATCCATGTAGTCCCCAGTCATCAAGGATCCTTTCCCAGCAAGGCCGGTATGAGCAGTAGCACACCTGTGAGGAGCAGGCAAAAAATCCTTCTCACAGAGGAGAAAAGGACCCCAAACAGGCAGCGAAACAGGTAATTCAGGCAGCCTTCTGAACATTTGCGAAAACCTATGCATGTGGCATCACACCTGAGACAGAGAAAGCATTCGAATCTTTTAAGGCAGTGAAAATTTTGAAGACACAGTTATAGAACGAAGAGTTGAGGCAATTTGGGGTGGGAGAGGGAATACAACTATCTTCACGTTCCTTGCCTTTCAGTCCACCTAATCCCCACCAAAATAATGTATTTTTGAAATAGGAAATGTCTTTGCATATAGCCTTCCCATAGACTTGATTGAAATGCAAAACTTTGTGATATGGATTTTTTTTTTTTTTTTGAGACAGAGACTCTCTCTGTCATCCAGGCTGGAGTGCAGTGGCATGATGTCAGTTCACTGCAACCTCTGCCTCCCAGGTTCAAGCGATTCTCATGCCTCAGCCTCCCAAGTAGCTGCGACTACAGGTGCACACCACTACACCTGGCTAATTTTTGTATTTTTAATAGATACGGGGTTTTGTCATGTTGGCCAGGCTGGTCTCGAACTCCTGACCTCAGGTGATCTACCTGGCTCAGCCTCCCAAAGTGCTGGAATTACAGGTGCGAGCCACTGTGCCTGGCCTGTGACATGGATTTTATGAGCAGATGATTTTGATTCAAACCTTGTCTCTGACACTGATAAGCTGTGTATGACTATGGGCATGTGAGTTGAGTTTTCTGTGCTTCAGTGTCCACATCTGTAAAATGGGGATAATACAACTAATTGTGTCACAAGTATTTGCTAGAGTTAAATTATATGACAAATAGATGAAGTAGGAGCCTGCCTGGATCACACAGCTAAAAGGTTCTTCAGATAAGAGGTAATACTTGATGCTATAGGTTTTAATATGAGAAGTGATAGGATACAGATACAATTGGCCTGATGTGGTTCACTTGTTTCCAGTTGTTTTCCTGGCTCTACATGGCTAATATCAGAATAGCCATGGGCTTTGTTTGTTATTTGAATGAATATATATACATACATACATATATATATATATATATACACAGACACACACACACCCTAAGACACACCCTATTTATACACACTTGTAGGGTATTTTATATATATGTGTGTGTGTGTGTGATATATAGATAATATAAAGATATAGCTATATACAGTTCAGTCTGGGACCAGAGCTGGCGGCGGCCAGAAGGCCTAGTCCTGTTCCATTCGGGCTTGGCCTGTTCCTAGTTGGCTGGGCTTGGTCAGGGCTCTTAACCTCACTGAGCCTCAGTTACCCCAGCAGCAAAAAGTTGACTATAGTAGTATATCTGTCTTGTCGGTGTTGTGAGGCTGTGAAAGAGATAAGGCAGGTAAGTGGCTTAGCTTTGAGCAGGGCTTCTGACTTATGTCAGCTCTCCTTCTTTCTAATATTCTTCCTATCTTTTCCACAAGAACTTTTGTAGCTGTTGACAATCAACTTCGTTGGCAAACATTAGAACTAGGCAAAATTTGCTCCAGAGGAAAGTCTAGAGATGGGAAGGTCAAAAATGGAAAGGCTCTGATTCTGTCAGGACTGGGGGAGCAGAGATGAGCAGCCAGGATAGATGGAGCAGTGCAGTGAGGTGGGAGCCAGAGCTGCTGGGCACAAGCCCAGCCTTGGCCGAAGTTCCGGTTGACGCGGTTCTCAGGTCAGCCAGACCACCGCAGCCTTGCTATTGAGTCTTGATCCTTGAGTCTTTAACGCACTAGGAAGCATTTTCTCCCTCTGGTGCCTGCTAGTGCTCGCCACATTTCAAAGAGGCAGCTGCCAGCCTGTCTCACCTCTCAGACATCAACGTGCAAATGGAACACTCTGGGGCTCCCCGCAGAGAAAACCAAGTCCAGACGCATTTGGGTGGGACCTGCATTTTCCCTGCCCGCAGGTGAGCCTTAAAGCAATCTACCTCCAACACGGCCTCAAGGCCTCCCTAACACGCCAGAGCTTTGCTTTCCTGAATTCTTGCAGTTACTACCGCCCTTTCCAACTCCACCTCCAACCTGTTCCACTCTGCAGGAAGCCCAGGAAGCCATGGAAGGACTAGACAGCGGGGAATCCTCCCACACCCCATCTTCCGGCACACAGGAAAGGAACAGAACTTTGTTTTGCAGAAAAGTAGATGTAGGTGTAGGTGTCTGGGAGTGGGCGCCGGGCGTTGCAGCATGCCCTCCAGCTCTCAGGACCCGAGAGCGATGCTTCAGTTGCCGGATGCCTCCAAGAGCAGTGGGCTTTTTGGTTGCAAAAACAACCTTATGTCTAGCAAACCCTAAAGGAAGCGGAAGAATCCCCTAGGAAAAGGGATCGATTGGAGTAATATTGGAGTGTGATGGATGCCAACCCCTCCCCAACCATCTGCCACCCATCTTTCCGGCGCCCACGCCCTGGGGCACGCACACACTATAGGTGAATTCCAAACAGCCATAAGGTTTCCCCACCCTGCCGCTGAGGGCCAGGCCCCACGCCGTTTCCTCCTCTCCAGGACTGTTTTCTCCTTCTCCCTCCCCAGCCACCCCCGGCCTGCGCTTGTATTGCAATCTCAACTTCCCCGGATAGTAATTTTGAAACACGCTTATTTCTACCACGCACCTTGCGGGTCGCTGGGGGTCCAGCGTGGGCGTGGAAGTCTCTGCCTTCTCCGCCAGACCTGCGTGGGCAAGACTGAGCATCCGCAAGTCCATGGAGTACCCTCTGGGCCCAGTGCGCTCTTCTCAGCAGCAGTCTGGACACCCTCCCAGCACTGGTGAGGTGCATTCTAACCTCTAATTCTTTTATTTCCTCTGAAGGTTTTTTTTTTTTTTTTTTTTTTTTTGAGAGGGAGTTTCACTGTTGTCGCCCAGGCTGGAGGGCAATGGGGCGTTCTCGGCTCACTGCAACCTCCGCCTCTCGGGTTCAAGCGATTCTCCTGCCTCAGCCTCCCGAGAAGCTGCGATTACAGGCGCCCACCACCACGCCTGGCGTTTTTTTTTTTTTTTTTTTTTTTTAGTAGATACAGGGTTTCACCATGTTGGCCAGGCTGATCTCGAACTCCTGACCTCAGGTGATGCGCCCGCTTCGGCCTCCCAAAGTGCTGGGATTACAGGCATGAGCCACCGTGCCCGGCCTCCTTCGAAGCCTTTTTAAGCTAGCCTTGGGGACCCGATTTGGGGCGACGGTGTGGGAAGACCGTCTTCCCTCCGCCATCCAGCCACTTCTTTCATCCTGTTGCGCCCCTGGAAACCGCCCCCAAGGCGGTGCTGAAATTCGGGAGCCCGTGGCTCCTGGGGAGCGTCAGAGTCTACGGTTTGCTCTCTGTGCCCGTGGAGCTCTGTGGAGACCGAGAAAGGCCTACGAGGGGCGAGGAGCAGCAAAGAAAAGCATTGGGCCCTCTTGTCCAAACGAGAACACTGCTGAGGGATAGAGGAGAGGAGACAACGGGTGGGAGAAGTGAACAAAGGTTTGGCAGGCCAAGGAAAGAGGCCAGAGGCTGTGTCTGAAAAACCGAGGTGGCAGATCCTGTAGTTCCCAAACCGGGGCTGAGGAGATGGATCCCAGCGGGGCTGGGCGCCTGGGGCGGGGCGGGGAGCGCAGGACTGAGCGTCTCACTCCGCAAGGAGCCCCAGCGTCGGGCTCCTAGCCCCGGGCCAGGAAGCTTTCCTAGTTCCTTCACGCGAGTATGTTTCCGGAGAGGTCTTGCCAAGGCTGGGCAAAGGGGGTGGGGAAGGACGGCGGGCAGCTTCCCAGCGTCCAAATCAACGGAGAGAGGGAGGGCAGAGCCCTTGGCCGCGCGCAGTTGACTCCCGACCACGTATTGATTTTCTATGTCTCTGCAATGTCAGGTCCTACCCCTATCCCTTATTCAGGTTCAGCTTCGGGTTGTGGCCCACTAAGGGTCCCCAGTACCCCTAGGCAAGCCCAGGGACACCGAATGCCCGGAACGAATTCACCTGCAACCAGGCTCCTCGAGCCCCACCCGAGGACCCACCGAGCCCTGTGTCCCCATCCCCTTGGGGCAGCTCTATCTAGCAGGCAACCAGTGACTCCAGGAGGAGCTGAGGCAACTGCTGGCCAGGCAGGCACGCAACTTTTTTTTTTGAAACGCATTGCTGTCCCCTTGCAAGGTGTTATTACAGCAATTCAATTACAGTAAATGGCGCGCATCGTCCTCGCAGCTGGAAAGTCGGTAACTAACTGTGACGGAGCGGTGTGAAAGAATCCGGCTAGACAAGCATTACTTTTATTTTCCCCCTTCTTTCTGAATTTTCTCCTTTCCGTCTTCGCTCCGTATTAATTGTGGCTCTGCCACAGGTTAATTAACTCCAAAGAGCTTAGTTTATCTGGACAGAAACACACTGAGAAATTGGCAAGAGATCCTAAAAAATGGAACGTGGCATCAAAAAGATTGCCCGAAGTTCCTCGCGTTCCCTTCCGTGGCTAAAGTCCTTGCCTTCAAGGAACACAGCTTCAGCCCTCTGTGGCAAAGACTCCTGGGGGTGTGGTCATTCAGGCTTAGATCCGGACTTAGATCATGAAGCCTCCTATGGGGAGAAGGTGCCCACTAAATCCCACTTGGCGTAGTCTGCAGGCATCCAAGGAAAGGTCAAGTCTGCTCCTGATGTGTTTCCACTCCTAGTTCATTGGCGATAACTCGCCACTTGTGTTATAGCACGTGCATTTCATGCTAAACTTTAAATAGCATTCCATGAAATTAATATCAACCAAAGGGAATAAAAGGCAAGATGGGGGTTGGGGAGGTGGCGGCTGGCTTTCCAGGGTGGCGGTAAATCGTGACTGTACTCCATATGTTAAAATCCGGAGGGAGGGCTGGAGGAAGGGGAGAATCCCTCACCAGTTAGCCTCTGCAATCATTTAAATAAAGGTAAAATTAACATTCGCTCCTTTGAAGTTAGAGTGAAGATGCATTAAAAGAGGATTTTATTTAGTGGGTGTCATATCAAAACGAGAAGAAAGGCGATGCCTCGCCTGGAGTTTTTAGTTTCATAATATTTTTTAAAACATTATTTTAGAAAAGGCCAAAATGGCAACTCGGGTGTCCCACTGCGTTCTCACGGCCCCCTAGGGCGGTGGACCTCTCCCTACAGGCAGGGAATGCTCAGTTTTCTCGCGCTGGGGGTAGAACAGCAAGAAGATGCCTCCGTAGGTTCCTTTCTCCCAACTCTACATTTGACTAGGACCCGGAGTGTGTTTGTGTCTGACTCCTGGAGGGGGCAGGACCCAGGGCACTGCACTTGGGACCTGGCCTGGGCCACGGCTGCCCAGCCTCTAGCCCCCCTTGGCAGTCCACCTGCGCCTGGCGCGTTTCTTGATACTAGTGGCGCCCCCCACAACCAGCGTGTCGGGTCAGGAGGGGTAGAGCAGATGAGAAGAAGGTTGCACTCGGGGTGTCCCGACTCGGGGCCAGCCAGACAGGAGCGAGCTGGGGCCCAGCCCTTGATATAGCTCCTGACAGCCCCGGAGCAGAGTGTGCGGCGACCGCCCTGCCCCAGGCGCACCGGAGGAGCTCTGGCCCTTGCGCAGCCAGAATAGTTAGGGGTTGTTTTCGGCTTTGTTTGCTTTTAAATTTATAGGCGCCGTTTCATCTCAAGCTCTGCTCAGCCTCTGACCTCCTGTTTGCAATTCTCCTCTGGACCCTGACTTTTTTTGGAGGGGGGCGTGTTAAAGTGAGAATGGGATGGAGAGAGAAATGTTACTCGCCTGTCCTTGGCTCCCAGGGCTGGCGATGGCAGGAAAAGAGGACCCATCACCATAACCGGAGGTCGTCGGCCGCCTGTGATCTGGGGTCGCCGCCCTCATCCCCCGCCCCCTGGAGTTCCTACGTAAGAAGTTTCAGAAAACACATCCCGCACAGGTCCCTAACCGGGTCCAAGTTGCCTGGGTCTCGCCGCCGTTCCTGGCTGGAGAAAAACCGTGTTTTGTGAGCCAATCAGACGGCCCTCAAGACCGCTTCTTGTGGTGTTTTTACGGAGGCTCCTGCCAGCTCTGCATTCTCACGAAAAGTTATCCCAAGACCTCCCACATCCACCAGAGGAGACCTGAATCCTTCTCCGGCCTAGTTCAGGGGACATCCCGGGCACTCAGCACGCCCGCGGTGGCGTGCATCCGAGCGAACCCTAGCCAGGCTGCGCGGCCTCCCTGCTGGGACCAGTTCGCGGCTCAGGCTCCGAGGCGGCACTGTCCCTACTCGGCCGAGGGTCCCCTCCTACCGCTCCCTGCTCCCTTGCGGTCATCCTGTCGCCCGTTTTTCTCTTCTAGTGCTTCTCCTGGACACCAGGACGGGCCCCACCGTATTTACTGCACAAAACCCCGCTTTTAAAGCCCGGTTAGGGGCCTCCGTCCTTTGTAGGAGACTTAGAAAAAGCGAAATTGAACGCCCTGTGGGTGGCCCTTCTACGAAGAGAAGACTCTCCTTCGTTTGCGTCTCTGCTCAAGTGCTTTAAAGTTACACTAACGACCTGCTCTCTATCCCTTTACTGTGGACGGAGTGGGGTGGGGACGGGGGCGGGGGAATGCAGAAGCCCATCTGCGGATACTAGCTGCTCTGCAGACACTGGCTGCTCTCCTGAAAGCTTCAGGGTGGGAATTTCTCCACCAGAATTGCAATGTGGGTGTCTGGGAGGTTTCTGAATGCAGGACTTCAGAGGCACTCACATTCCATCTCACCTCCCCAGCCCTCATCCTGGAGTCACCAAACTCAGGGTGCCAGGGCCAAGTTGTCCTCCCTGGCTTGGCATACCAGAGCTGTTCGTCTGGGACCCGTCCAGCTTGCCAAGCAGTTTTTGGGGTTCTGCATCTGCCTCCAAGTCCTGGTGTTTGTGGTGGCTGCCCCAGCCTGCAGAAGTGGGAGGAGTAAAAGCTTTGAGCTTATGAATCCACTTAAAGCAACTATTACACTTTTCCCTTTCTGACCATGTGTGAAACAACATATATTATTAACAATTTGAGTCTATAATTCAGGGAACAGGAGATATTTTTTATACAGGTCTCTTCTTTCTCCACTGTGGGGACCCTCCTCAACAGAGATCTCCTAATATATGCAGTTAAGGAGACGTTTCAGGAATTCAGCATCTGTTCATGTTGGTTTGAAAGTTAATGAAACTCGACTGTAATTCAGATTATTTCCAAAAGTATCTTGCTCATTTGTCTGAAACAGTCAGGTAAAAATTACAACCTGCCAACTGATGCTAAATTGGTCCTTTTTCTGCTCACCCTAAAGTTGGCCAAACCAATAGCAAATAATTTTCGATGATTCACATTTTGGCATAATTGCCATCACATCTTGTTCCCAAGGTGTTCTCCAGTTGGTCCGCTGGATGTCTAGCCAGCTCCTCTGCATCTACTCAGCCTGGTTCCATTCCAGAGTTCCTTAGTTTGATTTGGTCTCACAGAATGCCCGTCCCCAGGTCCTCTTATTTCCCACCCCACCCCGCCCCCCCCACCACCAGATCAATCACAGAGACAATTGATTTTGTTGTGTCCTGTTCAAACCAGAAAGTGCTGACATCTTGGGGAGTGGGCAATAACTCTCATGGAATATCAGACAAACAGGCCAATGTCCAGATTTAGGGATTAAAGCTGTGCGTGCACACATATATGTTGAAGTGCATATGCATGTAATCATGTTCATACACCTGACTGTGTATACAAATGATAGTGTTGAGAAACTGAGACAAATTTTCAATGTAATGCCTGAGTGTAAACTGAGTGAGAAATCATGTTAATCTGGATAAACGAAGAGGTGAATCACACCTAAATGTCTAGGAGTAGATCATTAATTATGAAATCCGAGACTCTTTTGAGCATCCTATGCTTGCTAGAAATGAACCATCTTTTTTTTTCTCTTTTATTGAAAAGACCCTAAATTCCTTTTGACTGAAAGGAAGTTATCAGACAAGATGCAATTTTCTCTTTCTTTTCTGACAACTCTGTCATCCAAAGGATCACAGCCATGTCAGGGTGTCTGTCTTAGGAAGAAAAAAAGAGAGAGAGAGAGAGAGAGCTGGTGAGAGAAGCCCTGAAGCCCGTGGCCATCTTTGCATCAAAATTTTTCAGACCTCTATTTTTGATTGTGATCCCACTGATCTGAGTTTGAAATGCGAACGCAGTGAAGCCCCTAAGCCTTCAATCGTGTGAAATTTTCAAAAGATCTCTAGAAGCAATCTCAGGCTGCCTGACCCCTGACAGGCACCGATCTCTTTATTCCTCTCTCTGCCAGCACTTCATTTGTCGGAATATCTTTCAGATTTGCACCTCCAGATGACAAACCTGAGTGTTTATTATGTGTCCATGAATCGGAAATCTTCAAGCCCGGACAAAAGCACCATTTTAAACATAATATTTAATTTCCCGCCTAAGTGTCTGCTTCTTTATTTGCTTTTCATTAGCTTAAATATTTTTTCCAGGTCTCCCCATGTGTCACTTTGATATTTAGATGATTCTCTCTTCTAATCATCATTTCCCCCTTGAAAAATCCCCTGTTGCCCGCGACTGCTGGGCTCACACGGCAACGTCATCGTGCGGCCGATGGCGAGGACTCAGCTCGACTCACAGCAGTTCAGGGAGTGTGGGGTGGGGGGCGCGTCTCCAGACAAGGTAAGGGCCGGTGGGGTGCCAAAGAAAGACTTGCTTTTTAAGCCAGAGGCCAGGGCTGGGCCCAAGGCAGTAAAGACCTTCCCATCTCACTCCACCCCTCTCCTTCAGGCCTTTTTAATTCCCCATATTACTTTTGAAAAAAAACAAAACAAACCCTCAGGTGTCTTGAGAAAGTGCTGGGGGCAGCTTTAGCTGATTCGAGTGTGCTCAGCTGCTGGCCCTCTGAGCGTGGGCGCCAGATTTAGCCATTCCACCCGAAACAGTCAGACTCATTCCTGTCTCGGGACTTGTTTTTCCGCCTGCCTTTCTGTGGGTACCTAAATCCTGGGAGCTTGAGGGCACTAGAGGGAAAGGGGATGGGGGACGCTTCTTCAAAGAGTGCTGCTTTGTTAAAATGCCCCATGCCAAATAATTCCAGGGACAAGCCTTTGGGGTCCAGATGCCGCCCACCCCTCCCCCAACCTCAGCCCCAGATCGGGGCTTTAGAACCCAGCCCAGCACCCAGGTGGACTGAGTTGAGACAGGGACGAGCTCCAGCTCTGCAGAACCCAGGGGTGACTCGCCACTCTTAAGCACAGTCCCAGGTCGAGAGGTGGTGGGCTGAAGCCTGAACCCCCCTCCCTGTGTGTTTGGATAGGCCATGTTGCTATGATTAACTTATTAAACCCCCTGATAATTATTTTAATTTGACTCGAAAAAATACTTTGGGCGGCGTTGTGATGTGTTTGTATTTATCCATCCCCCCTATAAAACCTGTGTTAAAACAAATGTTACTTTTCTCTCTCTGTACATAGACCCTCCCTTTTTGAAATAGACCGCAGGGACTGCCATTAGATCGAATGGCAAGTCTTTATGGAAAGTGTTTTGCATAATTACATACCAAAGCCAGAACAGTCACCTCCACATTTTATGGGTCACAAACCATCAACAATTGCCACATTATTGTCCACGAAACCTTAGTCCCTTCATTGATGGAGCGGACTCCACTGCCTAATCTAGAACGGGAGAGGATGGAAATTTCTTCTAATAAGAACCTGAGAAGATTATGTCCCCACTGACAACGTGTTTACATATAGTTATAAAGTTCAGAGGACCGACCGGGAGAGGAAAGGAAATCGGACTAGGCCTGATTAAGAACGGCGCATCGGTCTAATATAGATAGCGCATCAAAAGGAGCGGCTGAATGCCTCTCCCCTTTTCAGATCCGACCCCTTTTCTACCTTTGTGATGCAGTAATTAAGATATTCTTATTTAGACAGACAGCTTCTCTGGTAACTGAATAATATTAGCTCCTTTGATGTCAAACTTTTGACAGTTATCACACCAGCACTGGGCAATTTAGCACAAATGCCCTCCAAAAAAAAAAAAAAAAAAAAAAAAAAAAAAAAAAAAAGATAGAAAACCCCCATCGGCTTTGAAGAAATCTAATAAGTGTGATCCTTATCACCAAATGATCTAAATCGCCGCCGACAGACCGCCTAGCTATAAATTACATTCCGTTGTACATAATGAAGCCGAATTTGGGTTTTAGCTCATTGAGGAAGTATTGGTGGAAAGTGGGGCCGGAGCCCCACACTTACAGCTCCCCCATTCCAGACACCCAGAACTGCTGCCCAGTGTGAGAGAAAATCCCCACAGTCTACCGGGTCAGGGCAGGGAAGGGGCAGAGGTGGGGGCAGGTGCGGGTAGAGCCCACCGCCCTTGCCTCAGCTCTGGAGAGTCCGGCAGGACCAGCCACCTACTCCCGGGATGAGCCGTCGCTGTTGCTTTCCGAGCTTGGTCGCCAAATTTGGGATTTGCCAGATGGCAGGATTATCTTCGCGTCTGTTATATTATGTGTGTTGAGGGGGAGCGGGGGTGGAGAGCGAAGACAGGGAAGTCCAGAGACCGCGCTGGTTCCTTTACAATACACGCATGTTCCCTCTTTGCCCACTCCCGGGCTGCCGCCGCCGGGACCCTTACCGGAGTTCCTGGCACCTCGGAGCGGCCCCACGGCAGGCAGCAGGGGGAGCCTCTGCCACCCCTGCCCTTCGGTGCCGACTCCCTGCCTGCCGGCATCTCTAGACCTGGGGCCCTGTGCTCAGATGCGAGGAGCTGGGGTTTGGGAGTGCGAATGTGAGAACTTCCCCCAGAGGAGAAAGGGGGGAGGTATGAGAGTTGGAAGGCAAGGGGGAAAAGAGGGCGGGTCAGGAAGGATGGGACTGTGACAGTGGCACCTGGAAGGCATTGTCCTAACGAGCGACACCTGTCAATCTCCGCTCCGGGGTCCCGGGGCCGGGGGCGGGGAGGCCGCGGGTCTCTGTGGTGAGGTCATCTCAGAGTCCTTTCCCGGCTAAGGGCGGGAAGGCTGGGAGGGGCGCCGAGCTAGGAGAAGGATGGGGGAGGAAAAGAGAAAATAAACAGAAGTCGCTCTCACTGGCCACATCCTCTGTTCGCAATTTACATGGAAATCAATAATCCAACTTTAATGTTATTTCTAATCTTGATTGATCGTCTTGCCTTTTCACTGCGGATGGAGAAATAGGGTTGCTGCATCTCATCCCACAACCCGCACAATCGTTGGGGAAGTCTTGTTGCCCCAAAGCTCGGAGGTGACCGACTCTTCTAGACCCAGCTCCCCTCTTTCCCTGGCGGTTGTTCCAAGCTTTAGGCTTAAAAAGGAAACACTTGGAGATGAGTTTTGAAAGTCTTCCGATATTGCAGGGGGCAAGGAGGGGAGTTAATTAACGCTGGGCTTGCTCAGCGAGTGGCAGAGGGGGACTCGGCGTGGGTGGGCGGGCCAGGTCGAACGCTGGGGAGCGCAGTGCGGGAGGCTTGTGAGCCCGAAGCCCCTGCTTGGAGGCCCAGGCTGGGGGGGAGGTGGTCTGCGGTGGCCTGGGCCGGGGGTGCGGGGCGGGGGTGTTGCTGAGGTACCCCAGGGAGTCCCCCAATGGTCCTAGAGAAATTCTGATCTCCCACCTACTGAGTCCCCACCCCCACCCCCACCCCCACCCCCACCCCACAGTGCGCTACCGAACTCTCCCTCTTTCTATTCTTTTCGGTCGAGCTAATTAGCAGCCTGCCAGCGGCCTGATTTATGGAAACGTTCGGGCGGGCGGAGACCCGCCGCTAGCCTAGCCAGGCTGCCTCGGGGCGGAGTGGAGGAGGAGTCTCGACCGGCCCCCTCCGTTGAGTTTCCCTTCTTGGGGTCGGAAAATGGAAGTTGCTGGTCCCCTACCGCCGTCACCCGGGCGGGTCTAGGAGACCCCCTCGCCCTCGCTGCCCCAGCCTGGGGTGCGGGAAGCCCTGGCGCTAGCGGAGCGAGCAGAGGCCGGTGGCCACACAGCCTGCTGCGGACACCCGAGGCCGCCAGGTTCCAGCTCCAGCTAACTCCGAGGGCGGGCTGGACGCCGATAGAGCCCGAGCTGGGCGGCCAGCTTCCCGCATCCAGGTCCCCAGAGAGGGGAAATGAGACCTGCAAGGGGAGGGGTGCTGCCTGAGATCGGCTTCACCTCTCGGCACCCATCCAAGGCCGCAGAGAGTCACTAGGCCAGGGTGGGGCCGAATGGAGCCACCGGCCCTGCTGACCCGGGAGTCGCTGGCTGGCGCCTGGGGACGGCGTGGTTCTCTCCACTTTCCCCCTCCGTGCACTTTCTCCAGGGGCGCATCCTCAGACGGCTCCTCTGAGTCGGAGTCTTCAACCAAGAGTTGGAATTTCTCCGAGGCGTGTGCAGGTCACAGGCCATTTCTGTAGCCACCCAGCGGGGCATTTGCCTGAAGACCCGGCACAGTCTCCTCGCCATCTTCGGGCTGCTTTGGATAGTCAAGGGGGGAGAGGGGTCGAGGAGTGTTCGCTCTTTCCCATTTGACCCCAGAAATGAGGATGCAGAGCAAGCGGAGTGAAGGAGCCGGGGAAGAAAGTGCCAGGACCTGTTGCTGGCGCTCAAGCAGCCTCGCCTCGGAGAGAATGTTGGACACCTTGATTTCTCCAGGGAGCACCAGTGCTCTCCCCACCTCGGGGAGTCTTGGGCGAAAGAGACTAGCAGACGCAGAGGGCCAGAGGCCCGGGGAACTCTTGCCCGGCTTAGGCTTGGAGTGCAGACAGAGACAGAGTGGGGTGAAGTCACTGTGAAAAGGATAGCGTCCCTAAGCCCGGCTAAGACTGAAATTGCAATCGTAGGGAACTGAGATCTCCAAAAGAATGTGTGAGGTTTACTTTAAAACACCCAACCAGTTCATTTTTCTCAGAAGGCATTCTGGATGCCCTGACGGGGCCATGCCGGGAATGGGACCCTTCTCCCCTCCCCACAAGAACTTCAGACATCTGCTCTATCTTGCCTTCAGCCCCCAGGCCCCCAGGACCCCTCCTTCCCGGGTTTCCCTCACAGAAGAGAGTCATTTAATGTTACAGATAACTGAGCCCGGCCCAACCCACCCACCCCTGGGGAAATTTAGTCTCCTCATCTTCCTCACCCTGCTGCCACCATTTCTAAAGGTTTAGTAAGAGTTAGGGCGTCATGCAGGCCCTGGGCTTTCCCCAACCGGATGGAAGAAGGAAGTAGACGCCCTCAACCAGCTGGGGAGCTGGGCTGGGCGCCGATCTATATTTCGGGGTTCAGCCCCATGGGTGGCAACCTCTCTGAATTCCCAACTGTGCTAGGGGCTGGGGTCACCTGCCCAGATATGTTGCATAGCCCAAACCCATGACAAAAGTCTGAGTGGAAATGGAGCCCTCCTTCCCCCACACACGAAAATGTCTCCTTTTGGCAGTACGGCCCCCAATCCTGCATGTCACCTGAGGGTCACACTGCAGGCGCAGGGCTTCACTGGGTCCTGCCTCCTGGAAGGTGCTCGCAGACCAACTCCAGGGTCGACAGCCGGCAAAGCAAATGCTGGCGGTTAGGTGCTCAAATAACATTCTTCATTCCTCTTTTTCAAAGTTGATTTATAGCAATCGACAGGTTAAAGCCTCATCTGACTTCATTACTTTTAAAAGCTGTCTATTTCACAACTGTCACTTTTCATCACTTAGCTCAAATAAATACTTGAAGAAATGAATTGGAAGAGACTTTCAGATCATGTTTATAATTCTTGGTCGCCGCGTTAACATTCCTAATGACCTGACCCTCTGAGTTTCTGCAGACTTCTAAATTGGGCCGAAAATTCCTCCTTATATACTAGAAAACTTCAAGGAAGGTGAGGTGGCCGGAAATGCGACTCAAGGGAGAAGTGCAGCGGCTGCATGTGGAAGGCAGGGTGTTGTCGCAGCAAAGCATCCCAGCAGCTGCGAAGGCCCAGGCCCGAGACCCAGGGCCACAGAGAGGGGGACAGCTCACGGGTCAGGGGATTCCCGTGGAACCAGCTGCTGACAGGAGGGCCCCAGCCTAGCAGCCGCGCCGCCCGCCCGCTTTCCTGGGGTCCCGCCGACCAGGCTGCAAAACCACGAGAAAATTCATGCCAGAAGGAAACGCTGTTCATTGGGACTATTACTATTATTACTTCTATCACTGTTTCAAAAATGATTTTAAAGGGCCCCCACGACCGCAGATTCGGAGTGGCAGAGTGAGAGCCATTTTCTCCCAGTCATCTTTGACTCAGAGCTTGTGAGACACCCAGAAAGAGCAGAAGCATCCGAACGAAATCGTACGCACTAAAGTCCGTTCAATAAATAGAAATAGTTTCTTCAATTTTGCTACAATTTGCCCAAGCCTTCTAGTATTACCAGCCGGTGGTAATACTTTCACTTTCTCTCTCTCTCTCTTTCACAAGCTGTCTCTCTCTCTCTCTCTCACACACACACACACACACACACACCCAGCTCTAAGAAATAGGGGGAAGAATACAGAAAAAAATAAGCGAAAGGAGAGGTAAGAAAAAAAAAAAACTGCAGAAAATAAAAGGAAAAGGAAGGGAAGAAAAAGGAAATCAGAGAAGAGAAGAAAGCAAAGGAAAACCCAAAAACTATATATTTTTTCTTTTTTAGTTTGGGGGACAACGATAGAACACATATTTTCCTTATATTTTTCTTTGAAAAAGAACAACAACAACAACAAAACCCCTAAGCTGCATCTCTGAGCTTGTGGTGGATGGGGCGCTTGCTGGGTGTGCCTGGGCCGAGGCTGACTCCAGCGCGCCTCTCCCCGAGCCTGGGCACCTGCAGCCCCAGCCTCCGCCCCGCCCGGGAATTACGAAGATTTCCACCGAGCGGCGGCGCGCGGACTGTGCTTCGGCCGTCGCCATCACAGCGCTCCCCGCCGCCGCCGCCAGCCTTCCCCAGTCGTGGCCTCAGGCCTTCGCCCACCCTGCGGACCGCTCGGCCTAGGTGGGTCTGAGCGCTCCCGACTTTCCGCTCAGAGGCTTTAGGAACCCCGAGTTAACATTGCTCGGTGGCCGCTGCCTCGCTGCGGGGACGCGGCGGCGGATGCGCTCGGTGGAGAAAACCCGGGCGCGCTGCCGTACCTTGGAGCGCCACCTCGCTGCAGAAACTGGAATGACGCCGCCAAGCCTCCCAGCCTGCTGCAGCCTAACTTGTACGTCACCCGGACTTTTTCCCTAATCGAAACCCTCAGAGAAGCCGCAACGCACAGGTCTGCTGACGGGTTAAAAACCATTATCTGTGACCGACAGATCCCACAGTGGCTGCATTGGGATGAAGGGAAAATAACAGAAGAAGGAGAAAAATATATAGGCACAATTTCACCAAGTCTAAAGTAGTCACTCAAGCTGGGGAGCTGCTTTCTTAGAAAGGATAAAATAAATGAGACATGGTCTTTAGGCAGCCACTAGTTCGGGCCGCCGTGTATTTCGGGTCATTCAGCTGCGGCCAATGCAGATATCTCCCATGAGGTGGTGCCTATAAAGTCATTCCTTCCCAATTATGATTTCCACCAAAATTCATTTATTCTGGTCAGTCTAGCATTAGAGGGGTTCTGCAGTACCAGTCTCCAGCCTACTGGGACACTGTACCCACAGCTTTTGGCTTTGCTAACTAAATAACCACAAAATATAGCCCCCAACATGGACACCTATCCGCCGGTGAAAGTAGCAACTGGCAAGAATTGCTAATTACACAGCCTTTCTTTCCAAGGTGCAACTGGGCATTTGACACTATTTTATCCAGTTGATAACTTAACAGGTTTGCCGCAATCTTATATCCACACGACCATAAAATATACAGAAAATTTAACCTACGTATATGGTGAGCCTTTGCTTCAGTTTGTCTTCAAAGTGCACCATCCCAGAGATGGGTGTTATAAGTTAAAACAAATGTTACGTGCCAAACATGGTTTTAAAAATATAGCATGTCTGTCATGGTCCAGTGAGGATTTGTGTGGTTTCTTTGTTTTGAAGGGAGGTACAGAACATTTATTTAATGTAGTTTTTATTACAAATTTCAAATCCTTTTTTTTTAAAGGAGCTCTGTGGATCCTACAAATAATGGGAGCTGAACCGCGGACTATAGGGTGGAGATGGAGTTTATGTGGTGTTGTATAAGCCCCTGTATTTCCCTGCCTGAGCAATCCCAACATAGAGATCTCTTCTTGAAACTCCGCAGTCCCCTGAGTTAGCGGGGTGAGCCCCCGAAGGGCAGGCAGGGGAGAGAGTGAGTGCCCCTTCTCCCTGTAACCAGGGCTCCTCCTTGCTGATTAGGAGGTCTCAGATCTTGCTCAGAAATTACACGGCTGCGCCAGGAAAATAGCCAGGTTGGCTTTCTGGCTGGTTTGTCTCTTCTCCATCAGGCTAGGAAAGATTTCTGTGAGACCACACAGGAGAAAGGCCCCAATTTCCTAGCAGGACTTGAATGAGCATCCCTAGTAACTGCCAGCTAAGGAGGGGTGGCCCGGGCCCTGGGGGTCTTGAGGCCTGGGCATGGGGGTGGGGGTGGGGGTTGGTGCTAACATGGGGAGAAGGCAGCTGATGAGAGATAATGGGAGCTCAGAGGGAATTCCCAAGAGGGTCCTGGGGCCCACTGAGGGCCAGCAATGAGGAACTAGGACAAAAACCGAGGAGAGGAAAGCATAGAAAATGATATGTGTGAATCTGCATGCCTACAGTTTGGAAAAGGAGTTCTAAACTGGAAAAGGTTTTGTGTCTCTCTCTCTTTCTCTCTGTCTCTCTCTCTCTTCCCCCCCCTCCACCCCCTTCTTCTCTCCCTTCATTTCTCTTTTCTCCACCCCTTCCTCTTCTCACATTCAGGTTTTCTGGGTTTTTTTTCACGCAATAATGCCTGGAGATGAAAAATGATTTTTATTGTTATTACACTTCCTACCGCAAGATGCAGTGCAAGGCGGCCGAGTTTGTATTACAACTATGTCACAATGTTTCACTGATGCAAAACATGTAGCCAGAGGGTGTTGCTAATGACTCCTGGATTAGAGTGAGATTGAGGCTGGGAGAAAAAGAAAAAGAGAGAACAAGAGACAGAGGAAGGGAGGAGAGAGAAGAATTTCATTAGAGAACGGGGAAAATCACTGTATAATCAGCTCTAATAATCTAATCAGGATATTTTCAGATTTCAAGGTTCTCTCCACGCTTAAGAGTGTGAGCTAGAGAGAGACCATTATCCTTTTAAACACCACAAAGGTTTTTTTGAATGTTAATAACTATTAATTATGTTTACAGCCAGTTAAGTGAAGAATTCTCCTTTGGAAAGAAACTTTGGAAAACGCTTAATAGCAGATTAAAGCCTTCTCCTGGAGCCGAGGTCGCTTGGAGGGAGGTGGGGGCCGGGTAATCACCCAAGGGTGTGCGGAGCCCGAGGCGGCTAGCAGAGGCTCAACGCCCCCGCCAGTGGTCGTGCACACAAATGTGCAAACGCCTGTGACGGGCCGTTGGGGCCCAGGGTGCCCCGTCGGACCTGTGGCAGAACTCCTAGGCGCAGCCAGCCTCCTGGGCTCGGCTTCCGCTCGGTCTTGGCAAAAATGTCCCTCCGGGCTCCGAACTCCCCGGCGCCCTCCCCCGAGACCAGCTCTATTTAGGGAAGCGGGAGGTTTCGCGGTTCCTACCGTGGCCCAGACCGGTCCCACCGCCCAGCAGTCCGCTTCTGCCCCCCGGGGCACAGCAAGGAGGGCGTTCCCTCGGGGCTGCGGCCCTTTGAACCCGGGGAGCCCTCGGCTCTCGCCAGGACTCGCGGAGCTCGCTCGGGGCCCGGCTGCGGAGCCGAGTGTGGGTGGCGGGTGGGGTTGAAGGCGAGTGGGGGAGGCAGGAGGGGATGGAGGGGCGGGGGCGGGAGCCGGGCGTTAAGCCTGGAAGCTTGGCTGTTTACCCGAACGATTTTCCTTTCAGACCCGAGACGCCAATGAGACAAGATCAAACTCCCCTTCTCGTAGTGCGTGTGTGTGGGGTGTGTGTGGTGTGTGTGTGTGTGTGTGTGTGTGTCCTCTTCCAGGAGGGGTTTTGTGAATGGGGGCTCCAGGACATCGGCTGGGAGGGACCAGAGGCCAGCCCGGGCACCAGCGCCTCCTCCCGGGGACTGGGAGAAGCCGGTGGGAGGGCGCGAGGTCTGAGCGCACCGAAGGGCGCGGCGCCCCAGACACAGTGGTCCGCTGGGAGAGAAGCGAACAACAGGGACACAGGCCACGGAGAGCGAGGGGCCGCGTCCCTAAAGGCCCAGCCAGGAGACACATGGTCGTGTGCAGGAGGGGGAGGGGGAGAATAATATGAATCACATCCTTCTTCCAGTCCCTTAATTTCCGATCCCTCCAAAGCCACTGGTTTCTTTCCGACTCCCTCGCTCGAGATCTATTAGCTGCAAATTAGGCCAAGGTTTTGGCGATTACGGTGCAATTCAGACCGAGTGACACGCGCCGCCTGGCCTGCGCCTGGGTCTCTCTCTTCGCGCTGCAAAATGGTTAGAAACGAAGAGACGATGGGTAGCCTATATTGATAACACATTGGTCATTTTAAAAAGGGCCCCGACCGAAGAATATCCATCAGCCTGGGGGATCCGGGGAAGAGGGTAGAGAAGACGAGCAGGCTGAAGTCTGAGCTACGGCACAGCAGGTGACAATAGTCCTGGGCACGGCTCCTGCAGCTGCTCTGGGGACGAACCGGGACTAAAATCTCGTTTAAATAACAACAACAACAGTATTAATATCGTTGATAATAAAAAGAATCAGAAGGCAGCATTTATTTATTAAGATCATAAATGATTAAAATCTGGTTACATGAACATTGTATGTATAGTTAATGGCACTACGTCCCACAACTCACTGCTCACCGAAGGCCGATTAAAGGCTTAACTAAAGAATTATTTCTGGAAGAAAAAGGTGTCATTGCTGTGCTCTGACTCAGCCTCTATTGCTTCTTCTGCGTCAGCCTGCCCCTAGGTGCCCCCCACTCTTCCCACACATGCATCCCTTACTGAAGGATTCTCTCTCTCTTTTTTAACTGACTAACCACCATCTCCCTGTCCAGAATATTGTTATTTAACCAGAATTCCCCTCCTCTGGTGCTGACATGGATGGGGCCTATTAGGGACCTGCTAACCCTTCTTCAGAACTCTGTGTCTTCTGCTCAGGTGTCCCAGGCCTGGAAAACACCCCGAGGGGGGACTCTAGGGGCCTCTGGCTTTCTCCCGCATGTCAAGGGTGGAGGGCTGCAGCTCCAGGGCTCAGAGGGAGCAGAGGCAGCTTATGGGCCTCTGGGTATGAGTGGCGGTGCTTAAGGACCTAGCTAGGCATGTTGTTGGCCTGGAATAAATGTGTGTGAGAGGGGAGATGCCCATGGAGGAAACCGGATGTGCCTATAAATGATTGACACCGCCAACCTAACATTTATTAAGCGCTTACTATGTGCCAGTCACTGTGTCCGCATCTCTAGGGCCTCCAAGCCTGAGGACAAACCACTGTGGCCCAGGGTAGGCCTCTGAGCCGGGTGGCTGGGCCAGGGCAGGCAGACAGCCAGATAGGTGTCCTTGTGTGGCTGAGGTCAAGGTTTCCGCTTCCCCGTCCGTCCCAGGGTGGAATCCAGGAGCCAGACCAAGGCCTCCTCCCCACCTGCCCGCGGTCGTCCCGTGACAACCAGTCCGTCCAGTGTTGCCACGAGCTGTGCGGACTTCCAGGCCAGAGGGGAGGTCAACAGGTTCTAGCCACGTTCGCTCTTCTTCGCGCTGAAGTCCTTAAAGGAACGTAGACTGGGCCGAGAGGGCCTCGGAGGCCAGGCTTGGGCAGATGGGGAGCGCTCAGTGCGCCCAGGCCAAGCCCACAGCCGGGCCAGGAGCCCTGCGTCCTGTGCCTCCTCCTGCTCAGGTCGCGGCAACGCTGCACCAGGCGAGGTGCGCCTCCCTCGCGGTGCCAGAGGGCGCTTGACTGACTCCCGGGCTTCAGCAGCCGAGAAGGCGGCCCCCGGCTTTCGCGGCCTGGTGCACACCCAGGGCAGGGGCCAGGCGCGGCACTCAGGCCGCTCTCCACGCCCCACCCCGCCGGGGTGTTCTAGCCGCCAGAACCGGAGTTTTGCTCCATTCTCTGACTCTTCCTCCCATCCCCCTAACGCTGGAGGCTGAGACTGGCTGGTGACCCAGTGCCGTGCCCCGTGAGAGTGGAAAAAAGCAGGCGCTGCTCTCTGTCTGGAGACAAAAGGCCTCTGCGTTCAGGCTCCCTCGGGCCTGGCCACTAGGTCTTTCGCACCCGCTTCCACCTATGCAGAGGAGGCAGGAGCAGGTGAAAGCGGCGATGCAGCGAGGGCTCAGCCAGCGAGTCTTAATTGATCCCAGAAACTGAACACCTCCGAATCCACAGGCAATAGGTACGACCGGGCTTCTGCTGCAGAAATACACAGTCTACCCCCAGCACCCCTCAGCAGCCCTCATCCAGCCATCTTCCTGTAAAGGGGCCCCTGGTTGCCGGTTGTTTCCTTCTAGTCTGATTGCAAATCACCTGGCAGCTAGAAACGCTCGCCCCCTGATATCGACCTGCAGAGGTTACTCCTTTCCCTAAAAACGACTCTGGCTTGCTTTCTTCTACTAGACCCACGAGAGAATTCACTGGTTTTTACATTAAAAAACAAAAACAAAAAACCTTTAAACTCTCTCTGGGTGTGAGATGTGGTTGGAACTCTCCGAGTCTCCTGGTTCACCACACTAACTCTGCTGCTCCTGAAAAGCTAGTCCTCTGAAGTAGTCTTTTCCTGCAGTCTATCATTTCGGTATTACAAATAACTACCGTGGAGCGAGAAATACCCTCGGCTTGAGAATATTGATAGATGATAGTAGCGATATTCACAATCGATCCCCTAATAGGCAGACGTCATAAATCATGTTCAATGCCCTGACAGCAGGGTACTTCACTTAATAATATAATTAAGATTAAAACTCGAGAGGTATTGGAGGCAGCGGGTATTGATAGCTTCAAAAATTACATTCTGGATATGACGGTGGCACGGAAAAGGACCTTGGGAAACTACAACCCCATTCCCCAAAAGTGGAGTCTTCTGGCTGCCCCTGTCTTGTGCTGAGCCCCTCCCGCCCTCCTGTCCCTGCACACACTCTTTTTCCCCACCAGTAACCCGAATCTCCCATAGGTCTGAGCAGAGAGTAGGCCCACTCTTTCTCAGAAATGCTATCCAGTAGGATAAGAATTAATAGGGTTCGAATGAGTTTCTTGGATTTAGGAACTGTTTAAAAATTCATTCCTTCAGCCTTGAATATTCAGTTTAAAAAAAATGTTCAGGAGAGCAAGGAAATGATGCCGTTTTGTTATTTCAATACAAATAGGTTCCTGAACAAAGTTTTCAAAATTACATATAAATAACTGGATATATGGAGATATGCCAGTCCACTTCATCGCTGAAACTCAACGGCCTGTACACCTTCCCGGAACCTCGGGCCTCAGGACAAAACCCCAAACTTCACATTAAGAGTAAAAGCAGAGTGGTCGGATCCCATACAGCAGTGATAGTCTGCTCTTTGCTTCATGAGTAGAACTGATTATAAGTGCGGTTGAAATTATTAATCAAATCAATCAGAGCTGACAAATGAGAAATATTTGAAAGTCAGTGGTAATGTACAACTTTCTTGTTGGTTAAAAATCTCTTGCCTTGTAACGGTAATTAATAATGCTTAGAAAAGAACGATTTGGAAATCCCCTTCTCATTCTTTTTATTTTTCTCTGGCTCTTAAAGAAGGAAAGAGAGAAAGGAAGCAAATGAGTGATCAGCAGAAACAGGAAAAACACTGAGTCGTTTGTGGGGAGGACAAAACTGGAAAATATAAAAGAAAGGGAAAAAAGATTAACCCCATGGGAGGTCATCAGGAAATAAAGAAAATACAGGAGGAGGGGTAGTAAATCAGAAAATGAATTCTGTAACCATACCCCATGAGCAGGCTGGCTAAAGGTTGAATTTCAAATGGCCCAGAAACCCCTTCAAAATGAACAGTGCTGCTAAAATATCTTGAAAGTAGCTCAGCTCTGAATCCAGGCAGAGCTCAGGGCATTGTCTGTTTTGTTGTTGTTAACAATGTATTTCTTTATGGCCCAGGAGCAGCCGTGTGCAGGCTCTTTCCCAAATTCAATCCCTGGAGACCAGACTGGCTTTCATGTTTCTGGTGTTAACTCTTCTTTTGGTCATAGCCAATCCCCCCACCCACCCGTCTTACATTGATTATTAGATTGTCTCAGCCCCACCTAAAAAACACACCCAAATAATGACTTGTTGAAGAACTATAAATCATTTCGGCCTCTGAGTATGGAAAACCATTTCAGTGAAAAGGCTTTGCTGTGAAATGCTGAAGAAATTCCCAACCTTCTGCTCACTGAGGAAGAGCTGCTACTTTTATTTGTTGAGCTTTAATTTGTTGGATGGGGAGATTTTTCAGGTTGGTAAAAAAGGATGGAGGGGAAAAAACAACTTTGGCAAACTTTATCTGGTCTGTATTATAAGCCCCAGTTTTGTCTCATTGAACCCAAGCTGGATCTACAAAAAGTAGCTAGAGATTGAGATTTATTGGTCTCTAAATGAAAAGATTCATTTGATATAAGAGGTTAACTCAAAGTTCCTACACCGTGACTAGCTTCGGCAAATGCCTTTGTTGGGTCAGCACAAAAGCAGTTCAAAGAAATCTTAAAAACACACCGAGATATAGACACACAAACACATTCTCCCACTTAAGCCACAAATGCAATTCTCTTTTCTTTGTCATTTTTTTCTGTCATTACAAACCTCCAGCTTCTTTCTAAATGGCTGGGATGGTCTCCCCCAACCCATCAAACTTTGCCATTTTGTATCTTTTGTTTTTGCTAGAACTCAATGAAAGAATGAGGGGGTATGAGAAAGTAAAAGGGGGGAAGTGAACTAATTTGGATAAAGCAGAACACTTTGTAAATGAGGTGCATTGAGGATAGAGAGATACAGATGGTGGAGAGGGGCTCTAGGATTAAAAATAGGCATACTGGTTGGAAACTGATGAAATGGGTTTTCAGCAATCAGTCTATGGATTCAATAGGAACCTGGCAGAATGTAAGGTTGTGATGAGGAGACCATGAGTGAGAGTGAATTCCTCAGAAAGAGTGAGAAGGGAGAAAATAGCAGCAAGGACCTGAGATCCCTTGCAAGGAGCAGACTACGGAGATGCTAATGAGGGGAAATTAACCTTCGGGTTGGGTCTGTGACATGGGCCTTCCACTGAATGTCTGATCCAGGGGCTGCCAGCAGCTTCCCTCCGCACCAGCGAAATGAGATAATCGCTCTGAAACCTCCCAACCATGGTGCAAGCAAGCTCTGAGACTGTCGTGGAGAGCAGAATGTAACTAACAGCTCCTTCCAAAGAGACAAACAAATAGCAGCTAGGACCACAACCAGGCACCAGAGCAAACCTGTAGTTGTGGGGACATTTGTTCAACTCCAGAGCCCCTCTAGGCTGGCACACTGAAGGAAGGGAGGAGCAGGTATGGAAAACGAAAAAATATCTTCATCTCTGTTTGTTCCAGTCTGTCGCCAAAGGCCCTGGATAACCGGGCCTCGGTGAGGCAACACAAGGGATAAATGGATTTTATCTCCAGAGCGTGGCCACTGGGCCACGGGATTATTGCTTAGCCAGAGAAAATGTAGTGGGGAGGGGAATAAAGAAAAGAGAGAAGTTGAGGAGGACAGACACAAAAAAAACAAACAAAAAAGAAATTCAAAGGGAAATTCTGAAAGTGGTTTCCTGTCACATACACTGAGACATTAAAACACCACACACACACACACACACACACACACACACGGATTTTATTAAACAAACAAGCCAACAACCAAACGCACATCAAAACCACATTTGCTCCTGCTGTCATAGGAAAAGAGGGTTTGGAATGATTGTAGGGTTCTGGTAGGAACCCTTCTGGCCTTTACTACTATCAGTACCTCCCCACCCCCTCACCCCCCGCCCCAGCATTTTCATAAACGTTCTCAAGTCCCCGCTGGAGAAGGGGCCGCCCTAGAGGCTGCAAGCAAGGGGAGGACTCCCTGTCGGAGACGAAGGGGTCATGTTTCCAAGTAGAGACATCAGCAAACCACAATCTTAGTGACAGTGACAGCGCAAAATTATGTTTAATGTTGCAAGGGGGAAAGGGGAAATATAAAATTAGCGCAAAGAAAATGTTTCCCAGAACTTCCTCACAATTAGGGCATATGGATGGGCACAACGGCGGGGTCGACAGTGGGGAGGGTGGGGCCTAGCAGGGCGACTGTGTCGGGTGGAGGCAAAGGCCGGAGTCCTCACTCTCCAGCAGGAAAAGGAAAGCTTCTGGAGAGAGATTAATGACACTCCGCCCAATCACTTCACTGGGTTCGGAACCTTTTTTGCAGAAGAGGGGATGTTCTAGATTTCCCATCCTGGCGGAGATGACAGTTCAACGACCGGCCTACTCAGTCCCAAAGCCACAGGGCGTTTTAATTAGTGATGAGGCTGGTGAAGGGGCTGGCGGAGCCTGGAAGGCGGAGAAGGAAATGCAGAGGGGGAGATGCACAGCCCCAGACCCCTCCCCCTCCTCGCCGGAGCCTCAGGAGCTGTAGGGAGAAGATGCTGAAGCGAAGTAAGAATTACTTAATAAATTAGCTGCCCCTCTTTAGAACTTGCTGTCAGCCCCGCCTCGGCAGCCGCACGTAGGCGAGCGAGACCCCATTGCCTTCTCACTACGCCCCTGGATCTCCATAGGCGCACCCCCACCCCCAACCAGGGCCTTGGACAGGCAGACAGCCGACAGCCCAAGGGATTGGCCCAGAGAGGGCCAGGGAGGTGGGAACGGTGGCATTTTCAAGGAGGAAGCAGTTTCTGTTCAGTGCGGGAGATTATTTCCTAAGCTGCTTATTTAAAGAGACAGAGATGAGAGAGAGAGAAAGAGAGGTTGATTCCCTTCTTGTTGTGGTTATAAAAAATTTAATTTTGCCTTTGTCTAGAAACCACTGTATTACTGTGATTATTAAACAACATAGTTTCCTTTCTTACTGCCAGGCAAGGGGAGGGGGAAGAAAGAGACAGGATAAGGAACATTTACTTTAAAAATAATACATATTACAAATAAATGCATTTTTAAAAACTAAACCAGGCAGATAAAGGCAGATGAGAAACCAATGAGAGAAAAGGCGGGGGGGGGGGGGGGGAGAAAATAGTTTGATTATTTAAAGGCTAATCTATGCAGAAGAATCAGAAAAAAGAAACTTGGGAAAATAAGGCAGCTGCCATTTCCTACGTGATAGCTACATGACTTGAAAAAAAAAATAGGAAAAGAAGCTATTCTTAGGTATAGCCAGGGTTGTAGTTTTATACTTTGATTTTAGCAACAAGTATCAAAAGATCTAAACTAATTGATTGCTGAGTTCCTTGGCCCTTTTCCAAAGAGCAATATAGATTTAATTGTATGTTGCTTAAAACTCCATTTCTCGAACAGTGTGAAGCATGTAATAAAAGTCATAAACCGTATCGGTGATTTTTTTTTCCCCACAAGCATAAATACCCAACTGACACTTGGAAATCTTAGCTAATACTCCTAATGGGTTAAAACAAAACAACAACAAAAAAGGCATCTGTGAGGGGTAGCCACATAATAGAATCCAAATTGTTAATCCATTTTAACTCATTCAAAAGAACCTGCGGTTGCGGATGGGTGTTTTGCAGAGGTGGGGTTGGGGTGAAGGGACCCCACATCAGACACCTGATTTGCTCAAATTCGGTCCACCTAAACCACTCTCCCCTAAAGGACAGAAGTCTGGCCTACAAAAAGACACCAGAAATATCTCCACCAGAGAAAATGGATCTGAAAGTTGCAGCCGAACTGCCTGGCCAGAACTCTCTCTGGCCAAGAGACAGGGAAGCCACTCCGCGGCTTTCGCTCTCCGCTGCCCTAGCCTGGCATCCCCCAAGGAAAGAGACCTGCCTGGAGACGCCGCGGGAGCGCTCCAAAACGGCGCGGCAAAATCCACCCCTCTCCCCCTCCTAGGCAGCTCTCCCTTTCCCACTGTCCTCCCGTTATCCCTGACCCCCAGTTGCTGCTGGGGTCCAAAACCACCCGCGGCTCCCCCTCGGCCAGCTGTATCCTGGAGAAGCGAAGACTCCCAGCCACGCCTGCGATTTGGTCGGAGATCTGCCGCTGCAGCCAAGTTCGCGGCCGCCATCAAGCTGGCGGCTGCGCGCGTCTCGGGCCGTGCCCTGGCGTGGCCACGCGGGCCGGCTGCAGGCGGAGATCTGTAAAAATCCACGTGAGCCGCCCCCTCCTCCTGCTGCCCGCGGCCCCTGACACTGCAGCATTGAAGCCTGCCCGGAGGTCCCCGAGGTCTCCGAGTGTGACAGTACTCAGCATAGCGGGTAGATGGCACAATTTTCTAACATTTAGAGAGAGGAACCCACGCTGGGAGCAATAAGTCCATTTAAAAGCCCTTTATTTAAAAGGAACAAAGATAACTGACAAGCGAAGTACAGAGACATCTCAATGAAATTTCCAAAGAAGAAAGAGAAATCAGAGGCTAAAGCAAATGCGAACTGGGCTTGATGGAACAGGCCAGCACTTTCCTCCCCCTCAAAAGGAGAGCAGATAAAAGACAAAAAGAAAGAGCTGGTGGTCATTGGGTCTGTGCGGTAAGGATCACAGCCCAAGCCAAATTCTAAAAGTCCACAGCCACTAACTTTAAAATGGCCGGGTGGCCTCGGTGGGGGAAGGTGAAGGAGAAGCCAGATCAGTTTGGGGGAAAGAGATATGGAAGTTTTACCCCCGCCTTGGAGGCTCTTCCCCAACCTTTGATAACAGGCATCTCTGCTTTGGCTTGGGGTCTGGGGAGCCCCAGGAGGATGGGCATGCAAGGCACTCGCTCTGGGCACACCTGAGCCCTTCCAAGGGGCTGGGCACCAGAGGCTTCTGTCCTACAGCCACCTTTCCTACAATGGGGCCCCAGGGCTGGGCCGAGTCAGCCACGATCCCAGACACTAAGATTTGGTCAAAAGCAGGGCACTTAAGCTCACACTCAGAGACTTCGGTACAGTTGTGCCCCTTCCATACTAAGAAGGGCACGACGGCACCCACTGATGTCTCCTGGCAACGCCAAGACAGCCCACACTTCATCTTGTGCTCTGGCACCGCCACCACCCTCTCCCTCCCCACCAAACCTACACGCCAGATTGATCCCCCTTGCCAGGAGAGCCTCAGGCTGAGTGGAGGAAACAGAGGAGGGGGCGAGAGGCCAAGGGATCCGTGAGGCCACCTCTTTGGTCATCCGGGCCGGCCTCTGGCCCCGAGCGACCCTGGCCAACCAGGACCAGCGGTGGGAAGGGGCACGGCAGCTATCGTCCGCAGGGGGTCAAACGATTGCATTTGGGTGGGTGCTCGCCGACATATTTGCTGAGTAAACCTCCCTCGCTGGGCTGAAGGCGAATCCCCGTTGATAAATCCATCATTACCGTTCGGATTCAGGGAGGCAGCCGCGCCACTAAATTCATCTTACATTTGTAGCGCTTTAATAGACATTTATTAAATGCTTTTAGAGAGAGGCATGGGGCGCGTGATTACATCCTAGTTACAGACAGAACATAAAGACCCACGTTAACACCCATTTGCAGGAAGGAAGGAAAAGGTGGGGAGGGGGTGGTAAGGCAGAGAGATGAAGTGAGGAGAGGCAAGGAGAGATGGGGCGGGCAGGGGCACTGTGTCTAGGCGTTATTAGAGGACTGCCTGGCGGGAGCAAGGCTAGAGCCTCGGGAAGTGGCAGGCTGCGGAGAGAAGTACTCGCTCCCCTCGCAGTTCCTGGGGCTTCCCCTCCCTTGCCCCCCACCCACAAGCCCCGCGTGGTGGGCTCGTATTCTCTCTGCCAGGAAACAAGGGACGCCGCACTGCCTCTGCCGACCCTTTCTGTCCCTCCAGCCCCTACTGTTTCTTCACTTTATTCCAGGCCTCTCCAACTTCGACCCTTTGGAGTGGCCAAATCAGAAATAGAAGGAAGGGAGTCCCCGCATGCCGAGGACCCCAAGAACTCCTTTAAAGCATCCTCTTCACCCCACCTCACCCCCAACCCAGATAGCAACAGGGCTGGGCCAGGCTCCTGCAGCACAAAGCAGACGCCCAGGCCACCGGGCAGAGTAGATCTGCTTGCTCAGACGGCTCCTTGGCCTGGAAGTCTTTGCGGAAGGACCCCCTGCTCTGCGCCAGGAGGAAGCCATGCCACTTTCGCGCCTTCCATCATCTCGTGCCTGGGAACTTGCCCTGGACTTGCCCCGCGCCCCCAACCTCATCCTCAGGGAGCTGGTCCTGTAGGGATGCCTGGGCCTCCAAAGGGCCTAACGCCTTCCTGAGGTCCCCATTAGCTTCGCCTAAAAGCCCAGTCCCCGAGCTCTGCCGGCTCTGCTCGCGCTCTCACCGCGCCCTCGCTCCCCCGGGACGCAGCCACCGACCCGGGCCGGGACAGCAGCCGGCAGGACTCCGGGCCCTCCCTGGCTCTTGGTAAAGAACACTTCCGCTATCTCAAAGTTACCATAAGAAAATAAATACAAGTGACATTGTACTGGGCCAAAGCTCATTAGTTCGTTGTCCAGGCCTAATAAAGGAACAGAAGCGCAAATTATAGAGTTCAGCTTCAACACACGCTCTGTCACCCGAGATCAGCGCACCGCGAGCCTGATTCCAATTGCTCCGAACTTGCTGCGCAGTTCGCCCCCCACCCCCTCCTCTCAAGCAGGAGGTTGGGTGGAAAAATATAGTTCCAAAGGGGGTAATGATCAAGCTTTTCCTCTCGGAAGCCTGCGCCACCTCATTTCCCATCAGTAATCCCAATAAAATTAACGTCGTGGCTGCAATTGAAAAGAGGAGGGCCCGCAACACTCCTGAAATAACACACTCTCCCCAGCAAAAGGTAAAAAGCAAAACGGCCCTTTGTTCAGCTAATTAACGAAGGCCCAACTCCGAAAGCAGATGTGTTTGCTTAGCTAATCACAAGCATGTTTCTTTCAAGGAACGTCATTTCGAGGGGGCCGCTCCGGGGGAGATGGGAGAGAGGGACACCACCCCCCAGGCCCATTCTGCCTCGGGTCTCTCACCCCGGTCTAAGATCCAGAGGCTGAATCCAGGCAGCCCGTCTTTCACACCTTTCTTCCCCTCAGCCCTACCCCAGAGGCCCCATAGGCAGAGACTTCAGCGCTAGCCCCAAGGCCAAACCTGCAAGACACGAAGGGGAGAAAAATAAAAGTTTTAATGACACAGATGCCATATTAAATGAGGCAGTTTTACAATTCACTTTGAATAGGACGCTAACTTATTACAAGTGTGTTATCAGAAGGACGATAAGATTTATAACTCCAAGAGTCAGCTTTGCGCCTTAATGACAATGGGTGTTAAGAGGAGGAAATCTGTTCTCTATTAGAGGAGATGAGAATCCCTTCCCGGGTTTGGGGGCATTTACAGAGGCCTCCAGGACAGACACCAAGCCCTTTGTGTCCCCATATGAAAGATTCTCCCTTTCCCCTTTGACTATGAAATAGGGTCCCCTTGTTGGGTTAGCACCTTGCTTAGCTTTTTAGCGTGTGCTTGGGATAGAAAAAAACAGAGGGAAAACGAGATAGAATTGGGGATGGAGATAGAGGTGGGGTGGGGAGCGGTTCTTAGCCCTCTGGTTCCTCCAGTAGAACTATTTCCCGGTCTTTCTTTACCATACAAAAGATAGCTTTCCCCTAAACCAACACAGTAAGCAAACTTTAAAAAACTGGGGTCCTATTACAAACCAACGCCCAGCACTAACTGCTTTAAAATTACTGCATAATTAGATTTAGTGGAATTTCACCATTAATTAGGCAGCCGCACTGCAGGGAGCCTTTGAAATCTGAGAAAATGGGAAAAATCATCTGAAGCACGTTTTTTAAGCCCAACTTCAATAAATCTTGACGAGGCCTGGAATTCAGAGAGTATCTATCCCAGGCGGCTGAGGGAGAGGGTTGTCCAGGCCGGGGCTGGGGATGGAGCGGACATAGCGGGGCGATATCCCATCGGCCCGATAACGGGGCCTGGGCCCGGATCCACCATCTCTGCATAGGCCCTCAGAAGACCCTCTCTAGGAGGCCAGGTCTGTCCCACGGCCGCCCTTGCCCACTCTCAAACCTATTAGAGAAAGAGGGTCCTCCGCTGCAGTCGCTCTCCTGCCAGGGGCACAGTCCACGCGGGCTCACACATTTCTAGAGTCTGCGACCACCCGCCTGGAACCGGCCCTCAGCCCCTGCTAGACCCTTCCACCCCCCAATCAACCCTCCGCCCGCAAAGCCACCTTTCCCACAACTTGGACGTGCAAGCAGCAAGTTCTGCCCAAGTCCAGCGGGGTTCGCATTCCGCCCTCCCCACCGCGCCCCAGCTCCGCTCCGGCCCGCGCAAACCCCGGCGCAGCCCCTGCATTAATGAGCGAGAACTGACCGAGGTCTGTAAAGACCGTCCTCTCCCCATCCCCCTATACCATTCAAACATTTAAGATCATTTGCGGATACAGACTTTTTATTTTTCTAATTTGGTTCTTGGAAGGAGAGGAGACAGGAAATCAACTCTCCTGAATATGGGAGGGGGAGGGGAGAGGGTACAGCGTTACCAATATTTTCCTTACGAATTCTGTTGCTTTAATTAAAGAATCGAGGACCGGACTCACTTGCCAGCAAGAGTTTAAAAGAGGGTTTTCTGCCTGCAGACGGAATGGCCTTTAGCGCCCCCCGCCCTCCTTTTTTTCTTTTTGGTAACCAATGTGTTTTCTATTACCCGGCCCTGCCGTGCCTGGCAGCCCGGCGCTCGCGGTGCAATGGGAGACGCCATGTTGGCTCAGCTCATAGGACCAAGTCAAAAGCGAGCTTCGAGGCAGAGTTTCACACGCTCGAGCTCCCCCGACCGCCCCCCGCCCCCGCCCCTGCCCCCCCCCTGTCGCCGCTTAATGCACATCCCAGGAGTGCAGCTCCGCGCGCCCGGCACCCCGGACTTTCCCGGGGCGCTGGCGGAATTCTGCCGCACGTAAGTGGGGGCGGGGGCTGGGGGGCAGGCACTTTCCCGCAGCAGCTGCCAACTCCAGGCCCCCGTCCTTACAGCCGGCTGGATGCTAACCCAGCCGTCTCCGCGGAACCAGCCTTGGACGTCGCCCGCTAACTTTGAGCCCCAGCTCCTCGCGGCCCAGGGAGAGCTAATGGTGAAAGGCCGAGGCAGGGCGACCGCGAGCCGAGCGAGCAGGCTGGAATCCCCCCCGGCCTCAATCTTCCCCCAGGTTTGTTTGAAAGTGGCGAGAAGCAGCGAGCGCCCCTCTCTCTCCTTGCACTATTGTTGCATTTCGCGTCTAACTGGGTTCTCTCACACCCCCGAGGGCCACGAGGAGGAGGGGGAGCGGGGTTGGGAAAAGAAATAAAGCGAGCTCAGATCAGATGAAAAAAAAAAAAAAAAAACCCAGCAAGGAAAAAGAGACACTTAAAGGGAAAGAGTCGCCATGTTTAGCAGCTTTTTTAAAGATCTCGTCAATTTCACACAGAACGCGCTCGCTGGGTCCCAGCCCTCGTCTTTTGTCCAATTCAGTCGCAGCAAAGATCTTTTGTTCTAACTCAGCGTGAAAAGAAAAACTTTCTTTAAATGCAATAAACTTAAACCGAACTCAAGACTCTAAACAGATCCTCCTCCGGCCACTCTAAACATATACAAGGGGGTTTGTTTTAACCGGTTGAAAAATTTTGGGTCCTGTTTTTCTGCCTCGCAGACCCCAAGCTCATTGCTGAAACTTAAGAGTGCGAGAGAGATTTCCAACGTCTAGAACACATGCTTAAAGCATAATAAAACAGGGATTGTCTTTTGCTTTGAAAATCATAAATTATAATTTAATGCCAATAATAATTTACAACAAATGGCTGTTTACAATAAACTAACACAAAACAAACAAGGAAAAGGGCCTGTGTTTTACTTATTAGAGGAACTTCACACACTCACATGGATAGCACTTGCAAGAGGAAGAAAATAAACAACAACCGACAAAACCTCGAACTAAAGGTCAGCAATACTGTGCCATAAGAACATACTTGTATTTATATGTGTATATATCTACAGAAATAAGTGAGAGTCAGATGGAGAACCCTGCACAAATCAGATTTTACTAGTCTGCGTCTATTGACTGGATCTGAATATTAACGTTTAATACACTTTACAAAATGATCCCTTTTCTTTCACCTCCCTCACTAGTCTTCCCCCCCACCACTTAAAATTAAACCACAACATGCTGAAGTACTGGCGGTGCGGGGAGGGGGGGTTGGAAACCTTGAATAAGAACAAAATTGCAAGCTCCCAGCACTGAGCTTCCTCCAAACCAGGAAAAGAGAAAGGAAAAATGAAAAAAGACTCCAAAAGAAATAGTTACTACTTCCAAATCAGCACACCCTGTAAAGTTTCCCTCCTTCCTTCTTTCTTTTTCTCTGTCCTGCTTTCTCTTCCTTAATTTGGCTTCTAAGGACAAAGGATGCCAGGAGCAGCACAGATTGTAGCCACACAATCTGAAATGTCAAAATGTCGATGTGTTTTTATGTACATAACTCCAATGGAAAAGATTCCCTTGACCCTGTGGTCATGCTCTCACAGACTGAAGGTAAAGGGGGGAGGGGAGAGGGAAACCAACTGCAAGTTATCATATATACATTAAAAATAGACCTTTCAGTCTTATAACCTATATCACTGAATTTGAAACTCTCAACAACCATGCTAGAGTAGAATCAGAATATTTTTAAAAATCGCACCTACTTAAGGAAAAACTCATTGCAAATAACTGTCCTCTAGTTACAATGCTGTGATTAGCTTGCTTGAACGATCTTCTGAGTAACTGTCAGAAATGTACAAAAGAGTATTTTTTTCTGATCATAAAATAGATACTGATCTCAAGATTTCTAATACTTTTTCACAATACCTTCCCTAAGCAGGCACTTAAGTGTGACAAATATTAAGGGCCTTTTTTATTTTCCTGGAAAATCCATTTTTAATTAAAAGGAGGATTAGGTGAATGGGGGTGGTTTACTATATCAGTATGGCACTTCCTAAACCAGAGATAAACCATTAACTTCAGCTCCCCCGCTCAACACACACACACCCAAATTGAACAGGCAAATACAGTAGTCCACCTTTGAACAAACTGACTGAGGGGAGTAAACAAATGCCCCCCACCCCCCACCGCCCCCTGCCCGGCCAGCTAAGCGAGAGCTCACAGGGGCTCTTCTAGATGTAAAGACAGTGAGTGGGGACAGCCAGGTTTCAGATATCAAATAATATTTTAATTTCTGAATACTTTCAATTTTCCTTGGAATATAACACACAAAGACTCGACCAAACAGTTCAGTTATTATAACTTTTACAGTATACAGAAATGTTGCACTTAAAAAAAAACCTTCAGTTTTTTTAAAACACAAACTGTAAACTCTAAGATACTGAATCAATCACGTTACCTATAAGTGCCAACAGTGTTATTTTTGTCATGCTGATTTCAATGGTATTTTTTAAAAAGGGAAAATATCAACAATTATAATACAAAGGGTTTGCAAATATACAAACAGATATAGGATTTTCATAACAATTCAAGAACTAAGCGGGACCCAATTCAGATTACAAAAGTTCACTTTTTATTCAAAACCTCAGCATGTGTCTTGGACACATTCCTTGGCTGCCAATAAATTCCACAGTTCATTCTCTTTCTTAAAATATTTTTTAAAAGCTAGGTTTGTCATGGTATCTTTTGGGGAGGGGCAGGGTAGGGGAAGTTAAGTGTTATATGTGGTTCCTCCAGTTCTCTAATTAGAGTGCTCAACTTCACCTAAAAATTTTGGTCACCACTTGTAAGTGCGTTTCCATCATCTTTGAGTTGCCTTTTAAAGTTTTATGTCTTCCTATGATATTTTCATGGACTCAGTTTTAATTCTTGCAGAACATATTATTTTAATGATACACAGTTTTTAAGAAGCCAAGATTATATCAAAACTTATTATAGAACCACAGAATAAACTGGTTTGGAACCAGAAAAGTACAAAAAAGAACAGCTAGAGGTACATAGACACAGGACAATTAATAATTTGGAAAAAAAAAAAAGACTTACTTTCTCCATTCTGCTAATTGTCTCCCAATCTCCTTAAATGCACTTTTAGCAATATTTTTCAAAAATTTACCAAAAAAAGAAAAAGACTAATTTCCTTTTTATACAAAAATGATAAGTAGCAAGTTGTTCTGACCGACACAGGAGTTTTTTTTAATGCATTCTGTAAAAGTTCATTTGACAGTCTTTTTTTTTTTTTTTTTTTTTGAAATTCACAGTCCATTAAATTCTTCCCCTCTCTTCTTTTAGCAAACTTGTAACATCCTTTTATATCCTTTCTTAACAGAAGGAAATTAAGCAAACAAACCAGTCTTTTGCCTTTTCTTTCTCTGTTTCACTCCCCCTTCTTATTTATTTATTGAATTGCCATATACGGCCAGTTAAAACTGCTGCCGGACAGTAACATATCCCGGATGAGGGTTTCGATGGGGGTTTTACCTACCAAACGGACGAAAAACAATTGCTCTATGACTGAGGAGGAGACGGTGCGGAGGGAAGGGAGGCGAAGCAAAAGCTTTCCGAATCTCGTCGGCTGGTTGGGGTACTGGCTCCTAACGTATTCTTCCAAAGCACACTGTGACTTTTCCTGCAAGCTTTCCACATGGGCTACATCAGAGAGACCACAGGCATCTGGAAGAAAAGTTTAAAAACAGAAGAAGAAGAAGAAGAAGAATTCAGTCATCAGATTAAGAGGTTTGAATTGGGTCACATGAGGTGTGTGCACAGAGCTCTGTCAAACTGCCCCAACCGGAGTTGGAGCAAATGTCTATCTACTGAAAACTTAAGGGCGGGGGGGAGGTGGGGTGGGGGAAGAAAGAGCAAGAGACGGTCCTGAAGAAGTGTTTGCTTTAAAATAAAACATAGCTCAGTGTGCTACAGGCTTTCACTGCCCGAGTCCTTAGCCTGGGTCATTGAGAGGCCCAAGCAAAAGTGCATTGGGTCTATCTGGCCCAAGTCAGTAAACAGAAGAAACCAAAACTACTAGCACTCTTTCCCCTCCTCCTCTGTAAATAATGGTTTGGCTTATAATTATATAGGGGTTGGTGGGGGTTGGGGGTGGACAACCTGGCCCAGTCCCGAGTAATGGCGTCCACGATCCAGCCTCAGATTCCCCCCAAAGAGGGCGACTCATTTTTCTCCAGTCTTTGAAACTGATTTAAGTGGCCCTTTAAAACTGATCTTGTCAGTTTAGCCTATTGAAGGGCAGCCATGCGAACTGTGATCTCTCTGTTCATTTGAGCTGTTTCTTTTCCCCCCTTTTCTTCTCTCTCCCTTTTTCTCCCACCCCCCTTTATTTTTTAAAACCCAGGTCCCTCCGAGAAGCATCCCCCCTCCCTGTTATCTTCAGGAAAACACTTTTCTTTTTTGATACGTGAAAATACAATAAGTGCCTTTGAAATGAGAAGCTTCTTGGTAAAGGCGGTTCAGGTTATGACCTGACCTTTCAGGGCTCCCCAGACAAGACTGGGGTTAACACATGCATATTGTGAATCATTAAAACAGATATTCAAAAATCACCACCACCACCTCCACCCCAAGAACCAGAACACACATGCCACCTCCTCATATGTATATCTAGGACTCTGCATGTCTACAGAATGTAGAGGTGTCTGTGGACAGGAACTAAAAGATCTGTTTGCATAGGACTCCTTCCCTCGGCATCCTCAGAACTGTGTGTCTCCCTCTGAATCAGATAACAGGAACCTTTATCTCTTTGTGAGGCGATTTGCATTCTCCACACAGGCCTCCGCATTTTGCAAATAGTCATAAATTAAACTGTTAACGACAGTATCAGGCATTTTTTTTTTCCTTGAAAGACCAAGGGTAAGGCTCAGAGCTAGCAATGATATCAAGAAATTAACAACTACCTCCACCGTCCAAGAAGGTGGGCTAGGTGTCGGGTTGTGGGACAGGGGTGAAGGTGGCTATGAGGTAGGGAAATATCTTGTCTGTGTATCTGCAGCTGGCAAATGTTCTAGATATGAGGGGCACTCGAGAAAAATAATCCCTATCCAAACCTTTGCAAACAGCTTCCCTGCCCAGACACTGGCCTTTAATTGATTACCTAAGGACTTCCAAAGGCAGAATTTGGGGTGGCTGTGTGGGGAGATTTTATGTGGAAAGCAGCAATGTACAAGACAGCAGTTTGAGGACTAAGAACCTGCAAGCTGTTCAGCTAATGACTTAGTTCCCCAGACTTCTTTCAAACAATAAGGAAGAGATTGTGGACCTCCTTTATGTTTGCCACATAAACTACACATCTCTCCTCGTTTCCTGTTACAAGCTTAAAAAATTGTAGTGGGTGACTAGGTTCCAAGCCCTGCTAATGTCCAAATGTTTGTTATTCTTAATCGGGAACCCCTTTCCCCTCTCAGCCATGACTGACAAAAGGATCAGCTGACAACTTAGTATGAGAATGTGAAAGGGGGTTGGTGATTTCCATCCACCTGGGCTATGCTGAACTCAGCCTGGAGGCAGCCAAAAAGCTCAGGTGTGGCCCAAAATGGAAAGCCAGACACTTTCAAAAATCATTTTGCCTCAAGAGTTAATTAAGATCAGATCTATTACTCACACAGGTTAAACTGCATGCAAACTAATTAGATTGCATAATGCAGTCAATGATGGTTTTATATCTCTAGCAATATCCATATCCAGCCCAAGTTGGCATACACTTTGGGTTGTTTGAAAACTGCCTTAAGCGTTTGCTTGGGCAGGGGAAGCAAGAGGCCAGAGTCTTCAACCTCCTGCAGACATTCTGAAGAGTTATGACGGTCCCTTTGCTCCTCTTGCCCCATCCTGACAGATCTTTTCCCCTCTCCTGGCAGTCTGCGTTATTCCAATAAGAATATGATTTTGAAAACTGCTGCCCTCAGGTTGGATTTGCCTGGAGCTCCAACTCCTACGGAGTTAGCAGGCAAACCTTCCCCTGCAGAAACAACGTCAGGGCTGCTCCACTGCCCAGGGGCATCTCCTGGAGGCCCAGCCAGGGCGCTAGAGAAAACCAAGGGCTTGAGGAGATTCCCTGGGGCCCAGCAGGCCCAGAGGGCCTGGGCTCAGGAAAGGGAGCAGCAGAGGGCATCCCAATCTGGATACTGCAGGTGGGTGAAACAGGCAGCAGAGGCTGCCCTATGGCCCATTTGGGGAATCTATCTGAAGCATCCTTCCTGCAGTCCAGCCTTCCTCTCCTCTCCCCAGGACAGGCCTGGTAGTGCCCAGCAGCTATACAAAGTCCCCACTTCAAGGTGCACTCAACAGTTTGGCCTTTCAAGGAGCAGTTTGGGTTTGCACTGGGGACTCCCAAGTTCTCTGGACCCCAACTCTGGGCTAGGAGCCCATGGGCACGAGAAGACAGGGCTCCTTCCTACCTGAGGTGAACAGGACTATGGCCTTGAGGCAGCTGTACTCGGCTGAGTCAACGTGCAGCGCCTTGAGCTTCTCCACCTGCTCTTGGAAGATCCGTATGTGGTCCATAAAGGCGACCACCCGGTCGGCGGACATGGGCGAAGCATGCAGGCCGGCGGCGGCCAGGAGCGGGGCGACGTGGAGGGGCATGGAGCACTGCGCCGCATTCAACACAAACAGCTCGCTCCAGGTGAGGCGAAGCAGGGCCACCTGGTCCGTGATCTGCAGGTCGGGGAAGAAGGGGATGTTCCGGGCCCACTCGACGGCGCTGAAGAGCATCCTCGCGGCCAGTTCGCAAATGTTCTCGATACCCATGATGTTGTTGGGCTGCATGCATTGGCTGCCGAAGCGCGACGTGGGATAGGGCTCGGCGCGCAACAGCAGGGAAATATATCCGGACAGGTACGAGTGGCAGTTGAGGGGGTCCCCGTTGGTCAGCGCGAACTGCCCGTGGGTCGGCTGGGTCGGCGGCATCCTGCCCCTCTGCACCGCTGCGGGGAGGAAAAGAGACACTCCACAGTTAATGACCAGCCTCAGTCCCCAGGTTCCCCGGCGGGGTCTGCCCCAGCCCGACCCCCCACCTGACCTAGGCCCTGAGCAGCGCAAGAACCAGGCAGGCCTGCAACAGAGCTGGAGTCGCCAGGCTCTTGGCACCATTCCTTTCAAACCACCACCCAGGCGAGCTCTGAGGGCCAGAGGGGCACACTTGCCTCCGAGGCCCGCTCGGGGCTGGTCCGCCGAGGACCCAGAATTGGCCACCTTGCCCCGGGGTCCCCGGCGCTGTGGGCGGGATGTAGCATTCTGAGGGCATCTTTCTTCTTTACTGCTAAACAGCTGATATTTCTTATTGATTGGAGGAGAGGGAGCGGGAGGGGCGAGTCTGGGGGGAGGGTGAGACGCTTTTGCAAAAGGCACGAGGGTTCACCCCAGACGGCCTGTGGCCACTCCGGAACGACTCTCTCACAAACCCCGAAGCCCCAGCCCCAGCCCGGCGGGGAACCCCCAGTGAGAGACAAGCAGAGAGCGGAGGTCTGGCGTCTGTCTAATCAGTGTGCTCGGCGAAAGAGACGGAGGGAGAAGGCGGAGAGAGAGAGGCCGGCTAAGGAGAGAGGAAGCCGGGAGAGGCAGGGAGCAGGCGGCCGGCATTAGCGGAGCCTGGGCAGGGCCTGTAAGGGCCGGGGAAAGCCGGCGAGGCTCGGGCTCAGGCTGTTATCTGACTCCGGACCGGGAGAGTCGCTCTCGCAGAAACACAAAGAAACCCCGGCGTTGGCTCGCCCCAACCCGGAGCCCGCGCCCCGCGCCGAGCGCGCCATTGGCAAAGCACGGCTCGCGGCGCTCGGCGAATTTTATATCACAAAGACCCAACTCGCGCAGAGCGAAAGCAGCCGCCCAGGGCCCCTCGCCCACCCTTTCCTACTTCCTATCGCGCTCTCTTCGTTTCAAAAGTGAAAGGAAAAAAGAAAGCAGAGGTATTTTTTTTTTTTTTTTTTAGCAGAATGTTAATCCACGGAGGGTCACATGAGCGCTGCCCGGGCGGCAGCGTTAATACGGCGAAGTGCATAAAATTGCCATTTGTAATTTGAACCTCCTGTACAAAAGTACAATCTCAGGTTTTTTTTTGAGAGGGTGGGGGCTGGGGAAAGGGGTGAGGGGGAGGGACATGTTGAACATGCAGGAAAAACAAGGGCAGAGAGAGAGAGAAGTAAACTAGGCTTTAAAACAACAACAACAAACACCCCATCCCTTGCAGAAAGGCAGACTTCAGTGAACTCACAATCAATGCAAAGGAAATGAAAACAGCCCAAAGAGAGAGTAAAGAAGGAAATCAGTCGGCCAAAGCATGCGGATTTGGGGTCTGGGTTCCAATGCAGAACTCGCTTCTAGTATAAAACCCCTTTCCGCTGCAATACGAAGAGCAGAGCTTGGGGCTTCTTGTCCTTACCCAGAGCAGGCTAGCCAAACGTACCCAGGACCCCGGGACCCAGGACGAGGGAAGGAGAAATGAGAGGCCGATACCTTCCCGTCTCATGCCCACTTTGAGGCACTTTTTGAGGCGGCAGTACTGGCACTGGTTGCGATGGTGCTGGTCGATGGGACAGTTCCGGTTGGCGCGGCACGTGTAGCTCAGGTTCCTCCGCACGCTGCGCTTGAAGAAGCTCTTGCAGCCCTCGCACGTGAACTGGCCGTAGTGCTTGCCGCTCGACTTGTCCCCGCACACCACGCACTCGATGTGTTGCTGCTGCTGCTGCTTGTCGCTACCCGGGCCGCCAGGGCCGCCCTGGCCACCGGCCGCCGTCTGGGCTGGCGTGCTGGCTGGGCCCCCTTGGCCGGGCGTCTGTGGCGTGTGCGGGGCGCCGGGCGGCGGGCCGGGCACGGGCGGCGCCTGCGAGGCCTGGCTGCCCTGTGAGCCGGGCACCTCGTCCTGGGGGTCGCGCCACGTGCTGACTACCATTGCCATATCTATGGGGGCCGCGTCCGGACTTCCTGCTCCCCTGGCTGCGGGCGGCGGCGGGGCGGCGGCGGCTCCCCGGGTCTCGGGCTCCGGCGCGCCGCCTTTTGTGTGTGCGAGGGTGCAAGAGGGCGCGGGAGGGCGCCCCGGGTGGCTCGGGGGCTGGTTGGTTGAGGTTGGTTAGTTTTTCCTTTTTTGTTTTTGCTTTTGCAAAGTTTTGTCGATTGCTTGTCTGGCCCGGTGTGTTTGTTTTGTTTGTTTCTCTCGGCTCAGCTTTGTTGGTTTCGGGGGGCTTTCCGCCGGGAGGGGAGGGGAAGGGGACAGGAGAGCGAGTGGGAACAGAACGTGGAGAAAGAGGGAGGGGAGGGAGAGCTGAAGTCGATTGTCTGGCTTCAAGACAGAAGTAGGAGGCAAAAAAAAAAAAAAAATCTCTCCAAAGATCTTGCTCGCTCTCACTCTCTCCCTCCCTCTCTCGTTCACTCTCTCGCTGTTAGAGCTGGTGTGCAGCCGAGGAGTTGGCGGAGGAGGAGGAGGAAGAGGAGGAGGAGGAGGAAGAGGAGGTGGTGGTGAAGGAGGAGGTAGAGGAGGAGGAGAGGCGACTGTCCGGGGGCCAAGTCCAGGGCAGCCCACAGTCAGCCATTCAGGAAAGCCATCGAAATCAAGAGGACTAGGAGATCGGAGGCGCCGGGTGCGGGCGCGCCCAGGGAGCCAGGCAGGCCGGGGCGGAGGCCGGCGGCCCGCGGAGTGGCCGGAGCGCTGCCCGGGTCCGGGGGAATCAGCATGAAAGTGGTCCGCGTCGGGCGCTGCGCGGCGTCGTCCTGGCGCTGGGCCGCCGCCGCCGCCGCCGCCTGCCCCGGGCGTCCGGCGCGCGCCTCGCTCTCTCCGGCCGCCGCCGCCCTCAGTCGCTGGGTGGAGGCCGCTCGCCTTTCCCTGCGGGCCGCCCGGGCCGCCGCTGCCGCCGGAGCCGCCGCCGAAGCCGCCGGGTCGGGCCCGGAGCCGCCGCGTCTAGCGCCGCCGCCGCCGCTGAAGTCGCTGCTGCCGCTGCTGCCGCCGCCGGAGCCGTTGCTGCTGCTGCTGCCGCCGCCGCCTCACACACATAGGGAAAGAGTCAACTCGCCGGCGGCGGGGGAGAAATGATAAAAGAGAGAGAGGAGGGCAGATCACCACCTAGAAGCACATCCTTCGTGCGCAGAGGGGGGAGAAAAAGACGGAGAGAAAGAATGAAAGAGGGGAAAAAAGGCAGCACGGCACCCGGAGAAAGGAGGCAACTCGGGGAGAGGAGGAGGAGGAGAAGAAAACACACACGCGCGCACGCACACACACACCGCGGAGAGAAAAGAACAGAGAATCAAAGTGATCAAATATGCTAAAAAGGGGGGCGCGGGAGGGAATGCGATTTATAGGCGCCGGGGCTGGCAGAAGTGGCTTCTCCGCGATCAGCTCACTGAGCTCTCTATATAGTGAACTTTGACACGACTGCTGCAACTTAGCGCACGTTGCCATGGCGACGGCGCGCCTTATAAGGCAGCAGCCGGGGTTGGCCTGGCCAGGCGCGCGCGCGCCGCCCCCTCGCCGTCATTGGCCGGACTGCGGCGGCCCCGCCATGGCGGCCGCGGGCGCAGCCCGGTCCTAGCGCGAGCGGCGTCGCCGGCGCGGCGCGGGGCACGCGGGGGACCGGGGGTTGGGGGGGCGGGGACGGGGTGGCCGCGCCGCCGCTGCCGCCGAGCGGGGGATGGGCCCGTGCCGGTCCTGCGAGGGCTGCCTCTGCTCTCTCCACTTCCCGCACCCGAGGTTTCCGCCCCGGCGGGGAGACTAGCGCAGCGCGCACACACGTCTCTTAAAGGCTCCGCGAGAGGCTTTGGATGGAATCGGGGACTTTGCCTCTCGCAACTTGGCGATGTCACGAAAACCGCCGCTCGCGCACCACCCGGGACTCCTGGCGCATCTTAGTGCCCACAATGCCAAAGAAAAGTTCCCTGGTTTCTTTGCAGAGGGGTAGGGAGTGAGGGTGGGAAGGTGCCACGAACTGAGCTTGTAGGCATTTTCCAAACGAAAGATTTGGCCAAATCCGGGTCATGGCAAACCCTTCTCTTAATTAACTCTGATCGCTTGTTCGGTTTCGTGGCATATATGTGTGTGTATATATATATGTGTATATATATATACACACACATATATATATATATATATATATATATATATATTCTTTTCAGAGGATAAAGGCCGTTCTGTTTCTGTATATTCCTTGTAGGGTTAACATTTCACAGGTATGTGGCCTGACATTTTAATTGCCCAAATAAAGCATCTCGGATGCTGAGAAGCAGAAGTAGCAGAAGTAGACTTCATCTGATTGTCATGATGCAATTAAAATCAATTTTCCTCAACTTTACCCTCTCTCGCTGGTTTTAGCTAACTCTCCAGCCAACATCCTGCCACACACCCAGTCATGGTGAGAGGGGAAAGACCTCTGCCCACTGATGGACAGGAGGAGGCAGCCGCCCAGCCTCCCCTGTGCACACCCTCTGTACACACATGTAAGCGCACATGTATCAGATGCACATTTGTCAATGTACACAGACAAAGACTTCACTGACTATGCTTCTAGGTCATAGAACAGTTGAGTACGGACTTCATTGTTCCTCAAGTTCTTTTTAAGCATTCATATAGTCATTAAAACGCACCCAGAGATTCTGCCCCAAATGGGAAATAATACTAGTATAGGTCACAAGAACCAAACCCAAGCCATATTCTACCTCAAGAAGTCACTGCAAAAAGAACAACTTCATAGTCTATTGCCATTCTGCTCCATGTGCTAAAATAATTGAGACAGTTGTGTCTTTGAATTCCAGGGTGTCTGGTTTTAAACGTCAAACATGTAGAATTGCTCTCAGAACACACTATATTCCAACGCAGTAAACTTGTTGTTTATGACCAGTTAGTGAATTATCATTATTCCACATTTATACAAGAAAATTGTGTCTCCTTTGTACACACTTTGCACCAAGAAAAAAACCTTATGCCGGTAAACCAACCAGGTTTGTGAACAATTAAAATATTTTACACAAAAGACGCTGAGCTCCAGGAAAGAAATGAACACATATGAAGAGTAAATGACGACCACAGAAAACATCCTTGGTAGCTGAAAAAAAACTGACAGGATAAAGATATTTTAAAAATAAACCATACATATAATTGACATGTATAGATTACATTTTATATTCAATTATCTTTACACACATAGGCAGAATATGAGGTAAGGACTAAAGATCTGGGCAGATAGAGGCTGGTTTTTAGGAAAGGAAAAATCTTCTTTAAGCTTCATTCCTGAAACCTCAGCCCTTACTCTTTCTCCGATGAAATCACGTATTTCACTAAAGCTGCAGGTTCTCGGTTTATTTGAAAGTTGTTAAAAAAAAAAAAAAAAAAAAAGCCCAACAAATCTGTAGTGGACACTCAACTATCATAAACCTGGTGTGTAATAAGATTGCCACAGAGTGAAGCCAAGCTAAGAATTTCAGGTTAATTAGAGACACAATATAACTTTCTCCTAAAGAGGATAAGAAGGATGGGAAAGAAATCATTACAGAGGAGAAGGTTTTGGGTAGTTGTTGTTGTCTTCCCTTCCAACCTCTATGATTCAGGAATTGCTAATGTTACAAATGTCAGTAGATTCGGGACAAGCTCAGCTGAGATGTGACGAGACTGGGGTTGAGATAGGAAATCTAATGGGCATTCCCATCTCAATAGAGGATGAAAATAATTGATTATAGGGAAATCTTAATCTCACCTCCTGAATGAGGAGACTTCCATAGCAGATTACCTTTTACAAACATGGGAAGGGACAAGCAAGGAGGAAGAGCTTCCCCAGTCCACTCAGAGATTTTTGGAATTTGAAGTATGTTCTGATGGCCTTAGATTGAAATGGAAGAATTTCCTAACCATATCTTAAAAAATTGGAGCCTGCTAGGCAAATGATCACAGGGCTGCCATAAAGTCAGGGGTGTTTCACTCTGTATTTTAGGACTCATTCACTTATGAAATGCTGTTACAAGGGGGAAAAAATCACCGTATGAATTATACTTAATTTTAATGCATAGGAGAAGAGAGAAGACTACAGACTGAGAAGAAAAAAGGGCAAAAATATTTTAAAATGTCTTCTCCAGAGATGCTCACTTGCTGTGCGTCTGAGGTTAAAAAGCTCTGAGAAGATAAAATCAATATATTATTGTTGTTTTTTAAAAATCCAACTCAGTCTTTTTTTTGCAGATGTAAATTTATTTTAATGAGAAGAATGGCAAGCTTTAATTTGCCTAGAGAAAGTTGGGACAACATTTGCCCTAATCTAAAAAAGAAAAGAAAGAAACTCAACACCCAGGAATATAATTTTCTTGCAGAAAGCGGCCTGATGGGCTGTATTTCTTTACAGATTAAATCACAATATGAATACAGACCCCAGCAAATGCCGAGTTTAACTCTGAACTCAGTAGAAACCAGTTCCGTCCTCCAGGATTCATTGAATTCCTCCTTTCCCTCAATCTAGTCCGTGTGTGTTTTTCTCTTCCACCACACTGGAGCTCCATGAATAGGGAAAGGGGCTTCCATTGTGTCCTTCTGAACTTCCAAGTCAATGCAATTTTTAACCACTGGCTTGTGGTACTTTGAAAATCACCAGGGGCTGTCAGAGTTAGGTCCTCTGAAAAATTTACAGTGCTAAATCAGAGCATATGCTGGGAGGGAAAAAAATTGCTTAAGATTGGAGCAAGTACAGTATCTGTCTGCCCCCTAGTGTAAGAGTCCTCACTGCCTAAAATTCAACTTTAAAAGAAAAGGAGCTCTTAAAGGGAAACGACTTTGGACTCACGTAGGCATAGGAGAACGAAACTTCTGTACATTTTAATCTGAATAATTCTTCAGGATTTAAAATTAATTGGCTCTGGCTTGGTTGGACCGTACTCGGATCTCGCCACCTCTGCGTTTCCCGAGTCACTGGCGAAGAGGTGATTTTTTTTTTTTTTTGAACTGGGTTTATGTGCGTCCCCCTCACCCCCTCCTCTCTTTTTCTTTCTCTCTGTCTCTGTCGTCTCTCTCGCTGGCTTTTTTAAAATGAGGAACCGCTCCTTGAATGTTCTGGACAGAGCACAGAATTGCTTCTTAAGTCAGCCCGGCGCGGTTGTAATAGACAGCAAAAAGGTAAACGTTTGCCTGAAATCCGCACGCCAGCTCCACCACCCCGCCCGATGGTGAGTACCCTTCTCGTCGCGATTCTCCTTCTAGCTTAACCGAGCGCTCGCCTACCCGAACCGTGGCCGAGGGCGCCGGGCTAGGCTTTTCTCCCTCCCCGCCTGCCTGGCTGTCAGTTGCACAAGGTTGCAAAATGAAGCGCAGAGGCAAAGCGAACAGTAAATTCTGATACTTAGTGCGAGCCTAGCAGCTCCTTTGCTAGAAAACCGAGTCATCTGCTGCTTGGAAAACCACGCTTATAGGACTGGTTTTTAGTTTGTTCTATGGAAGGAAATGAGTTTGAGGAGACAGGACGAGGAGATAGGAGGCTCCGCAGTCTTAACGCTTCGGTTTAATCATATTTTGGCAGCTTTGCAATTGTATTTCCCCCCTCTCCCCCTCCACCATCTCTCCTACCACACACATGTAATAAAATATGGCAATGCATTGAATTGACTCTGTTCCCCCCTTCCCCGAACCCCTTAAACCACAGCCCTCGGCATTTCATACACGTTAGCAAACCGATATTTTGAAAAGCCCCAAGTCATCCCCAACCCCACACAGCCCAAGGAGAAAAGTGAGAAAGGAAAGAGAGAGAGAAAAAAATACTGTAAGTAAACATACCAAAACCATATTTGCCTTGTTCAAGGTCCCAAACCGCTTGCATCTTCCTCCTAAACTGGAATAACTCTCCTTTAGTTTGGCGGGTGAAATAAATGCTTTGTTGGCCCCCTGAAAAGATGTGTCTTTGATAATTAAAGAGAATCTCCTCCTCGGTGTTTATCTAAGCGATTGTGCAAACTGATAAAAAGTAGGCACTAGCCTGCAGGGAAAAAGAGGAAAGGTGAAGGGAGAGATCTTCCACCTGAAGGAAGTGCTTCCCCATGTATTAGGCTCTCTCAGCCTTGGAAAACCCTGCACACTAACTTTAGAGAGACAAGGTTTCAGGGAGCTTTGTACATAGCTGCTGAGGAATGCAAGCCTCGCCTTTAAGAAAAAAAACCCCAAACCGTAGGTAGGAGATGTCTGGAGTGATCCTTGTCTCTCATCTCATTCCTTAGAAGGAAGAGAGCGTTGTTACACCTTGTTTGGGGCTGGAAAGACGAGACTTTAAAAACACCCGTCCAATTGAAAAAAATCTCCCAACTTAATGAGTTTAGTCGGAGGCTGGAGCAAACGGCTCAGCCTCAGCAGAAAACCGCCAACAACTATAGGCGATATTGCAAAGCAAGACGACCCAAGGCACAGCCAAATTCCACTGTTTGGGGTCGAGAGAGATGGAGGCTAATCCTAAAGCAAGTTGGGAAAAAACAGAGGTGGAAGAGGAGGGGGAAAAAGCATCAGCCTCGCAGACTGGCAGACAGGCTCCCCTCGTCCTGGATCAAAGATAGAACTTGAGACAAGAGGGCAACATTTTTCCTAGGAATCCGTTGGAATCCTCATTTTCTACTTTTAACTCAAGTCTCCCCAAGTGATTTTTTTCCCCCTCTCCCCTGTGGATTTCTGCCTCCCCCCTTTCCGGTCCTTATTCTAGGACTTTCCTGAGGAGGAAATCTATTTCTTTTGGGGGGAGGGGTTCCCCATTCCATGCCTTCAGATAATGAATGCTTGATTCACCCCCTCCCTTTCTCTACTCCCCAAAACGAATAAAGGAAGCAGGAATACGGTAACTAGTGAAAATTGAATATAAACTATGCTGCCTCTCACAGTTTAATACAGTTTTAACTAATGGATTTTTGTTTTGTTTTGTTTTAAGAGAAGAATAATGGGGAAACACGGATCTTTTATTTTAGGAAACTGTTATGGTAAGATCTATGTCAGACTTGACAAATGGAACTAACGCTCTTCGGCTGCTTCTTGTCCTTGTCTTAAACAGGAATTAAGTTAAACACAGTGCTGAATGTTAATTACATGTTTACTGGCTAATGAAAATTACAAATGGTTTTGCCACCTCAAACAATGATGAAAACTCTGAAGACACTGTAATTATATACTTTGAGCAAAATAACTCAGAATATTGATCATAAGAAGTGTAAATCTTTTTTAACTATTCATTAATACCATAAATATGGGCTACAGAAGTTTTTCCTTGCGGTTTGTCTCATCAGTTATACTGAGTGGATGGATGGTGAGGCTCCTCTGGGGAGGAGGTGAACTCATTCTCTTAGTAGAAGGAGGCCACTTGTGTAACTCGGGGGTGCCCCCTCCCTTTCGCCCCCGCCCCCTTCATCCCCAGCAGAAGGTCGAGGAATAGTTGAACAGGAAGGCTGGACTCAGGGCAGGTGAAGGTGATCACAGCCTGGCCTTTTCCCTCCCCTCCCTGCCCATCTCACTCCTCTCACTTCTCCCTTTCCTGCCAGTTCTGATCGATGACTGCCTTCCCCAGCTCGGGCACCAGTGGGATAACCTGGCATTCGGGGATTCCTAATGGAGGACCAGTTAGACCAAGAAACTCACCCCACCCACAACCCAGCCATGGAGCCCTGACAACTTAAATTCCCTCCTTCAGAGATGGCTCAGGCAGTTCATTGCAAAAGAAGGAGAAAAAAAAGTTAGAGATGGAGGTTGCTATTGGGTAAGGTGGCTCAGGCGGCTGAACCAGAACTGGTTTCCCTGGGTTTGGGAGCAGAAGAAATTTTTTGTTGTGGTTTCCTTTTAACTTTGGCCAGAGTTGTAGTGCTGGCAGCCACTCGAATCTAGGAGGTCAAAGGTGAGGGCTGCACTAACCCTAAACGGCTGTCCTGGCCTGGCCACAAGGCCAAACAGGCAGGGGAGAGGGGGTTTGTCAGCCTTGCAGCTTGGCACTTTGGAGGGGGCATCTGTGGAACCCATACTTGGGGGGCACAGCATCAAGTGTGGGTTTTAAGTGAAATATTGAGGATTTTTTTTTAAAAAGTGCCCTAGGCTTGTGGGACTAGAGTCCTCTTTTTCCCTGAGAATTCCCAAGGCGCTGGTCTTTGTCTTAGAAGGAATGGAGTTTCTGAATGGTGTGAAAGGGACAGAGAGGGTCGCTTCAAATCGATTTTACTTGTCCTTTCTGTCTTTTCGGATCAACGCCCTTCAATGGGCACAGAGGTGCTCTTTCAACCAAAAACTTGTGCTACATTTTCTGCCTGTATTGGTGCTAAATACAATAAGCACTGGGCAGGGTTTTTTTTTTTTTTTTTCTTTGCTCTCCAAAGCAAGAAAGCACCCTAATTAAATTGTTTTATATGGACAGTCAAGACGGACCAATTAAGTATGCATTAGTATAAAGATATGGTCTGCAGATAAGGTTGTTTAGAAAATCATGTGTAGGACAAAGGAGAGGGCGCTAGCATTTTGGAGAGGTGCCTAGACCCAGCAAGGTCATGCCCCTTCCTCCTTGGGCCCCAGGGGAATTGCAAAGGCCCGGGCCCCAGGTGAGAGGGGAACAAGCTCCCTAACAGGTGGGCGACAATGCCGGAGACTTTCAGGCCCGAAGCCCCGGCCCAAGAGTAGTGGAGTCCGAGGGTCGGGATTCCTCACATCTTACTCGGGCAACGTAGCAGACCGAGGTAGCGGGTTTCCGTAGGACGCAGCGGGACGCCGCAGTGCCCTACTCCAGGTCGAGCCCACTACCCGATGTGCCAGGTCCACAGTGCGGCCCTGCAATAATGAAATCGTCTGCTCCCGGGGAAGGCCAGGAGGGCCAGGGCACACAGACAGTGTCACGGCCGCAGCCCTCTCACGGCCACTATCAGGGCAGGAGGCGTCCACCTAATACCTCCAAGCTAAGCGCTTTTTCTCATCTTAGGAAAGGGGAGTTTTTCTGCGAGAGAAGTATCGCTCCCGCCCGACGCCATCCGGCCCGATGGACGTCGAGGATCAGTCTGTAGAGCAGGAGAAAGGCCGAGGGGTCGGAGGAAGGGTAGCAGGGAGAGCGGCCGTCGTCCAGCTGATGCAGCTCTGGGCTTCTCCACCCCGTCTCCTCCCTCAGAGGTGTGGGCGGGCGGAGAGCATCTCTCCTTCAAGGAGGCGACCCCCATAGCAGGGGCCGGGGCCTCCCCGCGTCGCCGCTCAGGGCTGTGATAGGTGGTCCCGGGCCGAGGGGGCGCGAGCGCCGCGCGTTGCCGCTGGAAGGGCTCGCAGGGCGCACAGGGCAACCCTTAGTAGGGCGGGAGGGAGGAGTGGGGGCGAGAATTAGAGCCTGGGGAAGTGGCTGAATGTCAAAAGTAAAAGGTTGAAAAGCCAATTTTCCAGGCGCGCTTTCGCCCCCCCTTAGCTGGTTGCAGGGGCCGTAAATCAGCGGCCGGCGGCGAGGGCGGGAGGAGCCCCCTCGGCGAGCTCGGCGCGGCCCCGCCCGGACCGTGCGCACCTCCCGGTGGGCCCCGAATCGATCCGAAGCCTAGCTAAGGATGTCACCGCACTAAATATTTACTGATCACACACAAATAGCTGGGGCTCGAACGATTTTCCTCTGTGAGGAGAGCGCGGAGAGAAGGGTAAATCATTTTATTAGTGTGGATAAAGCCCAGAGCACACTCCGGGCTGGAGTGTTTTAAGATGTGTCTTCAACAGGATGAAAAGAGTTAGGGAAATCGATACCGAGTGATTAGAAGCCCCCGGGGTGACGAAGGGGGACTGGGCTTTCAAGGATTTGGCGAGGCCGAGAGCGGGGAGCAGGCCTCAAGGGGGGCGGCCCGACCACCACCAGGGAGCTCCACGGCTCGGGCCTCCGTCCCTCCCTCCCTCCCTCCTCGACGGGAGACGCGAGGGCGCAGCGAGCTGCAGGGAGTCCACTGCGGCCGGGCTTCGTGGTGCCGGCGCCGGGTGAAGGCTGCGCGGGCCGCCGCGGGGCCGAGGGCTTGAGAGCCACTGGCTTCACGCCGCGAGTGGCAGTGGCCAGGTAGCCGCGGGAGTGGATTGCAGGCGCGGTGTGGGAACGCCGGCAAGTCCCCCACACGCAGTCTCTCCAGACAGCCTCGGGGATTAAAGGTGTGACCTAAACGAGTTGCATCTCTCCTGCTGGCATTTCGGGTACTCCTCCCAGCCGCGACCCGATGCAGCCTCGAACTTTCTCCCAGAGAAATCTCTACCCATCCTGTCTTTTAATAGTTTTCAAGAGGTCTCAATGGCCCATCCCCGCCAGCTGCCTCTTCCTCCCACCTACTCGGTGTCAGGGGCGGCCGCCGGGTGGCAGAACCCGCTGGGGACTGCCGGGAGAGTGGATTCCAGGTTCCCTGCTCGTGGGCAGGTGGGACGACATCTGAGGCCGAGGAGGAAGGCAGGGGGCTGGGTGACAGACACCGAGGAAGCCCCAGGACGTCTGCGTCCTCTCCTAGGGGGGAACTCAGCTTTGGGGGTATCAGGCCACCCCCAGCGATGGAAACCCGCCCGGGGCCCTTGGCTGGGTACTGAGAACCCAAGTGGCCAAGGAGTAAAGGCTGGCAGGGCTTGACCAAGTTAGCAAGGCTTTGAAGGGAGTTTGCTGGGAGGGAGAGCAAAACCCCCAAACTCAAGCAGCGAAGTCCTGGCGCGAAAATGACTTTTCACTTCTCCAAGCGCAAGTCTCCCTCGCTACTGTGAACAAACCTTGAGGTTCGAAACAGCTGCAAATAATCAAGTAGGCGCAAATTTCGGGAGGGGAAAGGAGGGGCGAAAGGTAAGAAAAGGGGAGAATCTTTTTCGTTCCTTCTTCCTTTTCCCGCTCCTGGCCTTTTCGTAAATATCTGCGCTCCCTAAAGCAACTGATAGCTACCTACGTTTGTTTATTTATTTGGAAAGGTTCACCCCCACACCACCCTCCAATTGCTCGATTTTCTTGGCAGCTTGAGGGATCCAATCCAGGCTGCCCTGCTTGGATCTTCGGTGCAACAGGAAATATAGCTGCAGATCCAATTAACCATTTTCCAGAAGAGAATTTCTTTTTTTTTTTAATGAATCCCAGTGGATTGAAGCCACCGTGTTCAGGTGTGAGGCTATCGGGTACCTCGCATTCCTTCCTCGGTAATCCTCTAATTCCTGCGTTGGAGGTTCGCAAGCCAAGCTGACCTGGAAGGTGTCAGGAGCCGGGTGTCCATTAACCCTTCTTGGTCTTGGCCGGAACGAAGGTTAACTACACTAATCTACCAAAAGGAGACGTAGCAAAAAGGAACCGAGGGAGGGAGGGAGGGAGTAAAGGAAGAAGGAAGAAAGGAGGAAAGGATATATTCACTCTAGTTGCCAGAATTTTAGAGCTCTGCCCTTCACTGGTCCTCTCCCACCTCCACCCTTCCTATGAAAGCAGGTTTCCATTCAGAGAGACAACAGTCTCATCCATCAACCGCAGCACACTCCATGGAGATGGACTTTAGAGAATAAGAAGATATAATATAGCGAAATATTTTCTTGTATTTAACTGACCGCCCAGTCCATTTAAAAAATATTTCTAACCATGACTACAACAGTAGATTGCTGTGGCAGAGAGTTTTAAAAACTAAAAAAAAAAAAAAAAAAAAAAAAAAAAAAAAAAAAAAAAAAAAAAAAATTACATGGTTTATTTAAATAAAAGCTAATTTAGAATCTTGTCAGTAGCCAAATTATAGCCATAAAATCTGGGTGAGATTAGAAAAATATATTCCGCTGGTTTCAAACCTGGTGGCATTCTAATGGGTAGTTGTCTGATAGTTATATGCATGAAGGTGTATGCACGTGGGTGTGTATATTCTTATGGTGTTAGAAGTTCCTTGATGGATTAAAGGTTCATATACTCAGGCACTAGATAGAGGCTGTCACTCATGTGTACTGGCAAAAAGGCAGAAGGCAGTGCAAAAAAGAGTTTTGAATGAGCTCCTTAGAGTCACCATTGTTGAAATACAAGCTGAAGCAACTTAGCTATGGTAGAGCTGTTGTGGCTTGCAAAATTACAGAAAGACACTTCAAAGTAAAACCATCAATTTTGCAGTTTGGTAGCTTTGGCAGGGCATTTAAATAAAAGGTGAGCATCTTTTGCCTAAATATTTAAAAATTCAGGGATATGCTACTCCTTCTATTTTACTTTTCAATGGATTGAAGAATTAAAGGAGAACAGGCTATAGCTAGAGATGATGGCATAAGGGGGCTCTCTGCCCATTTAACCAAATGTGATGTGGGCTATACATGCTTTTAATACTAATATTATATTGTAAGGCAAATCCTGCTGAGAAAGTTCCAAAGACATCTAAAGCCATGTGGACATCAGTTCATACTTAGTAGTGGACAGAGTGAGGAATTATTGTCTGGTTCTATATTTTTCTCTTTCTCAAGAGCCTGGTAATGAAATCTTTTAAATGACAGTTAATTTTTGGTATGTCAAAAAAAGCATTAATCAAATGGTATCAAGTGCCAGTCATTTAAATGTGAAGGTGTTAGTAAGGCAAATACCCAGATAAATTAATATGGTTAATTAGCTGCATCAGTAGTACTTAAAGAAAATACAAGCAGAACAACAAAAGGGATCTAATTTAATTTTCTTAAAACACAAACTCAAGGTGAATTGCAGTTGGAGAAAAATAGTTTAAGGAGTGATTTCCATTCTATTGGTTTTTATAAGGTTTTTTTTGGGGGGGGACAGTTTCAATATAAAGGAAGTAAGTAGGTGGACAGAGATGGACATACTGTCATAATAGGGAAACATGCACAAATTAATTACAACCTCATTTCTCCTCTTAAAAGGCTGATTTCTTGAAAAGTTGAAGGTGCGTCTTAAAAATAAATAAAGAACTTCTGTGTAAAATTAAGAGAAGGCTGTTTAACTTCATATTCAGCTTCTTGATCATAGGATGTATTAGCTTGAGAGTTTACAAAGTGTATTGCTTAAATAAAATTTATACTTTTCTTTTTAGTTTGAATACAAGAATACAAGGTAGGGAAAGATACTTTTCCTATCCATCTATTATAATTCATAATAAATTAATCAACCTTATCTAGGAGATTTCTATGTACTTGACTGAGGTAAATTGATTGAGAGGAAGTCACTTTAAATAGTTTAAAGCAAAACTGAGAACATTAAAGGAAGGGAATATTGAATTCAGTGAAAAATGTCACATTGGTTATTTCTTGGCAGGACCACGTCACATCACCTCAGGGAGAAGAAGTTAGCAAAATTGGGGAAGCCTGTTTCTCTGTAGAATGTATGTTAATAACTTATTTACTTCTAAAGATAGGTTGCAGTTTCTTTGCATATGCTTTGTTGCCACATTACCAAGTAATTAAAAAGAAGGTAGTATTGTGATATTTAAGTAGTGAGGATTTTAAAGATACTTTTCTTCTTAGCCTCCTCTGAGTGATAAAGACTTATGCCTATTTACTCATTGATATTCTTACATGTGATTTTGGTTAATTTAATGACTTTTAAAATTAGATACTATTTTGCTAAAATCTACACTGTATATAAATTGAAAACAAATTAAAAAGTATTGAATCTTTTTCAGGAATTGCAATTTGAATGTTCAGTTATTGAAGAGCTACTATTTCAACCCCCCAGGTTCTATTAAAAACAAACAACTAAACCTGTTCTTCTTTCCTAACAACTCTTAAAATTGCAACTGGCATGGCTGTGGATGAATGAATATTTAATATGAGTCTTTAACCCTCCTTTCCTATTTACCCTCGAAATGCCTTTAATTTGTCTTTTATGCTTACGTATTTTAAAAAGCATTAGTCAGTATACAAGAATTATTCACTCCCTTTTTAAAATAAGTGAATAAAAATTCTAATCATAGAAAAGAGGTGTGATGTTTATTCTGAAGTTTCAGTAGCATGCTAAGTTTTTTAAAATAAACTAGAAGAAACACTATCCTAGATAAATTAAAATAGGGCAGTTGTTGGGTAGGGTTTACATTCATATCTTTCTGCCTTTTTGCTTTTGGTACAAAGATATTTGGGTTTTTGTCTTCACATACTGTCTGTTGTTAACAGAGTGAATTTTTGAAGTTAAAAATATTTTCAAATTGTCTCGCCTTTATAGTCGAATGCATTATTAAATTGAAAAAATAATATGCACTTTTGTGTTCAAATTGGTATGTCCAGGCAATAATGAGAAAGGTATGTTCTGTAAAATGTCTCCTCCTCTAAAAAACAAAACACATAAACATTACACAAATTAAGCTCAAGAGAAAAAACAATTCTTAGGATTCAGTGTGTTTGAACAATGGAGCTCTTAATAAGTTTTTAAAAATTTTTTACTTTTAAAACCTTAACTGTCTACTAAGATGGGACACTTCAGTTTTACAGTTTTGTATACTTTTTGAATTTAAAAGCAAATTTGAACATTGCAGGATTTTTGAAGTGCAGAGAGATTTGAAAAATAAGCCTCCAAAATAAAAGACAAGTGACAGGGCATGATGTCTTGCCTAAGTTTTTACGGACGTTACAGAGGTTTTCTTTTAAAAATTACAATAACATGCTTTTTCATCAAGTACAAAATAAGACATGAGGAAAAAAAATGAAGAAAAAGTCTCCCTCTCACTCTCTCCCACCAAAAGACCCCAAACAACAACAAAACAAAATAAAAAGAAACCCAAATCCTAAACCCCATAAATGAAGCCCCTTACCATGTTGGGAAAGTTTCTGTGCAAAGTGAACTGTTTCTGTGGGTCCTGCCAAGCTCCTGGCTGGTCAACTTTTTAAACACGGCAGGCAATGATTAGACTGAGGTGAGCAGCCTGGCAGCCTAGAGAAGGAGGCAGACTTTTAGAGCTCGGCTCCAGAGACCTGCCACTTAGAGGGAAAGTTGGGAAAGCAACTGTTGAGAGTTAACCTCTCCTTTCCAAAGGAGGTTTGCAGAGGCAGGACAGTGAGAGCTGATACCACCAATTTTATTCTTTTCTCAGGCATTCCTAACTTTTATGATTTCCCCCCTCCTTTCTTTACTATCTGTCTTTGTGCCTCCAGGGCCAGTGAAAGAGCAGGGCAGATTCTAGATTGCTTTCAGAGTTTGCCTTCTCTGATGATGGATTACCATGTCAATTTAAACAGCATAGGATTAATTTGTTTCAATGATTTCTCTTTAGGCTGAATGCCAGCCGTTTTTCTATCTTTCTCTTTGCTCTTCAGAACAACAACAACGAAAAAAAAAAAAAGCCTTCTTTCCATATTCTAAGTTAAGAGACAGTAATAGAAATAGACAAGTTGGGTGTAATGTGGCAACACAGTTATAGGTCTGAGTGTTTTTATCTCTGCCTAAGAGGCTGAAACGTACAGTCAGTCACATTAAAATGAAATTGGACTCAACATTTATTCAATAAATACTTGTCTTGTAGATAATCCAGTGCCGAGTGCTTTTGACACATAAGAACTTAATTTGTCTTGGATAACAAGTTATTAATATGGCACATTTAAACTTGCCACCTACAATAAGGTTACTGAGCTCTACAACAAACTCAAATGATCATTGTGAAAAACAGTTTGTGTGAAGGAGGGAGACATTTTTTAAGCATGCTTATATTATTACATGTAAGTATATTCACATACAAACCAGTAACACATAGGGGTACACATGCATGTGTACACACTCTCCCCAACATATATGTGTGTGTGTATATATATATATATATTCAGATCACATATGACAAAAAAGTTCAGTGAAGTTAAAAAAAGCCCATCCATTATACAGATGTATCTAACCTTTCCTAAATAAGAATGTGTCAGAGAATTTTCTCTTTTGAAAGATTTCTAAAGTGCACATGAAAAATGCTGTTCAAATCCAATTTTTTTTTTGCCAGACCAAACCCATTATGAGTTTGAAAATGTCACAAAAAAAGCACTTAGGTGCAATCCAAAATCAAACAACCCCTCCACATTTTTCACCTAGTCTGAGCTTGCAGCCAGCCGGAGCATGTTGCTGGCAGAATAAAGCCAATTTAAGTGAAATAATCTATTACTAAAGTGATTATTTAATTTCCCGCTCTAACAGGAGGTCCTCCCATGGATGCAAAAGGACAGGAGAGAGATTTCATCCTATGGACCGAATATATGGGGCAAACATATTTTGAATTATGGGCTTCTTTTTCACCACCCTCTTCTAATTGTCTCTCCTTTTCCCAGCATTCCCTCACACTGAAATTTACATTATAGCTCAGAATAATAAAGTGCATTTTGAATATGAACACAAATGGATTCTATAGCCTTCCCCTTTTCCTCAGCCTTCTCGATGCACAGGCGGGCTTTATTTGAACAGGTTCTACTTTCTAAGGACATGCATGATCAGAGGCCAATGACTGTCAGAACTGGCATCTATGCAATTTTAATTTGTAAAAAAAGTTATTGGTTGCTAATCTTGGGGGAGATTGTGCATCTCTAAGAAACCAAATCTTTGAGTACTCTCCCTGGGAAATGATGTTACACATGAGCAGAAAAATCCAGGCAAGAAAGGCTAATTGAATGAAGAGAGAGAATTAGGTTAAAAAATAGAGTACAATCTAGTATCAAGTTTTCACTAGTGTAACTTGAAATGAAGGTGTCTTCAAGTCGCCAGTGTTGCCAGAGTGTTTAGATGTTGGCCACAGATGGGAACACCTATTGAAATGTGTCTGAAGAAGATTAATAGGGCTTGTCACTGTTGGGAAAGCACTGCTTTGCTGTAAATTTCTACCAGCACAAGATGAATTACCGATGAATGCTCACTTATCAACCCCATCACTATCGTTCGACACTAAATCAAATTGAGAAGTTATCTGCAATCAGAAAATTTCTTTTTAAAATAGACATACACTTTTAGGCCCCAACTCTTTAATAATCCCATGTACAAAACAATTCCCCATCCCCTGATGCTTCTTTAGCTTAAACAAAATTATATCTCAATAATGAATATATTTTTAAGTTTATGCACAATAAGCAGCTGGTCAATAGCAAAGGTTGGCAGTATTTTAGAGAGGGTACGAAGGCTTCTTGGAGGTCATCATTTAACATTTCATAAAATGTTTGTGTGTGTGTGTTTTAACTTTTAGATCTTTCTCTCCCTTACTTGGAAGGCAAAGAAGAGAGTGAGTTTACTGTTCTAAACCCTGTGACCTAATAGTCCTCTAATGCTCTGGTAAGATCAAATTCTGAGAGAACTGCAAGTTTAAGTTGAGAACAGTACAATTGAATTCAATAGATGGCAGTGATACTTGGGGACATGCATTTATTCTTTTATGATTTAATGGTGTTTTAGATATTTCTTTTTTAAGTTGATTTATTTGAGAAGCAAAGCAGGGGCATGATCTCATTTTATTATTTATTAACCAACTCTGAGCATCCAGAGGCTTTCCAACCTAGGGATAATTATGTTTTGATAAAACCATCAACAATTGTATTGTTATAGGGCTCTACCTGTTTAAAAAATGTGGTCATATGCATGATTCATTTGATTTTACTGAAGTCCTGTACAAGAAGAGATTTTGAATTCCCATTTTGCTGATGAGTAAACTGAGGTCATGGAGCCAATAGGAGCACAGTCAGAATTTGAACCTATTCCTTCTGGGTTTCTTTCAGGATTTTTTCACTCATCATTATGTAAATAAAGAGGAGGATGATGATACTAATAACAGCTAACATTTACTGTATACCAGAACTATGGTAAGCATTTATTTATATTACTTTATTTAATCTCTATACAACTCTCTGCGGTAAATACTGGTACTATTTCTATTATCCAAGAGAAAAAAATGAAAACCAAACAGAATGAGACTTACAGAGTTTAAGGACCTGCCTGAAATTCACATTGTTAGTAAGGTGGAGGCATATTATTCAAATCCAGGAAGTCAGAATTCAAAGCTGCTGCCCTATCCTATGTTCCTGTTTCCAATTACAAGAAGTCTTAAATTGTATTGAATGGTCACAAGAAACCCCACTTCTTTTCAGAATATAAAATTCCTTAGACTCCGCAGCAGTGTGTCATGGCAGAAGAGGCACTGGTCTGGAAATAAGGAGACCTTGGCTTACATTCTAGCTTTACCAGTTACTAAGTAGGTGACCTCAACCTTTATGCCCTTTACTTTCCTCATTTCTAAAATGAGTTGGTTGGGTCAAATGGATCTACGGACATTGCACTTGTGTGCTTCTCTCACTTATGGTGCCCAAGAGGAAAAAAGAGGAAAAGAGAAGCAACAGTCATCTATGCAGAGGTGAGTAGGAGCGTGTGACACAGTGCACTGTGAGAGGGCATGGCTCCCCCTTCTTGGAGACTGTCTTGAGGACACTCAGCATTAGAGGAAGTCTCCTTTTTCTTTTTCTTGCCTCCAGAGAGCACTGAATACTTAAAACAACGATGGTTCTTTAGAAAACCATAGAATTTAAAACTTGCAAGAAAATCCTTACCTCCATTATTTTCCAAGTAAAAGAAAAAAAAAAAAAACAGGTCTGTAAAGGTTAGGGGACTTACTTAGGGTCATTGAGCTGGTTGGTGATGCAGTTGAAACTGGACCCCTTTCTCTTGGCCCCCCAAACCAGGAATCCTCACCTCCTGAAAGCGTCTTCCTTACGCTATGCTCCTTGCTCAACAAAAAACACTTTAGATTATCTGATCATGTCCCTATCATAACCATTTCCCTATTTTATGATGTGATACTTTTATTGGGTTATTATTGGCTGTAATATGAAATTTTTCTAGGTCTCTCTCACAATAGTTTTTCATAAAACCTGTTAAACTCACCAGTTACATAGTGGAGGCTGCGATGAAGAATCACACAGTAATAAGAATATTCTGTCATCTCCATTAAGTCACAATAATACCCCGATCTGTATTTATTACAATGCTCCTCTGATGCCTCCATCACCCAAATTGCTAGATTTATATTCTCTGATGGTTCCCCAATGGGAAAAACCTGTATTTTTAATTTTTCTTTTCCTGTCCCAAATCACCCTTTCATATCCATGGCCTGTTTTGGAACCTCCGTCTGGATTTAATCAGAAGTTGCAAGACAAAATGTGCATTATTGAGAAATATAAATATTTTCAGAAGCAATCAAAGGGATGAAAGATTGATTCAGCATGCAGATTGGACCTAATTCGAAGCAGCTTTGTTCTAATGAGGGCTACTGGGATACAAAGTCAGGAGCCATTGTGCCACCAGTTAGTTGGAAATTCCAATGCATTAGAATAACCTGTCAGGATTTCTCTTGCTAGATAGGCTGAAAATACTTTTTGCAAGCTATGTTCCCCAGTCTCTGGGCAAAACCACCTTCCTTGCCACCCTTAGGGACTTGTAATAGGTAATAGTCATCTTTAAGAAATTATGACTAATTCGTTCTTCTCTTTAGAGTTCAGATCGGCAAGTACCTCCTTTTCCCAATTCAGAAGCTGGCTTAGCATTAACTTTCATAAGAACATTTTGGCCTCGAGGCATCTGTATTACAATTTCTTTCTTGGCATAATAAAAGGTATCACATTATCTACCTGGTCAATCTCTATTGGCTTTCAAAATAGAGACATGGAAAAACCTAATAAGCCTCATTAGGATATCTGCTTTAAAAACAAGGCTGCCTCATTTAGCACATTGCTGTGAAATGTCCCAGCAGAGCTGGGTGGTCATTGCTTGAATACAGGTATTGCTAATTTGGGATCTTTGTTAGTCTGGTAGCTCTGAAAAAAATGCCTAATGTGTAGGTGGAATTTTAATACACAAGTGATCAAACCCAGATTGTTGTATTTTGTTTTTGTTTTCTTTCTTTCCTTTAATCCCACTTCTTGTCCACATGGCCATGTGTGAGAGATGGCTTGATTTTCTTGATATGGTTCACCCATCCACAGCTGGAATTCCAAAGACGACCGAAAATGTCTTTAAAATCAACCCAACTCAGGGAGCCTGAGAGAACAAGTTTTCCTTTGTTGTAGGGTATAGTATTATTTGCTGTAGGTTTTTTGATATACATTCTAAATTAGGCCTGCAAAGGCATGCTTCATCTTTAATTCATCACTCTCAGCTGAAAGAGATTAGCAATGTCTAGCACGCACCCCTCGTATGGTGCTGACCTCATCAAGTATGGCCTGAAATTAATTAGCCTCATTCATTCAAAATGGAAAAGGATAATGGAACCGCATTTTAGAGATGACCATCACAAATTGTATGCAGCATATTTAAAAGGCCCCTATTTTCAAACCATGTAGATTAAAATTCTTTCCAGGGCTTACAATATGCCAGAGTTATCAAGGATCCAGAGCAGAGCCTGGTCAGGTTTCTTGTATATATGTTTGTGTGTGTGTGTGTGTGTGTGTGTGTATGTACAGAGTCATATGTTCCATGAATGTTAGTGCCTGTGTATGGCTGAGTCCATAGCTGGCTTGTTCTCTAGGATGACACCCAGAAGATCTGACCAACAAAAATCTGATGTTTCATACTGTTTTATATGGTCCAGTAGTAGAATACATTAAGTGAAATTTGTTGTTGCTGTTAAGTGGAATATGCCAGCAGAAACTTTGCTGCCATTCTTCAGATACTATTCATGCTTTAATTTAGAAACAGAAAAGCCTCTTAAAAAAATGTTCAACTTTTCTATTTTGAGTTATTTTTAAAGTTTCTGTCTTTTCCCAGTCTCTACTGTTTGATCATATTTTAAAACATGATTTAGGACTACGTTAGATTACAGAATCACTTAAATTTACCATCTTGCTAAGATTAGCTGATTTTTCTCTTTTGGGGATTGACTAAGAGCAGCCACATTTTTGAATATCAAAACTGCTTTCTTTTCTAGCCAAAAAAATCTTGACCGAGGTTCTTTTGGATTCTCAAAGATGTCGTAAAGTTTATTTTTATGAGCAGTAGTTTGGGGACTACAAATTCGAAGAAAAAAAAGACTTTTATGTTTCCAGGTTTTAATTTTTAAAATAGTACAAAATGTACTTAACTTATGAAAAGATAGTAGTGGTGTTTGAAGGGAATTTTATATAGTATACATTTCTAAAAGAAAAAACTTTATCCAAGTATAACTTTGTTTAGTTAAATTAAAAAGTAGGCATTTAGTGTAATGTAACTACAAAGCTTCTACTTAACTGTTGTAGTGAAACAGGCAGTTTTAGGCAAAATAATCTTTTCAGAGCTCATTGATATACTCATCTCCATATGTAAGTTATTTAAGATTATTTTGCATTATAATAAAACAGAAACTGGAAGCATATTGCCCACGTCTCTGCAAATTTAGGATGTAGAAATTTCTCTAAGCTCACTTTTGCTTAAGCTCCTTATCTTAGAAGAACCCTGTGCCTAATGGGCATATATCATTTATATGTACAAGATCATCAATCACGAACTGTGAACCTATCATTTTGACATAAAATATCTATCCTTAAATCTTCCCAAACCTCTAGCATATAATTTTAGGAAATTAGCTAGCTTAAAGTCTGGGCTTCTGACTTCTGGGGGATGAAATGCAAAAATGAAGAAAGCTTAGATTATACAAATTTGATTTTAAAATCACAGTTTAACTGAGTCAGGGATAAAACTGATCTGCAAAATGCAGATATTTAAATGTTGATGGAAACAGACAATTTTGCTAATTATTTTCTGATCAGTTTGGAATTTCATGGCAAATAAACGTCATAGTAGATAAAGAAGAAGATTCTCCAAAAATGGTTTGACTCACTGAAGCACATTTTACCAATAATGTGATATTTTCTCCATAATTATTTATCACTGAGACAAAGGAATATATGCATTCTGCAATATTGCAATTTGCTCACATACTGAACAGCATGTCTCAGTTTTTATTTAATTTTTTTATCAAGTGAGGTGAAAATGGCGGAAAAACTGTAAATATGAGGATTAAGCTGTATGAAATTTGAGTTCATTCAAATGACAAACTCAAAGTAAAGCACAGATGAACTTACCAAATTTCATTTGGTGTCCACCTGAAGCTGTAAATCTTCTCTTGGCATTTGAGAGTAGAAAGGAGGTTCACCTAAAATTCAAACCAGGTTTTCTTAAACCTAACCCAGACTTACTAACTTTGGGGTAAACTATGGTTGCATTTTGGGTTCATAATAAAACTTTCATCCCACTTTAGCTGATGATAAATAGATGATGGGTTGCAGGGAGTAAACTAGAAGATGTGTTTGGAATTGCTATTTTATCTTATTTTGTTTCATAATGTTCTGAATTAGGGAAGAACAGTATATAAAGCACATTTTCAATGATGTACAGGGAAAGATGACCACATAAGACTGTTCAAAAGGGAAAATTAGCAGCATTTGGATGTTAAGTATACATAGGATTTTCTAAAAAGCAGAATGAGGATGAAATATTATTAACTCACATTTCTTGAGTGCTTACGATAATCAGGCACTGTTTTAAGCATTTTACACATACTAACTCAGTTTGGTTTACCATAGAAAGTACTGGGCAAATACTATCACTCCCATTTTGCAAAAATGAGAAAGACTACTAAGCATAGGGAAGTTACGTAACTGGTCCAAGGTTATACTGCTTGTAAAAGTGATTTGAGCCCCAGATGTCTGGTTCTGGAATCTCTGTACTTAAGTACAATGCCATACCTCCTCTCTAGAGAAAATGCGTATGCAATGTTATTTGAAAACAAACTGCTGCAGACTGTGAATGGGAGGCATGCTTTCCCATTTTTTAATGACTGAGGGCAGTAGTAAATTTAATGGAGAAAGCCAAAGTAGACAAGCTCATTCTTGTCTAATCTTCTTATCCCAGAAGTAGGAAGGGAGTTGGTTTCCCAAATCTCCCGTAAGTTGTTGCTGAGCTTCCACTTGGAAAACTACATTACGTAGGATGCCTCAATGCTGAAGAGATAGAGATAAACTGAGTGGAATTCAAAGAAAAAAATACAAAAATGACAGGGTGAGAGGGGAAAATAAAAAGAACTAGACAAGTAGAATGTTGGCCAAGTAATAGTTAATAGCGAACTCAATAGTGTTCTAGAAGTATTTAGAAGAAAAACAATGGCATAAAACGTCACTAGGGTGGTTGGAAAGAGGCAAAGAGGAAGGTCTAAGAGAAAAACAAATTAAGAGAACAGTGTTAGATTTTGTCATTGTCTTGCAAGACCCACAGTATAAGTTATATTTTCTTGGAATGCTGAAGTCCAAGCCAGGGATTTCACAGGAAAAGAAAATTTTATTCCTTTCTTTGTGTAGGTTGAAGCAGAAAGATAGGCTTAAAAATATAGTTAAAAATGCTTTACATAATAATAATGTGTGGAATGTCCCCCTAAAAGTAATAACCTTTATATTTACTATCTCATTTAATCCTCATAATAAATTTACAAGGTATATACTATAATGTCTGTTTTACAGATAGAGAAACAAAGGTTTGAGGGGCCCAGGGTCAGACAGTCGGTATCCCTAGGAATCCTTCCTAAGCCTGGTCTCTTCCCAGAACACCATGCTGTCTTCTCTCCCATGACATCCCCAGGATTTTGCTCAGGAGATGATGTCACAAAACAACTGATTTTAGGCCAAATTCATTACAGCACATCACCCTCAAGGAATGTTTTGATAAGAGCACATTATGCTGAAATCAGACATAGCCCTGCTTCTGAAATCTGGCCGACATCTTCAAGAGGTGGCCGAGTCTGCTCAGCTCTTTCAGAAGTTGTGCACGTTAAGTAAACACCCAGTGGTTAGCTGGAATGTGGGAGCTAAGGAGAGCTGGATGGACATGGGAAAATGGAGTGGGACTCTCGAAGTAGGCCCCAAGCCTCCTGTGTCTGCAGGCCCCCAAATGAAATCACTTAGCTGTTTATAGGAGTCTTAGTGCCGATGAAAAGGCTGAATTATACTTCAAACTTTTCCCTGCCAATGGAGAAAAGTTCCAGATTCTTTAAAAAGTATGAAAACCATTGATCCGAAAAGTGGCAACAGCATTTGGGACCAATTATCCAGATTAAGAAGCAACAATGATCTGTTTACACTTTGTAGCCAAGACCCCTTTGGCTCTGGTCCACAAACTGGAGATTGTAATTTACAGGAATTTCAGCCTAACATTGACTTCTTTTCTGACCTGTGTGTCTGAGAATAGAGGAAGGCATGCAGCAAAAGCCCTGTGTTACCTTCCCTAAAATGCCAATGCATGGGGAACTGAATATCATCTTCTAGGTAACACAGTTAGCACATAGATCCCCTTCCATGAAGGCATGGGTTTTGTCATTCAGGAAGAGTCTAATTGACTGTGTCAGGATATAGCTTTTCAACTTGCCACTCCTCAAAAATGTTATTTATAAAAGAAGTTGGAAAATAAAGGCTCCCTGCCATCTTGTGCTTAATTACCATAGCATTCCAATTTAACTCTAATTTTCAATACATTGTGGATTAATCAGTCACAAATGGTAGAAAGTGAAGTTATTACCAGGAGAATTGTGCTGCTGAGAATGATCAGACATAAGATTGTGGCAAATACGATGTTATGGGCAAAACGGAGACATTTGAAACATTTGGCCAAAACTCCCAAGTTGAAGTTGAGATTTGAACCATTTGGGATGGAGGTGCAGGTTTCTCCCTCTACAAAGGAAGACCAGTCTCCATTTTGCATAACCCTGATAATTCCAGAAGTTTTTGAAAACATTGGTCTCTCTTTTAACATAATCTTGATGTTAAGGGCTTGACCTTGACAGGAGGAAAATAACCAAGTGACAAGGAAAAGAAATAGGAGGTATCTATTCCTGAAGAGCAGGACTGCCCAATGCAGCAGTGTTGAAAAGACAAGTCATGATTTTACCTGTAGCTATAGCTATGCATATGTGTTTAGAGTTAAAAAACAAAGAAAACAAAAACAAACAAACAAAAAAACGTAACCAGGGCTGGGAGTGGTGGTTCACACCTCTAATCCTAATACTTTGAGAGGGAGAGGCGAGAGGATCACTTGAGCCCAGGAGTTGGAGATCACGCTGGGCAACATAGTGAGACCCTGTCTCTACATAAAATTAAAAAAAAAAAATTAGCCAGATGTGGTGGCTCACACCTATAGTCCCAGCTACTTGGGAGGCTGAGGTGGGAGGATGGCTTAAGCTGGGGAGGTCAAGACTGTAATGAGCTGTGATCGCACCACTGCATTCCCGCCTGGGTGACAGATAGAGACCCTGTCTCAAAAGAAGCGTAACCACACTGAATACCATCTTAGACCATCAAATTGTAAGCACAGGCAGAGACTCAGTCATTCTTTTTCAAGCTTTGTTGGTTGGATAGCCATTTACATAAAAAGACAACAGAGGTTGTGATTGTGGAATATTGTGCAAGTCTTGGAGTTGGAAAGCACTTTTTATCCCATCATCCTGTCTGCACTTAATGCAGGGCTATCTTCTGAGGCAACTCAAATATGATGCCATTCCAGGCCCTTCACAAGTCAACATATATTTCTGATAAAAACTGGTCAAAAAACAAACTTTATTCAATTTAGGATTTTTCGGATCCTGGTTTATCTCAACAATTTACCATTTTTTGCAATGTCAGAGCTTCCTGACATTTACAATTAACTCACAAATTAACTTAGAAATGATAGTAAGCTCTCAGCTAAATGATCTAGTGGCCACTGGGGAGCAGACCAATTTTCTGGAATAAGGTTAGGACTACGGTGCTCTGTAACGATGTTAAGGTTGGTTGTGTAGAAGCAGTTATTCAAGTGTGAGCAGGAATCTAGATGTGAGAGGGAGTCATTGTCTGCCTCTCATTCTGGCTGGTTACTCAGCACTCTGACACTCCTCCATCTATAAAACAGATAATCTGCTTTTAAAATTTTTTGGAATTCAAGGCTCCATAATGGAATCAAGAAGTCATGGAATTCTATGCTTGGAAGGAAGTTTGGAGGGCATTGGTCCAACTTTCCACTGAACCCAGAGTTCTGGAGATGGACAGATGATCAAACAGATGCAGATGGAGCGAAGTTCAGGAGTTGCAGATTCAAGGAAGGTAACATAAACGTGAGAAGGTCTGGGTGAAGGCTGCCTTCACCCAGGGCCAACTAGAGAGATGGAGGGGAAGGGCTCATGCCCTCCAAGGCTGCTACTATTGGGGAACTTTGTTTTTAGAAAGCTTTGTTCTTTGTATGAAAGCAAAAATTGATGTATTGGAAATATCTTTCTCTTTTGTCTGATTCTATCTTCAGAAGGAATATAATGAAATCTCATCCCTTTACCATATGATAGACCTTTAAATCTTTGAAAACTTTCATGCCCCTCAATCTACTGCTTTTGTTTTAGTGGCTAAAGTTCCCAGTTCTGCATATGACATAGACTCAAGAGATTTGCTTCCCTGAGTTGGCCTTGGTTTGCCAGTCTCTTAAGAAGTGTCCCAAAACAAGTAAATTACTCAGAAGTTACATGACCATCAGGGACAGTGTCTGTCCACTGCACCCTGTGATTGGCTTTAAATGGAGCCTTTCATCAAGGAAGAGCCTCCATATCCTGGAGTCAAATTTTAATCATCTGGGGCTTGTACAAGGGATTTATTGCATTTAAGAACGTCTCACACTTATCCCCATTAAATTTCATTTTGTTTTGGCTTTGTAGTAGCTTTTAGAATCTGTCTCTTTTATATTTTGTTCCTTTACAAATTTACTAGCATTTTTTTTCTTTTTTACAGTTTTCCCCAGTCATTGAACTAAATATTGCAGATGCCAGGGCTTCTGGAGTTTCTGGGGTCTTTGGTGTCACTAGTGATTATGTTGAAAATAGTTGCATGTTTATTTCTTTAGTTAACTCATAAGTAGTGGTTAATGGCAGGGTCTCTGGAATAAGATTTGCGAGGGTTTAAGTACTGGATCTGCCAATATACTGGTGTGTGGCCTTAGGTGTATTAACTTATCCGTGCCTCAATTACCTCATCTCTAAAATGGGGATAATAATGTAACTATCACATATGGTTGTTTTGATGATTAAATGAGTTAAGATATATAAAGCACTTAGACTAGTGCCTGGCACATAGCATGCACTGTTTATTAATGAAGATAAAATAAATCGAAACAAGATGCCTAAGGAGAGGGTAGTGTCTTGTTTATATCTGTAGCTCCAGAGACTGATGCTGTGCCCGGATTACATTTGGTGCTGATATATTGAGAATATGATGAATGGGTTTCCATAGTGTTATAGACATGCATGTAAGCAGATACTACAATCAATGCCATGGCTCCTAATGTTAACAGATTTTCAACATGATTATAAAAAAGAGGTCCTGACCATGGAAAGAGAAGTTGTGTACATTCAACCTCAGACCATCTCCGTGGTGGTCATTTTGCCACTAATCTTTCTGTGAACGACAATAGCATCAGTGTCTTTATTGACCTAATCTATCATGCCTCTTTTATCATGGAAGACCAGAAAGACACACACTTAAGTCTACTCTCAACTCAGAAAAGAAGAATGCATTCTGCTTAATTTGTGCCTACACCAGTCTGAGAGGGGATACTGTCTACTTTTAGCAAGAAAAGGAGCTTAACCAAGGAATGCTAGTGTTTCCTAATCAGATCTTCATTTTGTTTCAACTTTTGTAGATTCCTAGGCCTAAGGCAGATTCATTCAAAAAATATATGATTAAAAAATAAATGTTTTAGACATCGTTCACAATGTGAAAATTTCTGCATCCTCCTACCTTTCTGTTTACATCACAAGTGAAGTTTTGCCATCAGGGAATGTCTTGATTTTTAGGTGCATATCCATGTAACCCTCCCCTGGGTTCAGCTTCAGTATGTTAAAGCCAGTTCTTATCAGGTTGAAAATTTAAATCTTCCAGAGATATCTTTTACACGTAACTCCCTTTGAACTTCTGTCCGTGCTAATTTAAACACAGTTGGTATTTTCCTCTTTCTATATTAAAACAGTCGAGCTCAAAGAATCAAATTCACCAGTGTTTTCTCCTTTGAATGTGTTCAATAGGTACCCCTGAAGCAATTACCTACTGCAAGAGGTGGGAGGAGCCATTCTGTAGGAGCAGGGGCCATGTGTAATATGATATGTGGTTGTTGTGTGTGTAACGTGCTAATACTTTTGACAGCAACCGTCCTAAAGGGGTGTAGCAAGTCATTTGAAATTTGTACACAGACTGCCCTATCCATTACACATGGTCCATATCATACCCATAATCTCCCAAGGCAGATATGCTATTACACTCAGCGGGCCAAGGTCTGCCGGTGCTTATATACACATAACTCCCACTGACTCTGTGCCACCGAGACACTTCAATGGGGGTTGTCAGTGGCATAAATTTAGCCCGGTACAGTCACAAGCACAGTGGGCGCAGCTGAACAGAGAGACCTGGCTGTGTGTTAAAAAGGCTGAGGAAGAACAAAAAAGCTGCCAGTTTTCATAAGAAATCTTATCCCTCGAGCATTGAGAACTGTAGCCTGATACTCACCACACTCTTTATCCTTGTCCCACAACCTGCAGATCCCAGGCTGGGACTTGGAAGCAGCTAAAACAGAGTGGGCATTAAAAAAAAAAAAAAAGTCTGCTACAGGGCATAAAACCGTCCTTTGCATCCAACCTTATTATGTGAGGGGGAAGAATTCCCCATAGATGATCTTCAGAACATTTATTTATCAAAATTTAAAGGAGCATCTTGGAACCAATGACCTTTAAATATAGAAAATTTAAGATAGGTAAAACAAAGGCACAAAGATGCTCATCTTTTGAAAGTTGCTGGTACATCCAAGTTGAATCACATTTGTTATGGGTGTTATCATGTATCCCACACATATTGTCATGCTAATATGATGATTGCTGTATTAAACCTTTCGCAGTGATTTCCAGCGTGTTATCTCATGTGATTATTTGCAAGGTCTTTTTGGCCCCTCAGATATCCCCAAATCATATCTTCTAAGTAATCAGCTTAGAAGCTCTGGTTGCAGCAAACACCAGGATTTAATCCTTCCTCCTTGGAGTCATGGCCCTCACAGCTGTAAACAATGAAGCCTGTTCCTAATCATCGGAAGTGCCGTCATTTGACAAGCAAAGCCTTGGTTTGAATCCCTGCTTTGTGCCACACTAAGTGTGTATCTTGGGCATGTGGCCGTTAAGCCCCATGTTTCTCATCTATATATCCTAAGGTTAAGACAGTAACTTCACAGTAATGCTGTGAGGACAACATCAGAAAGCACTTAGCACACCATACATGCACCAGTGAGCGAATGCCTGCAACTGTTGTGGTGTGTGCTACTTAGTAGGCACTCAGTAAAAGCTTCTTTCCTCTTTTTCATCTTTTCTTCCCCACCATATCCTAATAATGCTTATGCGAGCCTATGAATATTAAGAAAAATACTATCTTTAAAAAAACTTAACTATTATTCCATGAATAACAAATGACTATACATTTAACAGAACACATTTCAAGCTATACTCACCCTTTGATTATTGGTATAGAACAGGTAAGAATGATCTAATCGTAAGAAAAATGGAAAAATAAAGAGAAAACAAAGAACCAAATTAGACATTCAGTCAAGTATGACTATTTCCAGTGGAGATTTTAGCTGAGTTTAGGATCCTGCCTCTCTGGCTGTTAAGGTACAGTGGTTAAGAGTGACCGTTAAGAAGTTGAATGCCTAATTCATTCAGAGTTCCCACAGATTTTCTTTCTCAATGTGGGAAAGACCAAAAATCAGGTGCAATTCTGTTAATGCTATAAAACTAGTATGTTTAATGATAATGAAATTAGAAAAAGGAAACTATCTTTTTCCTTAATAAATTTAGCTTTCTTGTCATTTCCTCATTTAAAAAAAGTAGTTCACAATATGAGGACCCTAGTTTGAAGTCAAATTAATCATGTGTTAAAACATGACATCACTCATACCACTCATTCTGAAAACAGTGGTCTAGGTTATATTTAAAAAATAATGTGTTCTTGAATATGAAAAAATGCAATAATTTGAAAAGTATAAATAATTCAACACAAAATTATGCATTTCTCTTTACATATTTTCCTATATAAAAATATTGCCTCCTCATTGTTAAGTAAACTCCCATTGGCACATGTAACTCCCATAGAGCTCAGATAGGAGATGCAATATTGTGTTTTTTAGAAGAAAGTAACTGAAGTTTAGTAAATTGAAAAGAGCACATGCATTTGTGTGTGTGTGTGTGTGTGTGTGTGTGTATGTGTGTGTGTATTGCTGGGGAGTTGACTTTTTTCAGTTTACAAAACAACCTCCTGTTTGAAGTTGCACTTAGAAAATGTTAGAAGTTAAAAAAAAATTAAACAGGATTTGGACAATATTCGGGGACTTTGAAGAGTGTGTGCGTGAGAATTTGGTAGTGATGATGGCAATGTAGCCACTTCCATTTGTATAATAAAATCAGCACAAATAAAACAAGGCTTATCTAAACGTAAGTTGAGGTGGTCAATCAAACTCTTAATGGAACATAAAATTGATATACGTATATTCAAATATACACAATAAACTTGTTAAATTCTTTTTGTCTTATTAAAGATAAAAAAAAATACCAAAATGCAAATATGCCTTCTGCCTTCAAACGTCACTTGTTTTTACGTAGGGTTGATGATACTGACCTCTCAGGTTCTGGGCTAATTTTGTAGTCAGTGAATCTTGTCAAACAGAAATTCGTTTTAAAAAAAAGGTGTTCTCCCTCCTCATCTACATTTTGCCTCAGTTTTAGTGATCCCTTCACCCTCCCATGCCTGTCAGATCATAGCATCATATCAGCCCGCATAAAATTGATTTAGGACGGTAAGCATTTCCTCCGAAATTAAATTCTCCATGAAAACGTAACAGCACCACCCAACATCAAAAAAGCGTCATGGGAAAAGTGCCAGAAGTTGAGCTGAAATGAAGGCTGAATGCTTTATATCAGGGAGAAGGGGAAAAGGGTCAGACAGAAGGAGAAGCGAAAGGAAAAGCAGGGCAGGAGGAGAGGCATGAAGGAGAGGAGGGACCTAAATTAGAACAAGAGGCGATGTTTATTAATAACCTTACTGACCCACAGGCCCCTGACACAAAATACATTAAGTATTCTTGGGACACACTGGTCTGTCACTCACAGGAGGAGCAAATAAAATGGTGTTGGAAGCTGCAAGCTTTCTGAGAACAGATAAAAAAGAAAAGAAAAAAAAAGCCAGAACAAGGTGAAGGCATAGACTCACAAGCTCAAGAGGCCTCGCGGTCCGGGTTCACTTTCTCCTGTAGCATCTTCTCCAGGTAATCCACCTGACGCCTGCACATTTCTGGCAAAGTAGGACTGAAACAAACACAAGAAAATATTGGTGTTTAGTTGCAAAGAGGTACAGTGGTTAAGAGTGACCATTCATGGCCATTGTAAGACATTTGGAAATTAGAGGAAAGCATGAAGAAGTAAATAAAAATTGCCTCTGATCTCACCACTTAAATATAATCATTGTGAACACTTTGATAGACATTTTCTAATTTTTTTCCTCTACTTTTTTTGCACACATATATTTGTGTGTTTGGAACTATAGTGCAGGCCCTGCTGTAGTGTACTATTTTGCAAACTGCTTTTCCCATTTGATAAGTCATAGTAAATATTTGTTCATTTTGTTAAAACTATTCCAAAACATAATTTCTTTCTTTCTTTCTTCTTCTTCTTTTTTTTTTTTTCTTGCGACAGGGTCTCACTCTGTCACCCAGGCTGGAGTGCAGTGGTGCGATCTGGGTTCACTACAGTCTCGACCTCCCAGGCTCAAGCGATCTTCCCACTTCAGCTCCCCTAAGTAGCTGAGACTACAGTCCTGCACCACCACACCTAGCTAATTTTGTTTGTTTGTTTGTTTTGTAGAGATGGGGTTTTTCCATGTTGCCTGGGCTGGTCTCGAACTCCTGAGCTCTAGAGATCCACCCACCTCAGCATCCCAAAGTGCTAGGTTTACAGGTGTGAGCCACTGTGCCCAGCCTCCACAACATGATTTCTCTGCCAGAATTGCATTTCCTTATCTGTGGAGGCTGTAACTCATTCATTCCTCTAACCTCTAGTTAGATATTGATACCATTTGTAACTTTTTGCCCTTATAAAATCTTCCTGTGTATCTTCATTTCCTCTGGATAAGTTGTTATATGTGAAAATCATGGATCAAAGCCTTCTTTCTGTTTTGTTGTTTTACTTTTGGCTACATTTTGTAGAGTTGCCCTCCAAAGCTGCCGATTTATATTCTCACTCAGGGTGCATGCGAACAAACAAAGATTTCAGGAACCATAATTAACTCTTTCCCCCCAAAAGATAAGAAACATAGCATCCCATTGTGCTTCGTATTATGTTGATTATTTGTGATGCTAACTTTCTTTACATTTCTTGACTCTGTCTTGTTCTGTGTGCAGGTCATTTTGCATGCTTTTTAAAATATTTGTTTATTTAACATTTGCCCTGTAGTTCCAAGGAAATTTTCATTAATTTTCTATTACATTATAAAAGTTCTTTACATATTAAGTTTATCAACTCTCTCACTATCATATATTGCAAACATTTTCTCCATTTTGTCATTTGGTTTTTAATTGTTAATGGATATGTTGATGAATTTAAGTACATAAATATTTTCCTTTATTCTTCCTTCTGCTTTATGTTTTAAAAGGCTTTGCCTATCCCAGAGTAAAATCAGTATTAACCTATATTTTCTACTAGTGCTTTTGTGGCTCCTTTTATTTATAAAAACATTTAAATATGTTATTTATCTGGAATTTTTTTTGGTCATTAAAATTTCTTTTCCTTATTGATCTAAATGTATGCTATTGGGCCTGTTTCTGTGTTTTCATGTTTATTATCTTTTTGTCTCCATCATTTTTGCCAAAATTCTCTGTTTTTATTATTGTAATTCAAGAATATGGTTTTATGTCTAGTAAAGTAAGCTCTCCCTCTTTAAGATTGGTATTCTGGATGATGCTTTCTTATTTGTTATTCCATAAGAATGCATCCAGTTTCAAGTTTAAATGTTAGAAAATACAATTTAAGCCAAGCACGGTGGCTTACACCTATAATCCCAGTTCTTTGGAAGACTAAGGTGGGAGGATCAATTGAGACTAGGAGTTTAAGGCTGCAGGAGCCATGATACAGCCGCTGCACTTCAGCCTAGGCAACAGAGAGAGATTCTGATTCAAAAAAAAAAGAGAGAGAGAGAGTACAATTTATAGATTAATGTGAGTGGATTAGAGGTCTTTTTTTTTTTTTTTTTTGAGACAGAGTCTTGCTCTGTCACCCAGGCTGGAGTGCAGTGGCACGATCTTGGCTCACTGCAAGCTCCGCCTCCCAGGTTCACGCCATTCTCCTGCCTCAGCCTCTCCGAGTAGCTGGGACTACAGGTGCCCGCCACCACGCCCGGCTAATTTTTTTGTATTTTTAGTAGAGACGGGGTTTCACCATGGTCTTGATCTCCTGACCTCGTGATCCGCCCGCCTCGGCCTCTCAAAGTGGTGGGATTACAGGCATGAGCCACCGCGCCTGGCCTAGAGGTCTTTTTAAAACCAGGTTTTCTCAGGTAGAAATAAACCATGCCTTCTCATCGATCTTTTCATATGAACTTCTATAAAGTTGTAGTTCCATCAGGTAGTTTCTCAGTAAAATCTCACATTTATTCAGTGTTATTGTGCATGCAGTTTCGCTATTCAATTTCATGACTTCGCTAAGCAACATTATTTTTTCAACATTTTAAGCATTTTTTTTCATATTTGCCACTTTACTGGTTTCTTATTCAAACAATTTGTCAATTTGATTCTCTTGAATCATCGAGGTAGATCACATTATTATCTGCAAATAATGATCATTCTGTTCCTTTCCCAAAATTATGTAATTTCTTTATTTTTCCTGTCTTATTGCAAAGGATTAGAACTTCCAAATTATTTAAAAAGATTCTTCATTAGGAAGGCTTTCAATATTTCACTGCTAGGAATACACTGTATTTTTGATAAGCTCTGGCTCTTAGATGTGTTTTTGGATTCAACTTTCAATCTCCATTCCTGAACCTTCTGTACCGTAGTCCCAATGTATGGCTCCCCGTCCTCCCTGCTCAGTGCTGAATACGTCTTACCCTTTTTGTATACAAGAATGTTCTATCTCTGTACACACAGCCTCATTACTTATCTACTGATGCTTCTTTTTGAGTCATAACACCCATGGTTCACAGCAGGAGAACTCTCCTTCAATTCTTGGACCAAAACCATAAAAATTGGAATCACCCTTGATTTATTTAGTAAATCATAAAAAACTACCTCGCTATTTTCTGCCACCTTAAAAGTTAGTGTCTTGCATAAGAGTTTTTATTTTTCCATTTTAGGAAATGCTAAACTTTTTTCTCACATAGAAGTGGTCATTTCATTTTAATTATGCTGGCTTTCTGCCAGGGAAAAGTAAAACTAACCTGGGATTTTGCATGTGCCATGCAAAAAGAATTGGTTCCATGGGTTAGACTGGTTAGAACAATATGTGAAAATAGACTGAGGGGAAAAATAGCAATGTTTAGCAAGAGTGTTTGGTTACACGTGGAGAGGTGGAATGGTGAACCTCTCCAAGCAGAGGTGGCCTTTGGGATGAGCCACAGCTTAAAAACCGTGAGATCTCAAACACATCTCTGTATCACCCTGAGTTTCCATTTTTTCAACTCTAAATTGAGCATCTTTTCCCTGCTAGGATAATGTAAGAATCAGAGACAACTTCTGGAAAGCATCTAGTTGGACACTTGGCACCTAAGCAGGCACTTAAAAGAGAAGCTGTTAGGTTCTGGCCAGATTTGAAGGCAGGAACATGGGCCATGTTTAGATGACAAATGGAAAGACTTTACTATGAATTTCTACATAGAACTAACCCCAAACATGCTCAAGAAGTTTAGGATTTAGTCAACAGGCATTACTGTACTGGGGGTGCCATTAAAGGGCTCCCCAGCCTCTGCCCAAGGTAGTGGAAACCCTGTCTTCTCTCCTCTATTAGGGTTGGCCTTTGCCTTGACTGCTGAGTTTATTGGATGCTACTTCCTGTTCCACCCGGATGGAGCATGAACTGTGAATGTTTAGATTCTATCTTCCTCTGAGGGAGACCAGAAGGGCTCCTAATTTTGGTAAAACAGTAAATTTAGTCATTACAGCCATGTGCCTGGTATCATTTAAGAACCTCCTTGTCAGCACCCCTTAATTTTTCCAATTTGTTAGCCTGGAAAGCACCCCTATTAGTATCAAACTTAAGTCTTAATGAGGTGAAATAAGAATTTACCCCTATCATTCCCAAAATAGATAGAGATCTGTATCTTTTTAAACATAATGGGAGGTATCTGTGTTATTGTTTAAAATCAATTATCCTTTATTCCATGCTTTTTTTTCTATTGTTTATTTTATCTGTCCTGCTTTCCCAGAGGGGCAGAATTAAGGCCCCCATTTGGTTTTTATTATTGTAATCAGTTAATAGCTGTTCTATAATGCTTTACTTATTGTGTTAATTTTCTGTAGTTATATCCAGAGGCCGCTTACTGGAAGATCACATTAAAAAAAAAATGGCAGATCTAACTCCTTCTTTAATGGGTCCAGTTTCCATCTATAGTTTCAGCTGAAATTACCGAATACGATTGAATTACAAGATAATTGAAAAAATATATAAACTGTAGCTAGTATTTTAAGTGTATCTGTGGCGAGTGCAAACATTACATTAGTATGAAGACAGTCCAAACACTCATCATAGTATCTCTGTTGACCACAGCTTATGATACTACTTCCTCGGATCTGCCCTGAATCTGTCTGAGGTATGAGTGCGTGCTATTGCCAGGCACACTGCCAATCATTGTAGTTCCATCGCATAGGTGCCTAAACTCTGGGTCCCACGGACCATCGTCCTATTGCTCCTGGAGATTTTAATGTGAATGTGTCTTATGTAGATGTTGGCATTTAAAGAACTAGTTCTCAAGTTAAAATGGAGCTTCAAAGCAGAGCAAAGGGAGAAACAAACTTACCTGAAAGATGACAAAGGACATATGTATAATAAATGTGATAGAATGGGCCCCATGATAGATGCATTCTGAATTAGATGAATGTATTCAAGTGAAAAGAGCTTCACTGGGGGGTCAGCACTGTGAGTTCTAGGCCTACCTCTAACATGAACTCACTCTTAAGACCTCTGGGGGCCTCAGTGTTCTCTTTTGTAAAATGAGGAGGAGTTGAGATGAAAGTTCTGTTTCCTCTCCACATTCACACTCTGTGTGATGTTCGGCCAGGAGTGATTCTGTTAAGCAGTTCAGCGAGGAAGAGTCATTAGCAGGTCAGGATTGGATCAGAATTAGAATGCTTCTGGTTCATTGTTGAATCTCTGAAGATGGGCATGGCACTTGGCATAAAACAAGGGCCCATTTGTCCCTTTATAATAAGTTAGTGTTGATTGTGAAGCCTACCTAAAACTCCAATTTGAGAACTGTTATTCCTGTGATGCCTGAGAGAGGAGGTGGAGAGAGGACTAGACCATGAAGTCACAGGAGCTGGCTGCGTGACTCTGGGCAAGTCACCTCATTTCTCCCAGTCTTTTCTCCTTTACTTATCACATAAAGGATTTGGAGGAAAATTGGCAAAGTAGCTTCTTTTTTTTTTTTTTTTTTTTTTTGAGATGGAGTCTCACTCTGTCACTCAGGCTGGAATGCAATGGTGCCATCTCAGCTCACTGCAACCCCCGCCTCCTGGGTTCAAGCTTCAGCCTCCCGAGTAGCTGGGATTACAGGGGCCTGCCACCACACCCGACTAATTTTTGTATTTTTAGTAGAGATGGGGTTTCACCATCTTGGCCAGGCTGGTCTTGAACTCCTGACCTCATGATCCACCCACCTTGGCCTCCTAAAGTGCTGAGATTACAAGCTTGAGCCACTGCGCTCAGCCCCAAAGTAGCTTCTAATTAAGAAAGTCAATGACTTTATGAGAATGGTCATCCCTGTAAAGCAAATAAAAAGGTTCCAATGCTTTACAATATCCAGTGTCCAGAGCAGGTAGAGCACATTACCTATGATTTAATGCTCGCTGGGAAGAACTTCGCGGGGATGGGCTGATAAGAAGAGGAAGGAAAAGGGAACTGTACGCTCAAGTTTGACTGGGACTTTCATGCAACGAAGAAATGAGGTCTCCTGTAATTGCCTCTTATTAAGGTAGAGAATGTATCAAATGCTGTGTTTAAATCAATTCAATGCTGAGTTCTTAGCACAGTGCACCACCTGTTTTGGCTGTTTCCATATCCTGCCCACAGTGGTGATATGTGAGAGCTTTTCCTTCAGGCAATGCCATCAGACAAGGAAATGAATGGCAACAACATACTGAAAACAAGAGAGAAAAAGTTCGTATACATTTCAACGGAGGCACGTTTAAGACATTTAAAAAGGGAGTCTGAGAAATAATGACAAAGTTTAAACAGAATCTTAACTTTGATCTGATTTTCTTCTGTAAAGCAATTTGGCACATAATTTTTCAAGTGCTAAACCACAAATTCTAATAGCCGGACCTCAATGCCTTCATTTGCATCTTGGGACTTCTATTTCCCCCAAAAAAGTTTAAAAAATTATTAAGGTGATTTTCCAGAGACATTAAAGCATAAAGTATTTGCCGGTCAACTCTCATAAAAACTACAGCAGCATAGAATAGCTGAGATTAAAAGCTAGATTTAAATCATGCGAGGGCTCAGTTAATATCAGCGCCTAATTAAGAAATCTATAAAGTTGATTTGATGGAGAAAAATTCTATCAAGGTGTGATTGGAATTTTCCCTTCCAATTGCTGTTGGGGATTTTAAGAGGAATATATCCTACATGGACTTTGGTATTCATAGGACTAGCCCTCAAATTAAAATGATACTTTAAAGCAGATAATAGGGACAAACTAATTTACCTAAAGGGTAATAAAGGAGGTTCTTAACTAAAAATAAACGTGATGGATTGGGACTCAATATTAGACTGCATTTCTCCTCAGTTTTTTAACCCAAAATCTTTCATAGTTCATATATGTAAATAATAGACTGTCATCCCCTTGAGGGCTAATGGATATTATTCTTTTTGTGTGTTCCCAGTACTCCACTCATGGTTCTTAGCACATAATAGATTCCCACTAAATGTTTGCATAGTAGAAGAATTGAAATACTTTGATCATTTTTATTTATTTTATTTTATTTTATTTTATTTTTTGAGACGGAGTCTTGCTCTGTCACCCAGGCTGGAGTGCAGTGGCGCAGTCTCGGCTCACTGCAAGCTCCGCCTCCCGGGTTCACGCCATTCTCCTGCCTCAGTCTCCCGAGTAGCTGGGACTACAGGCGCCCACCACCACGCCCGGCTAATTTTTTTGTATTTTTAGTAGAGATGGGGTTTCACCGTGGTCTCGATCTCCTGACCTCGTGATCCACCCGCCTCGGCCTCCCAAAGTGCTGGGATTACAAGCGTGAGCCACCGCGCCCGGCCACTTTGATCATTTTTAAAAAGGTTCTTGCAGAGCATGGTGCCGTTTTGGGCCTATCTTCCTTTCAATAACTTGATTGATTGGCCAGTTGTGCGCCAACTAGGGAGCATTGCACAGGCAGCCTGCAGGCTGAATTGGGCCAGTGTTTATCCACTCTTTAAAATCAAGAACCTTCAACTTTGCATAACAATATGAATTTCTGAATTCTGAAGTTGTGGCACTGTTTGGTCAACAGCTGTGCATAGTGACTATCAGGAATAGCAGCCCCCGTTAGGCAGGGCTCCTTCACAGGTTGCCATTATAAATAAATGTGATAGATTGCCCCCTGTGCCTCCCAACAACTCCCCCCGCCCCCACCACCATGTTAGGTTGCATTCTGAATTAGATTTAGATGGACGCACTGAATTCCATTGCATATGACTCCAGGCTGACTTCACATTATTTCTTTTTTGCTTTTTTTTTTGAGACAGTGTCTCACTCTGTCACTCAGGGTAGAGTGCAGTGGTGAGATCATAGCCCCCTGCAGATTCTATCTCCTGAGGCTCAAGCAATCCTTCCACCTCAGCCTCCCATGTAACTGGGACTAGCAACACCATCCCCATCTAATATTTGTATCTGTTGTAGAGACAGGGTTTTGCCATGTCTCTACATGCAGGGGCGTGAGCTCACTGCAACCTCCACCTCCCGGGTTCAAGCGATTCTCATTCCTCAACCTCCCGAGTAGCTGGGATTACAGGTGCCCACCATCACATCCGCCTAACTTTTGTATTTTTAGTAGATACAGGGTTTCACCATGTTGGCCAAGCTTGTCTCCAACTCTTGACCTCAAGTGATCTACCTGTCTTGGCCTCCCAAAGTGCTGGGATTACAGGGGTGAGCCACCACGCCCAGCCTAGTATGCCTTTCTGTGGCTGTTGGCTTTGAACAAGTTAAAGATCTAAGTGTGAGCTTAATTGTTTTCTCCAGCTTCACAAAAAGAGAAGACTCTAAGTGCTAGGCTTCGAGTGAATCTGTAGTGTGCACATTTCTACAACCTCAGTGTGGCTCCCATGGGAATTGAGCTGAATCTAAGCACTAAATAACCCTGATGATACCAAGTAGGGGCTCATCAGGGAGCTGCTGAAGATTTTGTCAGAACATATTAAAATCCAAGACATTCACAGAATCAAAAAAGGTCCATCAGTCCATCTGTCTATACATTCCTTTCTGATAGTAAATTTGTCCAGGGGCTTTTCAAAATCACATCACCTATCCCTACCCCTTCCTTTGTGAATAAAAATGTGGCAAGAATGGAGAGCAAATCAGAATAATGCACGTTGGTGAAAGTCCTATAATTGAAATCATTATTGCTTAAGACACCATTGCTTTCATCAGCCCTATCATAAATCAATGCTTTTCACAAGTGAAGGTTTAAAATAAAATGCTGTTAAACAAATTGGGCCTCTTAAAAGGCATGATGCAATTGGGAAGTTACTGAAAATGGATAAAAAAGTGCTTTCTGAATGGATTCACTGGTTCCAGCATTTTGTCTTCCACTTAATTTAAAAAAATATATTACCTGGTCCTTTCTTAGAAATTACATATTGGAGGTCTATAATGGCCAAGCCTTTAACCCATTAAAAAAATTTACTCCCAGGAACAGTTAATATTTGACGTTTAATTGCTTTTTCTTGTTGCAGAGGAAAATGGTTTTTTTCTTCTTTTCTTGATTGACTTTTCAAAAATCACCTTGTGAGCTATAAAGATGGAGATGATTTTCAAAAACTGATTTACACATCTGTGTGTATGCACGCATACATGTGTTCATGTATAAATAAAATCTCCCATGTACCAGAAGCTGGCGCTTCCCTCACAATAACTCTGCAAGGCAGGTGTGACTATCTCCATGTACTGAATTAGGTGGCAGAGGTCTAGAGAGGTGAAGTGATTGCCTGGCGTCACTCAGGTAGTAAGTGGAGCAGTGGGTGGCTTGACTACAGAGCCAAGGAAAAAGTTCCTGCCAGTGGTCCCCATCTTGGAGTGCAAATCCTCTCAACGTCTTTAACCAGCATCGGTTCAGGAATATAGCAGATAATCCACAACACCAGCAAAAGTCAAAAGAGCCCAACTCTCATCTTTTCTAAGCATTTTAATGTGAGTCCTTCATGGTAACTAAAGTAGGAGAAGCTGTTGAATCAGCCCTATAAATCATGTCCACCTGGGAAAGAGTTCTCATCTGGGGATTTGTGTGAATAAGCAGGGAGGCTTTGGGAGGCTGAGGCGGGTGGATCACGAGGTCAAGAAATCGCGACCATCCTGGCCAACATGGTGAAACCCCGTCTCTACTAAAAATACAAAAAATTAGCCGGGCATGGTGGTGGTGCGTGCCTGTAGTCCCAGCTACTCGGGAAGCTGAGGCAGAATTGCCTGCACCCAAGAGGTGGAGGTTGCAGTGAGCCGAGATCATGCCACTGAACTCCAGCCTGGGCAACAGAGGGAGACTCCATCTCAAAAAAACAAAACAAAAAACAAAACAAAAAACAAAAAAAAACCAGGGAGTTCACAGTTTTCTTATTAGAACAGTGCTCATACAACAGTGCTCATATAGACATCAAATGAATTTTGGGGCCTCCTCAGAAACTGTTTTAAAAGAAAGAGGGGGCCAGCCAGACATTGGTGTGGAGAAGGTGAGGAAAAGGCTCCATTTGGTTGTCTAGCATTAGAATATTTCCAAGTCAACACTGTCAATCTCCCCACTCTGACATGCAGTAAATCCAGTACCCACAACTAAAGTGTTATCTTGCTTTCGTTTTCTTTTTCTTTTCTTCTTCTTCTTCTTTTTTTTTTTTTTTAGGTGGAGTCTTGCTCTGTCATCCAGGCTGGAGTGCAGTGGTGCGATCTCGGCTCATTGCAACCTCCGCCTCCCCAGTTAAAGCAATTCTCCTGCCTCATCCTCCCAAGTAGCTGGGATTACAGGCACCCGCCACCACGCCCGGCTAATTTTTTGTATTTTTAGTAGAGACGGGGTTTCACCATGTTGGCCGGGCTGATCTTGAACTCCTGACCTCGTGATCTGCCTGCCCTGGCCTCCCAAAGTGCTGGGATTACAGGCATGAGCCATCATGCCTGGGCTCTTGCTTTCTTTTCTTTTGTTCCTTCTCTTCCCACAAAACCAGGTATTATTTAAGTCTCTTGAAAAGCTGCACAAACCAACTGTTCCTCCCAGATTATCCCTTTCAGAGCTCAGGTAATAAGCCACCTTGGGTTACACCTCCCATGACTTGTGGTCAGATGCGGGCTGTGTCATTCTGCATTATCCTACCTTACGAGAAAATATTTGTATGTTGGCCTCACCAGGTCCCAGTTCCTCTGGGAATCGTCCTGTATGCAACATCTTCACAAGGGTGGCAGGCAGTTGAATCTCTGGCCTTCGTGGGACCACTGGACATCTGGCAGAGAACCAGGAAACCACAGTTCCCTTCTGTGAGTCCACTCAGCCGGAAAACTACAAGGTGTGTGACTGTAGGATGAGGATTTTTGAAAGATGAAGTACGACACTTTGAGAAGGTGTTTGGACAGAAACTGGCTGATGTCGAATGGAAGTTTGAACATTCACAGATTTCTTTTCCTAGATATAGAAACACAAAAGCTTACATGTACACATTAAAAAAAATTTTTTAATTATCTTTTCTTTCTTGCCTTCCTTTTTTTCCCTGCTTTCTTCTTTCTTTTTTTGGTCTTTTTCTTTTATTCCTGGTTAATAGTAATTCCCATCTTTAACCAAGGAATGGTAAAACTGACACTCATATTGCTATGATAGGATATATTAGCAAAACCCTTTTGGAAATTCATTCACAGTGTGCATCAAGGGCCCATAAAAATGTATGAGAACTATGTGATAATAAGGAAACAGGATATGCACTCTTAATGCTTATAAATACATAGGCAAAATATACATAGTCATACCAATGGGTAATATTTATTGTCCACTTAATATATGACAAGCACAATGCCACATGTTTTATAGGCATTGTCTCATTTATTTTGTACACAGACATTGTGTGGTAGATATTATTATATCTCCATTTTACAGATTAAAAAAGAGAGGCCTGGGGAGACTAATTGGTTTATTTGGAGTCTAGTGTGAGATTTCAACCCATCCTAATTGATTACAGAGCTTACACTATTAATTTATAATACCTTATCATTCCTCATAATATGTGGTTATAAGAAAAAAAAACATTAACAACCAAAAAAAAAAAAAAACCAACACCAACAAACAAAAATCAGATAAGCTCTTCTCTTATAATAACCACATGAAAAAATACTAGGAAAGCTTAGACCGAGAAAACGGCCAACGCTAAAAAAGCTTATCTGCAACCAGTTAATAAAATGACAGGTAGCCTTCAACACTTACATGTTTTAAGGTTTTTTTTCTCTGGATGGGAATTAGACCCTATATGAATGATTTTTGACCAAAATAATCTAATTGATACTATTCTGCTAATTTAAGGAAAGTTCAAGGGAACAAGTCTTACATGAAGTTGCAAAGGACTTTGAAAGGACTTTGTCCAGACTTTGGTGAGAATTTTCTTTTGGACTGGGACCTAGATTAGTGTTTCTTAACTTTCTTAACTTATACCGTGTGAGAACATAGCTGAAGATATTAATGGAATCTATGGTTTCTCTTTCTCTCTCCAGAAAAACACATATATTAACATTATTCAACATTTTGCTGTATATATTTTATCTTTTTTTTTCAGGAAACTTTGAAAATTTTAGGTTTATTGCTGGTTTAAGATTTAAACTAACATTTCCCTTTCTGTTTTGGCTTCCAGAATGTTCTTTATACCTCAGAGAAAGGACTTTCCTTTCTCTAAGAATTTTTTTTTTTTTTTTTTTGGAGACAGAGTCTCGCTCTGTCACCCAGGCTGGAGTGTAGTGGCACAGTCTTGGCTCACTGCAACCTCTGCCTCCCAGGATCAAGCCATTCTCCTTCCTCAGCCTCCCGAGTATCTGGGACTACAGGCACACACCATCATGCCCAGCTAATTTTTGTATTTTTAGTAGAGATGGAGATTTCACTATGCTGGCCAGGCTGGTCATCGTGAATTCCTGACCTCAAGTGGTCCACCTGCCTGGGCCTCCCAAAGTGCTGGGATTCCAGGCATGAGCCACCGCACCTGGCCTGTATCTCTAATAATTTAAATACTGATACAGTTTTTTCTGAGTGTTGTCTACACCTGGAAAACTGAGGTTGGTAAAGTAAGCAAGTATAATGCAAAATTTAGTTTCAATGTTTTCATTAATATGATATCATACCATTGTGAACACTCGTATTTGGTTGCATAGCTAAGAACTACCTTTTGGATTTTTCATGTTAGAATGAAAAAAATGCATGGCATACATCACCAAGAATCAAAGGTTGTGCCTGGCAGTGTAATTGACTCTGTAATAAAGAGAGAAGCTTCACTAGGTGAGTGGACAGCATTATGAGAGGCTTTGTTCACATCTGCAGAAATGCATTTTCGTTAAACACCTGTGTTAAGCACATGCGCATAAGGCACAGTGACAGATGGATGTAAAACACGGGTAGATGATGTCCTTGTATGAGATTCTACAAAGACTTCAATGTGCTGAGGTTTGGAAGTGCTCAGGCAGCCTCCTGGCGCTATTGGCTGTGCTGCTAATAAGATTACAGGCAGGGCATGATTTCATTCCATGTAATATTTTTGTCATTAGGAAGAGGGAAGTTATTTTTACCCGTCAATTTCTGTTTTCTGAAATTGAAAAATTCTCAGGTATGAATCCCAAAAGACTTTACATGCAACCTCCATCTCCTACTCAGGACCGTTCAAGGAGAAGACAGAAACACCATGTTTAGAGGTCATTGGTCCATCTACTCCAGAAACTTCCCCTTGGCAGTGGTCCCTGCCTATGTTACAGAAGAAGGCAAAAATACGAGCCATCATGCATCTGGCCAGTTCTGCAATGCTCCATCCCAGGGGGAAATTCCTTCCTCACTCCAGCTGGTGAACAGCTATGCCCTGGAGCCCAGGACGGACATGCCTTGTAACTTTTTAACTTAGTTAGTGTAACTGCCAATATTATTCCTATTCATATAAATGTCTAATCCTTTCTTGAATCTTGCTAGACTATTTGCCTCAATAATATCCTGCGGCACTGAATTCCACAGGTAGATTATACGCTGCTTTAAAAAGTATTTCCTTTTCTTGGTTTTAAATTTGTTGCTTTTTAATGTCACAGAATAGCCCTTGTTCTTGCATTAAGTGGCACAGGATAGAAGCATTTCAAATTGACCCTTATTTCTTCCAAGCAGTTTCTTCACTAATATTAAAACCCTATTTTCTTCATATATTTTCTATTTTGGCATATATAATCTTGATTTAATGAAATGATTTATGTAAGTAGTCTCACACTATTTTGTGAAGATAGTAGGCACTGGTAAAAAGCCTTCCTTGGTATTCAATGTCATTTATTGGACAAATATTTACTGAGCATCTATTATGTGCAGGAACTGTTCTAATTTTGGAGAGTCAGCTTCAAATAAGACTGGGTCATTTTTCTGAAGGACTTACTTTTCTAGAGAAGGAGATAAGCAGTAATACAGTGAATAAATCTATGAACCTCATGGTTTCAGATGGTGTTAAGTATTATGGGAAGATGGAAAGAGTGGCTGGAGCCGATTTGCATTGCACAGTCAGGGAGTGGCTCTCTGAAAAGGGGACAGTTGCCATCAGCTGTCAAGGAGCCCCCTATGTGAAATCTCCGTGAAGGTGAACTCCAGCTCCACAACAATGCCCAGTAGCTGTTGAGGCTCAGTCATTATCTGTTGAGTGCATGAATGAATTAAGGTGGGGAAGGAAAGCCTTAGTTACTAAAATCCCCAGGAATTTACTCAGCAGATTTGGCAGGATCACTTCTTGAATCCCCATGTTCTGTAACTCCCAACACTGTGGGAATAAACAAAGCGGGGGCTGTAGTTAGTTAGACTGGGTTTCAAGACCTGAGCATGGTCCCCAGCTTACCAGCTGTGTGGCCTTGGGCAAGTTACCTAATTGCTCTCATCCAAACAACCCTCCTTTATAAAAATGAGAGTAAACTTCCTTCCTTCACGGGAGTTGGAGGTTTGAAGGCAAAGTTAACGTGGAAGTTCTTTTTAAACTGCCAAATGGTGTAGAGGTGTGGTTATTCTTGAGGGAACCAGCTGTTCCCAGTGTCAGGCTCTGCTCTTTCATTCTTTCCTCTCTCCCTTCCTCATGTTCTGCTTCCTTCCATTCCCTACTTTATCCCTGCCCCTTCCTAAAGCCCACCAGGGCATCCATGGGACTTCGCTTTCTGTCCCAGAGGTGGCTTAAGCAGGGTGGACTTACCTTTCTGAAATTCTTATCTACGTCTTAGGAACTTTTACAATGGAGCTGTTGTGTATTGATGCAGTGGACTGGATGTGGCTTTCGAATAGTGATTGTTTGCTTTTATTTTGTTTACTGCTTAATCTTCTGGGGTCAAGTTATCCAAACTTCTATGTATAAAGACAGTCCTTGCCTGAATTTCCGAGGGAATCTTGCCCCAGAAACCAAGCCTTTGGTTGCACCGGGCTGCCTGGCTGCCTTCAGCTTCCCTCTGTGTTCCAGCCTGACTGGCATATGCATATACTGTTTCCTCATGTTGCTTCTTGTTATTCTTTTTAATTGTCCCTTAATGTACGGTTTTTTTTTTTTTTTCAGTTTAGGCAATTTGAAATACAGCATGTGCAGCTCTGCATAATAATGTATTATAGGAAACATTTCAAGGAATAAATTATCAGAATTGTTTATATGCATGGTTCAAATTTACTGGCAAATTGCTTAGGCCTCAGTTTTATGATGTAGCTGCCAGCCAGGCTCCTTCAGGGTAAAACTCTGAAATAGGAGAAGCTGCCCAGCGCTGTCCCTTCCCAGCACTTCCTCTCCTTATTCCTGCCCTTTCAACACCTCCCTCCTTTCCTGCCCCCAAATAACTCTGTGGAGCTGCCAGACCTTTTGCACCTTAATGTGAAGACATTTCGTGGGTCTTCCCCAGACCCACCCCCAGCAAAGGTGAGGTGCACAAAGGAATAAATCTCCAATGGTATAATTTTAGACACTGTGGCAACTGGGAAGGGCAGCTATTTTTGGCCATGGGGCTTTCTCCTTGACCTGAGATGATATTCCCTGGCCTGCTGCTGGTGCACCCAGCCAACCCTGCACGCGGTCCTTTTTGCAACGTGTTTGCCATTCCTGGGGGCTGGCTTCTTCCTCTTTCTGCCAAGCAGCTCTGTGCTCATGCACGATGCTGTGTGTTTGAGCAAGGGTGTGAACCGGTTCACGCGTGCCCACCTAGGCTTGCCCCAGGGTGACACAGTCAGGCAGTGGTCAGGGCACCTCTGAGGGGCAACGCAGATGGAACAGACGTCCTTTCACATTGGGGGTGGGGGAAGATTTCCAGTCCAGTTTCTGGGTCTCCCTCAGCCTCCATACTTTATCAGCTGCTCAGGGAGCATTCTATGAGTCACTCCCCCTCCGGGTGAGGCGAGCCAGGCAGCCTCCAGGCCACAGGGTTCATGCATTCCCGCCCACACTGCTTCATTTGAAGCCGCATCCTCACAGAGATTCTTCTGACCACCCGGCTTGCTATCTTCCCACTCAAGCTCCCGATGCAGCTGCTGTCTGCAGACCCCCTGGACTGCCTGGGGAAGTGAGTCGGAGCTCCTGCAGCAGAGGAGTGGAACGAAGAGCCGAAGGTGGCCAAAAATAACAGCGCTTTCCAGATGAGGGTAATGTTATAGCCAAGATCATCACTGGGGTAGGGTGTCTTGTTCTTTGTTTTACAACCTAAAAAGTACACAGAAGACTCAAAGATCATTCAGGAAGGAGGAATAAAGTCAGTACAGAACAGAGAAATGGGAGCAGTTAAAAACAAAGGAATTGAGTTTCTTTATGCCAAAAGAGAGAAAATAGAGGCCTTTTATAGATATAGAGAGAGCCCTGGCTATCTGGATGGAAGTTCTGTTTTCTCCAGCTTCCATGGCCACAAAAAAGGGGGAGAATTCTGAATTTGCAGAGACAGAGAGAAAAAAATAGAGAGAGACAGAGGATATAAGGAGAGACTGACCAAGGAACAAAATAGCAAGGAGTTAGACAAAAGGGGAGAAAAAGATCAAGAGACAATGTTACCTTCTCTTATCTGCTATTGGATGACATTTAATAGAAACTTACTGAGAACCAACGATATCTAATCCAGTTATCTATTTCTGCATGACAGATCACCCTGAAATTTATTAACTTAAAACCACAACAGTCAAGTTATGATGATCTGTCATTGTTTTGAGCGTTGACTGGGATCAGCTGGGTGGTTCCCACACAGTCTTTCTTGAGGGTAAGGATGAGGTCTGGCGGTGGCCAAGGCTGGAGTCATCACTGAGGTTGCCTCACTCTCATGTCTGCTGGTTGATGCTGGCCATGGCTGCGACCTCAGCTGGGGCTGTCAACTGGAACCCCTGCATGGGGTCACTCCATGTAATCCGAACTTCCTCACAGCATCTCATCCTTGCACTTCTTACATGGCCACTCAGGACTCCAAAGATGAGTGTCCCAAGAGAGTAAGGTTGAGGCTGAATGATCCTTTTTTTTTTTTTTTTTTTTCCTTGAGATGGAGTCTCACTCTGTCTCCCAGGCTGGAGTGCAGTGGCGTGATCTCAGCTTACTGCAACCTCCACCTCCCAGGTTCAAGCGATTCTCTTGCCTCAGCCTCCAGAGTAGCTGGGATTACAGGCGCCTGCCACCATGCCTGGCTAACTTTTGCATTTTTAGTAGAGATGGGGTTTCAACATGTTGCCCAGGCTGGTCTCGAACTCCTGACCTCAAGTGATCTGCCCGCCTTGGCCTCCCAAAGTGCTGTCATTACAGGTGTGAGACACTGCACCCGGCCCAAATTATCCTTTTTGACCTACCAAGTCACCTTTTCTATTGTCCACCAATCGCTAAGGTCAGCTCAGATTCAAGGGCAGGGCATTTAGATACCTCCTCTGGATGTGGGGAGTGTTAAAGAACTCGTGGACATGTTTTAAAACTGCTAAAGTGTCCAATCATGGTGTCAGCTACTCCCAGCCCCTCGATCTCCAGGAGCTTCCAATCTCCAATCTCGTTGGAGCTATCGAAGTCAATTAAGTATTCTGTGAAAAGTAATAAAATAAATACCCATTCACCAGGTGAGTGAGGTGATAGAAGAACGTGTACAAAGTGGGATACAAGATGAACACTCGCATTCGTATAGGTCACAGGCAGAGTGTACTTCGGAAGGCCTGTGGCCACTGATCATTTGGAGAGCGTTGAAGGCAAATAGGACAGCAGTGGCTGAGGTTCCCTCACTCTGGAGTGGGGGTGCTTCCTCGCCTTATTCAAACTCCTATGTCTGTGCTCGATGATTTATTTATCCTCCTCTGCCCCGCCTTGGTATGACCAACTGTACTTTATTTCAATTACATCATTCTGCAATGGTCCAAAAACCTTGGCTTTTTTGTTCTTCTGCTGTGACTTTATCCTTTCTGTGCATGAAAAAGATTCGGGCCAGGCGTGGTGGCTCACGCCTGTAATCCCAGTACTTTGGGAGGCTGAGTCCGGCAAATCACAAGGTCAGGAGATTCGAGACCATCCTGGCTAACACGGTGAAATCCCGTTGCTACTAAAAATACAAAAAATTAGCTGGGTGTGGTCATGGGCACCTGTAATCCCAGCTCGTCGGGAGGCTGAGGCAGGAGAATCACTTGAACCCAGGAGGCAGAGGTTGCAGTGAGCTGAGACTGCGCCACTGCACTCCAGCCTGGTGACAGAGCAATAAATTAAAAAAAAAAAAAAGAAAACAAAAAGATTCACCTCCCCTTCTCCTTCCCTACATACTTGCTACCCCATAGCCATTTTTCAGACCAGTGAACTTCTCTCTGCCCTTGTCTCATTCCTCAGTCAACTGCTTGAAATATACCCATTCATCTTGTTTTCCTTCTTTATGGTCACTGTCTCTTGCCTCCTCAAATCCTATCTTATATTCCACGTGACTCACGCCCTTCTCTGCTCTGACTTGTCTTATCCCAGGAGCCAGTTGTCCAGCACAGTGTCATGGGACAGTGGGCCCTGGTGCCACAATGCCTGGCATCTCCACCAGATACAGCTTTGAGATCTTCATGATGAAGCTTGCTCCAATCCAAGGGCTGTCAGGTAGGGTTTGCTGTTCAGCTGCTAACCTTTCTTTGGTAAGCATTTACTATATTCCATCGTCACTGAAATTACTTTTAATCTTGATTTGGACCTTCAGTCTCCTAATAGCACCCACTTGGGACATTCTTTGTTTCTGTTTTATTTTGTTTTGAGATGGAGTCTTGCTCTGTTGCCCCAAATGGAGTGCCGTGGTGCAATCTTGGCTTATTGCAACCTCTGTCTCCCAGGTTCCAGTGATTCTTGTGCCTCAGCCTCCTGAGTAGATGGGATTACAGGCTTGTGCCATGACACCCAGCTAATTTTTGTATTTTTAGTAGAAAAATTTTGTATTTTTCTACTAAATTTTTCTACAAAAAATTCTTGTATTATTCTATTAAATTCTAAAAATTTTGTATTTTTTTCTACTAAAAATATAAACATTTTTAGTCATGTTGGCCAAACTGGTCTCAAACTCCTGGCCTCAAGTGGATGCCTGCCTTGGCCTCGCAACATGCTGGGATTACAGGCATGAGCCACTGTGCCTGGCCAGGGGACATTCATTTTTAATCTCCATGTAGGTTGGGTCTCTTTTATCCTCTTAGTATAAAGTGATGTATGTCCACTTTAGAAAATTTAGAATACACAGACAAGCAAAAATAAGAAAACAAACACTGTAGACAGAAACATTGTTAACAACTTGATGTGGGCCTTTCTCATCTTTTTTTTTTCTAACTATGGTTTTTATATCCAAAAAAGTAGCCTTACCACTTAGATGGTCAATGCTTTCATCTGAGCTACTTCCTATTTTACTGAACCAGTTCTACAGAACTCTATTCCCTGGCCCCAGGTGATTGGAACAGGCGTGGACATCTGGCCCAGCTGGGCTAGTCCCTGCTCTTTCCCTGGGATTAAACTAGATTGTATGCAGGACTGGTGCTATAATAGCACATCGGCATATGCATTAGTCTATTCTCATGCTGCTAATAAAGACATACCCGAGACTGGGTAATCTGTCAAGGAAAGAGGTTTAATGGACTCACAGTTCCGTATGGCTGGGGAGGCCTCACAATTATGGCAGAAGGTAAAGGGGAAGCAAAGGCATGTCTTACATGGCAGCAGGCAAGAGAGTTTGTGCAGGGGAAGTCCCCTTTATAAAACCTTCAGAACTCATGAGACTTATTCACTACCACGAGAACAGTATGGGGGAGACCGCCCCTATGATTCAATTATCTCCACCTGGCCCCTCCCTTGACACATGGGGATTATTACAATTCAAGGTGAGATTTGGGTTGGGACACAGCCAAGCCATATCAACACGGGATTAGAATTTGTACCTCAAAAGCTAAAGCTTTAGTGGAGAAGGTGGTTGGCAAGAGATGAGTAGAGGAGACAGTGAGAAGCACAGGAAGAGATGGCGGAGTTCTAGGGGCAGAGACTCCTTGTATCCTGGCACTGATCCCTGCAGCGAATTTTGTGGAATTGCCTTGCATCCTTACCTAATATTCATCTTTAATGGAGCAATGTCTATGGGATTCTGACATTTTCATCTAACAATGCTTGTGCAGAATGACAGGCACAGGCTTTGTTCACTGAAAAATACATCGTCTTTTTTTTCTGAGTCATCATATGTCCTCTTAGATTATAATTTTCATGGCTGCACAGTGACTATTGTGGATGTCTCAATATTTATGGGAGAAGTGCAATTTGTGGGAGAAGCTTGAGCTCTGGTGTTAAAGAGTACTGAGTTCAAATGCCCTGCCCTGAACACTTGTTGGCTATGTGATTTGGGCAAATTATTTAAACACCCTATGCCTCAGTTCCCTCCTCTGTAAGATAGGCACAACAATAAGGTTAAATGATGTAATGATTCTTAAAGCTCATAGCACATTTTCTGTCATATAAGTGAGGGTTCAGTAGACTTCACCTCCCATTATTTATAATCATGAAACCAGTACTCTGTGACTGCTCCTGTAACAACCCTCCTATTTTCCTCATCCTCCTCTGCCTTCTTCCTCCTCCTCTCCTCCTCCTCCTCCTCCTCCTTCTTCTTCTTCTTCATGGAGTTTTGCTCTTGTTGCCTAGGATGGAGTGCAGTGGTGCAATCTCAGCTCACTGCAACCTCTGCCTCCTGGGTTCAAGCAATTCTCCTGCCTCTTTTGTATTTTTAGTAGAGATGAGGTTTCACCACATTGGTCAGGCTGGTCTCAAACTCCTATCCTCGGGTGACCCGACTGCCTCAGCCTTCCAAAGTGCTGGGATTACGAGCATGAGACACCATACCCAGCCTCTATTTTCAACATTATAAACAGAACGGCAGTGAACATCCTTACAGTCAAGTATTTGCACATGATTATTCTTTGAGAAAAATGCCAAGAAGTTGCATTATTGGATCAAAGATTATGGGCATAAAATTTTTTTTAAAACGTGCACTAGGGGCCAGGCGTGGTGGCTCATGCCTGTAATCCCAGCACTTTGGGAGGCCGAGGCAGGCGGATCACAAGGTCAGGAGTTTGAGACCAGCCTAGCCAAGATGGTGAAACCCCATCTCTACTAAAAATACAAAAATTAGCCAGGTGTGGTGGCGGGTGCCTGTAATTCCAGCTACTCGGGAGGCTGAGGCAGGAGAATCACTGGAACTCGGGAGGCGGAGGTTGCAGTGAGCCAAGATCATACTACTGCACTCCAGACTGGGCGACAGAGCAAGACTCCATCTCAAAAACAAAACGAAACAAAACAAAACAAACAAAAAAACAAAAAACATACACTAGGATGGCTGTCTCTGAATCTTCAGTGTTATCCACCACCCTAGCCTTAACAATTTTCTTCTTGGCCTCACATTTAGAGAAAACATGTTTCTTTCTGGGTCCAGGGTGTGGTCTGTGTTCACTTTCCAACAAAATTAAAATGTCACATCTGACATTTGAGTTGGGACTCTTTGGGGTAAAGTTAATTAATTCATTTAGCTATTCACCTACATGTCAGGTATAGATAAAGTTTATATATAGCCCAGATTTATGGATGAGGTTTATATTTTGAGAGCTGGCTGGAGTGTTGCTAATGATGGAGTGGACTTTGCAGCCATCACAGGAAGAGTTCCAGATGGTCCTAAGGAAGTCAAATGTAGACTAAGGCTTACAGTATCTGTAAAATCTTTCCTTTCTAGAAACAAGAACATTTGGAATATCTTTATCTTTTGATGTGCCTGGAATGACCTGCCATCGACAGACCCTTCCCTGGCTTCAAGGCTCTGGAAAATATCAATGTGAAATTTAGTGAGAGGCTTCTTTGAGCCACCCACTGTGCTAGGCACCTTGGGAAGACAAAGGTAACCCTAAATGATCCTTATCCTCAAGGGCATAGTTTGTTGGGGAAGTAGATGTGCAAACAATTAGAGGGCAAAGTTAAATGTGCCAGATTGGTGGTGTGCACCTGCAAGGAAATCCCAGAATAAGGAATTCCGTGAGCCAAGGTCTGCATGCAGTTAGCCACTTGGTCCCCAGGGGGTTTTAGTTGTTCTAAAGTTATAGTATTTGATTTCTTTTTAGTTACCAAAAATGAACACTGTAGATTTTAGGTAAAAATACAGATTTCTGTCTTACCTTGAAAAAATGAAAGAATTGACAATAATTAGCCCCTATTCCACCATGGTAAAAGTGAGGCATGGCTGATCTTTTAGCCAGGGAATAAAATGAGTTCTCCTGCTGGGCATAGTAGTTCATACCTGTAATCCCAACACTTTGGGAGGCCAAGGTGGGTGGATCACTTGAGGTTAGGAGTTCGAAACCAGCCTGGCCAACATAGTGAAACCCTGTCTCTACTTAAAATACAAAAATTAGTCAGGCATGGTGGCAGGCACCTACAATCCCAGCTACTCAGGAGGCTGAGGCAGGAGAATCCCTTGAACCCGGGAAGCAGAAGAGGAAGTGGTTGCAGTGAGCCAAGATTGTGCCACTGCACTCCAGCCTGGGTGACAGAATGAGACTGCATCTCAAAAAAGAAAAAAAGAAAGAAATGAGTTTTCCTTTTTAACTATCGTCCTCACTACTCCTTACAGTTTTATCCTGTACTGCTTCATTTATTTATGCTATTTGTGTGGGCCCTGTGAGTTTAAGAGCATGGCCTAGTGGAAGGAGGCTCTTGTTCTTTCACAGGATATCAGGGAAGATCAGAAAGATCTGCTAGAGGGGAGACCTGCAGGGTAAGCAGAAATTTGCAATGTAGAGAGGTAGAAGGGAGGTGGAACCCCTAAGGCAGGGGCAACAGCAGGTGCAGAGGCATGGGGCTTGAGCACAGAAGGCCTGCTTGGACAAAGACAAGCTGACAAGGATAGCAAGAAAGTTGAGTATTTAATGGAAGGGATCAAGAGAAAAAATTGGAGGAGTATGCAAGTGCCAACTCATGAGCAGTCTGGCATACCAAAATAGAGGCTTTGGATTTTGCTCTGTAAAAACTAGATTGGGCCCGGTGTGGTGGCTCATGCCTGTAATCCTAGCACTTTGGGAGGCTAAGGTTGGTGGATCACTTGAGGTCAGGAGTTCGAGACCAGCCTGGCCAACATGGCGAAACCCCTTCTCTACTAAAAATACAAACGTTATCCGAGCATGGTGGCGGGCACCTGTAGTTCCAGCTGCAAGGGAGGCTGAGGCAGGAGAATTGCTTGAATCTGGGAGGCGGAGGTTGCAGTGAGCTAAGATCATGCCACTGCACTCCAGCCTGGGCAACAGAGTGAGACTCTGTCTCAAACAAACAAACAAACAAACAAACAAACAAACTAGATTGGATGACTGATCGGATAACAGCTAAAAGAGTTTCCAACAGTGCCCCAACTCCATGCTGATGCTGTGGAAAGCACATGGTGTGCAGCAGCTCATGAAATCCTGACTCCAAGCATATAACACATGTGCTATTACAGAGGCGAAAAAGCAGATCTAGGGAGATCGGTTAAGTGACTTCTCCAAGGTCACAACCAATGAACATCAAAGCAGGAAGTGAACCCCAAGCTTCATTACAGAGCTTGCCATCTAATCATTGGGGCACCCCACTTCCCAGCTGGATTAGTGCTTCTGAACAACTACCCTGGCAGCAAAGTCAGGGTTGCATGGAGTGTGAGTGTGGGGACACGGAGAGAGCAAAGCTGCTGAGCTACTGGAGACCGCTGCATTGGCCAGAGAGCAGGAGGGCCTTCACCAAGGTGGCCTAGTGCCGTGAAGAGGAGGGGGTGGATAGGGGAGATGTTGACCAGGATACAGGACGGACCAGTGGGACCCTCCTTCATGGAACCTGCTGGCCATCGCATCGCCTTTTCTTTTCCTTCTTGGAATTCTCGGAGCACTCTGGGCGTCTTTCCTAGGGCTTGCTTGTGCCATGTCCCCACCCAGCTGTGTGCATCTTATCACATCTAGTATGTTTTGAGTTCCTTAAGGGCAGGAGGAATTATGCTTTATTTGCCTTAATATATTTTTTTATTTTTTACATTGCTGAGCATAGTGCTTTGGTAAATGAATGAATTCCAAAATTATCTTATTCAGATCATTCCTCCTTATGTCTGCATTTTATAAGTTAGTGGCAAGTTAAATACTTTTTCTTTTAAAATATGAAAATAATTTCCTTACGCAATCTACTTTAAACTACATTAAAATATGAGGGAAAGTAAGACTGGGAAGTTGTTTAAAAACAGCAAACCCTTTAAGAGTCAATGTCACATTTATTGCTATAAAATATTTTTCTCTCTCTGTTAGACATCTGGTTCCCATTACGTACAGTATTGGGTGCTTGAGTTCACCAGCCATTTTGCATACCAAGCAGTGTGCAGGCAAAATCCCCACCGACATCCACCAGCATGCATTTGCACCAGGTAATTCTTTACATTTACAGACAACCCTTCTATCACCAACTTAATTCTTACCAATACATTTTTGAAGTTACTTTGCTCATAGGTATCTTAAGACCAAATTGCCTACATCTGAGAAGTGAAGAACTTCAAAACCCTGGAGTCTTTGCTTTATGTCATTGTACAATCCAACTATCTATAATCTGGCATTGAAGTCAATGAAACATCTAAATCTTAAGTCTATATTTCCTAGTAACATTGACCCAGAAATGAGAAACACAATATGGAATGTTTGCTAATGAGTCATGAATTTCATTATAATTGCTTCCACATTCAGGATAGCTCCCTTAAAACCATCTAATCTTGACATATCCTGCAACAATCCCATGTGTTGTAAATGATTTTGTTTTATTTCTTAGGTTACTGCTAAGGGCTTATTTTCTGGTTCATTTCATTTTCTTAAAGAAAACCACACACACGTGTGCATGTGCACACACACATTCAGACATACACTCCTCACCTCAATGTCTATTTTTTGAAATAAAATAATTATGAAATAAAAAGGAGCCGTCATCATTTGGTTTGAAAATAAAAATAAACACAATTAGGGAAAAAGTTGAAATACAGTCCATTTTATAGCTCTAATTCAGGCCTCTGAGAATTAAAGCCAGAATTAAGCAATGCCTAGGCAAGCAGTAGTCTGTATCCTTTGGAGACTTAAGAACCTGTATCAGAATGGACAGACACAACTGGCATTCAGTACTGTAATGATGGAAAATTAAATACAACTTTAAAAAACTGCTCACTTTATTTTTTATTTATTTTATTTTATTTTTTTTTTTGAGACGGAGTCTCGCGCTTTCACCCAGGCTGGAGAGCAGTGGCGCAATCTCGGCTCCCTGCAAGCTCCGCCTCCCGGGTTCCCGCCATTCTCCTGCCTCAGCCTCTCTGAGTAGCTGGGACTACAGGCGCCCGCCATTACGCCCGGCTAATTTTTTGTATTTTTAGTAGAGACGGGGTTTCACCGTGTTAGCCAGGATGGTCTCCATCTCCTGACCTAGTGAGCCACCCGCCTCGGCCTCCCAGAGTGCTGGGATTACAGGCGTGAGCCACCGCGCCCGGCCCTAAAAACTGCTCACTTTATAAAGTGATCTATTAGCATTGTACGACTTCAGCACTTAAAGTGACTGATTCTAATTGCAAGATTTGGCCAGCAGCAAGCATTAAAGAGCTGCAGGATCTCGTATTTTATTTCTTTTGGGATATTTTAACTGGATTTTCTTTGGAATGAAGCTTTATTCTTGCCACACAAAAGATCGTGTGGAAGAAATTTCTCTGTTCGATAGAACGAGAGGTAATTATAGTTTCTTCTTCTTTGATTCATTATTCAATATGCCAGATCCTAAGAACATTCTTGCATTTATTCTCCCCTTCCTTTACTAAGTAAAACTCTATTTTTACAGCTCATAGATATTATCCTGAAGGAGTAAAGATGGATGCCCTTCTCTAATGAGCTTTAGCAAGCAGAGAGGCACTCTTTCCCTGCACCTGGTTATTTTACTGTGTCCTTCAGAACCTCTCCGGGAGAAACCGGTGGGTCTGTAGAATGAAGTTACCATGCCACACCTCGGGCTGAACTTATTTTACATAGGTTATCACAAAACTACAGGGACTTCTGGGCAGGTATACTTCTTAGATGTACCTACTAATGAGTTTGCAGTTTCCAGAAAAAGAAGGAAGCGTATGGGAGAATGTCATTCGTCTCTGAATTTGACTTTAGGTTTATGACATCTACAGGCTATTTCAGAATTTTCATTTGATTGGCTACAGGAAACTAATTAATTGAATAGTATTGGAAACTGCAGCTCTTTATGCTAAAAGAGTTTTTTTTTGGGGGGGGACTTGAACTTACATGTTTAAGCAGTTTAAGACATATTGAAATTTTACCTTAATCTGCTGTATGGATTTTTTTGTTGGTGGCTTTCAGATCTCTCAGGTAGTAGAAGAATTGCCTACCATGTTTCAGAGTTTAGATGTGATGACCTACATTGTTATCCATGCAACCAACAGTGGGATCTTGAACATGTAATTTAAAAGTCCAGCGATACTGTAAACGCTAGCCTTATTTATTTAAAACATCACTCTCTGAAACTGACATTTTCTTAATAGGACAACACTGGATAGAAAGAAGTTTAAAGGCACTCTCTGACTTCTTGGTGAATTTTTCACTAACAGTTCCCCGTTGCTCATAATTGCATCCTGTCTTCCAAAACCTAGAATCTGCAGAAGAGAGCAGAAATACTTGTTATTGACCTGAATTAGGATAAAAAGGAGAAGATAAGATCATAGCTGTTGGCACTTTGTTTATGAAAACATCATTTCGAAAATATGCTTGAATCAGGCAAAAGTAATGCATCTCCTTCCTCTCCTAGCATATTTTAAATGCCAACCTAGCCAGACAAAAAGAATAGTGCCCCAAATTAGGGCATTTTCTTTCTTGTATGCTAGTGTAATATATGAAAACATCATTTAACTATTATTTATGACATTTCAACTACATTTTAGATATTATAGAAATATATACAAATATATGTAAAAGTATAAATGTAAAAATCAGAAAGTATTTAAAAATTATCACTTTTTTTTTGAAATAATGTAGGACTCACTGAAGTTGTAAAAATAATTCAGAGAGATCCCCTGTACCCTTCACCCAGCTTTCCCCAAAGACAGCATATCACATAACCACAGCACATTCTAAACATGAGAAAATTGATTCAATATTGTTAACTCAGTCAGAGGCTTTATTCAGGCTTCAGCAGTTTTACATGCACTCTTTTCTGGGGTGTATAATAACATGTAGAAATGCATAAAACACCAGCGTTAAGAAAGCATCTCTCACCAATGAATATTGATGATATGCAAGATTCTCAGACAATGTGGTTTTATGCATCTTGTGATTGACTGAAAGAGAAGTAGAGCTGGTTGCATTTAGGAAGGTCCTTTATACCTAATTGCTTTATCCATATGTTAATTAACTAATCAATTAATCCTAATCAAGTGCCAACTATGAGCCAGCCTCTTTGATAAACTGGAGATGCAAAGATGGAGGCATGGATTATACTTGTGAATAACTCACAGGAGGAGACAGAAAAACCAATCAACAATTACAATACGTAGCTACATACCATAACACAAATGAAACACACCAACATGACTAAGCACCTAAAAGTGCCCTGCACTGTACCAGGCATTAGGCATTAGGTGAATAAGATGCATGCTCTTCCTGTTCTGTGGAGCTCACTGCTGAGTGCAGGAGATAAGACCATTAATGAGTGATGACAGCAACGTGCTCTAACAGGGAGCTGTGGTTCGGCGTGGGTGGGTCCTAACCAGATCAGTGGGTATAGGAAAGTGACTCAGGAGTGTGTCATGAGGTCAAGGCCAGCATCTCAAGACGCTGAGCATGACTACTTTATGGGTTCTTTGAACAATCTCTGACTGTTTTTCATGCAGACCCCATAAAGCATCTTCCAGTTGCGCTATCGCATTTTAGCAGATGGCTTGCTATCACAAGAGCAGTCAGTGTTGCTCCGAACTGATTCAAAAGCTCTTTGAAGGCTGGACGTGGTGGCTAATGCCTGTAATCTCAGCACTTTGGGAGGCCTAGGTGGGAGGATGGCTTGAGCTCAGGAGTTTGAGACCAGCCTGGGTGACACGGTGAAACCCCCCTCTACAAAAAATACAAAAATTAGCTGGGCATGGTGGCGTGGACCTGTGGTCCCAGCTACTTGGGAAGCTGAGGTGGGAGGATCAGTTGAGCCCGGGGGTAAAGGCTTCGGTGACCACTGCACTCCAGCCTGGGTGACAGAGTGAACCTCTGTCTCAAAAAAAAAAAAAAGCTCTTTGATATCATACCTGGTGTCAGATCTTCTCCATTCGATGCTGGCAGGCCTGCTGCTGGGCTCACAAAAGACTTGGGGCGAAGAGGGGTTTGCTTTCCCCCAGTGAAGGTGAAGTGTTTTCCTAGAGCACGGTTGGTTAGTTGGTGTTGGAAAAATATAACAGTTGTATTTTTCTTTCCTAACAAATTGAAGTTTCTTATTCAAAATGAGATAACACTATCACCCTCCAAGCTGCTGTGGGTCTTACCATTGGGCTTTCCTGCTTAGAACCCCTCAGTTGCTTTACACTAGACGTAAGGTGGCATCCAAAATTCCTACCTAAGCATGTGGTCTACAAGGCCCTATGTGATGTGGCTCTGCTCACCTATGTCTCATCACATTCTGCTTTATCTCCAGTTCCTCGTGGTCCAAGCATGCTGGCCTGTTTATTATTTCTTTAACTTCCAAGCTGTTTCCTACTCCTGGACCTTTTCACATGTTTTTAGAAATGTTTTCATTTTTCCTGATACTTTTATCTATAACCTCATTCTTCAGGCTTCTATTGCAAGACCTTCTATACTGAAGCACTTGTTTATACGAAGGCTTCACTGTAAGGTCCACTTTACTCTTACTTTTACTTTGTGTATTTATTATTGTATGCAATTTTCTATTCATTGGTGTGATTATATAATATTTATCTCTCCCATTAAATTGTAAGTTCCATGAGGGCCAGAATGATGTCATTTTTATGAAGGCTGAAGGCTCAATAAGCATTTATTGAATGAATTATTGAATAAATGAAAACATGAATAAGTGAAAGAAATAGTGACATATACCCTTATTTCTCCTATGTTTAGGTAATGCTACACCTGAGATTTGGAAGTATCTATACAGTGTTTTGGGATCATTTCTGGAGTCATTTCTTTCTCAAGTTCAGGCAGCAATCATTTCTCATAAAAATCATGGCTGGGCTGGGTGTGGTGGCTCATGCCTGTAATCCCAGCAATTTGGGAGGCCGAGGTGGGCGGATCACCTGAGGTCGGGATTGTGAGACCAGCCTGACTAACATGGAGAAAATCAGTCTCTACTGAAAATACAAAATTAGAAATTAGCCGGGTGTGGTGGCACATGCCTATAATCCCAGCTACTTGGGAGGCTGAGGCAGGTGAGGCAGGAGAATTGCTTGAACCCAGGAGGTGGAGGTTGCAGTGAGCCAAGATAGCACCATTGCACTCCAGCCTGGGGGACAAGAGCAAAACTCCGTCTCAAAAAAAAAAAAAAAAAAAAAAAAATCATGGCCAACATGATTTTGTCTACTTCAGTGGTTTCTGCTCTAGGTATTTTATTTGGTGAAGTTGTCATCTCAAGGCTGCTCCAACAATGGGCAAACCCTGGGTTAGATGCCCACTGCTGACTGAAATGGTGGCCATTACTTTGCAAAGAATAGCCTAGAGCTTCTTTGCTAATCCCGGGGCTCTGAACATGGCTCTTTGGTACACAGAGGGTCTTGAGCATGGGAGGTACCTTGGCAGACAGGTCCAGCACACCCTTTAAAATCTTTATATCTGCTGAATTCTAGATCCAAATCCTGCCTTCACTGGCTTCAAGAATTCTGTCTTCACTGGCTTCAAAACTGGGATGAAGGAGGCTCCTTAGCAGAGAGCAAACCAAAGAGGTATTTGGAACAGGGATAAAGGGATTGATAGAAGTCAGGGAATGTCTCCAGGCAGAAGTGATCTTTGAGCTGAATCTAGATTGGTGGTCAGGATTGAGTTACTCAGATGGACATACGTGACATGGTGTAATGGTGGGCTGAGGGAATAGCAGTGCAAAGGCCTGAAGAGATGTTTGGTGAAAAGGCTTAACCAAATCTCTGGACATACAAAACCAATTAATGGACTGTGAGAAGAGTGGTAATCTCCCATCCCTCGAATTTGAATTATGTAGATAATTGCTTCAATTTTGTGCCTGGTATGTACCCAGTCTAAGCATATGTTTGTAATCTAATGTAGATTACTTAAATTTTGTTTGATAGGTAACAATGCAGTGTGAATTTCTGTTTTTTGTTTGTTTGTTTGTTTGAGACGGAGTCTCGCTCTGTCACCCAGGCTGGAGTGCAATGGCACGATCTCGGCTCGCTGTAACCTCCACCTTCCAGGTTCAAGTGATTCTCCTGCCTCAGCCTCCTGAGTAGCTGAGATTACAGGCATGTGCCACCATGCCCAGCTAATTTTTGTATTTTTTGGCAGAGACAGGGTTTTACCACCTTGGCCAGGCTGGTCTCGAACTCCTGACCTCATGATCCACCCGCCTTGGCCTCCCAAAGTGCTGGGATTACAGGGGTGAACCACCGTGCCCAGCAGCAGTGTGAATTTCATTACTTTTTTTCCTGGGTGTTTTTATCAAGAAGGGCTTGTGTGTGTGTGTGCACATGTGTCTTTAAACTCATTTGTTAATCTTGCCCATGTATAAATAAAGATCACAGATCTTGTTTATGTTAAGAGCTGTGAGATTTTGGTGAGCTGCTGCTTCTGGAATGTATACCTAGTGAAGAGGCAGCATTGCGTACCAGAAAGAGCTCACGTTTTGGAGTTAAAGACCTAGGGACAAGGATCAACTTGGCACTTACTAACCTGTGACCCTGGGCAAGTCGCATAACCTCTCTGAATCATAACTTTTCCCCCACTAACTTTGTGGTAATAATAAGGTTATTTGGCTCATTTATCTCATAGAATTATTTATATAAGGCAATCTATTTGAAAAAACTTTAAACATTATAAAGCACCTTGTAAATAGGAGGTATTGTTATTCCAGAAAAAGCGTACTTAAAAATGTGCCAGGTTATGTAAGTGAATGGAGAGGCCCTACCCAAGCTCAATATCATTTGAAAATTGAAAATAGCATATTTTAAATATGGCAATATGGCTAGACATGCAAAAGTTTCTGAGAGCAGTGAAAATTTACACTTATTGTGTTGCAGGTTTATAGTTTAGAAGGCAGTTCAATGTTGTACAAATTAAAGAGAAAGTCAGCCCCCCAAATAAAGATTGATAAAAACTTTCGATTTTTAGAAAAGAAGGCATAAAGCAAAATTTCATGAAATATTTCTTGATAACTCACTTTGCAGTATTTTTGGAAATTATGTAACAATAGAATTGCTTTCCAGAATATAGTAACAAACTTTCCCCAAAATGTTTTATTTAATCAAGAAGGAGCTAAGTAACTGGAGGAAAGGCAAGCACATTTTATATGTGACAAACAACATCTCACATATTAGTTTCAAAATATAAGACATCTAAAGGTGCACATCAAACTCAGCATTAAAAATTATTGAGATCCTTTGCCATAAAAATGATTTCCTTATATTTTCTAGAAACTCAAATTGGATTCATATTAAAGAAGAGAAGGATGGATTTGTTTAGACAACACAAACCCAGGAAGGGTTTGAAGGGTGAAACGAACTGGGTTATGGATGAACAGCGGGCAACTGGAATGTAGAATTGAAACGGTAATTAACATCTTGGTAAGTTACCCACCATAAAATGCTTTAGAGAAAGATAGATTTTTGTTTTTCTTTTTTTTCTTCTGTGTCTTCTTTTCTATTTTTTTTTGCATCTTGTCATGTAGGACACCCTTTTTTATTCTCTAATTTTGAGATCCTCATGGATGAAAACAAAACAAATATTAAAATATTGCATAGGAAGAACACAAATAGCTTTGATAATGCACCAACTGCAGGTGGATTCGTTGGCTCTGTGTCAGCTGGTGCATGTAGGAAGTTGAAGAATATTTTCTTGCCAACGTTTTGGCAAGACTTACATTTGCTGGGTGGTGGGCTCAAGGGTGCAATCCAATAATAATAATTAAAAAAAAAAGACTGTATAACCATTGTGTAGGAAGAGCTTCAGCCACCCTACAGCCGGGAGTGAGTTGGTCTTCCACAAGTAACTGGGGGAGATGAAGAGTATACTGTAGTCAGGTGGAGTCTCTTTGGGCCTGAAATCAGTATAGGACACTTTTCCAAAGTACCCTGGTGTCTTCACTGATCCTGAGTGCTGGCACTTGCACTTTGTCACCACGTCCATCCCAGAGCTGCCCCAGTGGCTGGAGGCCTCTTGAATATCAGCATCATGCTCTCCCCCAACGTGGGGGATGCACTTTCCTCCTCTGCAGTAGACATTTGCGTGAAGGTTAATCCACAGTTAGGAGTTGCTTAACTCAAGCCTCAGAAAGCATACACTGCATCTTTAAGAAATAGTTTACTTGTGAATCAGTAAACGTACTAGACAAAGCAGCCATTACTTATGCATTCCTGCATACCCAGCAAGGTGAAAATAATAGAATAAACATCATATACTTCATTATGATATCGGTTTACACTTCCAGGGTACACAAAAAGAGGCCATTTCATCAAGCTAATTGCCTGAAAGTAAAAGAGAGAGAACTTTAGCTATTAGTCTATTATGGGGCTTTTTTCTTAATCACAAATAGCGGCCGTGTGTCCCTGGGGGGATGTGTATTCTAATTTACAATTGAACTACAGATCAGAGCAATCAATCTTGGGCAGCACTTTTACAGTGTAATTGCTGCAACATAACAAATAAAAAAAAAAAAAAGAGAGAGAGAGAGAAGAAGAAGAAGAAGACCTAAGCTGAGCGTCAGCTGGAGGTGGAGATATTTCCAGGCACTAGTTCAGGGTGGGAGGGAAGAAACGCCACCAACATGAATATGCAATGAGGGCTCATTAGCGGCCTCGTGTTGCCATGACGAATGGCATTATCCGCGGCCTGGTGCTGCCTAAACATGAATTTTATAAAGACCCATTTATCATGACTTGTCATGGGCTTCTGTACTGTACTTTCTTCCAGCTCACACACCTTTCCCTATTATGACAGTAGAAATCTTTCCTTTTATTATTATTGTTTCCTTTTGTATTGATTTCTGGCTCTTCAAAATAAGTTGCATCAAACAGAGCAACATGCTAATGAGTGATTTGTGCCTTCAACGTTGAAGAACTAAAACTTGATTATTCATCCCGTCTTCTCTGTAGTCATATAATTGAGCAAAGAGTTGGGCTAAACTTTGAAAGAAATTTCTTGATGTGTGAGTTTTTGTTTTTGTTTTTTTGTTTTTTTTTTTTTTGACTGTAGCATCTTGACACTGCAGATTTTTTTTTAAATTTAAAATTAACGAAGTTATCTTTCTTTCGTTTATTTTATTCCCTTTGTTGTACTTCCACAGTCTTTTAGTATTTTAAATGCACAACTCAAAAGTTTCCAGGTCTCTTCCCAAAATCTCGGCACCATTACAGAAAAGTGTAAGACTGAAGTGTTTCAGAGATTTTTAGTGCTTAGCATTTTACAAGTGCGTGAGTTGATTTCTCACGTAGAAACCCTCTTATACTGTGAAGAGGAATGTTAGCAAAAAGCTTGTTCTTTGATGATAACTTCCTAGGATGTACATTTTACTAACAGAAAAGAAAAAGTGGAAGCAATCTCCCATGATGGAAACCATGAGATCTGTTTGAATATTCAGCAGCAACAATTTGCTCTATGCAAAGGCTTGAGTCTTTGCCATTGGCCAGGAGGGAGGAGGGTACGTGTGTCTGTCAAAATTAAGTCCACCAGTCAGCCAAGCATAGGGTCCTAGATTGGCAGAAGTGTCCTATTGTAATCAGAGATACAGTGTGCCTTACGATTAGTCCATTTAGTACCATGAAAAGGGTAGCACTCAAACTATTTCTCAGATTTAGCGTGGTGAAACACGGCAGCACAAGGAAGTAGAATCTGATGTTGCTTTGCACATCCAGGGATTATAGTCATTCCTGTATTTAATTTGTAAACAGTAAGTAGCTGACCAGGTCTTGTTAGCATGACTGTATCTACTGTGCCCTCTTGGATTTCATTTTAATAGTAATGACACTTTTACATAGTAATACTATTCGTGTATTAATGATATGTAAAACTCATAATAAAATATTCTGTGTATTACTGATAATTTTATATTCATAAAGGATTTTGCCCTCCCCAAGTTCTTGTTTTTAAATCCTTGGGTTCACTAGAATCAGGTCTATTATTTAATTTTTTTTTTTTTTAAGGAAGAGAAAATTGAGGCTCAGAGGTTAAGTGACTGGCTCAAGGTCACACAGAAAAATGAGATGCTGGGGCTCAGCATCAAGTTCTTAAGTCCCTGGGTCAGTGCTTTAAGGTACCCAAAGTTGCAGAGCAGAAATTATTCTTAAAATGACAGGTAATCTCTTTTAGGATTTAATGATAAGTGAATGAATCGGGAAAGGATCCCATTGAAAAGATGACCATCATTTACACTTGAGAGCCTGTTATTCTCCAAAGCTACTTACTAGGACTGAAATTTGCACGTGCATGTCAACTAAAATTAAGTTGCCATTCCAACCATTTAAGTTGAATTAACTTTCATCATTTAAAAACGCAGATATGAAATCTTTTTCAATATAAAGACTTGGGCACCATCCTGGATGGTGATCTTGTCTTATGAATCCACTAGGCATTATATTTTTGTTTCTGAAGAAAATATCCCTGTTCTCCTCGTGAATGAATTACATAGGATTTTCAGAGATCATTTTGTGAAGAAGGGAGTGAAATATTGGCAAATGATATTAAAGAACACTGTGATTGTGACTGAACAGATGAAGACTTTGTCTATACGACACCAAACATCTGGATGAAAATGGAAAAAAAAAGTAAAAATCCTTGATGTTCTGTTTACTTGATACCATACATCTGGATCTTTAATAACATCTGGATTTTTGACTCTTTTCTCCTCCTAGGTTTCATCTGGGTGTTTGGCATCATGTTCAGAAATGGGAAAAATAAAATTCACCGTTATTACTGAGTTAGATAAAATGATTGTATTTAATTAATCTGTAAATACTAACTAATTATTCTGTTTACCATAACATGTAATGAATCTAATTCTCCACCAGGTTAATAAAGAAAGAAAGACGTAATTAGGTGATTTAAGCGTAAAGCTTGGCTTAAAGCATATTTAAATCTTGGTCATAGTTTACTGGCATTAATTTCCTTGGGCAAAAATCTTTTTAGGTCCTCAGACAACCATTTTCTCTTCTGAGGAATAGATTTCCCTCGTTCTTATGAGGGTCTGTTCATTTACAATATGTTTTGACAGTAGTAAAATTTAGTAAACATTCAGTAACATATGAGATACATCTAGTAATAGATGTTTTCTTTGCCAAGTGAATTATCTGGGGCTGATAAAAATCAGTGTAAAACCCACTCTCAGAGCAGCCTTCTGACATGCCTGAGGCTGAACCCTGAAGAGGAATCTACTGAAACCGGACTTCAAAGCCTTTGTCGCAATGAAAAGCACCTTCTGTGACTGACATTTTTTTGTGATCTCCTCTAAAAAAGTTATCATAATTATTGAACATTTCCTCTGCAGCTTATTCTCAATCCAATCAGTTATAATGAAAATAGTCTGCTTGCTTTTCATATTCTTAAGTTTTCAAAATGATTAGTGCTTCCTTGAGATATCCCATTAATTGGACACACAACCCAGATGAAAAGGCTGAAACCCAAGAGTATATAAAAAAACATAAGGTTGTTGCAATTTAAGTGCCTTCAAAAGATCTAATTTGATTTCTAAAAGCAATTTTGCAGATGTGAAAATTAAAGGCACGCAGAAACAAGATATGATTTAATGAATGTGTAGGTTAAGAAACGTTTAGAGGTTTCAGTAGCTTTACTCTGACATTTTTGTTTGTTTGTTTAGCTGTTATGTTGGAAAGATTGGGTCCACAACGCAATAAAAATTACTGAATTTTATGGGTCGCTATTTCCTTGATCAAATTGTCCCATTCTTCCCAACATGTTTCTGAATCAACTTGGTGTTTCTGTCTGCAGATTTTCAGGTCCAGGACCTGTCAATCAGATTTCAGATTCTAATAAAGTCTAAGGGTCTCTCCACTTAGGTTTGTCTTAGCTGTTTCATCAATGAGCCCCTCCCCCCTTCCCAGCAAATTGCACACTTATTCCCACTTAACAAAAAAAAAAAAGAGAGAGAGAAAAAATAACCCTTCCCACTGATTCTAATGACATCTTCAGTCATTAATGAGTTAATAAAAATCTCGAAGTCATCTGGGCTAGATAAGAAGGAAGAAAGAAATGTATTGTACTGTAATGACAGGCTCTCTGAGATGTCATGGGTCAGTCATGTTAAGAATGTGTGCGTCCAATCATCTGCTGATTTTTATCAGCAAGCCCTCCAGCAGGAGCTGACAAGGGCCAGTTTGGGAGTCACAATGAATAAACAATGACTTTTTGGATTGTTGGGGGCTGTGTAATAGAGTGAGGGGTTTATATATCCTAAAACATGATGACATTAGCAATCAATATACCAATTACTGGACAAGTTATTGGAGGAGGCATTCACGTGTCTTCAGCCTGCTTGCACTTTGAAGGGGCCTCTAGCAGGGAGAGTCCGTGTGCCCAGAGGCAGGCAAAGGTTCAAAACCTCAGGCCCAGATCTAAAAGGCAAGCCCCTCTTCTCAGGCTGAAGTAGTCTAGAGCTGGATGATTTGAATTCCCTGGGGAGTTTATCAAAAATACAGATTCCTGACTTTCCTTCCTAGAGAGTCCATCTCAGGAGTCTGGGGCTAAGGGTGGGACTTAGTGGTTTTAACAAAGTTTCCAGGTAATCCTGATCCGGAGCATTAGGGAACTGCTGTACAGTTGTAATTCCCAAAGTGCTGTCCCCCAGCCAGAGCAGCTTCATCCCTATCACCTCGGAGTGTGTTGCAAATGCACATTCTTGGGCCCCTCCCTAAACCCACTGAAACTGAAACTCACTAGGGGTGGGGCCTAGAGATCTGTGTTTTAACACAGCCCCCAGGTGATTCTGATGCACTCTGCAGTTTGAGAACCAAGGCTGTAGTACAAAGATCCTTGCCAAGGTGTTGCAACACAGCTCTGTCATCTGTAGCCTCTGAGGCTCCTCATGGGTAATTTGTTACTTGTACTAGTTAGAATGCTGGAGTTTGCAAATGATTTACTTCAAAAAATTAAATTAGAGTAGATCCAAGATTATCTTCACAATCATGCCACTCTCATTCACTTGCATACTGCTAGGCTTTCTTGAATGATCTTGATGTATGAGTGACTTTGATTATAGAATAGGAAGAATAAACATAGCTTTTGTCTATTATTTGAAGTAGAAAGAAAGAGTGGATTTGTACATAATCTTAAAAGAAAAGAAGTCCATAAGAAAAATCAATGTACGTGAAGCATTTATTTGATGTACGACAAATATTTATCTAGGTAACCAGCGCCATTTGTGAAACCCATGAGCAAATTAGTGAGGTCTGCTGTTTTAGTCTTTGGTAGCCACAGAACATGCAACATGTCTTAATTAGAAGAGAATATGCACGGCCCAAGGTCAGCATATCCTCAGAAGTGGAATGGCAAAGACCTTCTTGCAGTTGGGTTGAGACTTCCTTCATTCAGCCAAGAGTCCTCCTAAAGGGGCTTGCTAAACTTTCAAAAGAGGTGGACTCGTTTGTCAGCCATGCAGTAGATTTACATCAGTGTTCTCCAGAATACGTTTGAAAGAGTAATTTCATGTCTCAAAACATTGATTTAAAAAAATGTCCGGGGTCAAGTGAGAAACAGTAGATTAACCTGAGTTAAATAGGATTATTTGCAGCAGGGCCCCCAAAGCCTCCAGCACATTACTATGTACTGTGAATCCCCAGGACATTTGATCTTCAATAGATTTGATTACCCAAACCGTTTTATAAAGGATAAGCTTGTAGCATTGGCGTTCAAGGAATAGACTTTCAGGAGACACAGATTCCTCTCTTCTAAGATGGCAAATACCTGTTGGTAGAAGCTAATTCTTTTATGTGTTGTACAGTAAGGAACCTCTTCCTTTATTCTAATTTATCAAACCCTCTGTGTCTGGCATCAGGATTCATTATGTGGTGGCTTGATGCCAGCAAAAAGGTTCATGTAACACTCACCAAAGAGTTAAATAAGTTGTCCAGTTGTTGATGGTTTGGTTAAATTATCCCTGAATTTTTGGCATATCTCCCAGAACAGGTACTCATAAAAAAAGAAAGAAAGAAACCTGGGTTTTGCTAAGTGAGATTACATTGTGTTTTCATATATGAGGGATAATTCCAGTGCAATACTTGCCTGTACCCAGAAACTGGTTGCATGAGCAGATGGGCATTGGGCTGGGCCTGATGTTAGCAAGTACTTCTGGCCCCTCCTTTGACAGTACTTCCCTGGTCTTTTCTAGCTCACGGGGCTCCAGATGGCCATAGCTGTGGTAGCCATCTTTGTCCCCCCACTGGCTATTTCTGAAGGTGAAAGTCTGGGGATATGTATTACAGAGGGCAGGTCAGGAGGGATTTAAGCACATTACTGGTTGTAAAATTTCTTTTCTTGAAGTTATGGCCAGAATTGTGCGTTAATGCCAAATGTTAATTCTTGCTGGGGACATGATGTCTTATAAATGTTATGAAAGAATATCATTTTTCCTGTAGCAGTGCAGGTACTTTTAAGGCCATGTTAAGAAAAGGGCCAGTTTCCCCATAACATCTGCAGGTCACCTGCTTGCTTATAAATCGCCTCTATGCTAACATCCCTTCCAACTGTTAGTTAGAAGAAATTGTCACATGGTAGCAAGAATAGAACTTAGCTGACATTTGAAAGATGTGTAAAGATTAAAAACAAACAAACAAAAATTCCTCCAAAATAAAACAACCCCGCCACCCTTGTTAATATTTGTCACCTTTTCTACATAGTTTTACAAGTCTCTGCTACACTCAGAACTCATTAGGATGTGTCTCTCAACTAAAAATACTAGAGCAGATTCAACCTTGGGAGGTCCTAAAGCCCTTTTTTTCATTTCCTTTGTAAATATATCCCCATTGACACCACACGTGCTTCCAAGCTTTCCAGACATAAGGCGTTTGTATGATGGGATTCACTCTACACCCTTGCAAAAAAGAGCAGAAGTTCAACATAGTTAACGGAGATCTACCCACCACTGGTCTGGTTTGTTATGTAGTTGGATATTTCTCCCCTTTATATTCTTTGAAATGTTTTGAATTAAAATAGCTTACTCAAGGTCACTGAAGGCATATGGTCCTGCTCAAAACTTTAAACAAAACATTAGTTTTTACAACCTTTTGTAATTTGGTATTGTATACAACATAGTTATATGCAGAGTTTCTGTAATCTTTTCAGTGGGTGACAGAAATATGAGAAGCAAATTTATAAGCCATTTAGTGAAGCATTTAATCAATTTCATGCATAGGAAATAACTCCGATTGCTTTGCTTTATCAATCTTTCTCTCCAGCAAAACTCCTAAGTCAACAGGATCTCCAAACACTGCCTGGGTGGGGGGAGCGGCTGGGGGCGGGGTGGAGAGCAGGCAGGCACCTTTCCCTGCACACAAATGTCAGGGACTTCAAAAGTCTGCCTAAAGGGCTTGCCAGCATCTATGAGGCTTCTGGAGGCTGTTAATGTATTTCAGAGAGCAAGCACGGGTCTAATGTTTAGAGGAAGTTTTCAAGGCCTTTTACTGTAAAGTTATTCATTAAACACCCTTTTCCCAGAGTGACTCTCACAAGCTCAGCATTGCAGACTGTGTTCAACATTAGGCTCAAAGAAGTATTTTTGTAAAAACTGTTTCAGTGGTTATTACTTTTAAATACATGAAAACTGAAACGACTCACATTAAAACTTAACTTCTGAATTAAGGAGTTGAAGCGAAGCGACCAAAATACCTGAGATTCACCAAACAGAGCTATTTTAGCAGTTTTCAGGATACTTGAACTGTTTCTTAGAGTTCATGTTCCAATTCTCTTTTTGAATTGCTTGAAAGATTAATCCATCTCTTGGCTACATAGTGAGTTAATATTTTCTTTTCTGTCATGTGCTAGAATGTCTCTTATGACATTTTACCCCAAACACCATCAAGTTTTTAAGTGAAAAAGTCCTAAGGGAGCAAAAGATGATTTTGCCAATAATCATTATCTGCGAAACTGTATTAAAATTGCATTAGCTCTACCTTGTCCTCTAAATGGGAACTGATATAAAAGTATTGCAGATATAGTTTCTAATTTAGAAAATAATTTGCTACCAATGATTTTTGAACCTAGAAAAATATTCCAGTGAATAAATTCCAGTCTAGATTCCTTTTTTTTTTTTTGAGACGGAGTCTTGCTCTGTCGCCCAGGCTGGAGTGCAGTGGCATGATCTTAGCTCACTGCAACCTCCGCCTCCCGGGTTCAAGCAATTCTCCTGCCTCAGCCTCCCTTGTACTGGAACTACAGGCGCCCACCACTACACTTGGCTAATTTTTGTATTTTTAGTAGAGATGGGGTTTCACCATCTTGACCAGGCTGGTTTTGAACTCCTCACCTCGTGATCTACCTGCCTTGGCCTCCCAAAATGCTGGGATTACAGGCGTGAGCCACCGCACCTGGCCTAGATTCTTCAGTTCTGATTTTGAATCAGCTCCATTCCTGGACCCCATCTCAGCCTCCTGATGTTTCACTCTGCCTTTTAAATATGACATATGCAAGAATTTGCCTGTGTTGGCAGTTCAGTGGCATGCCATTGATATTTATTTTGCTACACTACCTAACTTGTGGGGGCCCCATCATTATATTGAACATCGTTGCCTTGATAATCTTGCATAAAATTGGCAGCTCTTAGGGAAACTGGCTATGCAAGTAGCTTGGCTGATTTGTCTATCTCTCTGTCTCTCTGTCTCTCTATCTCTCTATGTATCTATCTTTCTGTCTTTCTATTGTTATTCAACCATTAAGTCCTGCATTACACCAGTGCCTCATTGACTTTTTTAAACGATCATTTTGAAAGAAAGATGTCTTTGGCATAAGATCTGATATTTAATGTGAAAAGGGACTCCTTAGAACTAAGAAGTTTAAAATTTTCAAATAAATTTTGAAACACCAAACAATTACCATATATTCATTCTACTTGTAAATATTAAGGTATTAGAGGATAAGGCTAAAGTGCTCTCTGCTATGACTTCTCTGCCTCCCTTGATGTGATCTATGTTACCAAGGATGTGCATCTTGCCAGTCCCTTTTCTGTCCAAATGAGTCACCAAAATGTGCCATATTGTATGTATCATTGCACATTTGTTATTTTCACTTATGCATGTCTTGGAGATCTTACCTGGTTAGGAGAAACAGGTATACCCCATTCCTTCTTACTGCTTAGAGAATTTCCCATGATGCGGGTAGACCATGCTCTCTGAGTTTTTCTCCTGTGATGCGCACGTAGATTCCTTTTACCTTTTCGCTATTATAAATAGCACTTTAGTAAATATCCCGGTACATACTTCCTATGTACTCTAGTATTTGTCATATGCTCATATGCATAATACAATACTCATATGCCATGAGTACTTCTCTAGCATGGGCACTTAAAGTGAAACTGCTGGATCATAAGTATACATATTTTATGTTTTACTAGTTACTGCCATATTATCCAGCAATTTTAATTTTAAATGAAAGTCTACCCTAATCTCTGATACAGTTTTTCTCAACTCTACTGAAACCTACACATTGCTACAGCCAGTCTCATTCTCTGTTAATAATTTTGCTTCTGCTTCTCCAAGAAGATGGAAACCATCCAGAATGCCTTTTCTACTGAGCTTTCCCTTTTCTAGGGCAAGCTGGGGCCAGGCAGGCTAATCACGGGGGCATAGCCAGATGTTCAGAAACGGGGCTGCTCAGGGCCATTGAGGTGACCAGGCATTCAGAAACTGGGGAGCATCAGGTCAACAAACGAAGCCTTTTCATCTTTTAAAAATGCATCAATAAAGTCAGTGACGCATTTTCATTTTGATCATAACATTGATGTCCAAATTCAAACAATTGTCTCTGCCAGTTTTATAGCTGAGGCCTAAACATTTTTCCTATTTTCAAAGACAGCCTTGGGGGCAAGGTAGAAAGACTTATAATCAGACTTGGGGTGTTTGTTTAGGATTTAGGGCCCAGGAAGGGGATGCTCCTGGGAACAACTTTCCTTATCCCCTTCACCCAGTGTTTTTCTGGTCCTCTGCACAGTATCTTACACCCATGACCTCCTTCCCGGACTTATTGCTGCCTCTTCTTTCAGACTCACCTTTAAATCGTTCTGGTGGCTTCATGTTAATTTGTCTCTGCTAGTCTCCTCTGTCTTCCATCCATTTTACCCTGCTAAATCTTCATGAAGTACAAATCTGGTTTTTAGTTTTTTTGTTTGTTTATTTTCAAGAGACAGTGTCTCCCTCAGTTGCCCAGGCTGGAGGGCAGTGGCACAATCGTAGCTCACTGCAGCCTTGAACTCCTGGGCTCAAGGGATCTCCCACCTCAGCCTCCGGAGTAGCTAGTACCACAGGCATGCACCACTATGCCCAGCTAACTATTTTTTGTTTTCTGTGGATATGGGGTCTCACCATGTCACCCAGGCTGGTCTCCAATTCCTGGGATCAATCCATCCTTCCACCTTGGCCTCCCAAAGTGCTGAGATTGCAAGCATGAACCATCCTTCCTGGCCCCAATCTGGTTTTGATTGGCTATCGTTTAACATAGCTTCTTCTTACTACTCGTACCCTTTATCCTGCCATTCAAAGTCCTCCATGATTTTTTCCCAAACTTGTCTTTTAAAACTTCCTTTCCTCTTCTCCTTCATGTATATTTTACTTAGCAAAATGAAATGGTTACCCTTCCCTCAACTTTCCTGCCTCTTTACTCTTCTCTTGGCCAGAATGCTCTTTCCTCAACTGCCGAGAAATCCGTGTCTTCAAAGTCAGGCCACTCCATGAGGCTTTTCCTGTCTTCCTGATTTTCTACCAAATGAGTGTGACTGTTAATAGAAGACAATGACAGGGATTAAAATGGGAGAGGGAGGCCGGGTGCAGTGGTTCACACCTGTAATCCCAGCACTTTGGGAGGCCAAGGCAGGCGGATCACCTGAGGTCGGGAGTTTGAGACCAGCCTGACCAACATGGAGAAACCCCATCTCCACTAAAAATACAAAATTAGCCGGGTATGGTGGCATATGCCTGTAATCCCGGCTACTGGGGAGGCTGGGGCAAGAGAATCGTTTGAACCCGGGAGGCGGAGGTTGTGGTGAGCCAAGATCGCGCCATTGCACTCCAACCTGGGCAACAAGAGTGAAACTCTGTCTAAAAAACAAAAAAAATCGGAGAGGGAAACCAGCAGTCAAAGGTTGGGCTAACCTCTGAGTTCTAAGTGAAATGGCTCAACCCAGTATAACCTAAATAAGGGTTACACACATTCTAAGTGGTGGATGTATTTTCCACTCCACAGTCTAAAACAGAATGTGAGAATGTAATCTCATTGTAGCTGTATTAAAATGTTATGCTACAGTTAAGTCTCTGTTCAGCTCCTACTCTAGTGCAGGCATCTAATGAGGAAATGGCCTCCTGTGTAACCCCTGGATTGTTTGTAACTCAGGACCCTTAAGTGCAAAGAAGCTAACCCCATATATATTAATGACATATTTAGACTATGTTATGTATACCAATTCAGAGATGAAAATGATACTTTGAGTCTATTAGTAGAACATGTATTTTCAGCTGATTTTTAAGATAAAAAGGATCTGTTTTATACAGTTTTCTCTACCCTTTTCTGCCTGTTCCCCCTGTAACTAATGGTATACATTTATGAGAAGCCTGGTGGAAATCAGCCATGGAATCCTGGTCTTGCACTAGCTTTTTCTTTTTTTCTTTAAGGATAACTGTCAAATATTGGGATTGAATCTCTAAAATTAACTTTTAGAATTTATGTATAATAATGAAAAATTGGAAGCCAACTATATGTCCAAGAATAGTAGATTGAGTCCATACATATATCAATACTGAAATATTATATGGGCTTTAAAATGTTATAAAAGTCTATATTAATATTGAAAAAGGTTTTAGGGTAATCTTAAGGACAGTTAAAAGGCAAACCCATATTTAAACTTAACTTTATATGGACTGTGAGCTTGTCAGCATGATAGATTGAGAAGTTATTTCATTTCTTTAAAAAATTTTAAAATGTGGGCAAGGAGCATTGGCTCACGCCTGTAATCCCAGAACTTCGGGAGGCTGAGGCAGGTGGATCACTTGATGTCAGGGGTTCAAGACCAGCCTGGCTAACATGGCAAAACCTCATCTCTACTAAAAATACAAAAATTAGCTGGGTGTGGTGGCACGTGCCTGTAGTCCCAGCTACTCCGGAGGCTGAGGCAGGAGAATCGCTTGAACCCAGGAAGCAGAGGTTGCAGTGAGCCGAGATTGTGCCACTGCAATCCAGTTTGGATGACAAAGTGAGACTCCATCTCAAAAAACAAACAAACAAACAAACAAACAAAAGTTAATGTTATATGGAGTGGACATTGAAATCCAAGCATTATAGTAGCTGTATTACTCCTAGCTGAGTGGTGAGAGCTGCATCAGAGAAAGAGGATTCTGTCTTTTCCTAGCCTCAGAAAGGCAGCTGGAGGGGTTCCCCCAAAACTAGGGAAGAGCACACATTGCTCTTGCAAACAAGGAACTTGAGATGGGCAAACTGAAAAACCACCTGAGTTCACTTGAAAAGACTGGTTTAAACAAACACTTTTTTTTTTTTTTGAGACGAAGTTTTGGTCTTGTTGCCCAGGCTGAAGTACAATGGCGCGATCTCAGCTCACCACAACCTCCGCCTCCCAGGTTCAAGCGATTCTCCTGCCTCAGCCTTCCCGAGCAGCTGGGATTACAGGCATGCGCCACCATGCCTGGCTAATTTTGTATTTTTAGTAAAGACGGGGTTTCTCCATGTTGGTCAGGCTGGTCTTGAACCCCTGACCTCAGTTGATCTGCCCACCTTGGCCTCCCAAAGTGCTGGGATTACAGGTGTGAACCGTGCCCAGCCTTAAACAAACACTTATAAGAGAAACCTGAAGCCTCAGTATAAGGGTAGAACACATCATAGCTATTCCTGCTACTAAAAACACACCCAGATATCCTGATTTTTTATGGATTGATTATCTTATGAGGGGACGAAGAAAAGTAGCCAGTGGGATTGCCAATGCACCTTACTAGTCTTTGAGGAATTGTAAAAAATGGAAGAATTAGTGGAAATTTAGAGATATGCAAATAAGATTTTTACTTAAAAAAAAAAATATTCTGAAGGTGAATTTTGGAAGTGAAACACTTGATGGCCCATGAATTAGATGTTGAGCTTCAACAGAATTTAGGATACATTTTTAATTGGATATTTGGTAAACCTTTATCAGAGGATGATGGAAATCTAGAACATTAGACTGAGAAGGAAGTTGGAAATAGAAACAGTTCGCTTAGATCCCTCATGGATTCACTAAAAACAGCTCAAGTCATGCTGACTTATTTTTTTTTTTCTGATAAGGTGAATGTGTGGTAGGAAGGGATGCCATAAGCCAGCAAACTGTAGTCTCTTCAAACTGTAAAGACTAGAGGAAATCACCAGGGGATCTCGTTATTTAACCAAATGCAGATTCTCAGTCAGTAGATCTGGGGTTGGGTTTCAGTTTCTGCGTTCTTAAGAGACTCCCAGGTGACACTGATGCTGCAGGCTCATGGGCCGTACTTTGAATAGCAAGATTTTAGACCATGGGCCCCTAATACAGCTTGTTAAAAACCAGATTTATGCCGTCTATGTCCAAAGTGTCTGATTCCATAGGTACAAGATTCTACTTTTTCTCAAGTGTCCAAGGTAATTGTATTGCGTGATCTCATAAGGAACCATAACATCAGACACTACATAACCAGTCACAATACACAATATCATTATAATTCTTTTTCATTTTTATTTTTTAAGACAGACTCTTGCTCTGTCGCCCATGCTGGAGTGCAGTGGTGTGATGTCAGCTCACTCACTATAACCTCTGACTCCTACGTTCAAGCAATTCTCCTGCCTCAGCCTCCTGAGTAGCTGGAACTACAGGCACCCACCACCACACCTGCTTAATTTTTGCATTTTTTAAGTCGAGTCAGGGTTTCACCATGACCAGGCTGGTCTCGAACTCCTGACCTCAAGTGATCTGCTTGCCTTTGCCTCCCAAGTGCTGGGATTACAGGTATGAGCCACCGCACCCAACCAATATCATTATAGCTTTTACACTCAGTTGTATTTATAATTGGTTGGACCTTTCTTTTTTATTCTAGATAAAATTAATTTCTTCTACCATGGTACAACTTCTTTACCGTGTACATTATTGCATATTTTATGTTCTATTCTTGCACACCTTGGCTCCCAATAACCATGCCCTCTTACCAACACACCCTTAATAGAATTTGTATGCACAGTTACATTTTTTGGAAAGGAATTGAGCATTGACTTGTTCTACATCCCTAAGCCTCAGCCTCTCCTATGATCAGTGAACACGATAATACCTACTTTATTGGGGATCAAATAAGAATAATGTGAAAGAATGTCCGAGGACTGACCGTGTAAATCAGTCACTCTGGATTCTAGGCTGTTCCTTGCCAAATTTGACATGACCTCAGACAAGTTGTCAGATGTCTCTGATCCTCCCTCTTCCACGAATAGCGAAAGAGTTTTTAAATGTATAAAGTGCTAAACAAATCTTGAGAGAGTTTTTATTATGAGCAGTAGGAAAATGCATTACTTTTTAATTTAATGAAATGAATGTCCAAAATTAATTCAACAGCATTGAATTAATTAATATATTGTTAATTTTTACACGAATTCTCTCCATTAGCAGTGTGTCTTATAAATGTTTGCTAGAGGGGTTTTATATGTAAGCATTACTCACTGGTGGAAGAGTCTCACCTAATACATATGCTAAATTTCCATCTTCTTGCACTATTCTGGTTGAGGATCATATTATTCCAGCCTTAGTTGTCCCCAAGGTATGCAGGAATTTCTCTCTTTTGTGTTGTGCAACCCATTGTGAAAGCACAGTGCCGTCAGTGCTGCTATCTGTGTGTTGCTAGAAGTATAATTTTCTATACCTGTTTGTCTTTGGCCAGAGAAAGACACCAATAATTGCATGTTGACCTTGCTTGCTGCTTCTAGGGCCACTATATCCCACTGGGCTGTGAAATCAGCATTTCTGCGATGCCTATCTTATTTGTGCCATTCTTTGCCTGAACATTCTTTCCTATGGTGAATTTCAGAAAGAAAAAATACAGATAACTATTTTTTAAAAGTTAACTGACCTAAATGAAGACCTGGACTGAAGGAAGTCCAGCTGCCTACTTTTAAATATAAATTCACAGTGACCCAGATTAATAGACCTTTGAGCCAGAGAAAGGTTGAAAATGGTGAAGGCAACTGAGATACGGTAGGTGAAGAACAGGGGCTGTGGAGCCACACGGCCCGGGCTCTTATTCAGCTTCACTGCCTTCTGTGTGAGTAATCTCCGGGTAGTTAGCTCGCTTTGCTAAGCTTCGGCTTCCTTCTCTGTGCAAAGAGGATTTAAGGAGGTAATCAATTCTGCTAGAATCTACACCTGGCAGAAAGAGAGTTTAGTTTTTCCTCCCAAAGCACTACGAATGCTTAGAAAAGTCCCGAGCACACAATAGGTGCTCAGTTGATGTTTGTTGAATGAATAGCTTTCTTCCAGAATGATAGAAAATATGTGTCTTCCTTAAAGTCCTGCAGAATGTTTCTCCACATGCCTTCTCTCCGAGCACTCCTTCACTGGAATGTTTTTATTGTTCTTTATCAGTGAATGGCCCCAGCATTTTGTTTATCATGCCAGAGATAAACCAGGGCACCATTAAAAGTCTAAACCCTTCCGTGGACTTCCACATCATCTGAAGTGTTTATTGACTTGAACTAAAGTAGATGCAACAATTTGAAGCTTCAACCAAGTTTAGTCTCTTCTTCTTTTTTTACTGTTTACAAAACAAGATATTTTATGGAAGTAATTTATACATTGAATGGAAGAGGGCTATCCCAATATTATCTTTATCTTGTAGACATAAATAGCAAACAACTCCGGTAATCAAAATTTACTACAATTGTAATAGATTTTGGCAGAGTTTATGTATTGTATGCAATGCTAACATAACGCTGAGTTTCAAGGATAGAGGCCAGGATTCCTAGTTTGGCTTTGTTAAATGGGGGAAAAAAATCACTACTGTATTTGTAGCGTTTACTACATTCAAGAGATTAATTCTCATAAATAAAATTGTTTATACCAGCTTCTAATCAGAAAGTTGAAATTATCTGTGGCAATGTAGCCCACTAAAAACTTGTATACTATGAAAATATTTCAATAATTAATGCATGCTCCATCTAGAGTAATCGACAGTGAGGTCATAAACGTAATGGGCCATCTGTGTTTGATTTGTACACGAAAATGCTTAAAGAGATAGGCAGGTAATTCAAGCTTCCCTGGCAAGGAAGATTTGCTCCAACTTCTCCAAGTAGCAGTGTCATTTATTAGATTTTCTTTCTTTTTTCTTAAAGTTTTTTCCAGGTTTTTATTTGATCTATGTACTTCTCACTGTTTCTTGTTCTAATGCAACAATCCCTTTTAGAGTTGTTGGTACTCTAAAACCAAATTAAATTGGCTCATATCCATTCTTAACAATTATACTTGGTTCCCCTAATTTTTTTTTCTTTTTTTTTTGAGACCAGGGTCTCACTCTGAAACCCACAATAGAGTGCAGTGGCACAATCACAGCTAAGTGCAGCCTCAACCTCCCAGGCTCAAGTGAAGCTCCCACCTCAGCCTCCCAAGTAGCTGGGACTACAGGCGTGAGCCACCACGCATAGCTAATTTTTTAGTTTTTTGTAGAGACAGAGTCTTGCCATGTTGCCCAGGCTGGTCACAAACTCTTGTGCTCAAGGAATCCTCCCACCTCAGCCTCCCAAGGTGCTGGAATTACAGGCATAAACCACCACGCCCCACCTCCTAATCATTTCAATGGCAACTTGAAAGCCACATGTCTTATTACAATATTAGAGGCTCACTCCATTGACTATTTCTTCTCTGTCTGACCACTTCAAACTTTATTATTGCAGTTTTTGCTTTTTTGTCAGTTAACAATTAACCAGCCCTGCTTATATGTGTTAACGAAGAGTGATAAGACCATTAAGAATCTTAGTCATGGTTTTGTAACTCACCCCCGTGAGCATGGAGCAGAATCTCTTATTTCTGGATGCAAGACAACCTCGGTCAACATCAAAGGAGGTTCTAGGATTTTCTATGGAAGAAAACCAAAGAGCATTGAATAATTGCTGAGACCTGGACCCAAAAATGTGTCCAGGAACACGCATTCAACTAGAATTTACCAGGATTTATCATCTGCTGGGTGCTGTGCTAGGCACTAAGGACATAGTGAATGAAACGAACAAGGTCCCCATTCTCATGGTTCTTATATGCTAGTAAATGTGCCTTCCTCCTTAGAGGTACTCTTAAGTTCTACAACTAGGAAACTAAATGGATTATCTCCCTTGGTAGCCCCCCCAAATCCGTATCTCCTCCTGTATTGCCTGTTTGGGGAAAATGAGCCACCATCCACTCAGTCACTCAATGCAAGAACCTAGGGTCATCTTGGACGATTCTCTTCCTCTTTCCTCTTCCTCAAGGCGATTCACAAGTTCTGCCAGCACTGTTTATCATCTCCTGACTCTACTTCTTTCTCTTCATCCCTACCTGTACAGCCACTGTCTTAATTCAGTTCCTAAAAGTTTTTTTGCCTAGAACCTTGCAACAATGTCCAGTATTCATTCCTTACCATTCTATTCTCCATACTGCTGCTATAGTGATATTTTAAATATTATTATGTTAATAAGATTATGTCATTTTTCTGTAGAGAGTCCTTACTGTAAGAGTTCTACAATTGTCTTGGAGACAAAACCCAGACTTTTAACATGGTGTACAAGAAAAACTTTTGCTAACATGGCCTGGGCCTGCTTCTAATATGCCATCTCTCCACAAATCCAGCTCTCTAGTCCTGCAGAAGTCTATTTGCCAGGCACATTATACCTTAGTGCCTTTGACCATGCAATTCCCCTTGCCTGGAATCCCTGACTTTCTTCTCTTCACTTGCACAGTCTCTCTTCACCTGTAAAAGCTACTCCTAGAGATGTTGCTCTTTCTGACAGCTTCTCTTCCTTGATGCTTGTCTGGGTTATTAGTGGACACTTCTCAGGACACTTTGGGTCCACCTCTGTGGCAGCATGGTGCAGCTCTGTTTACCTGCCCCAGGTGGTCACACAGTGGCTGCATACATATGGGCGGTATGCTGAATAGGAGGTGTTGAAGGACATTCACTACGTGTCCAGCACTGTGTTATGCCTGATCAAAGACACGATAGAATCTAAAGGCAATTCTCAAGAGTCCTTGTCTTTAAGTGGGATGGCAACAAGATGCCTACCGTCTACCAATCTGTTACTTATTTGGAACTAATTGTTAAATCACCCTTATTCTCTACTTTTCCAGGCTAATATTTCTTTAAAGTTTTTAGCTTTTAAAGTAATTCTTAATATTCAGTTATGTCAGTTCTTACAATTCTTACTTACAAACATATGCCTTTTATAGCTTTAACCTAGTGCCCTTAATATTTTTCAAAGGCACCTGAGAAAAGTATAAGAAAAAATTTAAATTCATTTTATTCTAATTTTTGAAGTAGAGAGGAGTTTTTGGTTCCACTGTGGCATTCTACATAATGCCAATCAACCTAACAAAAAGCAAAGCAAACACACACCAACCCAGCTCTTCATGTATTGATATTAAATAGATATAATAGCTGGGGCTGGACACGGTAGCTCAGACCCATAATCCCAACACTTTGGGAGGCCGATGCGGGTGGATCACTTGAGGCCACAAGTTCGAGACCAACCTGGCCCACATGGTGAAACCTTGTCTCTATTAAAAATACAAAAATTATCCGACTTGTAATCCCAGCTACTTGAGAGGCTGAGGCAGGAGAATCACTTAAACACGGTAGGCCGAGGTTGCAGTGAGCTGAGATGGCGCCACTGCACTCCAGCCTAGGTGACAGAGTGACACTCTGTCTCAAAAAACAAAACAAAATAAAAAGCAGAAAGATGTAATGCCTGGATATTTAGTTGAAATTTTGCTTTTTCAGATACATGCTTGGTTTTGAGCAGACATAACCACCCTCTTTGTTTCCTGTAGAAGTAAACAAAATACAAGCCACATTTTTAATCAGAAAAATGTAAATAGAAAAAAAAATACAAATTTAATAAAAATCTAAATTCAGCTCTTCACTGTTTCCTGAACACATGCTTATTAGCTTTCACTATATGGAGTGTACTTCTAGAATGATAAGAAAAATAGGCACTTTGAAAATTAATGAATGTGATTAAAATATGTAGTGAGGCAAAGGGTAGTTTAAGAAATTGCACAGTTATACAAGGAAGAAAATGGGGTGAGAGAGTAAGTACCCTCCATCTGAGATTGCTTGTGACATGGCCAAGGGCCTTCAGTGTGCCCTGCATCCTAAGATGCTGCTGGTGGGGCAGAGTGGGAGGACTTAGCTCAGCCTTTGTTTTTCTTCATTCACCAAGCTAGGGAAGTCAATGTTGCCTTCAACACATAGGACTGATTGTTCTTGATTTCATCATTATGATCAGAAAAAATTGTATATACCTTTCAATGGATTCAAAACATGAAAAAAAGAATCTTAAATAGCTATAGACGCTGCCACCCAGATGTTTTGAGTTCGAAGTAATTAACAACATGATAGGACACAATAAACAGAGCCATCTTTCAGACAAGTGCACAGCCTGATGAGACAGCAGATTAAAGGCTTAATGGGGCCAGGTGTGGGGGCACATGCCTGTAATCCAAGCCCCTTGGGAGGCCAAGATGGGAGGATTGCTTGAGGAGTTCAAGACCAATCTGGACAACATAGCAAGACTCCATCTCTACTCATCCCCCAAAAAATTAGCCTGGCATAGTCGCACACACCTGTAGTCCCAGCTACTCGGGAGGCTGAAGCAAGAGGATTGCTTGAGCCCAGGAGTTCGAGGCTGCAGTGATCATGCCACTGCACTCCAGCCTGGGCAACAAAATGAGACTTTATCTTAAAAAAACAAAATAACACCAAACAAAAAATAAAAGGCTTTATTGAGGATGGTTTCGGCTGGCTAAGTTCCAACCATGTTTCCCATCAAAATATGGTTTCTTGTCCTTCTTTGTGGCATTATAAAAGCAGTACATACTCAAAACAAAGGAAAATTAGAATATACAAAAAGCAAAACTAAGAAGAATACCCTGAAAAAGAATTTTTTCCTTTTCTACAAGTTAGCCATTGTGATTGCATTGGTATATATCTTTGCAGATGTATAAAATAGCATGCTCTTCTACATGTTTTATAACCAGCTTTTCCTCTTAATATAGCAAATACATCCATGTCACTAGCCCTATTTAAGTTTATGTGCTTGAATAAGAACCTACCGCCAGTCAAGAAGGCACGTTACGTGATAAATAGCAGCTCACATACTAGCTTTTTTAAAAAATTAAAAGATAGAGACAGCTGAGAATCATATATAAATACATTAAGTTAGCATGAATCTTTAAACATTTAGATGATGTGCCTTGTAAACAAATCAGTTCAGTGTTTAAGGGTGATGAATAAAAAAGTTGGGAAGGTGAGGGGAATATTTTTAAATTATTTGGTAAAATAGGATGGGACTGGGTTTTGGAGATGAATGGATGTTTACACCCAGCTTCCCCAAGCCCTAGGCTATGTGTAGGTGAGAATATCTAGCACTGTGCTTGGCACACTGTGGGCCTGGGGAGAGCTGGAACCCATTTAAATTAGCTGGAAGAAGCAGGGATTCAGAACACAAGGATGGTAAAGGTAAGCAGTGTCAAGGGGAGGCAAGAATGTGATGGAAATACTAAAATGACTGTGTCTCAAAAGCAGGGAGAGCATTCAATAAATGGTCAATAAATGGTGCTGGGATCGCTGGCTAGGCATATGCAGAAGAATGAAACTGGACCCCTGCCTTTCACCACATACAAAAATTAACTTGAAATGGATTAAAGATTTAAATGTAAGACCTCAAACTGTAAAAATTCTAGAAGAAAACCTAGGAAATATTTACTAGACATCATCCTTGTAAAGAATTCTTCGCTAAGTCCACAAAAGCAATTGCAACAAAAGCAAAAATGTATAAGCAGGATCTAACTAAACTAAAGAGCTTCTGCACAACAAAAGACTCCATCAACAGAGTAAACAGACAGCCTGCAGAATGGGAGGAAATATTCACAAACTATGCATCCAATAAAAGTCTAACATCCAGAATCTATAAGGAACTTAAACAATTCAACATGCAAAGAACAAACAACCCATTAAAAAATGGACAAAGGACAGGAACAGACTCTTCTCAAAAGAAGACATACAAGCAAACAAAAAACATGAAAAAACGCTCAACATCACTAAGCATCACAAAAATGTAAATTGAAAACCGCAATGAGATACCATCTCATACCTGTCAGAATGGCTATTATTAAAAGTCAAAAAACATGCTGGTGAGGCTGTGGAGAAGAGGGAATGCTTCTACAATGCTGGTGGGAATGTACAATTTCAGCCACAGTGGAAAGCAGTTTGGAGATTTCTCAAAGAACTTAAAAATGGAACTGGCATTCCACTCAGCAATCCCATTACTGGGTATATACTCAAAGGAAAATAAATTGTTCTATCCAAGAGATACATACACTTCTATGTTCATTGCAGAGCTATTCACAATAGCAAAGACATGGAATCAACCTAGGTGCCCGTCAACTGTGGATTGGGTAATGTGGTTACTTATACATCATGGAATACTATGCAGCCACAAAAAGAAAAGCATGTCCTTTGCAGCAACCTGTTTGCAGCTGGAGGCCATTATCCTAAACAAACACACACAGAAACAGAAAACCAAATAGCGCACATTCTCACATGTAAGTGGGAGCCAAATACTGAGTATGCGTGGACATAAACAATGAACACTAGACTGCTAGAGCAGAGGGTGAGGAAAGGGAGCATGGGCTAAAAAACTACCTATTGAGTCCTATGCTCACTACCTGGGTGATGGGATCATCTGTATCCCAAACATCAGCATCACACAGTATACCCATTTAACTAACCTGCATATGTAGCCCCTAAATCTAAAAGTTGAAATTGCTAAAAAAAAAAAAATAACATACATAAATAAACTTAGATGTGCCCCCGTCCAAAAAATGAGGAGAGTTTGGTGGCGGAATGAGGAGGGAAAAAATGCCCTCAAGTGCTATACCGCAACAGAACCCCTGGAAGATGGAGAAGAAGATGATGGCAGCTAATGGATAGCATTTACAATAATAATGACAACACCGGATCGCGCTTACATTTACCATGTACCAAACAGGGTCCTCTAAGCATGTTGCATATATGAACCATTTCATCTTTACCACATTTTGTCTGGCCTACCTTCTTTTTTTTTGAGGTAGGGTCTCACTCTGTTGCCCAGGTGGGAGTGCAGTGGCATGATCTTGGCTCACTGCAACCTCCGCCTCCCAGGTTCAAGTGATTCTTGTGCCTCAGCCTCCCGAGTAGCTGAAATTACAGGCTCACACTACCATGCCTGGCTAATTTTTTATCTTTTGGTAGAGACAGGGTTTCAACCATATTGGCTAGGCTGGTGTTGAACTCCTGACCCCAAGTGATCCACCTGTCTTGGCCTCCCAAAGTGCTGGGATTACAAGCCACAGCACCTGGCCCTGACCTACCTTCTATGGCTATAAGGACTAAATGAATTTGTATTTGTAAAGTCCTTTAAATAGTGCAATATAAAAATTTGTTTATAAAGCATCCTTTTACTGAGACAGACAGAGGATAAGTACCTTGCCTGAGGTCACACAACTACTCAATGGAAGAATTCGAATTAGAACCCGGGCCATCTGGTAGAGGAGCCCAGGCTGCCCCTGAGAGATCTCTGGTCAACTCAGAAAGTGATGGGCTGTGGCTCCTCCTGCCCTGGTTTCACCTTACCCACAAAGAATGTCAAAGGAGATGCTGTCTTTCTCCATGGGAGAAATGGGAATGACCATTACAGCCGAAGAATTCCAACAATGGGCACCTGCTGGCGAGCTGGGGGCTGCATTATTTCTGCCCCATCTCACCTCCTCCCATCCACTCCATCCCTCTGTCCTTATTTGAGGTGTCTGGGCGGCAAAGGCACTCTCTTAGGAGGTTTGATGTGACATTATTTAGGAAAATGGAAACAAAATACAGACCTAGTCTGTAGAAATGTCACTATTACTGGAAAAGGAATTAAAATCTCCTTAAATAACCAATGTTTTCAAGATCTCTGGGTGAAGACTCAGAGTTAAGGTCCTCCCTTTCTCATTCTTTTCTTCATTCTTCTTCCTCTTCCCTGGTTTCTGCCCCTCAACTATTGACCAGTCCATCTCCCTCTCCCCACTGTAACAATAATGGTCATAACAAGAATGCTAGAAGCTCACAGTCACTGAGCTCTTGTTATGTAGCAGGCATGTTAATTCATGATCTCATTTAATCCCTGTAACAGCCTTGTGAAGGAGTGACTATTTTCTTAACCTACTTTATATATGAATAAATTGAAGTTCAAAGAAGATAAATCATTTGACTGTTAAGTGGAAAGACTGGAATTGGAGCTCCAATCTCTTGCTAAATCCAATGCCACACTTTCTCTCCTTATCCCTCAAGGTACTGGCACTAACTCCACTAAGCGTTCAGTTTTCCAGCATCACCTGATTCTTGGAAGATAAGTGGGTAGATATGCATGGGCCTCCCTAAGTTAGATACTCAGGCACGTTTCACACATGGTATTCCAGCCAGTTAGACTGTGACTTTTAGCCAGAAAGGTTATGAAATGCACCAAATAGGATCACAGGATTTGTTGTCAAGGCCAGTCCCTGTTTATTGAGTGTCTACAATGGCCTGACATTTGTGGTAGCTGCAGAGAGAAATGCAGTGGCATAGGGGATGTGATCTTGCTATCAAGAAACTTAGCATTTGAAAGGGAAGATGAGACCAGCTCACATCAGAAGAAGAACCTAAGAAAAATATGGTGGGGGGCATTCTTTGGGGATACTGCCTGAGTGTCTACCCCTAACACTTCTTCCCTTTTCAGCCCCTTCAAGCCATGAGGTACCAAGACCACCAGTGGGATAGTGAACCTGATGCTAATGGGGATGCTGAGACATCTGAGGGTTGAGTTAGAGGTGAAGGAGCAAAGAAAGAGAAGGCCAGCCTCTTTTCAAGGTCTGGGCAAACAGAGCAGATTGTGTGCCTCCTGAAGGAGACCCTTCACATATCTTCATCAGGATGTGGTCCACGGAAGGACCTTCTACTTCTGCTAATTATGGTAGCCCTGGAGGAGTGAGGCAGAAACAAGCAGATGAGCTTCTGCATCTGGTAAGTTGGGTGTCCTGTCAGTCTTTTCAGTGCCTCAGCAGATGGTAACAGGAAGAGAAACTTCCCTACCATTTTGGACTTTCTCCTTGCCCAGAACCAAACATCTGACCTATACAAACTAATAGAACATGACCTTCAAGAAAAACCGTAGCTTCTCCAGTGGGATTCAGGAACTAGAGGAGAGAAACCCAAATGGTTAGGACAAACGACTCACTGCTGATAGAAGAGACGGAGAGATGAAGATGAAAATAATGAGCATTCTCAAAGACATGTCATTGAAACACCACAAAGATCTTCTGGACCTACGTTCATGATGTCTGCATTGAAATAGCTATTAGATGAATGAGGGAAAAATGGCATAATTCTTGATAGCAACTGAATTAGAGAGCTGGAGGATTAAGTAAAAGGAAACACAACATGCCACAAAGATGGAAACACATGAGTGAAAACGTAGGTGACTTAAAGCACAGATCCAGGAAATGGAACATACAAATAATAAGCCATCCAGAAGAAAAAAAGGAAAGGGTGGAAAAGTGGTTACTATATCCAAAATGAAGGAACATTTCACTGAGCTGAAGGAAGACATTAGTTTCCTGATTACAAGAGCTGAGTCTTAGTAAGAATTAAGACAAAACAAAACAAATCCAAACAGAAACATGTAACTCGACATATCCTCATTAAATTCATGACTATTAAGCGTACTAGACACTGTGGAGTTTCACCCAGATACTCCCTTCAGGACTGGGGCACGCTAACTCCCCACCCACTGCTGTCCATATCCAATACTGGTTGATGCAACGTACAAAGAAATGGTTCTCTTGCCCCAATATGAAAACTCAAACTCAGCTCCCATAAGATCAGCTGAGGCCTGTGTTAAGGCTGCACGCAGCTACTCAGTTATTCCCTTTGCCCAATCCTGCCTCTTTATCCCTTATAGTCATTGTTCTCAAGAGCACTCCTCTGTAAAATTCCTCCTGCCCACAAATCCCCATCTCAGAATGTTTCCCAGGGAACCTGACCTATGACACTTTATACTAAACAAAGCAAAACAAAACGAAACAAAAATCCAAAAACAGAAACAAAACAAAATTCTCCCTTAAAAAACCCCCTAAACTAATGACATTTTCTAATAGAGCATTCTGATTAGTTGAAAATAAAGGAGAGCTAGATGTGGCAGCTCATGCCTGTAATCCCAGCACTTAGGGAGGAAGAGGTGGGAAGATAGCTTGAGCCCAGGAGTTCGAGACCTGCCTGGGCAATATAATGAGTCCCCGTTCTCCACAAAAGGGAAAAAAAAAAGCCAAAAAAATTAAAGGAGAATTGGACTAGTGTTATGCTCGTCTGCCATATGGAAAGCTGAAAGATGATAAAATTGAGTGTATAGAGAAAAGCCAACTGAAAGCTAGAAATGGTGAAATAAAATCTATTGTGAGAAAAGGTCTGAAATCAAAGAAGCATATAATTAAGAAAATATTGTTTATTTGGTTCCAAAGAAAATTATTTTGGAAACAGGTAAGGACTCTGTTTATTACCCCTATAGCCTTTCTGATGAAAACACTGCAGAAAATTATCTACCCAAATGACAACTGTCATTGAACTCCAAATGACAACTGAAAACAATGGAGATCTCAAGACCAAAAGGATCGGAAACAATGGATCATGATAATGATGTAATTGAGATGTTGTAAAATATTGGTGAGTATGGATTATTGAAACAGAAAGAATGAGATGTTGGGAAAAACTCTGGAGTTAAGAGGTGTGGCTGTGTGTGATGGTAGGGGGTAGGGAAATTAATATCACAGTGGGAGGAAATAATTATTTAATAATGAAATGCTAATAGGGGAGTCAACATTAACTTCAGTAGTTATGGATGGAAGGTAATGTTTAGCACATTTGACAAACAAAAATACCTCCCAAATTATGAGGAGGAATAAAGAAACGAAGAGAAACTTAACAAGGTCAGCAAAAAAATATAAAAACAGGTAAAAAAGAAGCAATAGCAAAATGTAAAAAAATTGAAATTAAATATAAGATGGGGGAATTAAGTAGATCAGTTATTACAAGAAATATAAGTGGATATAACTCCTTTTCAAATGTCAGACTAGGTTAAAAAACAAAACCCAGCTTAATACCCCATACAAGAGTTATTCCCATGACAAAGTGAAATACTGTAAATGAAGGGTTGGGCAAAGACATCCTAGACAACTTCAAAGAATAACAAAACAACAAACCCGAAGGTATTCGGTCAACCGGGATGAAAGTTTGAATTCGAGAAACACTTCAAAGAAATATACTACGTAATGATAAAAGGCATAGCCTATTAAGGAAATATGATGAACACAAAATATCAAATAACACAGGAGACAAACACATAAAGTAAAACCGCACTCCAGCCTGGACAACAAAGTGAGACTCTGTCTCAAAAAAAAAAAAAAAAAAAAGAAAAAAGAATACAATTGTAGGGGGCATATTTAATAAAGCACTTTCAGTATCTGGTAGATTAAGAAAACAACAGGCCAGGTGCAGTGGCTCATACCTGTAATCCCAGCACTTTGGCAGCCCAAGTCAGGTGGATCAAAAAGTCAGGAGTTTGAGACCAGCTTGGCCAATATGGTGAAACTCCTTCTCTACTAAAAATACAAAAATTAGCCGGGCATGGTTGCAGGCACCTGTAGTCCCAGCTACTCAGGAGGCTGAGGCAGGAGAAATGCTTGAACTCAGGAGGCATGGAGGTTGCAGTGAGCCGAGATCATGCCACTGCATTCCAGCCTGGGTGACAGAGCGAGACTCCATCTCAAAAAAAAAAAAAATCCCCAAAACCAAACAGAGAACAAAGATATAGTGGATTCCAATAAGATAGTCAATAACATGGAACACACAAACACACACACACAGATCTATACAAATGTGTGTGTGTGTGTGTGTGTGTGCCTATCAAGGTACTCTACAGGAATTTTTATCTTAATCTGTGTCCATAAAGCATTTGTAAAAGTTAATAGGTAACTGACCACATAAAAAAATCTAAATAAAATTTAAAAAGTAGAGGTTTTATAGGCTACATTTCTGATCATAATGCAGTAAAACTAGACATGAGCATAAAAAGTTGACAAAAAAGTCTTAAAATTAAAAACACTTTTAAATAATCCTTGGATCAAAGAAGATAACCAAATTAAAGTTATGAATTAGAGGAATAAAAATAAGAATATTTCCTACTATATAAGACATTCAAACAACTTTGTACTGAGGCAAAAATTATACCCTTAAATTGTGTTTTTTGTTAAAAAAAGATTGAAAATAAATTTTAAAATACTGAACTTAAATTCTAAAGTAACAATAAAATAGGAATGCGGAAGGAGGGAATTAATAAAGATAAAAGCTAAAACTAACAAAATAGAAGACAAACATAAAAATGGGTAAGTAAAATCAAAATTAGGCTCTTTAAAAGTATTGATGAACTGGATACAATTCTGTCTATTATGACTGAAGAGAGAGAGGGAGAGAGAAAGAGGGAGAAAATGAAATGAATGTACTATTATAAAAGAACTACAACCATAGATATGAAGAAGATAAGAAAATTTACTGGTGGATATTATGTACAACTCCACAGAAATAAATTTGGAAGCCTAGAGTAAATGGATTTTTTTTTAAGTAGAAATATAGACTCTGGAAATCAGTTATAGCATGAAGAGATAGGAAATATGAATAAATCAATTATTAGTAGAAGAGGCTGGAAAGTGAAATACCTTGCATTAAAAAAGGCACCAGACCCAGATGGTTTTACAGATGACATTATAGTCTTTTAAAAAAATCATTTGCAGTATTATATAAACTTTATTTGACCACAACAAGGAATGACATTCAAATTGTTTTGTGAAGATAACTTGGAAAGACAGTACAGAATTTGAAGACCAATTTCAATAAAGAATTATAAACAGATTTTAGCAAATTAATTTCCATCAGTGTATCAAAAACTTATGACACCACTACTAGATAGAGTCTATTACCAGAATTCAAGAATGTGTCTTAGTTATTACAATTCTTTACTGTATAGAAAGGCTTCCAATTAGTTGTAATGGATGTGATGGTGGTCAATGAATCCTTAAATCCTGATTTCTGAATAACTTGGTGATTGCAGGAGTGGGGTAAGGGTAGAGAGTGGACATTGGTGGAAAAGAGTCATTTAGCTTTAGGCAAATGCATTAGTTATTTGTGCTTATTGATTTAATTTTTAGGATGCAAGTTGAAGAGAGGAGTGATGACTAGGCCATGGGCCTGTGATGAGTGCCTATCATGTTCCAAACCCTTGACTAGGGTGCTTTGCATACAATGTCTTTTCATTTAACGATTTAATCAGGTCTCGGTTAATATGCTGAGCACACACTCATATTAATAGAATGCCTTCCAGAAACATTCATTGAGGACCAGAAATCAACATATCATTTTAGAAGAAGTTAGGTAAAAAAGGGGCTTATGCATCGAATGTGATTATTGAAATGATTGCAGATAAACACATTAAATACTTTGCTGACAGATTTCATTCATAAGACAAAAGATATAGGAATTTCAACTGATGTGCGAGTTCATAGATCTTGACATTGCTTTGCAAGTTCATTAGAATGGTTTTGCTGGCTGTAACCATAGAGGCATACGTACTTCTGCTGCAAAGACATCAGAGCTCACCTAATTTTCCTAGGCTATCTTAATAGGGTGTCTGCTTGGCTGTACCATCTCTGAATGGGGAATCTCTTAATCTCACAATGCAAGGGCGGAGGCTTTCTTTTCCATCTGGCATAGCTCTATCTGAAGACCTTGGGGATCTCAGGGAGGAAAGTGGTTTCCAACAGAAGGGAGAAGACCTTTGGACATATTTTTGTCATGAAGCAGCCTCCCATCCTTCCTTGAGTATGCTTCCTGCTGCATCTGTCTCTGGCATAGCCTGGGTTTCTCCTGTTTGCCTTGAGAAGGGAGATTGTTTGGTACATTTACAGGGCCTTGAAAGCCTGGTGCCTTCCTAGAAGGAGGGAAATAATCTTTCTTGTACTACAGAAAAGCAACAGAGCACAACTCTGGCTAAAGTATGTTGCTAAAGAAATTTAAACAAAGCAAACTATGGATACCTCAGATGCAAGATTTTGCTACTTAACAACTCGGAGTAATAACTATTAGTCAATGAATCTAAGTCTACCCTATAAACAAGGATTATGATATTTAAACAGGGCTTTGCCTCACGACAAGTATGTCGGCAGCCAATTGTGATAGCTACCCTGTCTTTCTGCTTCATCACTTAAAGCAACATTCTCCAGCTTTCCACTCCGCATCTATCATAAAGACACATTGATTTCCTTTCTGGAGAAACACATATTTCTTTTCTCCTGCTAAAAAGATAAGTCTGACAGATTTTAATCAAATGTAGTTGTTCACAACTATAGAAATACATACAGTGCCACATATGAAAACAAAAATACAACACTCTCAGAGAAGAAGGAGTTCTGTGGCCAAGTTTCTTTGTAGAAAAGACTTGCATTAATATACACACACACGTGCACACACACACACACACACAGAAATAAAGTCTGAGAGTTGTGTATTTTAATATTTTTTAAGATAGTGTATTTGCTTGTAGTGACATCAGCAAAGGTTGGTCTCAATTAAAATTTGCACTAAAACTATATTCTCTGTATTTTTGTTGAATTCTAAGATTCTGTAATGTTGGACTTTGGTCTTTAAAATGAAGTCTTTCCCAAGATAGAACTTGGCTTTCCGAGAAAACACGATTTGAGATATCATGTGGAAAAATGAAGAATTACCATGTCTTGTACCCAACAGACTCTACTAACTGTATTTTTGTTCAGTATGTGGCTATGACATGACCCAGTGTGTCATAGAGCACCTGCATTATTTCATATAGTGATTCTGAGTAGCTTTTATTAGTAGTCTCTTCAGTGTGTCTAAGGAGATTCAAGATGTTATATCTACATAAGATTTTTTTTTTTCTGAATTTAGGTAAACATTTAAATGGATATTTTCTTAAGATGGCATTAAAAGTCTATGAGAGAGGAACTGAAAATTATCAAGGTTTGATGCTTTGTACCTCTCATTCATTGGTTAGTTAGATGCCCCTCACTACGAGTTATGCATAAGCTGAGTTTTAATGACAATTTTCAAAATATCTGAGTTGTTTGCATGTTTTGTCTTTTCTTCTAAGTGCAGATACGGCTGATTGCGTTTTCATTAGAATGGAGAGCTTGGATGTCTTTTGTTCATACCTAGTGGCAATTTCCTGTCCAAGTATCTTGGCCTAATACATCTTATTTCAGCTAATTCTCAGAGGACAAAATAAAAAACAATCTACATCATGAATGAAAGTGTAGAGATACAGTTTTAAGTGACCATTAATCTAATCCTGCCTTAAGTAGTCCATCATTTCAGTAAAGTTTCAAAATTTTATTCTCATAATTTTGAATATTGTATTAAGATATATGATTCAAGAAGAATCATATATTGGGAAGAAAACTATTGAAAGTTGCTTTAATAATCCTACATAGTGATTCATAGTGTATATATGTATAGAATTTCTTTCAATGGGCAAAAATAGAGACCTATTTCTCTTTTAAAATGGGAACTTTAGGCTGGACACGGTGGCTCACACCTGTAATCCCAGCACTTTGGGAGGCCAAGGTGGGCAGATCACCTGAGGTTGGGAGTCTGAGACCAGCCTGACCAACATGGAGAAACCCCATCTCTACTAAAAATACAAAATTAGCCGGGTGTGGTAGTGCATGCCTGTAATCCCAGCTACTCGGGAGGCTGAGGCAAGAGAATCACTTGAACCTGGGAGGTAGAGGTTGCAGTGAGCTGAGATAATGCCATTGCACTCCAGCCTGGGCAACAAGAGTGAAACTCCATTTCAAAAAAAAAAAAAAAGTGAGCTTCAATAAATTCCCCTTTGGTGTGCTTCCTTCATCTTTTCTAAGTCCCTAAAAATTACAGACATTATTTTCTATATGATAATATACCCTAAAGTGCCCTGCAGTGCATTATTGGGTTAATTTTGATGACTGCTTTGGTTTGAGAATGAACTGGCAACTCTCTTATCTGTCCTTGATGTGCCATTTACAGATATTTCACCCTGAAAAGCACAGGGTGATAGGAGAAAGAGAAAAGATAAAAAGTGGCCAAATCAGAAGTTACCTTGTTAGAATAATTTTAGAAGAGGTTGGCATTTAAATTGTTAGAGGACTAAATTAACTTCTTCATGTAAAAATTAAGAAAAGGAAGCCAATGAAAGTGGGTGAACTTACTCATTTGAATATTGTGATGTCCTCATTAAGCCTCAGCCAATAAATCAGTGGTTAAAAATTTGTCCCAAATTCCATCTGGTACTGGTGTTATTTGAAAATTTAACCCAAAATGAAAGGCCATCTTGAGAAAGGAAATATGTGGTGTTTTCTTGAAAGAATATTTGCGATGCCCCAAACTACAGCCGCTAGAAGATATGAAGGCAAGCACAAAATATTACCTGGATCATGATTTATACATGCTGAACAGACAATAAACTCACGCACTCCTTTGCCCCCACAGAAAGTGCTCACAGCTAGCTGTAACTCCAGTGTGGTATTTCCAAGCAATATTTTCCAAAGTTACCAAGATTTTTCTTATTTACAAAAGAAGCAATTCATTTTGTAGGACATTTCAAACTGGCAAATGGCCAACAACAATTTTGACCGAAGCTGGGTGCAAAAGGTATTGCAAAACACAAACCGAAAGAATATTTAGGAAAGATGGAAACAAAGAGGAAGATTATTCATCCTTCCATATGGCTTTTTAAAGCCATTTACAATTACGCACCGCTTATGGTAGTTTCTGTAACATTTTCTCCATTGAGAAGGCAGGAGACTGAATATGTTTGTGAATGCATTACAAAAGAAAGAGAAAGGATTCAGAATGACAGTGGAATTTAGCTGTTTGTTTGAGAATCTGCAGCGTGATAATGACACTGTTAACCGGGAGAACGGAGAATGTGATCTCATTTGCTTTTCCAGAAAGAGATGTTGTGAACTTAACCAAAAATTAAAGTTGCTAGTCATAGTGTGAAAAGTAAACAATAGCAGACCTACCACAGTTATGCATCTGATTGCAACAGGTAGAGTATATCTGAGGTCCTAGAACCAGCATTTTGTTCATCTGTCTGCTGTGCATGGAAATGTACTTCAAAAGAATGGAGAAAGCGTGGGCTCTCTCAAGATGTATTTAGATAACTTCATACAATATGCACATTAGACCATGTGCCATGCCACCAATTCATGTCTTGGGCATCCCATGGCTAAACTGTAAGGAGATTTATAGCTATTTAAGGGCTAAATAAGATTCTGGGAGATTTCATAGTCCATTTCTTATTTGCTGGGAAAAGACTTTCTTACACAATTCCAGCTACATTAAAAGAGACTTTAGAGGCCGGGCACGGTGGCTCATGCCTGTAATCCCAGCACTTTGGGAGGCCGAGGCGGGTGGATCAGGAGGTCAGGAGATCGAGACCATCCTGGCTAATGTGGTGAAACCCCGTCTCTACTAAAAATACAAAAAATTATCCGGGTATAGTGGCATGCGCCTGTAGTCCCAGCTACTCAGGAGGCTGAGGCAGGAGAGTGGCATGAACCCGGGAGGTAGAGCTTGCAGTGAGTGGAGATCGCGCCACTGCACTCCAGCCTGGGCAACAGAGCGAGACTCCGTCTCAAAAAAAAAAAAAAAAAAAGGAAAGAAAAAGAGACTTTATTTGTAAAATTATTATTATTATTATTTGGATAGGGTTTCACCCTGTCACCCAGGCTGGCGTGCAACTATGTGATAGTAGCTCACTGCAGTCCTATACTCCCAGGCTCAAGAGCTCCTCACACCTCAACCTCCTGAGTAGCTGGGACTACAGGTGCGTGCCACTACACTTGGCTAATTAAAAAAATTATCTTTTGTAGAGACGGAATGTCACTATGTTGCCCAGGCTTGTCTTGAACTTCTGGACTCAAGCATCCTTCTGCCTTGGCCTCCCAAAGTGCTGGGATTACAGGTATGAGCCACTGTACCCATCCCAAATTATTTACAGATATTTACTAACAATCCCACTCCTCTAATATCATCATCACTTGACAAGTCCCGATCATCTGTTTTAAAGAAGATGGGCTGGGCACGGTGGCTTACACCTGTAATCTCAGCACTTTGGGAGGCTGAGGTGGATCGATCACGAGGTCAGGAGTTCAAGACCAGCCTGGCCAAGATGGTAAAACCCCATCCCTACTAAAAATATAAAAATTAGCTGGGCATGGAGGCGGGCACCTGTAATCCCATCTACTCAGGAGGCTGAGGCAGAGAATTGCTTGAACCCGGGAAGGCAAGGTTGCAGTGAGCCGAGATCACACCACTACACTCCAGCCTGGGCCACAGAGCTAGATTCCATCTCAAAAACAAACAAACAAACAAACAGAACATGAAAATGTCTTAACCTCCCTTTTCCAACTGATGTGTGATGTCAAACAAGTCATTAACTTTTTTTTTTACACAGAGTCTCACTCTGTCTCTCAGCCTGGAGTGCAGCAGTGAGATCATAGCACCCTGCAGCCCTACCCACCTGGGCACAAATGATCCTCCCACCTCAGCCTCCCAAGTAGCTGGGAGCACAGGTGTCCTGGCTAATTTTTATTTTTTTTGTAGAGACAGGGTCTCACAACTGTTGCCCAGGCTAGTCTCCTAGGCTCAAGTGATCCTCCCACCTCAACCTCCCAAAGTGCTGGGATTATAGGAGTGAGCCACTGTGTCTGGTCATGAACACTGTAAGCCTTAGCTTTCCCACATGGAAAATGGAAATGACAACGCCCATCTCACAGAGGTGACATGTGCTAATGGATTGAAAGCACTAGCATAGAAAAACTTACTAAACAGGCTGGGCATGGCGGTTCATGCCTATAATCCCAGCACTTTGGGAGGCTGAGGCAGGAGGATCATTTGTGGTTGGGAGCTCAAGACCAGCCTGGCCAATATGGTGAAACCCCGTGTCTACTAAAAATACAAAAATTAGCTGGGCACAGTGGCACAATCCCAGCTACTGGGGAGGCTGAGGCAGGAGAACCGCTTGAACCCGGGAGGCGGAGGTTGCAGTGAGCTGAGATCACACCACTGCACTCCAGCCTGGGTGACAGAGCAAGACTCTGTCTCGGGAAAAAAGAAAAATACAAAAAGTAGCTGGGTGTGGTGGTAGGTGTTTGTAGTCCCAGCTACTCAAGAGGCTGAGGCAGGAGAATTGCTTGAACCCAGGAGGCAGAGGTTGCAGTGAGCCAAGACTGTGCCACTGCACTCCAGTTTGGACGACAGAGCAAGACTGTCAAAAAAAGAAAAAAAGAATGAAAAGCTTACTAAACACTAGAGAGCTAAAGACAGAAGTGGAAAGAAAGCAGGAGAAAATGACTTTGCTTGTGGCTTTTAGGCTTTCCTTTCAATCATTTCTATCCTTTCATTTCTGTTAATTTCAACAATGCAATTGACAGGAACATCTGCCAGATTCCTGTGATTCCTCCTCATTTTTTCCTGACATACACCCTCGTCATCTTGTTTCAGACCATTCTGCATTTGGTATCTCAGAACTTGAAGAAATTAAATCTTCCTGGAAACAGTGACTTTCTACTGCAGAGGAAGCCACCACTCTTGGGTGTTCCCTGTAGTAAAATACAACTCTGATACAGCAAATGATGCCCTGGGGCTGGAGTAGCGAATCTTCTGTCCAAAGCACTCGGCCTTCCCCAAGATTAGTCACTTGGCCATCTCACTCTGCCGCTAGTAATTCAGAGATAATCATGTTACCAAGACGCCATTTAATCTGTATTTGGCATATCTCAAGTTTTCATCTTCATTAATAGAGCCATCAGAGTTTCATCAGGGTTGACTGGTATTGGACACACCAGTGATTCACCCAGGGGGTGAGGTTTGCAGTTTGCATGGAGAAACTGTGCTTGCCAGATGGCAGCTGTTAATCTGCTTGCATCAGGGGTGCAAGGAGGCCTAAGTCTGCCTGGCCCCTAGCCAGTGGGGCTCTCCCTCACCTCTGATTATACAATGACCTTGTGGCCGGCCCTATTCTCCACTCCCAGCACGCCTGAAAGCACTGGGGGGAACGGATGCCTGATGAAGGGAAGGAATACTTTTTCTGGCCTTCTTACAAGAAAGGTTGCTAACCAAATCTTTGCTACCTATAGCCTAGGATATTGAAACATAAGATCTGTATGCAAGTGGTGTAGGCCTTTCTCCTTAGTCCAGCTAAAATAGGGGTCTTGTCACACAACCATGAAATATTAGGCTTGCAGACACTTTGAAGGGTTAGAAAAATGGAATTTATTGGGCAAAAGGAAATAAAAGAGGAAACAGATTCTCAGCATAGTGAGAGTCCTGCTAGTATAGGCTTCCCACCTCACAGATTGAATCCCAGGCACCACCCAGGAAGAGGAGGAGCTGGGCTCCTCCCTCCTACAAATGGCACGAGCTTCCTGAGGCTCCACACTCCTCCCAGTGTGCAGGCCAGTCAGAGGTTCTCCAGGACCCCTTTATACGCGGCTGTCTCAGAAGGCAGTGTGGTATGGTGGAAGGATGCGAACCTGGGAGTCGGAGAAACTCGGCTTTAAATCCAGACTCCAGCATTTAACTAGCGACGTGAAGTTAGGCATATCACTTAACCTCTTTGAGCCCCAGATTCTTCCATTCACATGCTATGAACCTGATACTGTCATCATGGTGGGTGCTTCATAGTCAAGGCAGGGAAGTCAGATGGAGACCGATCCATGAGCCCCATGACCCAGCTGTCCTGCTCTTGGGAGTGGACCCCATCCCAGCATTGAGTGTGGTGGTGAGGATGGTGGTGACTGAGGTGTTCGTTGCTGGGGAGATGGGTAATGAGATGTCAGGGAGGCTCATCATACAATGCTATGCAGCAGTTTGAAGCAGTGCAGATTAAATCTTAAAAACTGACTAAGAGGGAGGAAAACCACAAAAACGTCTATGGGCACCATTTATGTATAAACATATATATGTGTATATATGTATATATATGCTTATACATAAACATATGTGTATATAAGGTACATAGACAGAACAAGGAAATTTGGGGTGTCTTATGAGAATGCATACAAACTCAAGAGTGTCATCAAACACAATAATGCTATTGCTTATGGGTTGTGGGAGGAAAATGGAAGGGGAAAAGAGATAAAAGTTAATGAACAAATGAGTGAAGGGCTTGGCACACACTTGTAATGATAGCGTGCTATGAGTTGAGGAGTCTGACTTACTCAATGTTCTGTCCTGGGTCTAAAAGAAAAAGAAAAGTTCAACAAAAAAGTCAAGGGAAGGGGGAGAATGTAATTCACAGTAATGCTGTGAGGGCTTCAGGGGCTGGGTGTGAGGACCTGCACCCATGTGGCTGTGGAATAGCTCTCCCTTCGCTCTCTCTCTCTCTCTCTCTCTGTTGAGAATGGGAAGAAATTTCAGGAGAAATGTAAGGCGTGGCCCAAGATACTCATTTGCTCTTATCTGAACTCTCAGTCTCTCAGTTTCTAGTTGCCTAAAGGCACTTCTCTAATTTTTCCCAATTCTCAGTGCAGACCCGGTTTTTGTGACTTGGTCACTGCAGACCTTTCAGAAGGTGTGGTGCTCATTCTTGTTAAACCAGTTGAGAATTTCCCCAATCCTTTGGCCCTGCACACAAGTGTAGCTGCTCTTCCAATCAATGGGACCTTTGTATGCAGCAGGGCGGAAGGATATTATTATGTGAGAAATGACCACAGGGAAACTCCCATTATTTTCCTTGTGTCTGAGAAATTATAAATGCGTAATAAGGCACACTTTGTAGTAACCCTTGTTAATTTATGATTTTAAATATGAATGTGAATTTATTGGAATAATACAATGAAGAGTCACCATGGGCACTGATTGTAATTATCACCAAGAACAGTGAAGCAGAGAAAGAAACTATCTCGCTCCTAAATGGCATCATCCATATAAGCCTTGCCTTGTTCAAAGCTACTCTGTATTATTATTTTCTTTTAAATAACATAAATAAGGCACAAGTAAAGAACATAACCTAAAGAGGAGATGGAATGGTCTATTTCTTTTTGTTTTTTGGAAGCTAAATTTTTGAGATAACATTAAAGATAAAAATCAGCAAGACACCTCTGGGCTACGAGAGGCTACTCTTATGTCACATGTCCATTTATCACCACCATCTTCTCTATGTTCTCTTCTCTTCTCCCCTCTTTCTCCTCCTCCTACTTCTTGATTAGCCAGTCAGATGTCTTATTCTTCTGAAGGAAGTGATTTGTTCAGAGATGGGTACATGATACCAGGCTCTGCCAATACAAGGCTTGCCTGAGACATTTGTTGGAGATGTAAAGAAAGAAGTATGCTCACTTCTAGAATAGCTACATATAAACCATTAACTACAGTGAAGAGAGCCTGATTAAGGCTGCCAATGGAGAAAGAAGCAGAGCAGCACAGAGCAGGAGCAATACTGAGATGGGCATGATGACATTACTTGAGTACCTGGATCCAGCCACACCTGAAAACTGAACTCTCTAAACTCCTCACTTATTGGAACTAATATGTTTCTCCTTTTTGGTTTTAGTTGGTTTGAGTTGACTTTTTACTCATGGCAAACCAAAGTTTTTTTTGTTGTTGTTTTTTTTGAGACACAGTCTCATTCTGTCACCCAAGCTGGAGTGCAGTGGCACAATCTTGGCTCACTGCAACCTCCACCTCCCGGGCTCAAGCAATTCTCCTGTCTCCACCTCCCAGGCAGCTGGAATTACAGGCATGCACTACCACGCCTGGTTATCATTATTATTATTATTATTATTGTTTGTATTTTTAGTAGAGATGGGGTTTCACAGTGTTGGCCAAGCTGGTCTCGAACTCCTGACCTCAGGTGATCCACCTGCCTCAGCCTCCCAAAGTGCTGGGATTACAGGTGTGAGCCGCTGCACCCAGCCAGGAAACCGAAGATTTCTGAGTAACACACCAGTTAAGAAAGGCAAACACTGCCACACTGGGAAGCACACACTCATTTATTAAACATTTAGCATGTCTCACTCTAGAGCAGGAAGAGCATTTGTACAGATCATATGACTCATTTGAATCAATTTCAAACAAAGCAAACAAGTCTGTGCATTAGTTCAAAGATGCCTGCCATATCTTTGGGTATCTAAATAAGTTTGCGTGTGTGCTTTTACTTTAATAACCAAAAAGAAATGTGGCCATAGGTTGGGTTACCTGGATCATATATTCTAACTAGACAGTAATTCATAAATTCTGTGCCAGCACTTTCATTTGTGACTACAGTTGCGTGAAGGCATGAAGAACTACTTTAATAGTCATAAGGTGATGAGCTGTATGACCTAGGGCAATTTACTTAACTTCTTTGTACTGTCAGTGTTTATCTGTCAAGTGGAAATAATAAGAGTATCTACTTCAACCAAACTTCCACCAATTCTTCTGAGTAATAAATAAGCAAATATATGTTAAATGCTTAGAATGGTGGCTGGCACAGTCACTCAGTAAATAATAGCTGTTGTTATTAATTATCATCACCACCATCAACTTCATGTAGGAAGCTTCACAAGTAGTTTGAATAAGTTGCAAATATGCAGAACTTTATTTACCACTTACAAAGTACTTTTGCCTGCATCATCCAATCTGAAACAGGAAATCTACACGGCCACACAATATGCATTTTACAGTTTGGCTTATTGCAATTGAAAAGAGCAGATTTTTTCAAATATTTACATAATATTTTGCAAGATCCACTGAATCTAGTATCACATATGAGTGACTGAGGAACACTTTTTTTTTTTCTGCAGAAGAGTTAAACAAAAACATTTAAAATACAAATGTGGACTGGTTCTGGATGTCTTTTACCAAGATTGGAAATTTAACTGCTTAATAAAACTTTGGTTATACCTGTTACATTTGTGAACAGACCTAATCACGGGAAATAAAATGTTACTTTGTTAAGAGTTACTTTATCTTTTCCTTAATATATCACTGATATCAAAAAGAAAAGGGTGAAGCAAATTCATTCTTGCATGTCATTGGTCATTTAAAATATTTTTAAAGTTGGACCTCCTGAAAGACTTAATGTGTTTCATGTCACCAACATAAGCAGATTTTTGAATTTGACACATCTAAAAGTTTTCTTTGTTTATGGAATTTTCTCACAAAGGCTTGCTTTTAAAATGCTAAAATATTCATTCATAGTAAGAGGGTTTTTTTTTTTTTTTTTTGCTGTTGTTGTTGTTGTTTTCCCCCACACGAAAAAGGTTTGAATTAACTGGGTAAAATTTTTCAATAGTCTTCTTTCTTTTTTTTGAGACGGAGTCTCGCTCTGTCTCCAGGCTGGAGCACAGTGGCGCGATCTTGGCTCACTGCAACCTCCGCCTCCTGGGTTCAAGCGATTCTCCTGCCTCAGCCTCCCGAGAGGCTGGGACTACAGGCGAGTGCCCCCATGTCCAGCTAATTTTTGTACTTTTAGTAGAGACGGGGTTTCACCATGTTGGCCAGAATGGTCTCGATCTCTTGACCTCGTGATCCGCCCGCCTCGGCCTCCCAAAGTGCTGGGATTACAGGTGTGAACCACTGCGTCCAGTCCTCAATGGTCTTGTTTAAAGAGATGATATAATTTTATTCTTATATCAATTTCTAGAATTTATCAAAGTTTGCTAGTAATTCTATCTTTTAATTTTGGACCTTGATGATATTTTATCCAATTCAGGGAAAACACACCTGCTTTAATAACTGCTAAGGGGACAAGAATGGTGTGGGAGGAAAGATTTATGTAATTAATTTTACAAGTATAAATTTTAATAATCTCTTGTATAGCAAAACAAAAACCAAAAAGCATATATAATAAAACTTTCTTTGGTATTTAGATGGTTTCTTTTTTGTCAGAGCTTTGGCCGGAAGCTAGAAGAAACAATTTAGTTCTGAATTGTTCTCTTCTGTTTAGGCTACTGTGTTACTAAAAGGCTTCTGATATTGCAACTTTATTTTTTTTTTACAGTTAGTAAGTGTTCCTCACTTGTATCCTTGATGGACTAATCTATTCCTCACCTAGATACTTTGAGTTATTTTCTCAAGAGTAGTTAGTTCTGTTTTCTTCATTGTGTATCACAAAGTAAATGCCAAATTCTAGACATATATTGACACCCACAATTATGGACACCAATCATTTTGTGAAGGTGAGCGATACTTTTTAGGTTTTATGAATATCGAATGCATTTTAAAAGACAGCCGGATTCTCCCAGTGTTTACACAATTGGACTAAATGAGTGTTAATAACTTAGGTCTCTTAGAAGCTGTATGAAGATATCCTAACAAAATTGTTCACTAATACACAGAAGAGATATGTCAGTGTTGGTGGTGTGTCTGTCCTAGAGAAAGGAACCCTGGGGACAGGCTTTCTTATTCAGCTTTAAATCATCAATGAGCATTTTAGGGACCTTAGCGCCAAGTATTCTTGAAGTGATGCTCAAATTTTAAATTTAAACTTAGCAAATTTTGTGTACATATTTTAGGTGGGTAATGCATGTTCAATCCAACACTCCATGCACAAAGGGCACCTGGATATTCCTAGGTCTCAGTTATGGGAATACATGAAGTCAAATGAATATTCATAGCTCTTGAGACCCTTCCATGGCCCCAACAAGACCACCTTTCGTGGCTGGTCCCTTCTATTGCTTCATCTGGGCTTCACTGGGCTCAGCAGTTCTCCACTGTTGTTCCTGGGGGAGTCAGAGTGGCTGTGAAGTCTGTGGTGAAGTGTGTGGGGCAGGTCCGTCTGTCTGTGTGTCTCACTTCATCACTTCAGCCTGTAGGCAGTACAATTTGGACCGGAGTGTCATAATGGCTTTTATGAAAGAGCACATCAGACTGAGTTTCTGGCACTGTCTGGGAAACACACAGCATTCTCTTCCATCTTGGCTTCCCATGTCTTCCCAGAACCTTGTGTTCCAAAGTTCTTTTTTAGTCCAGACCCCCGGCAGTGTTGGACATAAATTCACGCAGATACATGTTTTGGGGATAGCAGGGTAGGAAGTTTGTAGCCCTATGAGTCTTAGCACATGCCACACTACTATTAATATATTTCCTGTTAACGGATGGCTCAGGCATAGAGTGACAATTTGATCTCAAAATGTAAATAGACCCAGAGGTTTTATAAATAGCTTCTTTTGTGATTTTGTGGTGATGATTCTATTGGACTTTTAATAAATTTACCACCTATAGATGATGGCTGTAGGTGCAGACACCAACACAAAGAGTGAATAATTAAAGGAAATCTGTGAAAGATCAAAATAACAAGGAGATTGTCATGATATTTTTCCGGGGTGGTTCAGATATTGGAGAGGCGTGGGAGTGTTCAGTAGTCAGTGACTTCTGCATGATATTTGCATAGAGAGAACTTTAAAAAGGTTGCATTTCTTTTCTACTTTCATATTTACTTTGGGTTAAGGTTATAGGATCTCCTTGGCAATGTTGCTGATGCTATTTTTGTAAACCCCAAATCAGCGTTCAAATGTAGTGGGATGGAAATTTTGAGCTACCGCAACAATAAATACATTTTATGTCCCCGTAACATTCAAGCTGTAGTATGTCTAAGAGTCAGTGAAAGCTGTTCCCTGTCTTGAACTCTGAAGTAAGAAAGAAACTTTTGTTTATAAATGTTAGAGATTTTGTTGTTGCATTTACTGCAAAGTTAAGTGCAGATGTAATCTAATCAGTTTTGGCAAAATATCAAGTGTGCTTGTTTGTTTGATAAGGGAGGAAAACCCCCAACCTTTCATGAACGCAAGTCCGTTACCTGTGTTGAAGATACATGACTTCTGTCCATAAAGTCTTTGATCTTGTGGACTCGTACAGAAAACACAGGTCCTTTACAGGAAATAAGAGGCAGATATGTACTCCAGAACATCTTTCTCATCCATTTTAATAGTGTCTGATTTTGAATTTATAGGATTTCATATAAAGGACTCCATTTATAAGTTTTTTATTCTTCTCCTCTAAAGATGTAAAACTTTATATGCTGATTCGAGTGAAATTGAGAGTAGTCAATATCAATCAAACAAAGATTATTTAATATGCGCTTCAGCATATTCTAATATTGGATTTCTTTACGAGAATATTTGAGAAGAGAACAGGTGTGTGTGTGTGTGTGTGTGTGTGTGTGTGTGTGTGTGTGTTTCTATATCTATCTTTCTATGTTTTTCAACTCACCATGCTTCTACACTATAACCTCCTTGAAGGGCAGGGCCATGTGGTATTCATTTTGTTAACCTTATAACACCTAGTGGGAGGCTCTCAAGACATGAAAACCAGTTTATAATTGTATCGACTTTACATTCTGGAAGATGCCTGTCGGTGGCCTCTTAGGTACCTCGCACCCATCTGGTGGGGTGGATTGGGCAAGCCCTACAGTCCTTATTTTATAGATGATGAATTTGAATTTCAGAGAGAGTGAGTGATTTACGATTCCGGGCATGTCTTTCACCCCATCCATTTCTTGTGACCCATCTCTGGACACTTTATGTTGAGGGAAAGGGAGCATTACCCTGCAAGCCTGGCAGGAAGAAGGGCTGCTGACAAATCGTGTGTTTGAATTTATGGATTGGGCTAGTGACAGTTGACAGAGCCTCGCTATAGAGACACAGGATTCTCCATCATCACTGGCACCTTGCCCCTAGGACCATAGTGAGTATCAAACCACATTTAAGACAACCGTGAACAGATTTCAGTGGGATTGGCTATGAGATTTCCAGATGGACAGATCTTCTGTCTGAAGGTGGTCATCAGCATGTCTATAGTGTATAGAGTTCTCCACTAAATCCACAGCTTCTGCTTTATCTAAATTTTTTTAAACCTGGTTTTGTTCATTGTAGATAGAGTTCTCTCTCTGATAGCCAGGAAGTTGTATTGAGAAGGGATCAGCCACAAAAAGCTTGACTCACTGGGCACATGTTACCATGTGTTTTTGTTCAGCACCTCTTTATATAACAAAACTGTCTAATCTCTCAAAGTCATAAAAGGTTAACATTTAACTAAGTCCTGCATGTCATTCTGGGATGGACATCTTGAGAGTTTGGCATGTCCTTTGGCATTGTGTATGTGCTGATACATTTCCATCCAATTTACAAACGTTTCATTGAATGCATACCATATGCCAGGTGATTGTGCCGCTGCTGGGGAGAAGGTGGGAAATGAGGCATACACAATCCCTGCCCTCACAGAACCTAGTGGGGACAGATGAGAAGAAAGGAATGCCAGTGGAATTAGTGTGATGAAAGAACAATCCCATGAGATAGGAATAGCTCTTTTAGAGCGCTAGGCATTCCGAAACTTTCTGGTTATCTCAGATCTCAGATTGCTTGAGCTTCTTCATGCCCTTACAGGTAGGCTCTGGTCTTAGTAGCTCTGAAATATTGTGAAAGCTTCGTGACCTCTTGGGACCATAGTTTTATCATCTGTGAAACGTAGACATTAAAGTGGAGGACTTGAAAAGCTTTTACAATCCTAAAGTATCATTGTTGTATTATTGCAATAGCTAACATTGATCAAAGTCTGACTAGATGCCAGGCACTGGACAGGGAGCTCTTATAAGCATTGTTTAATTTATTAAGTGATTTTTGTGGATCTTTTTGTATAAACCTGGCTACAAGCAGCCTAAGGAGGGGCATGGCAGGTACTCTGGTGAAATCCAGATAACCATCAAGGGAGCAGATGGCTTTGTCTATATATCTTTCCCAATTTAGATGTTTTATATACTTTTCAGGGGAACTTGCATCACATCTATACACACCTATGTTATATTTATATAATATTTGCATGTGAACTCTTTGTTCTATTTAAAAATGATCAGTTTGATGCCTCAAAAAAATTTTTAAAAGCATAAAAACTCTAATGACAAAAAAGCAGTTTTCAAAGCAAAATGAAGTCCTCCCATCTGGTATAGTCATTTATTTTAAAAGATAGGTACATTTTAAATGCCCCATATCCAGCTGTGTTCATCTATGTCTCCTTTTGTAGAGTTATTTAAGTCTTTTTGGAATTGCCTTATGTCATTTTCAAATGTTCTTGAATTTAATGGCTGCATGACATTCTTAGGCAGACATAGTCCTCAGCTACCTGCCAGGGATAAGTTCACATTCCTTTCAATAATGAGAGAGCAGGAAAATGGAAAACACACTTGCAATAGGTTCAAAAACACCTGCCAAGGGAAAGAGATAAGCTCTTTGATGTCTCATGTCCCACCGACCTGGCAACTCTGTTAACTAACAGTGATGATGAAGAAGATGGTGGCAGTGGTGGTGGTGACGATAGGTGCGAATGTGGACTGAGCCACTCAGGAACTTGGAACATTATTTGCATAGCTATTTCATTCAATCCTCGTAACAACAAACTGAAGTAGATGTGAATATGTCCATTTTACTGGGATGAAACTGAGTCTCAATATTTGTAACCACCTTGCTTTAGGTTACTCAGTCAGTAACTGCACAAGCTGGGATTTCAACCCAGGTCAATCTCATTCCAGATCTCAGGCCTTGAGTTTCTACATGACACTAGTTTAATCCCTTCTTGCCAAGAATTCTTTCTAAGAGATAAGGTAAATCTGCTGTACTATCTTTAATTCTATAATGATATGAATAGAGCTATTATTATTTTAATATTATCAATCCAGTAACTTCTCCCGAAGTAAATTCTCCCGAAGAGTCAAACAATTGGAAAAAGTACAATGTTGCACAAACATCACAAACTTTTAGCAGTTCATTATTTGGTCCACGGGTGGGAGGGCAGCACAGTGGAAAGAGCCAGGACTTGGGCAAGGCTGGGCTGGGCTGGGTTGGAGACCTGGGCCCATACTGCTGGCTACATGGACCTGGCCCATCCCTAACCCCTCTAAGTCCTAATTTCCTCACCTACAAGGTGTGGCTAAAATGTCTTTGTTGAAAGAATGTTAGATTGATTGCAAATCCTAAATTAAATGTGTCTGTGCAGTGCCTGGCAACGAAAGTGCTATGTGGGTCCTACTAGATAAATGGTAGAAAAGCTCTTGGCACATACCGCCCGTGCCTATCTTGCTCCTGGGATAAAGCTCTACGTTAAAGGCCCGCCTGATTTCATTCCTGTCCGTGTCACTAGCCCCATCTTTAGCCATTTTCCTTTTCATTGATTTTTTTTTTTCTCATTTCTTATGTGGGACAGTGTCATCCTTCCACCCCAGGGCCTTTGAATATGCCATTTCCTTGGCTGAAAAATAATCTTTCACCCTTGTATTAACTCACTGTTCTGTCTTGTCCTTGAGATCTCAGCTTAAATGTCCCTTCCCCAGGGGAGTCTTTTCTGAAGCCCCAAAGCATCAGGCCCCCCGTATGGATTCCCAGCGTACCTTCCGATTTGGGATACCCTTCCCAGTGGTAATTAAGTACTTAATTCACCATTAATTGTTTAATGTCCATCTCCATCACCAGCATTGACCTCCAACAGGGCAGAGGCTGCATCTGCCATATTTATTCTCTCTCCCCAGATCCTGGCATGAGGCATCGCTCCTAGTTTCTGCTTGATGAATATTCATTGAATTAATGAATAAATGAGTTGATGAATAAAGGATTGCCTTATTTCAAGGATTCCCCTTTACACTTCCTAACCTGTTTTTACTAAAAGAAGACGACTTGATGTGAGCCAGGAAGACTTTTACCAAAAGTTTTTGCCCAAACTGTGCCCTTTTTACCCCTGATGAGAGCAGAACTTCCTGGGGGACCATTTGTTACCTGTGGTGCAGCAGCCTTGTGTACCAAATGAGCTGCATCCACTCCGACCAGAGCGATACACTGGATGATAAAAAGATATCACCTACCTGAAACAGATGCTTCATTTTATGATAGAAACAGAGAAGCTGAAGCCTGCAGGTGCCGGGCTGACACGCGCTCTGCAGAGAATCATTAGAGCCTCCTTAGAGAACTGGGTTTACTCTGTGTTTAATCAGCCCCAGGCAGAAGAAATGGCTTCATTTCAGCTCAACGAGAGCCAGATCACAAAAGGAAGATGGATGGCCAATACGGCTCATCACTATAAGCATATTGTCTTAATTTGAAGGAACAGCCTGGCACCCGTGCTAATCAGGAAAGAAAGTGCAATATGGCTAGCATTGAAGGCCAGTCAGTTTAACTCTCAGTGTACCCCTTAAGGAGAAGCTCTCATTTGTTTTCTTAATTAATATTTTAAGGGAAGTGAGAATCACAAAACACATTACTCAATCACTTAAGAAGTTCCTTGGCTTAGAATTCAAGATGCTCCAGGAAAGACTTTTTATACCTGAAAACTTTGAATCTCTACCTAGAAAAAAGTCTTAGAGCCGGTGAATAAAGTGGCTTAGGAAGGTAAGGGCTATTAATTTGCTGGCTGCTTTTAATATTGGTCACGTTGGGCAGTTGATCCGGAAATAGCTACAAATAGAGACGATATCAGATCTGTTGTGTGGAAACTTGCTGGTCTCTTGTAGGCTCTTGTTTGTCATGGCTCAGTCCTGTGCTTGTTCTTCACTACCCTCAGCTTCATTGAGGTGTAATTGACAAATAAGGATTGTATATTTAGGCTGGACATGGCAGCTCGTGCCTGTAATCCCAGCACTCTGGGAGCTGAGGCGGGTGGATTGCTTGAGCCCAGGAGTTCGAGACCAGTCTGTGCAACATGGCGAAACCCTGTCTCTACAAAAACACAAAAATTAGCCAGGTGTGGTGGCAGCTACTGGGGAGGTTTAGATGGAGGATCACTTGAGCCCGGGAGGCTAAGGTTGCAGTGAACTGAGATTGAGCCAATGCACTCCAGCCTAGGCCACCGAGCCAGACCCTGTCTCAAAAAAAAAAAAAAAAAAAAAAGGAAAAAAAAAAGAAAAAAAAAGGTTCTAACTTTAAGGCATGCAGTGTGGGGTTTTGATATACCTTGTGAAATGATGACCACAATCATGCTAGTTAATATGCCCATCATGTCACATCATTACCTTTCTTTCCCTTGTGGTCAGAACATTTAAGATCTACTCTCTTAGCAGGCCAGGCACAGTGCCTCACGCCTGTAATCCCAACACTTTGGGAGGCCAAGTCAAGTGGATTACTTGAGGTCAGGAGTTAGAGACCAGCCTGGCCAACATGGTGAAACCCCGTCTCTACTAAAAATGCAAAAATTAGCCCGGTGTGGTGGTATGCTCCTGTTGTCCCAGCCACTCGGGAGGCTGAGGCAGGAGAATTGCTTGAACCTGGGAGGCAGAGGTTGCAGTGAGTGGAACCTCTGCATTCCAGCCTGGGCGATAGAGCAAGATTGTATCAAAAACAAAACAAAACAAAACAAAAAAACAAAAAACAGAAAACAAAAAAATACTCTCATTGCAAACTTCAAGTATACAATACACTATTATTAACTAAGTTACTTTCTGTACATTAGATCTCCAAAATTTATTCACTCTGCATAACTGAAATATTGCACCCTTTCAGTAACTCTCCCGTGTCCCTCCTCATACACAGCCCCTGACAACCATCATTATACCCTCTTCATCTGCATGCTTTTGCCCCTCTGGAACTTGCCTTGGTTAGGACTGCAAAATGGATATTCAATTCAGTCGCTCTTAGCTTCTTGATTGCCCCAAAATGCCAGAAAAGGGATTTTAAGCTTGTGAGGAGTAATAATACATATCTGAACTCAGCATCCTTGCCAAACCCCTCTTATTTGATGTAAAAGCAGATAATGAGTAGTTTGGGTACTTACAAACAAGTGGATGTTTTAGAATCATTTGGTATGTGTCACATCCATGTTTTCATTATATCCCCTGAGCCTCAGCACAAAGAGCTTTAACAGCCCTTCCACCCCAGTGACTATTTTCCAGATGTTCTGAAACAACATCAAGTGACCCAGTTTACCCCTGAGAGATACATAAAGGTGCATTTATGGAGAGACTGGATGAGCGAGGCTGAGACATTCGCTCAGCAGCTTAGTCCTAGATAATCTCCCATGAACGCAGTATCGAATCTTACTTTTTACCTAAGGCACATTGAATACGGTTTCTAGAAAATGATATGTGAAACACTGCTAAAGTGAAGAAGAAACTTAAGAAGCTTAGCAATGGATGTAGGAATATTATCATCAGCTATCAGGGTAATAGTATCCAGTCGTTCCCCACCTACAGGCACAAGATTTAGGCTTAAGCAGCTGAAGACAACACAGAAAGTGTGCAGTCTTAGAGTGTTTAAATATCGGCACGTCAAGGGGAAGGACTTTAAAACCTGGACAAGTGTCATTTGCTTTTTGTGCTGGATAGGATGAAAGCAAAATCATAATTGCAGAACTGAAAATACCCGAGAGGCACGCCAAGGTTCACTGAGAAGCCATACCACTGAAACAAGAGAAATCATCATTTGTAGATAGGAGGCTGTTTCATTCATTGCACATGGGCAGCAAATACCAGAGCAGTCCCTGGGATCAGAACTCAGCTCTTTGCCTCTGTAAGGGAGGTGAGCCATTTCTCAAGGACCAACATATGTTGCCTTATATTCAGTCATAGGGGAAGAGCCACTGATTCCCTCCAAACATGGGCATCAGGCCACATGTCAAAATCTGGCAAGAAGGTGGGAGAATTCTTCCATAGCACATCTGTTTGTGTAGATGACATTGAGTGAAGAAGGTGTCCCCTCCCCAACTCCTAAAGTAAGCAACGTGCCAAAACCTTGATGTGAAATGTACTTAATTTTCTACAGTATGTCAATCACCCAAAGTCTGCTGTGCAAAATGAACAACCTTCTGGCATGACTTCCATTGCCACTGGCACGGAACTCACTGCAGTCATCCTGTTGAGGTACTTTATGAAAGGGAAAGTGAGCCCACGTGAGGGGATCCGACAGCTCTCAGAATGCCTGCTAGTGGCCTGCTGTTTAGCAACCATTTACATGGAACCAACTAATGGATGACAGTCCTATTGCTGAGTTCAGAAATAGATGCCCTCTCATATCTTGGGAGGCTGGGAAGTCTTGCTTGGCACTGACATGTTTGTCTAGCTTAAACTTTGGTGAAGAAGTACAACTCTGACTGCATGGCGAGGTGGATGCCCAATTGAGATAAAATGAACTACTCTTTGCTTTGAAAATCTGTGGTCTGGAACATCCAAGATTGATCATTTTGAGTCAATTGCCATTGCTGGTGCTTTTCTGATTCCTGCTGCTGATTTGTTCATAGTTAGAAACATGAGTTAAATTACCCTTATCTTAACATCCTTAACCATCAATGTTGTTATTGGTCATAAAATTAGGCACTTCCTGTCATTTCAAATCCACTGACAGTTTTGGGTGGTTTGAGTTGAGTGGGTTGGACAAGGGGAAATAGGTGATTTCCGCTGCTTCTTGTGGAGTTAATCTCTCATCCAGATACTGCTAAAGCATCTCTTTCAACAGCGGTCTTTATTCTTAGTTTAGCAGCATCACTGTAAACAACAAGTTTCTTTAAAATACTCCAACTCAAAGTCCAAATGACAGATGATTTCCCAGTCCTGAAGAAGTCATTTAAGCACTTGTATTTCTTTTCTTTTCTTTTTTTGTTGTTGTTGTTGAGATGGAGTCTCATCCTGTTGCCCAGGCTGGAGTTTAGTGGCGTGATTTCGGCTCACTGCAACCTCTGTCTCCTGGGTTCAAGCGATTCCCCTGCCTCAGCCTCCTGAGTAACTGAGATTACAGGCACCCACCATGAAGCCCAGCTAATTTTTTGTATTTTTAGTAGAGACAAGGTTTCACCATGTTGGCCAGGCTGGTCTCGAACTCCTGACCGCAAGTGATCCACTAGCTTCTGCCTCCCAAAGTTCTGGGACTACAGGTGTGAGCCACCGCATCCAGCCTCACTTACATTTCTTTCAGCAATTTATTCCAGTTTGAACAAGACAGTCAATTTCTCATTTAAACATGGAGCAAGCAGGTTATGTGTGTGCAAACAAAAATATCTGGCACCCGTTCAAAGTTTGGATGAAGAGAAGAATGTGGAAACATGTTACAGCTAGAAATTATTACTTTATTGTAACTGCCATTTGATATTTAGGGGCTTCTCTCTTCTCTGCACAAATCTCTGTTCCTAAGAGTCCTTTTGGGGAAGCTCCAGGCTCCCCACACCATCCCCTCCTCCACCAAATAGCTGCTGCGCTGCTCACATGGTCAAGCTGGCCTTGAATCTAGAAAGTATTTGCGGCTTCATCTATGCCGGCAAGTTTTCCTTTCCCCTAAGTAAAACATTTGTTTCAGCTAACATGTTTTGTTCAGTGTGGTACATCTTAGCTGCTAAAATGTCACTTCTGTGGCAAATATTTCCTCAAGGAAACGTTTGTAAATACCTTCAAAAAGAAGTACTCATCCCTTACACCAGCAAAAATATAGCCAAGTCAGCACGTGTTTCTAAAATCCTCCTTCCTTTATAAAAGTCAGGCTTTTTCCTTGTAACTGATCAGCAGGAAGAAGTATATATATATGTCCATGTCCTCCATGTGCTTGACCCACAGAGGTTCAAAGGGGCTAAAACACCTTTGAGCATAGCATTGATCTTAGTAATCTTGTAACGGGGTGTATTAGTCTGTTTTCACACTGCTGATAAAGATATACCTGAGACCGGGTAATTTATAAAGAAAAAGAGGTTTAAAGGACTCACAGTTCTATGTGGCTGGGGAGGCCTCACAATCATGGTGGAAGGTGAAAGGGACATCTTATATGGTGGCAGGCAAGAGAGGGGATGAGAACCAAGTGAAAGGGGTTTCCCCTTATGAAACCACCAGATTTCTTGAGACTTATTCACTCCCACAACAACAGGATGGGGGAAACTGCCCCAATGATCAATTATCTCCCACCAGGTCCCTCCCACAACATGTGGGAATTATGGGGGCTACCATTCAAGACTAGATTTGGGTGAGGACACAGACAAACCATTTCACAGGGTTTCCAACTGGCAGGTTTTTGGAAAACTGAGACCAGTCCCTTGTATGGGTGCCTGTCAAGGAATCAATGAGAACAGGAAGTGATCAATGCTCTCTCATACTCATAGCACGTCTGGGACTCTGAGTGCCCACAATTCTGCCCCATGTAGAATAGAACCTTGCTAAAGGTTGAGCCCACCCTAAATCTAGAGGAATCACCACTGCACAGAAAACTTCTATCAACTCCTTTCTGTGCTGTGTGAACATAAGACTCATCTCAGTGTAATGTTGTGAGAAAATTCATGCTCCATCAATAAGACACAGCTGTGTGTTGCCACAGTCATTAACTTTTGAAAGATGTTAAAGGAAGGTATTTGTTTGAAGCCAGTCACTTCAGACAGAGCTTCCCCTTCAGGTTTCCTTCTGGTTCTCTAAGTGTTACCTTGCTTCTCTGATACGAGTAGGGGAAACCAGCACCAGAAATTTATGGCTTTTATTAAGAGGGTTGGCTGGACGTGTGGACAATATGTCAATAATTATTTCTGGTGGGTCTCTAACAGCAGAAGAAGTGTCTTTGTAGAATGGTTTATTTTAACAGAAGACAGATCTGCCTGACCTGGGTTTTATGACAGATGTCAAATATATCGAAGTGTGTTGTGAAGCAGATTGCCTTATTGGCAAAGAAATGTAAGACCACCAGGAAGATGGATGGGAAACTTTCCTTGAGGGTTTTCGTGTCTCTTGGTGCAGGTGCGGCAGTGAACCTGGAGAAAGGCCAGTGGGCAGGTGAGAGTGGAGACTGTGGGGAGCAGTTTGAACTTCTGCCTATCCGTGAGACTTGGAAACAAAAGACCCCAAGCCCCAGAGGGTTGATGGAAAATGGGATGGAAGAGAGGGAGAGCAGGGCAGCTCACACAAGAGCAGTTAGGGGACAAGGGTAAAGCAGGTGAGGCCACCCGAGAGAGAGCACCCCCTCACTTGTCTCCTCTGAGGTGCCTGCTCAAGCATGGGTTTTTCCCCAACTTTCCTCCTTGAGTTCAGTTCGACAAGTATCAGTGCCACGTGCCAAGAGCTGCGCTGGGCATTACAGAAGAAGGCTGAATACACAGGCTCCCTACTCCAGTCCCCATCTTCCTTCCTCTGGAAAGAAACCACTTTAGTGTCCAGGGAGGACATGGTGTCCTGAGGTCACTTATTAGCTGCTGGGTAGCCTGAGGCAAGTGTGTTATGTCCCTGAGCCTCACTTCCCTGAACTGGACAAAGGAGCTCAGGCCCTGCCCCATAGAGTTGAGGATTGAGAAGGACAGTGCCTTTGTACTTGACCCATAGTAGGTATGGGGAAGAAGGTTTAGGAGCCCATCTGCTTTGAGTGTGTCCAACACACAGTGCTTCATAGGGTCTTCCAGTTCTCGTTTACTCTCTACAATATGGGAAGTACATATCATGATTTTGGTTAAAAATGAGGAGGCAGAAGGGATGGTAAAGACAATCAATCACTCTCTGTTTAGAAAGTGGCCACCAAAAAGTTGGTCAGATATAGAAACTATAAAGGGAGTAGTCAGGACCACTCAACTGTTTGCCTTTCATCTCAAAAAGACTGAACTTCCGGTAATTTATGTGGCCCTTCACTGAAATTATCTTCCATTAGATTATAAGCTCCCTGTATTCTTATTCCCTGAGCTTCCTTTGTCACAAAACTGTGTCCCTTGGGACAGAGGGATAACAAAAAAGCCACCCTTTCTCTAGGCTGCTGTAGTCAGCACCGGAGTGTTGGCTTCGGTGGGAGGACAACATGGTGGTTTTCAGCTGCCTCTTCAACCGGGCTCCCATGTCTGGGCACAATCTATACCACTGTTTGTGGTGGCCCTGTGAGCCCTTAGCACAGCTAAGCCCAAAGTACATAGTCAGTAAATGTTTTCCAACTCAATTTATTACAGTCACTGTCGTGCATAAAATGATGGCATTATGTTTTCAAAGAGATTAGTTACTGGAAAAACATCATAGAGAAATTATGGATAAAATGTAAAAAGCCACTGCAACAGTATTCTTTTGTATTCTTAAAATGTTTCTCGTTTGAGTCCATCATGAGAACGATACAGTATTTCATTCCTTCTGGCTTTGCTGGCTGTAAACCATGAAGGGTTTCGTGTGTTTTTTAATTGATTGGAGAGCCCATGAACTACAGTTATGAGAAAAGCTTGGAGAAACTGAGGCAGGACAAATCATTAAAGAAGGATATTTAGACTGGACTCAGTGGTTCACATCTGTAGTCTCAGCACTTTGGAGCCTGAGGTGGGAGGATCACTTGAGGCCGGGAGTTCAAGACCAGCTTGGGCAACACAGTGAGACCCCATCTCTACAAAAAATAAAAAAAAATTAAAAAGGATATTTACATTTTTACATGTATGGGATTCCCCAGGATTAGGTAAGGTAGCTGAAATACAGAAACCAAGAAAAGCTCACAGAAAATGTTAGTTGTGATATAGAATATTGGTTTGAACTATTTTGCCTTCTGCTTATTCTTTAAAGGTGGTCTTGATGGTAAAAGTAAAATCCTTAATAAATGGAGGAGCTGTACAGTCTTCTGTTTTGGATTTTTGTTTTGTCCCTTTTTGTGGTAGTATCATAGGGAAATCTTTAGAATGCAGATCTTGTTTACTTGCCCCTTCTCCCCCTTGATCTACTGGGCTTTTGACCACTTCACCTACAAAGAGGAAACTCTCAGAAGGAGGTGAGATGTAAGCTGTTTTCATAGATTTTACCCTCCAAACCAACTTCCAAAGTGGTTAAGTGCTTTTTCTAAGAAGCAGAGAGTAGAAATGTCCATGCAGAAAAAAACAGCAAGATCTGCTTTTATGTTTAAAAAGTGGGGCTGGATGTGGTAGCTTATGCCTGTAATCCCAGCACTTTGGGAGGCCAAGGAGGGCAGATCTGTTGAGCTCAGGAATTCAAGACCAACGTGGGCAACATGGCGAAACCTTGTCTCTACCAAAAATCCAAAAATTTACGGGGCATGGTGGCATGCACCTGTGGCCAGCTACTCGGGAGGCTGAGAGGGGAGGATCTCTTGAGCTCGGGAGGCAGAGAGGTTGCAGTGAGCTGAGATCACACCACTGCACTCCAGCCTGGGCAACAGAGCGAGACCCCATCTCAAAAAAGTAGGGTGAAGTGGCTAAAATGCAAACTGAAAACAAGAATTTCGCTGGAAATGAAGCAACTGCCTTGAGTCAGATGCTCGGGATTAGATTTGTCCCTCCTAAGGAGGGGTTGCTGAAGTCCTTCATCTCTTAGCCTGGCTTGATGTACGGAAGGAGAAATGATTTTCAATTTGAGTCTAGAAAGTGTAGAATCTGTCACTGGGCAGAACAAGGGGCACACGGCTTTTCAAGCACAGGACTATTTCACAAATTCATATTCTTTTCTCTTCATTTCAACTCTTTTTTGGTCCCCTCTGCTCATTTTATTTCCCCTTGAATTTGTATTAAATTTGTTACATGCTGTTAAGGGAGAGAGGTTCTCAAGAGTGGGGAAGATGCTACCAGTAAAAAAGTTGGCGGGGGGAAGAAGTCAGCCTTGGTGCATTGAACTAAACTATAGTTGATCTCAAATTATTTCCCCCCTTTTGGAGAACAATATACTTTTCTCCTCGAAGAAGCTTAAAGTCTCAAAGGCCTTTATTAACTTGATCTTTGGGAATAGTGTTTTAATTTTTCCATAATCATCATGCAAATTGATCATGATAATCTCTGGAAAGGAAAATAAGTGAACCAGTGGCCTCATTAACTCCAGTGCTAGGGGGACCCACGTTCCTGAGGGCTGGTGCCTTTACCCATGGTGGCTCAGGACTTCATTGTGTATGACTTGGCCCATACCCAGTGGGAGCTGTGGAACGTTTAAATTGCCTCATGCATTTTACTCCCTTACAAAATAATAGGGGAAAGGTTCCAACCTTACAGAAGAAATGTTTGCATTCTACTCAGTTCTAAGCAGAATCTCCAACTCTCCTATAACAGAACCATACCACTGATGCACATAGCTTTTCCAGACTTTACCTTAATGACAGCAGGGTCTCAAATTGCTAGACCTTGGGTGATAAATTGAGTCAGTCAACATTAAAATATATGGTTCAGATGCATAATTCTGAATGCTGTTCTGCTGAATTAGGAGGGCTTTTTAGAGTGTGTTTTAATTTTAATTTAACACTGACAATGGCAAAGACAAATAGATCTGTCCAAAATATACTTAGTAACAGATTTTTGAGTTGGTTATTAATTTTATATAAGTGGTTTCTCTTTTTATTTTTATACACTGTAAAATTCAGTAGAAATCAGAATCAAATGCAATACACTTTTATTGATTGCCTGCTACGTGTCAAGTAAGGTGTTGAATGTTTTCGAATGCTGCTCATTTATCCTCATCTTACAGATGAGGAAAATGTGGTGTCAAGAGGTGAAATAGCCTGCTAGCTGGAGAGGGGCAGAGTCATTTACACATCTACCTCATCATTGACAAATTTTGGATGCATCCCTTTGAAAATTAATTTCTTCAGTGCTATGTACAGCTAATAACTGCTTCTCAGCAGACCTTGTCCTATCAGTGAGTAGAAAGGAAGTGCCTATAAGCCTTGGGGCCACGGGGCACCATAAACATCTGGGCATGGATTGTCACGCAGTGGGTGTCCAGGACCATACTTTGAGGCACACCAGTGCCTTTCACTGGCCCATCATATCTGTGGCTGAAAATTATCTCTTCCTCTTTTGGAGACAATTGTCTTCTAGGGAAGTACAGATGCAGGAAGGTAGGCACAAAGCTGGTGTTGGAAAGCAATAACCTAACAACCAGATGGGTTAGCCAAAGGCATCTGCCTCCTGAGACAGAGCAGGGCCGCATGCACATCTCCCTCTGGAAAACCCCATTTATCTCAGCTGCAGTGAGAAAAGGGGTTATATGTTCTTTTAAGTCACTTCTACCTCTCTGGAGAAATTTTATATGAATATGCATCAACACCAACTACTTGTAAGCTATTACGTTAGAGTACAATGAAGTATACCTTCTACCAGTTTTGTTGAGTGTCTACTAAATGCTGGGAATTGTGCTAGGTGTTACAGTTCCAAAGACAAAAGGGCCTAATAATCTTGTAGGGAAGGTGGACTTATGAACAAACGCCTGCAAAATGAAAGAGATGACTGGCAACAAGCACAAAGAATGACTCGAGGAAGGTGTTGGACAGGTAATAACACTGGGGCTGGGACTCAAAGTTATTAGTAAGAGTTCCTTGGATGAAAAAGTTGGGGGAAATATATCCTATTTTGAAGGAACTTCCAACTTAACTTGGCAAAATGAGAGTATGCTTTTGCCTTGAAAATAGCAGTAAACATGGTGTAATTGGTTTAGGAAGCCTGTGCTCCATGGAGAAGAGCTGGTACTACATTTAATTTATCTTGTAGGATAGTGTTTTCTCAAACTATGCTTAGAAGAATGCTGGTTCCTCGAGGTGTTGATTGGTGGTGTCTGGAAATACAGGGAGCTTCTGAGGCCAAGTAATGTGGCAAACACTGGGGTAGGCCAGTTACCTGGGGTTAACTTTCCGGCAAGACTTCTCAGAGTCTTTAATATGCTACTCTGCATCATAAATTTTCAAGAGCTTGCCCTGTACCTATTTGTCTTTCCCTTTGCATAGTGCACACAGGGTTTCATGGATCTCAGCATAGAAAATGCTGCTTAAGGGTAGAGGCAGCTGCCAGCAGTCTTTAGAAAGTGAGTGATTTCTATTTCAGAAAGGTAACACTGGGCACCTGGGAAGAAAAACTCCAATGGTGAAAAACTAGACCCAAGGCAACCTATAATGAGGCTGTTAAAATTTTCTAGGCACAAGAAAATGAGGGTCAGAATTAAGGCAGTGAAAATGGGAGGGAAGAGATAGAATTGAGAGATACTTAGGAGGTAGAATGGATACTCTATAACCACAAGGATGGTGAATGAGAGAATAAAAATACTTGAAGGTGAATCCTAAGTTTCTAGTTGGGCAGCTTGGACAGAGAAGTGTTGGGTAGAAGATGAAAAACAACTTAATTTGGGACATACAGATAAAGATGGTCAACTCATAGCCAGCAACTGGTGATACTAATGAAGCAAGGTATTTCCCTGACCTCTTCATGGGCGGGAACTGGAGTGCATGGGTGCTAGAACTAGCCAGCCACTTCGGTGCTGGCAGGGGTGGACTCCACTCTCTTGGTCCTGCTGTGTTTCACCCCTTGTGGGAGAGGGAGAGCAGGTGAGTGGGTGCAGGAGCCGGGGTGAGTGCTTCTGGGCACTGGCAGGAGCTAAACTTTGTGCGGGCCCTTCAGCAGCATCTAGGGGAGTGCCCACTACCTCTAAAACTTCAGAAGGAGTGCTACAGTGCCCTTTTAGCTTTCCTGTCTGTGGATCGCTTAAGTGTTAACAGCTCAGTGGAGGGTCAGTGTGACAGCCTTTTATACCTGCACTCGTGGCATCTGAATTCTTGTCTGGCATCCTGGAGTAATGAGGTTGCATGAACGAATTGGTGATGGTAAATGCAGGGGATTTTGTTGATGGTGAAAATGGCTGGAAGGGGAGCTGGAAAGGGGAAAGAGCAGGAAGGTGAACTTCCCCTGGAGTCTGGTCATCCCAGCTGGACTCCCTCCAAGGCTACACTGTCAAGCTGTCCCACTGAAGTCAAGCTGCTTCTCTCCAGTCTCCAACCATAGTTTTTCCTCATCCAGCTGCTTTTCCTCTCTCTGCTGGCTGAGCCTGGGGTTTTTATGGTCACAGGACAGGGGACGGGATGGGCCATGGGTGGTTTTGGGAGAGGCAACATTCAAGTGGGACAACAGGGATTTTTACTCCCACTTTAGGCTGCAGTATTAGGCTTTTCAGCTTGAAGGTGGGACCCTTGCTGGGGACCTGCCCTCTTCTCCCCAGAGTTTCCCTGGCTCTGGTCCCTATCAATAATCTGCAGTTCAGGGCACAAATGGACATATTTTTATCTTTCTTTGATACTTCAAGTGACTCTATTATCTTGCAATGTCTTAGGGTCATCATAATTAACATCATGTTGTTTGACCATAAATGTTTAACAATGCAGGTTGTAGAGAGCTGTGCTTAATAGAAAGTTGAATACAAATTATTCGCTGAGATACTAACATGTGCCTAGCACAGCAATGCTATGTAAAGAAAAAGCAAGCAGGCAAACAAAAAAGGGAAAAATAAAAAGACATATCCCTTGCTTAATTTGTTTATTATCTTAAGCCTAGAGAAGGTATTACAAGTGGTCAGAATACCAATGTTAGGATTCTGACCTTTTACTTGCTATGTGACCTAGGGCAAGATACATAACTTTTTAGTGCTTGGGTTTTTTCATTTGTAAAATATTATTTGTAGATTATTAGTGTCTTTCTCATGAGGTTTAGCTAGGGTTAAACAAAAAAAAAAACTACTTACTTCATTCTGAAAGTATAAATTACATTTCTTTAGGAAATAATGTATGCATTGTGATCTATTTAATAGGTTTTAATGTTACTTTATTTGGTTTCCAGGTAATACCAAATAATAATGTGTCTATTTGAATTGCAAAAATCAAGCTGGTTTGAATTAAAGAAGTGTGAAAAACTCCTAGGTTTGCAAAATATGTAACACTTCTATCAATTAAAAATAGGTAAAATGTGTTAAAAAATAATGAAAAGTTCATGCTTTAATTGAACTGGCTTTTTTCAAAAGCCTATATTTTTATGAAGCTTAATGAAACAAAAATTGAAATGGTGCCCATTCTGAAATCTGTGTTAATTGTTATTATTCCCATAAAGTTCACATGACTAAAAAAATGCATAGTACCTGCCTTTCGTTTTCTCTGTATTTATTTTTCTGTACATATTCACCATGGCAAACAGAGCATTTACTAAATTGAAAACTTCCTTTAAACACACTACCAACTTTTGACACAAGATTGCCAGAATTATAGGGTATTTTTGTCAATCTGACAAAACTTCCTTCATTCTTCCTGATTTCAACTGCAAGACTGTTTCTGTACTTATCTCCAATACTGTCATCATCTTAAATATCGTTGTGCTGGAAGGCATTGCAATATTAATTAAAAATGCAGTCTAATTATTTACCCTAGTTGGTTCATACAAACCCCTTTGGTATAATCAGTGGACTCCCTTAAGGGGTTTCACGGTATTTCAGAGTGAAATAGAAAGGTTTGTTACTGACTTGCACTTGGCTCATGAGTGTAATTAAGTATAACCTACAATTCACCTTTAGGTCACTAGATCAAATACAACTTATCCGGGCAATGTCCAAAGGTATGTGCTGATGTTGACTGAGTGCTGACGGGCGGCATACATAAATGAGTGGAAATTTTAATTTACCTCCAGGCGTCTCGGAGAACATTCCGGGTGTTTCAGCGAGTCAGAGGGAAAGCAGAGGGCAGCCAGATAGGTCCTTCATTTTAGACAGTCCCCGGGACAAAGCAGCACAAACCAAGCTGAAAGAGCTGCTCAGATGGCCGAAGGTGTTTGACGACAACCTCGTCCCACTTCTGGCCTTAGTGCTAACCTAAAGTTGCAGGGCAACCTTTGCTAGCTATTGGTGTTGTGCTATGAAGCCTCCTGGATGTGCCTGGGGCTCAGTCATCGGAGAGATTGCCTTCTCAAGTAAAGCAGTGAAGTGTTTCCAGGCCCAGCACAGTGCTCAGATCCAGGCTTCAAAACTATGTCCTTGGGCTCATCTGGCATAACGAGGGTTCAATTGATTTCTCAAGGAGACTCAAAGGGTCCATTTGTCTTTCTCACAAGTGTGTTTTAGAAAAAGTGACAGTAAGGCCAGGTGCAGTGGCTCAGGCCTGTAATTCCAGAACTCTGTAAGGCTGAGGTGGGTGGATTGCTTGAGCCCCACAGTTTGAGACCAGCCTGGACAACAGAGTGAAACCCCATCTCTAATGTATATATATATATATAATGTAATTTGTATATATAATTATAATATATTATATATATTTAATATATATAATAAATATAATGGCAGCATGTGCCTGTAGTCCTAGCTACTCAAGAACCTGGGGTGGGAAGATCGCTTGAGCCTGGAAGGTGGAGGTTGCAGTGAGCTGAGATCAAGCCACTGCACTCCAGCCTGGGCAACTGAGCAAGACCCTGTCTCAAAGAAAAAATAAATAAAGGAATAAAATGCTCTTGACTCCGATTTGAAGATAAAAATCAGTGTCTGAAAGCCCTAATCGGTTTGAAGCATTGAATTGCCTAAGGAAGAAGCAAAGTTCACAAGCAGCCCCATAAGGTGGTAAAAGAGTTTGGGAAATGGAAAACAGCAGTAAAAATAAAATAATCTTCAGTTCTAAATATTGAAATTGATTAGAAATTATAGTGGCTAGGGCCAGGCATGGTGTCTTGCGCCTGTAATCTCAGCACTTTTGGGAGGCTGAGGTGGGCAAATCACTTGAGGCCAGGAATTCAAGACCAGCCTGGCCAACATGGCAAAACCCTGTCTCTACTAAAAATACAAAAATTAGCCGGGCATGGTGATGCTCACCTGTAATCCCAGCTACTTGGGAGGCTGAAGCACAAGAATTGAACTAGGAGGCAGAGGTTGCAATGAGCAGAGATCATGCCACTGTACTCAAGCCTGGGTGACAGAGCAAGACACTGTTTTAACAAAAACAAAAAGAAATTACAGTGGCTGAACTGTAAATTTATTGGTGGATATTGTGGGAAATGAGAAGAAAATGGTAGTTTAGGCTAGATATGGAAGGCTTTGTATATCTTGAGTGTTTTTTTTTTAAATATCCAAAGCCAGTGGTATAGTTTTACCTGCATAAGCAACTCAACAGGAAGGTTTCAGTTAATCTAGAATTGAGTGGGAATAGGTATTTTGTATGATTTTTCCTAATTGAATTCAACCTGAAATTTTGGCTAAGTTAAGATTTCCAGGTAGAAATGGACTAATTATGTTTCATAATTCAACAGGTGTTTGCAGTCAGGAAGGTAAATCAAGACACTGAAGGTTTATGTGAGGAAGATAGTAGATGGTGTCTCCCTTGGGGTGATCTGTGAAGAGGAAAAAGAATAAAGCAACCAGAGATTGTGGCCTTTGGGTTTCTGCCTGCTGAGAAATGACAAATAGAATCCCAGCCAGCTAGAAGCTCTGATTCACAGAAACAGGAGAGGTCATGTGAGATATAAAGTCAAACAGAAAGGGCTACATGTATAGTTGCTAAGTTTTATTTTAAAACTTGTTAATCTTGATATTGGGGGATTGGACTGGACTTCGGTGGAATCTGCTAGAAAGCATTCTAAAACAAATCATGTATGTTCCTGCGTATAAGCTGTCCATGCGCCCATTCACTTAAAAATAGTTATTGAGCTCCTATTATGTGCCACTTATGAGATAAACAAAAGCAGACAGCCCCCTGATCTCATGGAACTTACAGTCAAATGAAGTGCCCAAGGATTTGGATACAGTGGGAATGTGAGCAGAGTGAGAGGTGCAGAGAAGAGCTGGACAATGGCCAGGCCATACAGGCCCTTGGAGGCCAGGGAAAATATTTTATTTTTAATATTAAAGGAAAGGAGGACCCATTGAATACTTAAAAATTTTTTTTTCATTTTATTTTGAAGTGGAGTCTCACTCTGTCGCTCAGGCTAGAGTGCAGTGGTGCGATCTCAGCTCACTGCAACCTCCACCTCCTGGGTTCAAGTGATTCTCCTGCCTCAGCCTCCCCTGTAGGTGGGACTATAGGCTCATGCCACCAAGCCCTGCTAATTTTTGTACATTTTTTTAGTAGAGACAGGGTTTACTACATTGGCCAGGCTGGTTTTGAACTCCGGACTTCAAGTGATCTGCCTGCCTCGGCCTCCCACATTGAAAACTTTTAAGTAGGGAAATTATATGATCAGTCAGACTAGCTTCTAGGATTTTTTTTTTTCCTCCTGCATCTTCATGGGATTTTTTTTCATGCCCAGTTTCTCCCCGCTGACCATGTAAATGCAGTTTTCTAATGACCTCAGAAAATTGACTAGGGCGTGAAAGCTGTTGTGTTGATGAACTGCAGAAGTGGAAAAGGATGAAGAGATCATGTTTTTCAGTTTAGTTCGGACATTCACCACCTTACCACTGGATCACACAGTAGCTTCATTAGTTGGCCTGGGTCTGATGCTTGCCTTACCTGCCAGACAAATTTTCTCAAACAATTGCTCACGGCATGGCCCTATCCAGAACCCCCACCAGGGCCCTGGGGCCACAGTGCCAGAGCACCTTACCAGAGCAACCCAGGCCATCCATGGAATGGTTCTTGTTGGTCTTCTATGTGTTATTGGCCGTAAAGTTTGCAAAACATCACTTCTTTTTTCTTCTTTATATATATATATGTGTATATATATAATATATACACATATATATACATATAATAAAATATATATATATTTTATTATACTTTAAGTTCTAGGGTACATGTGCACAACGTGCAGGTTTGTTACATATGTATACATGTGCCATGTTGGTGTGCTGCACCCATTAACTCGTCATTTACATTAGGTATATCTCCTAATGCTATCCCTCCCCCCTCCCCCCACTCCACAACAGTCCCCGGTGTGTGATGTTCCCCTTCCTGTGTCCATGTGTTCTCATTGTTCAATTCCCACCTATGAGTGAGAACATGAGGTGTTTGGTTTTTTGTCCTTGCCATAGTTTGCTGAGAATGATGGTTTCCAGCTTCATCCATGTCCCTACAAAGGACATGAACTCATCATTTTTTATGGCTGCATAGTATTCCATGGTGTATATGTGCCACATTTTCTTAATCCAGTCTATCATTGTTGGGCTTGGTTCCAAGTCTTTGCTATTTTAAGTAGTGCCACAATAAACATATGTGTGCATGTGTCTTTATAGCAGCATGATTTATAACCCTGTGGGTATAGGCCCGGTAATGGGATTGCTGGGTCATATGGTATTTCCAGTTCTAGATCCCTGAGGAATTGCCACACTGTCTTCCACAATGGTTGAACTAGTTTACAGTCCCACCAACAGTGTAAAAGTGTTCCTATTTCTCCACATCCTCTCCAGCACCTGTTGTTTCATGACTTTTTAATGATGGCCATTCTAACTGGTGTGAGATGGTATCTCATTGTGGTTTTGATTTGCATTTCTCTGATGGCCAGTGATGATGAGCATTTTTTCATATGTCTGTTGGCTGCATAAATGTCTTCTTTTGAGATGTGTCTATTCATATCCTTTGCCCACTTTTTGATGGGGTTGTTTGTTTTTTTCTTGTAAATTTGTTTGAGTTATTTGTAGATTCTGGATATTAACCCTTTGTCAGATGAGTAGATAGCAAAAATTTTCTCCCATTCTGCAGGTTGCCTGTTCACTCTGATGGTAGTTTCTTTTGCTGTGCAGAAGCTCTTTAGTTTAATCAGATCCCATTTGTCAATTTTGGCTTTTGTTGCCATTGCTTTTGGTGTTTTAGACATGAAGTCCTTGCCCATGCCTATGTCCTGAATGGTATTGCCTAGGTTTTCTTCTAGGGCTTTTATGGTTTTAGGTCTAACATTTAAGTCTTGAATCCATCTTGAATTAATTTTTGTATAAGGTGTAAGGAAGGGATCCAGTTTCAGCTTTCTCCATATGGCTAGCCAGTTTTCCCAGCACCATTTGTTGAATAGGGAATCCTTTCCCCATTTCTTGTTTTTGTCAGGTTTGTCAAAGATCAGATGGTTGTAGATGTGTGGTATTATTTCTGAGGGCTCTGTTCTGTTCCATTGGTCTATATCTCTGTTTTTGGTACCAGTACCATGCTGTTTTGGTTACTGTAGCCTTGCAGTATAGTTTGAAGTCAGGTAGTGTGATGCCTCCAGCTTTGTTCTTTTGGCTTAGGATTGACTTGGCGATGTGGGCTCTTTTTTGGTTCCATATGAACTTTAAAGTAGTTTTTTCCAATTCTGTGAAGAAAGTCATTGGTAGCTTGATGGGGATGGCATTGAATCTATAAATTACTTTGGGCAATATGGCCATTTTCATGATATTGATTCTTCCTATCCATGAGCATGGAATGTTCTTCCATTTGTTTGTGTCCTCTTTTATTTCGTTGAGCAGTGGTTTGTAGTTCTCCTTGAAGAGGTCCTTCACATCCCTTGTAAGTTGGATTCCTAGGTATTTTATTCTCTTTGAAGCAATTGTGAATGGGAGTTCACTCATGATTTGGCTCTCTGTTTGTCTGTTATTGGTGTATAAGAATGCTTGTGATTTTTGCACATTGATTTTGTATCCTGAGACTTTGTTGAAGTTGCTTATCAGCTTAAGGAGATTTTGGGCTGAGACAATGGGGTTTTCTAGATATACAATCATGTCATCTGCAAACAGGGACAATTTGACTTCCTCTTTTCCTAATTGAATAGCCTTTATTAAAACATCACTTCTTAAACTCGTTCAATGGATTGCCAGTTTAATGAGATGGTCACAGTTTCTCCATTAAAAAAAAATTGGCTGAGTTTGATAGCTCACACCTGTAATCCCAGCACTTTGGAAGGCCGAGGCAGGTGGATCACATGAGGTCAGGGGTTTGAGACCAGCCTGGCCAACATGGTGAACCCCTGTCTCTACTAAAAAATCTATCAAAAATTAGGTGGGCGTGGTGGTGCATGCCTATAGTCCCAGCTGATGGACTGGAGGCTGAAGCACAAGAATCTCTCGAACCTGGGAGGCAGAGGTTACAGTGAGCCAAGATCATGCCACTGCACTCCAGCCTGGGCGACAGAACGAGACTCCATCTAAAAAAAAAAAAAAAAAAAAAATCAAAGCAAAAGACGCAGGGGAGTCTATTAGTCAAATACATCAGGAAAACAAACCCAATGTATAATATCCTTACTCTTCATGAGGCACTTAATGTATTTAGCCTCACTGAAGGCTCCAAGAAGTCTTGCAAAAATGTGATTAACTCAACACTTACCAAGCATGATCAATGTTAAACCCTTTTCTGCACCTAACCATGGTTACTTTGTTGAACAGTTTGGAAAACACTGGCCCAGTTTAAACTCTTTGAGCTTCTCTTGCCATAGCTCTGTTTTTGCTGTTTCTCCCTTTCAGATGCCCAGTTTGGATGGCCTTTTGGATTCTCCCTTTAGGAAAAATCGTCATTATCCCCTCTATCTTTTCAAGCTCATCCAACTGAGATTTCACCTCCTTTATGAAGCCCACTCTGATGATCCTAACTCAGACCGACATTGCTTTTCCTCTAACTCTTGAGGCACCTTTTTTTAGCTGGGCTATTTTATGTTCCTTTACTACTACTTTATGTTTTTCCTTTCACCATTTATGTTTATAATGGGATTCTTTTCATCTTTACTATGCAAAAATCAGCTTTAAAATTTCTTGAAGGGATTGATGGTTCTAATTTTCAGGTTGGAAGGCAGAATTGTGAAGAAACATGAGCTTTGGATCAAGACAGTTATTTCAGTCACATTTTGGTTAACCAGCTGCATGACTTTGGGCGAATTACCCAGCTTCACTAAGTTTTAGCTTTCTTATATCTGTAAAATGGGGACAATGAACTCCCCACCTCTTAGAGGTGTCGCGAAGAGTAACTGAGACTATGTACAGTGTCTAATGTATTGGAAGCAATCCATACATGTCAGCTGCTGTCATTAGTGTTATTGTTATCACATCAGTGACTAAGAATGCTACACAGAAAGGTCCCTTCTTTGTTATAGTGACTGTACATGCCCAATATTCTGGGCAATCAAAATTCCTCAATATTCTGAATATTTTGGCATCCAAAGAGGCTCCCTCTCTCTTTGCAAAGGCAGAGGGAGATATGTTAGATGTATCCACTGTCTAGCAAAGAATGGTCTTCCTCCCAGAGACAGAGTGCTTGTTGTTGTGACTGCCACATTCCCTGGATTTTCTGGTCCATCCAGATTGTAATAGTGAATTTCACATGCAAACACATAGTCCAAAGCATTCTCAATATAAGTGCTGTGTCTTTTTTTTTTTTCTGGAGACAGAGTCTCACTCTGGAGTGCAGTGGTGTGATCCTGGCTCACTGCAACCTCCGCCTCCTGGGTTCAAGCGATTCTCCTGCCTCAGCTTCTCGAGTTGCTGGACTTAGGGGCATGCACCACCATGGCCAGTTAATTTTTAAAGTTTGTTTTAATTTTTTTAGTGGAGACAGGGTTTTACTATGTTGGCCAGGCTGGTCTTGAACTCCTGGCCTCAAGTGATCTGCCTGCCTCAGCCTCCCAAAGTGCTGGGATTACAGGCGTGAGCCACTGCACCTGGCCAAGTGCTGTATGTTGCATGAAGAAGTACTTGGCCCCTGCCTGTGGCTAGCGTGTCCACCTGGTATACCTGACCTGGACATCAGGGGACATGCAGGTGTAAGTCAGTGGCTGGGCAGATTCAGCCCTTTAGTTGATTTAGGTTAAATTTCACTTGAATCCATGTGATTGTTTATAATAAGATAGTTCAGCAAAAATAAAATGTCAAGAGTCCTTTTATATTTTACATGATAAATATATATGAATCAAGGAAAAAGAACTTCTGTTTATTCACTAAACGTTTATTGAGTGCCTACTATTTACTGGGCACAGTTATATGCAGTTGTTATACAAAAGTATACAAAATACAGACAACCCTGTTGTAATGGAGCTGAATTCTGATGGGAGAAGAGAGAAATCAAACAAGGGAATGAACTAATATATTATATAACAAATGGTAGTAAGTGATGTGAAAAAATTAAAGCAGGACATGGAAGACAGAGAGTTGGGAAGGTCAGGGAAATCCTTTCTGTTACAATGACATTTGAGCACAGGTATGAAGGAGAATCTGGGAAGTACTTGGACTAAGGAAATTCTCAAAAGGTAAAGGATCATGTTGCCTGATAGGCAAGAGAAGGAAGCTGAGATAAAGAAAAAGAGTGGTTTGAAGCTCGCTAAAAAACATGCCAGATTTTCTGGCCAAGTCAACAAGTCTTTTATCTGCAAAGGAATTCAAAAGCCATTGGTGGGTTTGAAGGAGAGGCACTACATTTGTGTTTTTGGAAGATTACTCTGGCAGTGCCAGGTGGAGAATGGGTTGAGGGGAGTGAAGTAGATCCAGAGGAAGAGGAAGAGGGAGGAGCTCAGGTGACTGATGGGTGCTGTCGTTTCCAGGCTGGCCACACTGGAAGAGGAGCAGGCTTGCTGAGAAAGATGATCACTTGGGTCAGTTCTGGAGGGGCAACGTTGGGGCAGTTCAAGAGAGAGTCTCTCCAATGCAGATGGGAGCAGTCAGTTGAAGTAAAACCTCCCTGGAGAGGATTTTTTTTTTTTTTTTTTTTTTTTTTTGACGGAGTTTCTCTCTTGTTGCCCAGGCTGGTGTGCAATGGCATGATCTCAGCTCACTGCAACTTCCACTTCCCGGGTTCAAGTGATTCTCCTGCCTTCGCCTCCTGAGTAGCTGGGATTACAGGCATGCACCATCACGCCCGGCTAAATTTTGTGTTTTTAGTAGAGACAGGTTTTTGCCATGTTGGCCAGGCTGCTCTCGAACTCCTGCCCTCAGGTGATTCACCGGCCTCAGCCTCCCAGAGTGCTAGGATTACAGGCATGGGCCACCACGCCCGGCCCCTAGGGAGGTTTTAAAGCTGGTGGCTCATGGATGGTGACTGGGGCCATAATGGGAGTGCATGACATTATCCAGGAGCTCCTTAGAATGAGAAAGAAGAGGACCGAAAATGGAGACGTAGGAAGGCTGAAGATCTAAGACCTGAAGGAGGGGCCAGAAAGGAGGCAGAAGACACCCCAGAGCCTGTGAAAACCTGGAGGCTGCCCATGAGACAGCATGATGATCAAGACTAAAGGTTCTGGGGTCCAACCCACCTGGCTTTGAATCCTGATTTCCCCTCTAAAACTGACATGACTTTCGGTACTAAGCCTTGCAGGGTGATTGGGAGGGATTACCTGTACCATGTTTAAAATCTTTAGCACTTTGTCTGGCTTGTAGTAGGTGCTCACTAAAGTGGTACATGTGAAAGGGGATATGGAGAGGCACATGGATGGAAATGGAGATAGAGACAGAGACGGAGGTATTCTCTAAAAATGTTCAACTTGAAGTCCTTGGCAGCATTAACAGAAGGGGTGGCGGCATCTCAGCTAGCGTGCCAGAATAGGATCTGCTGTAACTCTACACAGCCCAGGGCCTGTCATGCCCTCGGGGAATGTAATGAAAGGTGTTGTCCTCTCTTCAGAACAGGTGCTCTACTGATACAATTTAGAGTCTCGAATTCCAGAGCTTAATTGTTTGTTCTACATACAAGTGAGCCCGGCTCAGAACACCTGTGGACTGAGCTCTTTTGATGCACCAAAGCCTGTCTTTTATTAAGCCTTTGCGAGCAGTCAAAATAAGACCAAATGTCCATGTGTCGCTGCGTAACCATGTGGACATGAAACAAGCCAGCCAGCGTGAGGACTGCACAGTAAGTGCTTAAAATAGCAAGTGAATCCTTAGGCTCTGGAAAATATGGTTACGTGATTAATGTAACCAGAGTTAGAAATGAAATAACATTAAATATTTTATATATATAGAAACTTGCCTACACACACATAAAATTCCCTATTAGTTGTACTTGAGGTTCAGTCATGTTGAATCGATAAAAAATGATTTAGAGCGGATGGTTTTCAAAAGCTGGTTGTGCTTTCAGTCTTCCATAAAGAAGTTAAAATTAATTTTAATATGTTGATGGTGCTTATTGATGATAATATTCATAATAAATATCCATTGGAAAAGTTCTCCGGCACATCTATGTGACAGAGAGATCAAGAATGTTAATGACGATCAGGACTACAAAATGCAATCCAGTCAATTACTTTAATTAAATCTAAAACTACTTTATGTCTTCTCATTTATGTAGTAAACTGATAGTGGAGAAAAGGGCACCATCTTTATCTGGCTCATTGTAGAGTCCAAAGATGCGGTCTCAGATTGTGTTTTAACATTTGTAGCTCTTATATCCTTGTGGAATATTTAAAGTAATTATGGGTCTTACGAGTAATGCTCCTGCTTCTATAAGAAAAAGAAAAGGTGGAGATTTGCCTTTGAATGCCGTTTTGTAGAAGGAGAGCTTTCTCTTCACAGACACTAATCTTGTATTTACAGACTGGGTTATATTTGGTAGAGCCAACATTCCAGGGTAAATGGTAGAAACGTCTACATTTCAGTAAATCCTTTTTAATTATATTGTTTGGGATCAGAAGAAAAAGAACACAGCTGTCTGAAGTTCTCCCTACCACAGAGGTTCAAGTGCTTATAACCCAGTCATCACAGTCATGCCAAATGCCTTTTTATTAATTGTGGTATCATACAAAAGTTGGCATCACCTATGTGTTTAGGTTATTAAACTTGGAGAATAGAAAGGTGAGCATTGTAGAAGATGAATCAATTAATGAATGAGCAATTCATTCAGTTTTTCCTGAATATTAATAGCATGTAGTGCCTACTGTGTTTCACGTGGTGTTAGGGGCACCTGAACACAGCTGTAAACCACACAGACAAAATCCAGTCTGGACCTCAAGGGGTTCATATTTTAGCTTTAAGGAAATGAGGAAACAACAAAAAAAGTAAACTGAATTATATCAGATAAGGCAAAAACTATGCCAAAAAACCCCTAAACAGACACCAAAGCAGGATGATGATAGGTTGACCAGCTTTTCCTAGTTTGCCCAGGGCTGCCCTGGTGTTAGCACAGAAAATCTTGTGTCTCAGGTAAGCCCTCAGTCCCAGGCAAACTGGGATGATCGGCCATCTTAGTAATGGGAAAGAGAGCAGCAAAATGAGAATTTATTTTGGATGAGTGGTCAGGGAAGGCCTCTCTGGGGAGGTGATACTTGAGTTGAGATAAGAGCAATGCAGGGACCCAGAGCTCACAGTGGTAATCCCAGCACTTTGGGAGGCTGTAGTGGGAGGATTGCTTGAGCTCAGGAGTTTGACACCAGCCTAGGCAGCTTGGAGAAACCTTGTCTGTACCGAAAAAAAAAAACAAAAGTAGCCAGACATGGTGGTGCACACCTCTAGTCACAGCTACTCGGGAGGCTAAGGTGGGAGGATCCCCTGAGCCAGGAGAGGTCAAGGCTGCAGTGAGCTGTGATAGCACCAATGTGCTCCAGCCTGGGTGACAGAGTCAAACCTTGTCTCAAATAAATAAATAAATAAATAAATGGAACAATACAAAGGAGCTGCCTTCATATACCTGCAGATCCCTCAGGATGAGGTTCATCTCTTGGTGATCTTTCAGAAGAATAGATTCGTGCTTTGAGAAGAAGAACACACATTTATGAAAAGTTTTCTGTGAGCCAAACAGTGTAAATATGTTATCTCATTTAATTCCTACAGCCCTAAGTGGTAGGTAGGCATTAGTATTTCCATTTTACATGTTAGACATTAAGTGATAACTAATGTCTGAAGTCTTGAGCCTAATAGAGAATAGCAATAAGATCTTTCTCTGCTTGAATTCAAAGCCCACAGGAGGTAGTGTGAAAAGTGAGTTTAAGTACTTTTGGGAAGAAGAACCACTTTCTGCTTGGAGAAGAGATGAAAATGGATCCTTCATTTATGGAGCCCAGGCTCTTGCTGTACAGCCCATGAAACATCCTCTAAGTGGGATTGGCCTGGACATTATCCTTTAACCACTCTAGATCTGACAGCCACTGGGCTAAGCAGCCTCTTTAAGATACCTCTTGAAGAACTCCGGACTGCTTGTGGAAATAGAAAAGACTATGATTATGGGAATTGGAGTTTCCGCAAATCACAGATAAGAGGGAATGAATATAAATTTTTAGCATTGCTATGGTCCTACTGTATCTCTGGGTTAGTGTTGCCTATGGATGAATGACAGGCATGTATCTTTGTCTTATAATTTAGCTTCTGGGATGTTTGTGTTCTTTAAATCTTCTTAGAGAAGACCTCATGTATCATGTCTTTGGATTTTCCATTGCAGCTAACACAGATGCTTGCATGTAGAATGAAATTCATAAATATTTGTTGAAATTAAAATATTTGGAGGGTCAGCATTGGCATACTGGTGAAGTTCAGTTTTTGCTTTTAAACTGATTTTTATAAGACAATCTCTGAGGTGACTCACTCCTGACTTTGACTAAAAACTATTTTGGACTTTGAAAAAAAATCCCTTGCCATAGTTTTATATATATATATATATATATATATAAAATTATATATATATATATAATATATAAAATTATATATATATAATATATTATATATATACATATAAAATTATATATATATAATATATTATATATATACATAATTTTATATATATATACATAATTATATATATATATACATAATTATATATATATATATATAATTATTCTTTAAAAGACAAGGTCTCAACTCTGTTGCCTAGGCTGGAGTGCCATGGTGTGATCACAGTGCTCATTGTAACCTTAAACTCCTAGGTTCAGGTGATCCTCCTGGCTTAGCTTCCGAAGTAGCTGGGACTACAGGTGTGCACCACCATACCTGGCTAATTAAAAAAAATTTTTTTTTGTAGGGATGAAGGCCTCACTTTGTTACCCAGGCTTGTCTCAAACTCCTGGCCTCAAGCACTTGGATTACAGGTGTGAGCCATCATGCCCAGTACCATAGTTATATTTTGGCCCAACTCATGCCATGATGACAAACTCTGAAGGTATAAACTTATTTAGCTTAAAATACACAGATGTGAGACAGCACTTTTGGAATGGTAGAGTGAGGGCATTAAAAAAAAAACAGACCACTTCCTCATAAAAGCAATAAGAGTACTGCAAATAGTTAAAAGCAACTTTTTCAGAACTCTGAAAATTAATCAAAGGTTTTCAGTAACCTGAAGAGTGTTGATTCAAGAAAGGAGGCAGAATCTTGGTAAGAATAATAAGTGTTGTGATATTTTAACTTGCCCTAGTCCCATTCCACTCTCTTCAGTTCTGTAGTAACATTGAAAACTAACAGCCTCATAATTATGGTAGTCCTGAAAGTAAGCAGCCTAGCAGCTACTGAGGGGGAGAAGTTCCATCTCCAGAAAACTGTCACTGTTTGACCTGTCTTACAGCTTGTCTTTGATATGACTCAGACTTTACTCTGTACAAGTAGCCTTTTGCTAAACTGTTTGTTGAAAACAGTCAGTGGCAGTTATTTTATGTGGCAGCTACCTGAAGTGATAATAACAGATGAGGCTACCAAGAGGCTGAGCAAAACATTTTAAAAGGAAAAACTAAAGAATGATATGACCATAGAAGGCTTTGAAGAACTCCAACATATTCCCAGGAATCTAGACGTCCACGTGCAAGTTCAGGTCTATGCACCTGCTCCAGAAAGATCTAAGGAGGTTCTGACTTCTCATCTTTGACTAACCTGAAGTTTCTATGTAAGCAGGAAGTGAAGGCAGAGGCAGAATTCTCAATGACCTGACTGAGCATTGTAGATGCCTCCCCACTTCCAGAACTTCTTACCGAAGCCTAGGGGACTCATTGTTTCAAGTCATTTAAGAAAATCTCTGGGCTGAGTGTGGTGGCTCATGACTACAATCCTACCCTTTGGGAGGCTGAGGCAGGAGGATCACTTGAGCTTAGGAGTGTGAGACCAGCCTGGACAACATGGTGAGATCCTGTGTCAAAAAAAAAAAAAAATTAAAAAAATTATGCCCCTGTGGTCCCACCTACTTGGGAGGCTAGGCAGGAGGATTACCTGAGCCCAGCAAGTTGAGGTTGAGGTGAGCTGTATTTGCACCTTGTCTCAAAAAAAAGAAAAGAAAAGAAAAGAAAAAAACCCTCTGTCTAAGCATTTGCTAAGCACAGAGTTTCTAAACAGAGACTTTAGTGGCTGTATGTGACAAAGACTACAAATGTTACAGAATTAGTTTGAAAAAGTCACTGAACAAACAGCAGCAACAACAATAAACTTCAACAATAACAAATCTTGAAGGAATCTTCTTTCCAGAGTAGCCACATTATATAATTATATATATGTATTTTATAATTTTATTTTATATTTTACATTTACATTTCATATTATATATATATATGTCCAGTTTTCAATAAATATGTATGAGATACACAAGGAAACAGGAAAAAGTAAAAGTAAATAGAAACAGTACTTGAAGAAGTCCAGATGTTGGAATTGCTATACAAAAACTTTAAGTCAGCTACTATTAATAAGTTGAAAAAAGGAGAGAAAAACATATTTAGAGAATTAAAGCATGAAAATAATACTTCACCAAATAGAGAATTTGAATGAATAGATAGAAATTATAAAAAAGAAAAATAGAGATCTAAAATTAAAAAATACAATAATTGAAATAAAAATTTGCTAGAGTTGCCTAACAGCAGATACGAACTGACAGAAGAAAGAATCAGTGATCCTGAAGATAGCTCAATTGAGATTATCCAGATTCAGGAAGAAAAAGTAAAAAGAAATGAATAAAAATGAATCTATGGGACACTAGTGTATTAAAATATATGGAATAATCCCAGAAGAAGAGGAGAGAAGAAAAGTTGAAAGTATATTTGAGAAAATAATGGCTGAAAACTTCCCAAACTTGATAAAAAACGTTAACTTGTACATTCAAAAATTTAAAAAAACTCCAAGTAAAATTAACACAAATTGATCCACACCTGGATACATTGTAAACTATCAAGACAGATAAAATCTTGAAATCAGCAAGAGAATCATAGACTCCACAATAAGATTTAACAGTTGACTTCTGATAAAAACCGATGAATATCAAAGGCTACTGTTTACATATTCAAAAGGATGATAGAAAGACTATTCATCAAGACTTCTATATTAAATGAAACTTTCCTCCAAATATAAAGGATAAATAAAATCATTTCCAGAGTAGGAAAAACTGAGAGATTGTTACTAGCAGACCTGCCATACAAGAACTACTAAAGAGAGAGTCCTTCAGGCTGAAATGAAAGGACATTAGAGAGTAACTGGTAAATGTACTACATAAGTAAATAAAAAATATAGTATAAATGTATTTTGTTTGTAAATCCTTTATTGTCTTATTTAAGTATCTACTTCATAAAGCAAGAATTATAAAACTGTGTTTATGGGCTTACACTGTATGAAGATACAAGTTAATTGACAAAATTGCACAAAGGAGAGAGAAGAAATGGAGGTATATGGAAATAAAATTTTAGTACACTATTGAAATTAAGTTGGTAATAATTTGAACTAGATGGTTCTAAATTGGGATGTTGATCATAATGTATGGGGCAACCACTAAGAAAATAAAAAAATATAGTAAAACAAACAGCAAGGACATTAAAACAATATACTAGATAATGTATATTTAACATAAAATAAGGCAATAATGGATGAATAGAGGAATCAAATATGGTATAAGATATATAGAAAACAAATAGCAATATGGAAGATATAAACTTACCTTATTTGTAATTACTCAATAGAAATGTATTAACCACTCCAAGGAAAAGGCAGAGATTGGCAAAATGGACAAAAAACATAATCCAGCTCTATGCTGTGTACAAGAGACACACTTTAGATTCAAAGACACAAATTCTTTGAAAGTCAAAAGATGGAAATATACTAGGCAAACAATAACCAAAAGAGAACTAGAGTGGCTCTCCTGAAGATGAAATCGACTTCAAGACAAAAATTGTTACTAAAGACAAAGATAGACATTTTATAATAATAAAAAGGTCAATCCATCTGAAAGACTTTAAAGTTAAAACATGTATGTACCCAGCCTGACAAGAGAGAAATAAAACTCTCTTTGAAGATGACATGATCTTGCTCACAGAAAATCTCAAGGAATTTATTAAAAATTTATTAGTGCTAATTGTTGAGTTTAGCAAGGTTGTGGAATATAAGATCAATATATCAATATGTAATAAAATCAATAAATTCTATTTCTACACACTAGCAATGAACAAGTTGAAAATGAAATTAAGACAACAATTCTATTTTAACAATATCAAAAAGAATAAAATTTATGAATAAATTTAACAAAGAAGTGCAAAATGTTTACACTAACAACTGCCTGATATTATTGAAAGAAATTTTAAAAGACCTAAATAATTGGCAAAACATCCCATGTTCATGATTTGGAAGACTTGATATTGTTCAGATGGCAATACTCCCCCAAATGATCCACAGATTCAAGACATTCCTTTTCAAAATCTTAGTTGCTTCCCCGCTCTGCATTAAATTACTAGTTGGTCCTAAAATTTAAATAGAAATGCAAGGGATCCGGAATAGACAAAACAAGAAACCTTGAAAAAGAACAAAATTAGGGGACTAACATTTCTCAACTTGAAAACTTAGGTACAGTAATTAAGATAGTGTGGTTCTGGCGTAAGGGTGGATATTTAGATCAATGGGACAAAATGGAAGATTCAGAAATAGCCCTTACATGTTCAGTGAATTAATTTTTGGCTAGGGTGGCAAGTCAATGGAGGAAAGAATAATCCCCCAAAATGATGCCAGAACAATTGGAAATCCACGTATAAGAGTAAATTTAGATACGCTATCCCGCATCATATCCAAGAATTACCTCAAAATGGATCACAGACCTAAAGCTAAGTGCCAAAACTCTAAAACTCCATTAGGCAGTGGTTTCCTAGATGGCACGAAAAGCAAAAGCAACAATAGAAAAAAATAGGTATATTTGACTTTATTTTTATTTTTAATTTTATTTATTTATTTATTTATTTTGAGACAGGGTCTCACTCTGTCAACCAGACTGGACTGCAGTGGCATGATTATAGCTCACTGCAGCCTGGACCTCCTGGGCTCAAGCAGTCCTCCCGCCTCAGCCTCTTCATTAGCTTGGACCACAGGTGTGTGCCGCCAGTCCTGGCTAATGATTTTATTTTATTCTGTAGAGGTGGAGCCTCACTCTGTTGCTCAGGCTAGTTTCAAACTCCTGGCCTGAAGTGATGTGGCCACCTCTGCCTCCCAAAATGCTAGGATTACAGGAATGAGCCACTGCGCCCGGCCTAATTTGACTTTATTAAGCATAACGAAGAAACTGCTGTGCTTTAGAACACCACCAAAAAGGTAAAAACAGATTGGCATGTGGTTCATGCCTGTAATCCCAACACGTAGGTAGGCGGAGGCAGCCTGATTGCTTGAGCCCAGGAGTTGGAGACCATGAGCAACGTGGCGAAACGCCCTCTCTGCAAAAAAAAAATACAAAAAATTAGCTGGGCATGGTGGTGTGCGCCTGTTGTCCCAGCTACCTGGGAGGCTGAGGTTGGAGGATCCCCTCAGGCTGCAGTGAGCTGTGATCACACCATGCATTTCAGCTGGGTGACAGAGTGAGACCCTAGTTCGAAAAAAAAAAAAGTGAAAACACAATCCACTGAACATGACAGAATATTTTCAAATCATCTATCTAAGAAGAGACTTGTATCAAGAATATACAAAGTGCTCTTACAACTGAATAATAGGCTGGGCGTGGTGGCTCACACCTGTAATCCCAGCACTTTGAGAGGCCGAGGCGGGCCGATCACCTGAGGTTGGGAGTTTGAGACCAGCCTGATCACCATGGAAAAACCCCACCTCTACTAAAAATACAAAATTAGCCGGGCGTGGTGGCACATGGCTGCAATCCCAGCTACTCCAGAGGCTGAGGCAGGAGAATCGCTTGAATCCAGGAGGCGGAGGTTGTGGTGAGCTGAGATCATGCCATTGCACTCCAGCCTGGGCAACAAGAGTGAAACTCCATCTCAAAAAACAAACAAACAAAAAAAAACAAAAAAAAACCTGAATAATAAAAAGACAAATATATAATTAAAAATGGGCAAAAGATTTGAATATGCATTTTTTTCTGAAGAAGATATACAAATGGGCATAAGTACATGAAAAGATGGTTTATATCATTAGTCTCTAGGAAAATGCACATCAAAACCACAATGAGATTCATGACACACCCATTAGAATGGCTAAAATTTAAAAAGACAGACAATAGCAAGTGTTGGTGAGCATGCAGAGAAATTGGAACCCTCATACTTTATTGGTGGAATGGTGAAATGCTGCAACCTCTATAGAAAATAGTTTGGCAGTTTCTCAAAATGTTAAAGATAGAATTACCATATGATCTAGTAATTCCATGATTAAGTATAAATCCAGGAGACTTGAAAACATATGTCCACACAAAAACTTCTTCAAGAATGTTCTTAGCTGCATTACTTATAATAGTCAAAAAGTGGAAGTAGCCCAAATGTTCATCAACTGATGATTTGAAACACAAAATGCAATATATCCATACAATGGATATTATTTGGTCATAAAAATGAATGAAGTACAGTATTAATGCATGCTACAACATAGATGAACCTTGAAAACGTTATGCTGGACGAAAGACGCCAGACACCAAAACCCCTACATTGTATGATTCCATTTGTATGAAATGTCTAATGCAAGCAAGTTCATAGAGACAGAAGGTAGATTAGCGGTTGTCAGGAGTGAGGAGAGGGAAGAATAGGGAGTGATTGCTAATGGACACGGGATTTATTTTCGAGGTGTTGAAAATGTTCTGAAATTAGATAGCAGTGATGTTTATATAACTGTGGATTTACTAAAAACTGCTGAATTGTACACTTTAAAATGATACATTTTATGGTATGTAAATTATGTCTCAATAATGCTGTTATAAAATCTAGTAATATGCTTTGTAGGAAAATGTGTATAAAAATACACATCTTGGTAGATAAGTTTTTATAAGGTAAAAAAACAGAGGCAGGGGTTCAGATTTTCCCCCTAAAATCTCGTTTTCTCTTATCTGTTTTAGATGAGTGTAAGGCCATTATCGTGGACTTCTTCCCCAGCTGCAGGTAGGTGTACCCGTTTGACTGAATTCTGGCCTATAGGGTAAGAACGAAATGTCTTGTGGAACTGCTCTGTTGTACCCTTAAAAGAAAATTGCTGGCTCTCTATGTCCTCCTTCCCGTTTTAGGCAGGCTGAAGTGTGCACATGAGGGGTTAAGCCATTGGTTTTTTGTTGTTTTTGTTTTTTTGAGACAGGGTCTCACTCTGACTCCCCAGGCTGGCATGCAGTGGCATGTTTGTCTTTCTTTCTAAAACAAATTATTCTTTTACAAAATTAAATAATTGTAAATTATTTTTAATGCTAAAAATGTTGTGCATGCAATGGTGTACATTCCCCTCCCAGGCTCAAGCAATCCTCCCACCTCAGCCTCCCAAAATGATAGGATTAGAGGAATGAGCCAGTGTGCCTGGCTGCCATCTTTGAACTGGTTGTTAAGAGCAACACCGTCGGGAGCTGGGATGCTGGGCCACTTGATGAGCAGAGCCTACAGAATCACTCTAATGCCAAAGAGAAATACATTCTCTACCAGTTATTGGCCATTGTTTTTTTTGCCACTTTTAAAGCAATCAAACCAATCTTCTCACTTACAGAATAACATCTTTGGGGTCATGATATATATTTTTTAAGATTTATTGTTCCTTCCCATGAATCTATGTTCAGATGGTTCCAAATGAAAAACTCTGAGGGTATCAGGACACATATGACCAGTCCTGATCCTCTGAAAGTTTAAAGTAGGAGTTGTCTGCATAAATAGCAAACAGAAAACACAATTTGAAACACAAGAGCAGAGTTTCAAATGGACTTTTGTGGAAGTGTAGTTCAAGTTGAGGGGAACAAAAGAGGGCTGGAGGAAGATGTAGAGGAGTAAGGTGACCTGAGCCACCCCCTGGATGGTTAGGTGGAGAGCTTCAGCAGGTGGAAGGATGTGGCTAGGGGGGAAGAGAAGAGAGGTGAGTACAGTAGACATTAGCCAAGGTCAGAATATAGCAGAGTGACTGAAGGGGAAAATGGTTGGAGATTATTCTGAGCTCTTCAAGTTGACTGGTGCTGCAGATATTTAGACTGAAGCTCAGGACAGATGTCCAAGTGAGAAATTTAAGTTTGGGAATCATCTGCAGAGAGATGGTGGTTGAAGAACTGGGAATGACTAAAACTTCAAAATCATATGGGTTATTCTGTCATCAGGATTAGCCTTCTCCTCTAATTCCCTGTGTGCTCTTTGTCTTTCTAAAACAAATTATTCATTTAAAAATTAATTTTACAGTGGCTCACGCCTGTAATCCCAGCACTTTGGGAGGCCGAGGCAGGCAGATCATGAGGTCAAGAGACTGAGACCATCCTGGCCAACATGATGAAACCCCGTAAATACTTAAAAAAGTTTAATTTTAAATTATTTTTAATGTTAATAATTTTATAAAAATGAAAACAGTGGTAAAAATTTCACTTATATGTATTAATTATAAAACAACTCTATCTTATCAGGATACAAAAACACTGTAAGAAAATATAAATTGGATAGCCAGGCGTGGTGGCTCACACCTATAATCCTAGCACTTTGGGAGGCCAAGGCGGGAGAATTGCTTGAGCCCAGGAATTCAAGACCAGCCTGGGTAACATAACAAGACTCTATTTCTACAAAAATCCAAAAATTAGCTGGGCAAGGTGGCATGTACCTGTGGTCCCAGTTACTCCAGAGGCTGAGATGGGAGGATTGCTTGAGCCTGGCGGGGTGGGGTGGGGTGGGGGGTCAAGGCATCAGTGAGCCATGCTCATACCAGTGCACTCAGCCTGGGTGACAGAGCTGGACCCAGTCTCAAAAAATAATACTTATAAACTGGAATAAGAAATTATGTTGCCTTTACACACCTGCAAATGGTTTTTCTAAGGAGTTAGTTGAAAAATTATACTTTGCTTTTCTCCAGGAATATTTACTTATAATTATCCCAGTGCCAATTTGGCACAATAATGTGAATACAATACAATACAATACAATACAATACAATACAATACAGTACAGTACAGTACAGTACAGTACAATACCATATGTTAATACATATCATTTTAAAGGTAAATTAGTTATTATCAAATTGTTTTTATTTTTAAATAATTTTAGAGTTACAGAGATACTCAAAATAGTACAGAGAAGTCCTATACACTTTTCACCCAGCTTGCCCTTAAGTTAACTTCTTACTCACAAGCGTGATTCTAAGAAATTAAGTACAATTAAGCATAATACTATTAACTCAACTCCAGACTTTATCAGATTTCACCAGTTTTTCTTCTAATTGTTTGTGTGTGTGTGTGTTCCAGGATCCAGTCACCGACGTAAAATTGCTGGTAGTCTTTAAATTTTAAAATCCTCCTTAGTCATTTAAAAACATGGTAGTACAGAACATTCACTCTAGTCCATCTGAAGCAAAGGAGACTGGAAGGGGAACTATGAAGTGCCTGTTTGAGACCAGGATTAGTTATTAATAAAACCCTAGATCTGTCAAGTGGATGGTTGTGGGAATCAAACGTGAAAGCCCTCTGAAAATTGTCGAGTACTGCACTCCAGTAAGATCATTTATTCATTCATCAATTTTTCAGAAACTATTTCCTGAGCGCCAGTCCTATCTTAGGCACTATGTTAGGCACAGGAACCACACAAAAAAGATGCCAGTTCTTGCTTGCTGGTAATTCTAGCCATGTAAGGCTGATCATTAAGTATTTATTGAATGTCTACCATTGGCCCTATGATACCAATTATTACCTTTCCATTAGAGTGCACTCAATGACTGTTCCATTACAGGCTTGAAAGAGTTAATGTGCTGCAAATGCCTCTGTGCCTGGGGAGTTCTGCACCACCTCTGCCCAGGCTGCAGATGCATTAGCCTCCAAGTATGTATTTTCTTTTCCCTTCTGTTTATGTCTCTGTTTTCTGTAAAGTCTGCTAAACCGCAGCAGTATCATCCAAGTTCTCTGACAATGTTATAAATTTCATTAAGAAGATGAAGCCTTCTGGGGCAATTAACTCCAAAAGTGGTACAAAGCCATAGCAAGGAGATACTGGCCTGTAGTACTTAGCACTTAGCTCTGAAATTGAGATAAGCCCTATCAACCCGGGGTTGTGTTTAATGTTCACTGCAGCTTCCATACCACAGCTACAACCTAGCGGTCACCGTGTTAACACTCCCCAATATCTATTACAATTAGTTTTTGATTAAGAGGCCTAACATGGCTTTTGAAGCTTTTTATGTTGTGTCAAATGGCTAGTGATGGAGTGAGATGCACAGACACCTCCCGGTAACAAAGCATATTGGGAAAGGTTTCGAGTGAACTATTTTATCATCCTAATGGAAACCAGATGACTCGAACTCCCCCCTTAATTTCAACATTTACTGAAGAGTCCTTGTTTTGAATTACTGAAAGATTTATTCTTATATGACTACCTCATGCATTAAGAATCGCTAATAACAGAGCCATTTGGAATTTGGGAAAGCTTTTAAAAATGACTGAAGCAATGTTCACAGAGGATTTATTTTATTTTATTTTATTATTTTATTTTTCGTTTGATTTTTAAAGAGGAAATGATTTTGCCCTTTCCTAGTATTTAATTATTCCTTTAGTTATTGTTTATGAGGCCTTTCTCTGTTAAGTTATACTGTCTCTGCCAGGGTTTCAGTCAGTAGTCTTGGCCTGCTGTCTAAGAAAGAGGTCACTGGTATTTTGTGAGGAGAGAAAACTCTGTTTAGTTACATAAGATATAATTCTTTGTGAACTGAAACTATATGCTATTTTTGTAAAGGTCCGTTTGATGAAACAAAGTACAATTATTTTAAAATCCCTTTATAGATTAAAAAGCTGAAGATCTGAATTGTTTGACATTTTATCACTCTTAACATGAACGGTCACATGTAAATGTAATGAAAACGGTATAGAAATATGACTTAACTTGGGAGTGTGAATCATAAGAGCTTTTTACAGCCAGGCGCAGTGGCTCACGCCTGTAATCCCAGCACTTTGGGAGGCCGATGTGGGCAGATCATGAGGTCAGGAGATCGAGACCATCTTGGCTAACACGGTGAAACCCCATCTCTACTAAAAATACAAAAAAATTAGCTGGGCGTGGTGGCGGGCACCTGTAGTCCCAGCTACTCAGGAGGCTGAGGCAGGAGAATGGCGTGAACCCAGGTGATGGAGCTTGCAGTGAGCCGAGATCGCGCCACTGCACTCCAGCCTGGGCGACAGAGCAAGTCTCCGTCTCAAAAAAAAAAAAAAAGCTTTTTACTAACATACTTTTTTACCGACTGTCTCTGGCCTCATTCATGCACTTCCCTTTGAACCTCAGTTTCCTCATCTGTGATCTGGGGGTTGAATAGACATGCCCTGAGTTTTTGTTCATCTCTAGATGTTATTGACTCTGTGACATCAGATGTGCTGGAGACTGTTAGTGCCTGGAGCATAAAGGTTTTATCACGGGGACACAGTGTGGTGTATTGGGTTTGAACCCTGGCTCTGCCTGTTATTGACCAGTCATTCTTTGGTGTAATACCAACTTATTAATGCTCAGAGTCCTTCCATACAAAATAAAGACAATGTTAGCTATTTCACAGGTGACATGAAATAACCTAGGAAATAAATAAAATCAGATACATAGGGTGCCTGATAAATGGTAGCGTCTCAATCATTTCTGTTTACCCCTTTTTGCCTTCATGTTTTGTCCTGTTTAATGGTGCCTTGTACAATTTGAATGAATGAAATGACCATGATGTTTGTCATGGTCCTCATTATATTACAAACACTTAGTGAGCACTTGCTATGTGCCAGTGTTGTGCTAGGTCTGGGGATCCTAAGACTAGAGGCAGAGGCTTGCTCATACAAAGATTGGGTCATGGACAGTAGGCAGAGTATTTTAATAGAGCCAGACAGTCAGAAATGAGTAGAGATGGCAGCTGTCAGGGGGGCTGCCCACTCAGTGCAGATTGCAGTTGGGGCTCACTCTCGTATGTGATCACATACATCATTTCAGGTAGTCCTCTCAACCACTCTCTCAGCCTAGCAAGGCAGGCGTTATCAATCTCCCCTTTGTAGATTAAAAAGCTGAAGATCTGAATTGTTTGATATTTTATTACTCTTATTAATAAGATCTGTTCAAAATAAAACTTGCTGTCACAAATGTAATTGCAGCGAAATGTGCAAAGATTTAGACCAAGTAAAAAAAGCTGTAGCAGATTTACACATTCATATTTCACTGATCAGAGTCTCTTTTCTAAGCATTATCGCTTAGAGGCCCATTCATTTCATTCATTTATGCATTCGTCCAGCATTAATACGCTGTTTTCCAAGCGCAGGGCTAGGTGGTGGGGGTTTGAAGATGAAAGCAGTAGCCTCTGCCTTCAGCAAGGAATCTGCAGTCCTGTGAGGTGATAGGCACTCTCACCCATGATTATAGTGAGATGTAGGTGCTGGCCCAGAGGTTGACAGAGGTATTTGAGGGAACACAAGGGAAAGGCCCCCTGAGAGGGCTTAGATGCCGCCTTCTGGAAGAGGGGAGGGGACACTTGAACTTAGCTGAATTTTATAGGATTCAAAAGGGACAAGCGAAAGTAAGGGTGACATGGAGATACTTGAGGTGAAGAGAGTCTGGGGGACAGGAGAAAGCATGTCTCTCTGGGGCTGTTGTAAGTGGTGACAAGGTACCATGTGGTGGGGATGTGGCTGTGGAGAAGTGGAGAGGCACCAGGTTATGAGGACATTTGGCCAACACCCGTCCTTCAACAAGAAGCAAGTTCCCATATACACTTCGTAGTTCACATCTGTTGAAGTCTACCCCACATCTAACTAGTAAACAAGCCTTGTATCTTATTTCTTTCCATTTCCTCTCAAACCCATCTCATTTGCTGCCTGTGGCTAGTCTGGGTTTATAGTCCACCTTAGCAGTTGGTTAGAGGCTGTTATTAGTATAACCAACCTTAAATAATTTGATTTTCAGGTTGGGTAAGTCACAATATCTCCTGTGGGCTTGATAGTCAAGCTACACATTTATTTAAAACTTGGTTTTTTCACATTATATTTGAAAGCAGTGCTACTCACTCATCTGTAAACCATTAGGCTACATGTATAAAAGCATCTCATCTGGCTTTTATCTACAGAGTTCCGAGGATCCATTTCAGGTCCTTGCGGATTATTCCAGTTCTCTATGAAGTCTATTGTCTTATTTTATTAGTTTTCTCTTTAGGACAATCCTATAGTGAACTGTGTATTTAAAGGAGAAGAGAAACCATAGAATAAATTGTAAAGATACACTCAGACTTTCCTCCTCGTTGGCAAATTTTCAGGCGTTTTTTTTTTGTTTGTTTATTTATTTATTTTTAATTTAAACAGGAGATTTAAACTGGCCTGTTGTGGCCTGCAGTAGATAACGTATTGTTTAGCCCAGGAGTTATAAATCTAGAGATTTCACACAAAATTTGGCTTCTTTAAAAAATCAAAAGATATGATGCTGTGGCTGTTAGGGGCTCTCTGTGGGGCTAAGGCACATTCACTCCCAGGTTCCTCATGGTGCCTGGGGCACCCACTTCACTCACCAGGATTCCCTGCCACACCCCCAACACCTTTGCCTTCCTGTCTACAGCTTGGACTTGACCTTTTCCCATTAAAAAACTGGGTGAATGCCAATCAGCAGGTACAAAATGTAACCCTCTTAGTGCAGAAGTTTTAAAACAAGGCATGGACTTAATGACTCAATGAGGAAGCAAATACTTTTAGAGAGGCTTTGCAGGTTACTGATAAAATAAATTTCCTGAGTGATTTTACACATTGCCATGGAAGGAAAACAAGGGAACCACAAATGTTAGACTAAGTAAAATTTATCAAATCAATGATCATCCAGAAAATTTCCCTCCATCATTGCACTTACTTTTTATCATGACTGTCTCAGAACTGTTTTTGGTGAGAAGATGAGAAATGTAAAAATGAAGAAGTAATTTTTTGACTCTCTGATAATCAGAAATCACCACTGGGGTTTTCTTATATTTTTCGGGGGGTTCCTCTGGCACCCGCTTTCCTGAGCTTGGTTGGAAGTGCTAGTTTTTCCTGGTGTTAATTATTAATGTGACCTGTTTATGTACCAGTTATCCGGCTAACCATTAATATCTGTTTACTCATTGATGACCTTTGCAATTGCGTACCTCCTGGCTGTAAATGTCAACTTTTTGTTTTTATATGCTAAATGTTTTCTCTCTATCTACTGAGTACCTGAAACAACTCCTTAACAAGGTGAAATAATATCAAGCAACACAAATATAACCTTTATGAATATGAAAAGGAAGACAAGTGCTATTTTTTCTGAGGCAACAGAACTTTCCTGTTTGGAATGAGCAAGGGATGTACACAAATGGCCAATGCAAAGGATCCCTGAGGGAGAAAAAAAAACAATTGGCAGGAAAGAATGTTCTTCTGCTCTCTGCTTAGTTTGGGGAGGTGGGGTCGGGGGCAGGGGCAGGGACAAGGAAAGGACTCCAGCCTAATCCTGGGGAATGAAACCCAATTTTACTTTTTCAAAATGTCAGTGTTAAGCACTTGCACATTCAAGCAGGCCTGCAGGATTTATCTCTAGCTACCCAGTCAGTCGACATTAACCCCAACACGAGCAACACATTTCCATTCCACACGATGGTAATGGCTAAAGCTGAGATTAAGCAATGCAGCTGGATTAGGGCTGCAACTGGTGACCTTAATTTTACCCATCATTGGAGCCTGTGTACATTTGACTCTTCTTAATTGCATTTGCCTAATTTAAACAGACAATAGTAGCCCAAGACATTTTTTCACCCCCAAATAATAAAAAAGGAAGAAGAGCGTTTTCCTAGAAATTAACCACAGGACAGCGTTGTTATGTCTGCTGCTTGGGTAGCAAAAGCAGCTGTTTTCTTTTTCTTGCCCCATTAACATACCAGCACTGGGAAGGACCCATTGAGATATTATCACCTTTGCATAACAATACAATTTTAAAGTCTCACAGTGCTTCTTTAGCTAAATATTTTAAAATATTAATATCATCCCAGCCATAAATAACCATGATGGCATTCACAGAGATTAAAGTTTTGAGATACGTCTTAGGTGTACATTCACATTTTCTTGTTCATTGAATTCTAACTTCAGTAAAATTAGTTTTTTTAGATAGAGCTCTGAACACTTGCTGTGACTGTCACTTCGTGTTGAATTTATCATATAGAATTTAAGGCTGAAGACTGGGGAGCAATCTGTCACAAACGATTGTATTCGTAATCGTTGAGGGTTGGGATGGGGGCTGGGGAGAAGATAAGCATCCTAGGGCCGCTCTTGTCCCTGCACCATTCATTCGGCTCCAGTGGCAGTGGCGAGGGGATTTGCGTAGGCTGAGTGTGTAATGTGTTTCCTTCAAGCCTGCCTTGATGGTTCTGTCTATGCTGTACTTCATGCACATAAATGCCTCTCAGGTTTTCTCAGCTAAATGATAACTCGGCTTGTCTTTCCCAGTGAATTCGGTAATAAATAGATATATGGCCCAGACGTGGGGTGTTCTGACTTAGTTAGATCCTCTCGTGTCCTGGAATAGACAAGTGGACTCAATCATTGTGCTAGCAACAAGATACATACTTTCCAGGGAAGCACGGGGTTTTATGCTAAGTTTACAATGACATGAACTGAAAAGCGATTCAAAGTCAAGGTTAGTATGACAACCTCACATCCGTCTAGGGCATCTAGAGGGGAAAACGGTCAAAATGCACATTATTTTATTAGAAAACTGAACATCTATTAGGGGATTTTGAAATCATAGAGAAGTAGAACAGTGGAGTTGCTTCTTGAACTCATTTAATATGTACATTTTACTCTGGGAAGTAAGTATTTTCCCAAGACTGATACTCAGCGCTGCATTTTTTTCCTCTGATGTGCCAGGCATTTCTTCACCTCTGGATGTTTCACGTCAAGTACTCTTAACAGCTTGCAGATCTATATCTGGGTATCAAAATCACAGGCTTTTGAACTTTGCCAATCAGAATCCCACATTTACATTTCCTTTTTATGTCACATGCTCAATGAGCTTAATTGACACATGGAAAATTTCCTGTATACATCTTACTCAGGGCAACACTGGAAATTTGGGTTTATGGAATGCGTCGGCAGCCCTGAACGCTCTTGGCTTCTTCGCTGCTGGCTTGGTCTGTGGCCCAGAATGATGCAAGTTATGCGTAGCTCAGAACTCTCAAATTAGCTGCTGGGGCAGTATTAGGAGTGTGTTCAGGCTCCAGAGCCATTTTTGAGGGCTGGAAGAGGGAGTGGGGAGGCTCTGGCCCGTTCCCCACTGTGAGGCAGTGGAGGTTACTGTTGTTTGTGAAGACTCGGGCCATTAACTTCTGCAGGAAATCTGCCCTCATTCCCAGCCTGCAGTATGGCTAGGGGCCTCATCCTGGGCCCCCCGTGGGATACTGGGATTATTCTATTTGTAGCGCTTATCATGTTACACTAAAAATCTTCTCATGGGTCTCTCCTCCAACTAGACGAGGGAGGCATTGAGAGTCAGGACTCAGCACCCAGCACTGTGTCTGACATACAGAGATACTCAGTAAAGGCAGCCTAGGTGCCGGGTAGGCTGTAGGACTAAGCAGGACTGGGCATGGGGATGCCAATGATAATAACAGCTCCTAATTATGGAACAGGTACTCAGTGATCGTAAATGCTAGCCTAGGTGATTCCCTACACCCATTTTACAGATGAGAAGAGTAAATAAGATGTAGCAGGGTCAGGTAGTGTTCACAGGGTAAATTAGGAAGCCAGATAACTGAAAGGGGAACTGGGGAATCCCAGGCTATTCCTTATGCTCTGAACATACACACCTCTGATTTATCTGAGGAAAGAGAATATTTCCATGATCAAAATACAATGGAACAGCAGGTACAGAGCTAGCGAAGCCTAGAAAGAGTCCAGGCCTTGCCGCAGTTTTGCTTCCAGCGGCACTCAGAGGGGTTTGTGTTTTCAGTTTCTGTATTAATTTTTGGCTTATGCAGTATTTCATTCTTAGCATCTTGCAATAAATTGGTGGTCCCTCAATATTTCTAGGTATCTGGCTTTACCATGTCCTAGTTGTGTGATCTTGGAAAATTTACTTCTCTGTTCCTCTGTTTCCTCTGCTGTGAATGTGGGGATGGAGGGTTGTTTTGAGGAGTGACCATTCTAATATTTGCCAAGATCCTAGAATGGTGCTTAGCACATTCTGAGTGGCAGCAAACATTAGATGTTCTGATTTATGGTTTTAGCTGTCCCTGTCTCTTCTCTCTTCTGCTTGCCACTGTCCCCACCTACCTGAGCTTCCCTCTTGTGGCTCTGCTGCTCACAAGTGTGTTGGGTGCTGGGAACATTGGGCGGAGCATTTGCTGCATCTGTCAGCCTGGGATTAGGGACCAGTGGTCCACGCTTATCCTCTCTGAGAGGCAGCCACTTCTGCAGGGGCTGCCATGGATTGAGGCCTGTCTCTGTAAGTGGCCTGCTTCTCTGGCCTTCGCCCCCTTTCCATCTATCAAAGTCTCTCTCTGTCTCCCTGCCTCTCTCTCTCCCTCCTCTCAAAGGCCCCGAGCTTCTTCCCTCTTCCTCCCTGCTGGCATTATCTCCTCCCACAGCTTGAGCTTTGGGGAAACAAAAGCCAGGTGTCTTGGCTTTGGACTTTTAAAACAAACCTCCCTCGAGGCAGGGGCACAGAGAGGCCTGACTTCCTTTGTAGAGCAGAGGGCAAACGCTGAGATAAAAACACAAATTAATATATCAGTAAATTATCCTGCCCCACTGACATACTCTCTAATCAGAAAGACAGTGAAAACACGGGAGGATGCCAAGAAAGAATCCAGGGGAGGAAGGAGGAGACACAAAGCCAGCAGCAGCCCAAGGAGAACAGCCCCTCGAGAGGCTGAAGCGGCTGAACTTTTCCCCTGACATTTTACTGGATGTGCAGAGAGCACCAGCTTGCACCACCATGGGGTGACAGGAAGAGACAGACAACAGTGAGAAATGGAGAATGGAGGAACCAAGGAAGAAAACTGAGGCGGGGCAGAGAGGCAGGGCTAATAACCATGTGGGCTAAGATCTCACTCTTTTGGACTCATAAGCATCACAGTGACCTTCCTTAGTGGCCTCACTCACTACAGAAGTCATCCCATTTTAAAGACAAGGGGCTGGGCGTGGTGGCTCACACCTGTAATCTCAGCACTTTGGGAGGCCGAGGTGGGTGGATTACCTGAGGTCGGGAGTTCGAGACCAGCCTGACCAACATGGAGAAACCCCATCTCTACTAAAAATACAAAATCAGCCGGGCGTGGTGGCAGGCGCCTGTAATCCTAGCTACTTAGGAGGCTGAGGCAAGAGGATCTCTTGAACCTGGGAGGCGGAGGTTGCAGTGAGTGGAGATTGTGCCATTGCACTCCAGCCTGGGCAACAAGAGTGAAACTCTGTCTCAAAAAAAAAAAAAAAAGAAAAAAAAAGATAAGGAAACAGGAAGTCCAGGATAAGTGGACTTTCCCAATTTCCTGCACCTGCTAAATGATGGAGTCAGGTTTTCAGCCAGAATGTTGGAGGATGGTGATCATGCAGTTAACCACTTTGCTATTAATACAGGCTCCCTCTTGACAAGTCTGTGATCTGATCAAACTGGAGAACTCAGTTGGTGTACGTAAAGAGTAAACAAAAACCTGGTAGAACCAGAAGAAATTAAGACTATAAAAGAGAATGAGCCAGAAGTGGTGGTGTGAGCCTGTAGTCTCAGCTACTTGGGAAGCTTAGGCAGGAGGATCTCTTGAGCCCGGGAGGTCGAGACTGCAGTGAACACACCACTGCACTGCAGCCTGGGTGACAAAATGAGACCTCATCTCTAGGAAAATAAAGAAAGAGAATGAAACTCTACTCCCAGGACTTCAAATATGAATAAAATTTTCAAGTGAAAGAATAAAATTGTCACATCCAGCACGTGGTGAAGAGCTTGCACAAACATGGCCTCATTGCCTCCACTCAACCCCATGGGATACATCAGGGATTATTGCCCTTTTATAGATGTGGAAACTGAGGTTCAAAAAAATTAAGTGACTGAGCCAAGTAAATAAGAGGCAGAGTTTAAGATAGAACACAGTTCTACTGACTCAAAATCCAATGTTGATGGCATGGATGACAGTATTTGTCAGGGGGCTCATAGCCCTGTACTCAGGGGTTGCCAGGGAAGAGGAATAAACTAATATCCCTTCTCCCCATGCAAGCTGGTGGGTTCACTTAGGAGCAATGCATGTTGAAGGTAAACTAGTGGGGTTGCACAGATGGGAAGAGAAGAGGGATTTTCAGGTGGCTTTCAGCTGATGCATTTGATTTGGCAAGAGAGGAGAGGTAGTTGGGATTCATGATATGAAGGAAATATGCAGGAAGGGAGCAAGAGTAGCAAAAATTGCAAAGCTATGAGATAGAGAGGAAATGCAGGAAGGATTTCAAAGCAGAGTATAGGCAAAGAATGCCTGGCATACAATCTGGAGAGGAAAAAGATGGGGAAAGGAAGTAGGAAGGGAAAACTGAGGAAAGTGGAAAAGAAAGTGAACATGTGGATGATTTGGAAGCTGTCCTCAAAAAGTAGAAATGTGGCCTGGAATCTGTACAATACAAACTAAAGGGAATATAATGTTTGGGGCAGGAGAGGAAACACCTGCTTAAGAAGAGTGTTTGAAAAGTCAGAGCCACACCCAGACCAGAAGATTCGGGCAGACTGATGGACATCATTATGATGAGAAAAAAAAAATAACATCTGTAAGTTTCAGCCAAAATAAAAGAAAAAATGTGGAGTAAGGAAAGGAAGAACAACCACAAAACCAATGTTCTTTTTAGAACTTGCTAGAATCACAATAGAAATATTGAAGCACTATTAGACCAGTATTTTCTAAACATATCTGGAGAGAGCACCTCCTCTTATTTTTAATTTTTTATTTTTTTACTTTTTTGAGACACAGTCTTTCTCTGTCACCCAGGCTGGAGTGCAGTGGCACGATCACGGCTCACTGCAGTCTCGACCTCCTGGGTTCAAGTGATCCTCTCACCTCAGCTCCCTGACTAGCTGGGATCACAGGCGCATGCCACCACACCCATCTGATTTTTTTGGTTTTTAGTAGAGCTGGGTTCTCACTATCCTGCCCAGGCTGGTCTAGAACTCCTGGGCTCGGGCAATCCTCCTGCCTTGGCCTCTCAAAGTGTTGGGATTACAGGTGTGAGCCACCACTCCCAGTCCTCTTTTTTATTTTTAAAAAACCTTCTTTAATATCTTGTGGAACTATAATTTTAGGAACATAGTTTATAAAATGTTAACTTGGTAGCATTAGGGTGGACTTTTCCACCCCTGAATTCTATCCTCCCAAATTGTAGTCCTTTTTGAGTTTTGAATGATGGCTAATAACTCTTCTGATTCTTGGTGCTTTCACCATGCCTGCCTATATGCGACCTCTGTTAGGGTTATGAGCTGGAAACCCAGGCTGGTTAGAATTTTGCATAAATAAGTGTCATAGGGTTTTGAGCATTGGCTTTAGAGAGTCTTCCATGAGCAAATATATGAGCTTGGCACCTTGAAGCTTTTGCAGCTGTTTTGACTGCCCGCAGGATTTTTCTTGCTTACTTACTCGTTTCTTAGCTTCCATTCAGAAGGCAGAACTTTCCAGCTAATTGACCTCCAAATAGTTGAAGCGTGATTGTATTATTGCTACTAATAATATTGGCATTGCATAAAAGCAATAGAACCAGTCTGCAGATTATACACTGCGGAGGCCCTTTAAAGAAACAGTTAATCCAGAGATTAGGCTGCATATTTTGAGGACTTTTTCAAATTTTTGTCATGCACACACACTCATCTGATGCTTGCAACAGTGTTGAGCATATTGTTTGTGAAGTGGTAGTGAACCTTAGTATGAGAAATACATGACCACCTACTGGAGGGGTTACAAAGGCAGAAATTCAGCTATAATCAAACAAACAGATGCATTATTCCTTCTACACATTCATGAGACAAGAGCGTAAACTCACTTGTGGAATTTACAGTTTTCCACAAGTGGATTTGGCGGAGGCATCTGACTGGGGATGTTTCTATGTCTTTCGCTGTATGCATCTCTTATCATAAAATTTAACAAAGAAATGACAGTTGGCCTCTTGCCATGGAATTAGATTCCATCATAGATTAAATTCTTATCACTAGTCCCAACGGTTACACCCAAGATGCCTTTTTGGATACCTTTAAGGTAGGATACTTCAGGGTCCAATCAGATACATCAAAGAAAAATAAATGCTAACATAAAAATGGCCAAAGGAAGGGAAATAATGATGTTGCTTTGTGCAACTTTTAGAGTAGTTTGTTTCATGCCAGACATTACCTTTATCCTTTCTGCCCCATTTATTATAAAAATTTTACTTTGAAAATGTTATTTTAGAAGGAAATTTTGTTGTGACAAGACTTAAACAGAGGAAGTAAAAGAATTAGATAGTGAACATCCAGGTATCCATCAACCACTTTCGACAATGAACACTTTACTTCTCTTGCTTTTTCGTATCTCTTGCCATCTGTCCCTCCCTCCACCCAATCATCCAACCGTCTTGATTTTCTGATGCATTTCAAATGAGTTGCAGGCCCGATACCGCTACCACTAAACCTTTCAGTTTGCAGATCTATTAACTATAATTCAATATTTACCTACAAGGTTTGTTTTTGAGGTAGATACAGTATAATGTACAAACTATGTACATTTTGGTGGATTTTGGCAAATACACACAGCTATGTAACCCAAACAACTCTCAAGATCTGGGATGTTTCTAGCATCCGACATTGTTCTCTCATGCCCATCCCACCAATCCTTGCCCCATTTTCCCAAAGACAACCATTATTCTGATGTATAATTTTTCACCCTAGATTAGTTTTACCCATTTTAGGATTTCCTATAGATACAATCACGTAGTGAGAAAAAGATGTGCAGGACTTTTTCACTCAGAATAGTGGTTTGGAGATTCATTACGTTGTTGTGTGTCTCTACTGTAGTTTGTTCCTTTTTATTGTTGAGTAGTATTCCATTGTAGCCATATACCACTGAGGAGGATTTTAAGAGAGAGAGAATATGCACCAAAGAATGCCAGAGAAGAGTTTCCGGGATAATGAGATGCTGGTGGTTGGGGGAACCTGAGGTATTTCACTATAAAAAAGGGCACTTTTAGGAAAGGACATGAGAACCACCTTCTACTATTTAAGGCAAGAATCAGCAAACATTCTCTGCAATGGGCCAGATAGTAAATATTTTAGGCTTTACTGGGCCATGTGGTCTTTTTTCAAGTACTTAATTCCGACCTTATAGTAAAGTAAAAGCAGCCACAGACAATATGTAAGTGAAGGGTGATTGTGTTCCAATAAGACTTCATTTATGGACCCTGAGATTTAAATTTCATGTGATTTTCATGTGTCACAAAATATTATTCTTCTTTTGATATTTTTTCCAACCATTTGAAAACTTGAAATCCATTCTTAGCTCATGGCCCACATATAAACAGATGGTGGGCCAGATTTGGCCTATGAGCTATAGTTTGTCAATCTTTGATAAAAAAGCACTGTCAAATGGAAGAAGGAATGATTATTCTGTTTAGAACTAGTGGGCAATATGAAGACTAAAGGAGGCAGCTTCTGCCCAGAAAACTAAAGATCTTTCTATTAATTAAAGTAGTGTTGAAATGGACTCTAATTCCCTACTTTGTCTCTGTCCCTTGCCCCTATTGGGAGCATAGGATTAGCAGAACAGGCTAAAGGGCTAGTCTGTTTAGTGCAATTGTCCAGCTCTTCTCAGTCTACCTGTGTGACCTCTGGCAAGTTAGTTAACTCTTTTCTGTTTCCATTGATTCATCTATAAAATAAAAGCAATAATAGATCCTACCTCCTAGAGGCATTTTCAAGATTCAGTAAGTTAAGTGTCTGTGAAGTCCTAGGAACAGTGCTGATTCACAGTCAGTACTCAATATACTTAGGACAGTGTCTGGCACACAGCAAGTATGAAATATGTGTTTATTATTATCATTACTGTTGTTATTACTTTAGTCATTGGGAAGTTGGATAGGCATGTGTGAGAATTTTGTTGAAGGAATTCCTACTTTTCATAGTAGGTTGGACTAATAGATGCTGAAGTTGCTTTCCTGTCCTAATCATCAGCATTCTCTTCAATTTAGTGCCTGATATTTTGACCCTGAGGCTCAACTGTTGTTGAAATCTGAGAAGAAATAGTATAACATTCTAGTCATTAATATTAGCATAGCCTACCTAATAAGGTAAAAGTACAGTTGGGCCTACATATTCCTGGGTTCCACATCTGCAGCTTTGAGCAACCACAGATTAAAAATAATTGTAAAAAAAAAAAGAAGTAATAATACAACAACAAAATGAATACAAATAAAAATACAGTATGATAATCATTTACATAGCACTCACATTGTATTAGGTATTGTAAGTAATCTAGAGATGATTTAAAGTATACAGGAGGATATGTGTAGGTTATATGCAAATACTATACCATCTTATATAAGGGACTTGAGCATCTGCAGATTTTGGTATTGAAGGGGGCTCTGGAACCGATCTCCTGCAGATACAGAGCAATGGCTGTGTATTTTGTTTCTGCTTGATCTCTCCTTACCCTGGATCTTGGACCTACCTCTCGGTAGATCTGATTAATTATAAGGCCTCATGTGGATGCTGACTAGTTGCAATGCTACTTTAATTTTTTCTCCATATGAGAAAGTGAGAGGAGTAGGGATCTTTGCTTTGTAAAGGGAAATGTGTCAAAGCATTAAGCAAGCATTAATTTTTCCTAAGAGCTTTATTCACATATTGGGTGATGCCAAATAACCGGATAGTTGTGCGATTATGCACAACATTATTAATGCAATTATGTCTGGATGTCCTGTGATGTTGTGGGACTGGTGCCCCAAGCCCATTATGATTGCTGTTGCCTGTTGAGAACAGGGGAATTCAAGTAGAGTTGACTGTGGTGGATCTCCATTTGCAACCCCTCATCCCCTAGTTATAACACTTATACTGGATGGTCGTCTTTGTTTACTTGGTCTCTGAAATTTATTTTCCCAAGCCTGATTATGTATCTTCTTTTTCTCTGTTAGCTGGCTGGAATGATGGCCCCTGTTTCTAGGTGTGGTAAGCACGATATAAAATCACAAAATGGTACTAACAGAGACCTGTGGGATTACTTACATTAACATTTTCATTTTCCACATGAGGAAACCAAGGCACAGATAAGAGAAACGTCGTGCTTCCAGTCCAGTGCTCTTTGTATTATGCCTGATTCATCTTCGACTCCAAGCAAGATAGGATGTGGGGTGTGTTGTTGAAGGTGGCAGGAGGGCCAGATGGAGGCAAGCCCCACCTTCATGCTTACAATGTAGAGTTCTGGCATTATTTCCAAATAAATATATATAATAACTGGAATACTACTCTGTATTATATTGAACACTCTCAGAAAACATTATAAATATCAAACGTTAGAGCCTAATTTATTAAAAAATCCTGTTAGGGGATGTCTTTATTATTTCACATATTGGAATCTCAAATTGTGGCATTGGTCTCAGCCTTTCTGTAACTCACAAAAGCTCTGCTGATAAGAAAGTGACACCATAGTATTTACATGGGTGCTTAAACATTTAGACATCCATGTGAACAGATGATTCCAGAAGAATTGCTGGTAGGACACAGAGCAACATCAAGGCAGGCCTTGACTCATCCTAGATGATAAATTAAAAAAAAAAGGTCAACATGGATGTGAAGAAAGACCAATAGAAGGGAAGAAATGCTAGATAGTGAAAAGGGAGAAAAGAAGAAAAGAGAGGAGGTAGTGTACCCTGGCAGTTCCCAGGAAGTTAAGGTGGCAGGGGAAATGCAAAGCTCTCTGATGGGGGTGAGGCTCCTAGTCTTTTGACAAAAATAGAGATGGGGGCTTTCCTCATTAAGCCCCACATCACTTCATAAAGCCTGTTCAATAGTCTCATGTGTTTTTTGAAGCATAAAGGATTTGAGTTGACTCTTACTATTTTCTAGCTTGACTCAAAGATGGTTTACAGCACAGGAAGTTCCAAGGTTTCACATAAACAGTGTCATGAGAGTTATTAATTTTTGGAGTTAAGATTATTGCCTCCTAACTGACTTTCTGAACTTTTTGGATTTAGTAACTACTGCTTTGAAGGCAAATATTTGCTTTCTGTATTACAAAAGCCACTTTTTAGAGTATGTAAAATGACACACTAACATGAACTAAATTCATAATGAAGCCAAATTCTTTTTAAAAATATTAAATCTATAAAATTAGAAAACCATTTCCCTCTTTTGTGTAAAATACCTATGCTAATGCCTTGCTCACTCATTTTTTAAAAAATCAATTTTAAGGAGAATAAAAATTCTGCTGCAAAAACAAGTTGAAAGTCTAAAACTTGTTTATCGCAGTAAAGGTTCCAAGATCACACATGTCCATTAGAGGTATTCAGTGCAGGGTCACTGGAGGGTCGGCAAGAGACAGCCAATTAGATGTCTGTTTTTCCTTTCAAAGTCCTGTCTATTTCCTTCACTCTCTTCAAAACACCCTAAGTAGACATATATATCATGAAGTCAAAGCAAAAAAAAAAAAAAAAAGAAAAAGAAAAGAAAAAAGAAAGACGAAAAGAAAGCCTTAGAACAGTGGGAGTTTTATTATCCAATAGCCATATGCATTTTAAATACCCATCATTATCAAGAGGAAAAACGAAGCCTGGTGTCTGATAAGAAGATGTGCTACCAAGTAGAATACTATCCAATTTTGTCTAAACTTAGGCAGGAAAAGGCTACTGAATGCAATCCTTGGTTTCCCACCATGGAAGATAGATGACTTCAAAGTTGTAGCAAAAGTATTTGTTTAGAGTAGGGAGGATCAAGACTTTCTGGTATTTACAGTGAAAAAACAACAACAACCCAGCCTATTTTTTAGAAAAGGAATGCATGGTTAAATTGGCTCAGCTTGTCCTTAGCAACCTGAACTCGGAGGCCACATATTTTCCTCTCTAAGAAGCAAGTGGGAACTTGAAAAGTATGTAGCACGTCGTGAAAAGGGAGCAGTGAACTTTGCCCAGGTCTGCAGCCAGCACTGAAATCTGAACCTTCTGTAGTCCCTGGACTGGTGTCCCACCCCCCTGCCCCCCAACCTTCCTTTTTACTCCCTCTGCATAGAGCGCCTTAGCAAACTACCTTGGCCTGGAAGCAGAGCAGTTGTGACTTCTGAGAGAAAACCTGTTCTCTAAGTATTTCTGATGCCATTAAGAAGGAAATGCTAATGACAACAAAAAACCCCACTAAACCCCAGCTTTGTAATTATGATTATGATATTCAACCTTATTTTTTATAATATGTGTGGAGAAAATATAGAAAGATTTTGTTTTGTTGCATTCATTTTCAAGATAGCTTGAGAAGTTTTGGAGGTTCCCTATGTACAGATTGTCACTGCTTGAAAAGATTTTTCTTACCTTGTTGGCGGGGAATATCATTAAAAGCCCTGCATTCAGGTGGCTTGCAGTATGAATCTTTTCACAACAGTAAGTTACTTGGTAACTTGAGCTGCACTCGTTCCTGAAATTCTTTCACATAATTGAAGATTAACTTGATTCCCCGGATTGTTGAAGGTGGTTGACAGTGTGGGGCTGGGGTGGGTGGAAATAGATTATTCAAATCACAAAGAAGTAGGTGTACCCTAAGTGACTGCTCCATTACTGAGCATGATTGTTTGCCTTCCTAAGTATTCATCAAACTCGGTGCTGCGGGATCGTGTGGGGAGGAAGGAGAGTGTACCGCCAATGTTCAGAAAGCAGGTGAACCTCAGAGAAACTTAAATATTTTGTAAAGAGACTTATATGTAGTAATGGCTACTCCACAATCCATTAACGCCCAAACAAGCCGACTCAAGGGTTCTGGCTTTCTCAAGTGGCTAATGTAAACAATATGAAAGTCAATAGTCGGGGACATTCCAAGATAGTATTAACACGATTGATTTATTGATGGTTGCACAATGGGAGGTTATCTTTTGTTAATTGACTCAGTAAATAAGCTCCCAGGCGTCAGGGCATAGGGGGAAAAGCAACCAGTGGAGGAAAAGGTGAGGCACCTAGATCATAATTTTTTTAAACTCCCAGCCTGTCTTGGTAAATTCCATACCACTTCCTCTGCCAACCTCAAACACAGTTTAGCAATTTTAATTCCGGCCGAAACTCTGCATCCATGTTTCATGAGGGGAAGACGCAAGGGTGTTATGTTCCTAGCAAACAATCCAACTTTCTTTCTCTTTCTCTCTCTCTTCCTTCCTTCCTTCCTTCCTTTCTTTCTCTCTCTCCCTCTTTCTTTCTTTCCTTCTTTTCTTTCTTTCTTTCTTTCTTTCTTTCTTTCTTTCTTTCTTTCTTTCTTTCTCTTTCTTTCTTTCTCTCTTCTTTCTTTCTTTCTCTCCTTCCTTCCTTCCTTCCTTCCTTCTTTCTATCTTTCTTTCTTTCTTTTAAAAACGTTTGCTTCAGGAAGATATAAAGCAATAGTAGGTGAGAGAGAGAGAGAGAATTCACTGACTTGGCTTATTTATTAATACAAATCTAGAAGTGGTGGGGAAGATGCATGTATGATCTTTCCTTTTCTTTATCTTTTCTTTTTTCTTTAGATGGAGTCTCACTCTTGTTGCCCAGGCTGGAATGCAATGGCAAGATCTCCGCTCACTGCAACCTCTGCCTCCCAGGTTCAAGAGATTCTCCTGCCTCACCCTCCCAAGTAGCTGGCACCTGCCACCACGCCCAGCTAATTTTTGTATTTTTTGTACAGATGAGGTTTCGCCATGTTGGCCAGGCTGGTCTCGAACTCCTGACCTCAGGTGATCCACCCGCCTCGGCCTCCCAAAGTGCTGGGATTGCAGGCGTAAGCCACTGTGCCCGGCCTTCATGTATGATCTTTTAACCTCCAAGAAATGATTGAACAGTAGGGATAATACATTGTTTGCTGTTGGCAGTTATTTATGCAGCATTTCTCCATAAAGACTACCATAATTTGGTACTTCCTCCTCCTAGGAGGTAGGGGGAAAGAAGAGAAAATGCTTTATAAATTTTGGCTGATTCCTAGTACAGCAGTCCCCCGTATCCTCAGTTTTGCTTTCCACGATTTCAGCTACCCGTGGTCAATCACAGTCTAAAAATATTCAGTAGAAAATTCCAGAAATAAACAATTCCTAAGTTTTAAATTTCACACTGTTCTGAATAGATAAAATCTTCTGCCATCCTGCTCTGTCTCGCCTGGCCTGTGAATTGTCCCCTTTGTCCAGCAGATCCACGCTGTATGCCCACCCCTCCCCGTAGTCACTTAGGAGCCATCTCTGTTATCATATTGACTGTCACAGTGTCACAGTGCTTGTGTTCAAGTAATTCTTAGTTTACATAGTAATGGCCCCAAAGTGCAAGTATAGTGATTCTGGCAATTCGGATATGCCAAAGAGAAGCTGCAAAGTGCTTCCTCTAAGTGAAAAGGTGAAAGTTCTGGACTTAATAAGGAAAAGAAAAAGTGTCCTGAGGTTGCTGAGATCTACAATAAGAACGAGCATGGTATCCATGAAATTGCGAAGAAGGAAAGAGAAATCTGTGCATAGTATGCATAGGGCTCGGTGCTGTCATCAGTTTCAGGAATCTACCCAGGGTCTTCGAGGGTATCCCTCAAGCACAAGGGGAGACTGCCGTGTTATATCTGCTGAAGTGGGACCTCCTGGATCAATTCCTAACACTTTGAACTTGGCAAGATAGATTTTTTTTTGGACTTTTACACTTTTATCAACAATAGTTTAAAAATTTAAATTGCTCACTGTTTAACCCTTACTGTCTTCTAGAACAGTGGTCCCCAACCTTTTTGCACCGGGAACTGGTTTTGTGGAAGATGATTTTTCTATGGACAGGGTTGTGGGGATCATTTTGGGGTGACACTATTCCACCTCAGATCATCAGGCATTAGATTCTCATAAGGAGCACCTAACCTAGATCCCTGGTGTGAGCAGTTCACAATAGGAGTCGGCTCCTATGAGAATCTAATGCCGCTGCGGATCTGACAGGAAGCATGATCTGAAGTAATGCTCCCTCGCCCACTGCTCACCTCCTTCAGGGGCCTGGTTCCTAACAGGCCACAGATCGTTACTGTTCCGCGGCTGGGGGTGGGGACCCCCGTTCTAGAACACTCAAAAAACATCAACTTCTCCTTTCACGCTGTCTTTCCCTCTGTCTCCCTAAGGCTTTTCTTTTTTTGATATGGGCATTCTTTAAGCTCTGACTTCTCTTTTCCTCTTTCCTCTACCATCTCCCGTCAATCTCTTCCAGCTGCTGGCTGCACTCTGCAGGGGAATGCAGAGTGAGCGTGAAGTGCGAATCAACACCTGCACCCACTGCAGCTCTGTCTCCACCTTCCAACCATTTCCCGTCCTGACTTTTCTGTTCCTGTACTTAACCCACCCCATCCCATTCTGCCATTGGTTTTGGCCCCAAAACTTGGAGTCCACCTCACATTCCCACTTTCTTCTGTAAGTTCCCAAGTCCTACAGATTCTGCTTTTAAAATGTATAGTTCATAAATGGGCTTTGCCTCCCAGGTAGATTAAATTGGACTGTAGATTGGCACATGGTAAGTATTCAATTAATTTTTGTTGAATGAAGGAATGAGTGAGTGGCTCCTCCTTAAACCAGGGTCCCTGCTCCAAAAAATAATACAACATAGCTTTGCATACTACTGTATTCTTCATAATAATCATCTCTGATCACATTATTTCAGGGCTCAAAAACTGTCAGTAACTAGTTTTCTCCTGAATCCAGGGTAAACTACTCTGTTTTCAAGCCACCCACCATGTCTTTTTGTTTATCTTTCACTAAACTCCTAAATATCCTATGCTGAATACAGAATATTGCTTATTTTCCTCTAAATTCTTTTTTTTTTTTTTTTTTTTGAGATGGAGTCTCACTTTGTCACCCAGGCTGGAGTGTAGTGGTGTGAGCTCAGCTCACTGCAACCTCTGCCTCCCAGGTTCAAGCAATTCTTCTGCCACAGCCTCCCAAATAGCTGGGATTACAGGCATGTGCCACCACGCCTGGCTAATTTTGTATTTTTAGTAGAGACGGGGTTTCTCCATGTTGGTTAGGCTGGTCTCGAACTCCCGACCTCAGGTGGTCCACCCGCCTCGGCCTCCCAAAGTGCTGGGATTACAGGCGTGAGCCACCACACCTGGCCTCCTCTAAATTCTTTATATCTCTCTGCTTTCCTATTTTAGCTCATTCTATTTCTTCAATCAGAATGTTTGTTCAATCATTTTTTTAAGTTGCATTTTTTTAAACTGTTTTTTGAGGCCCATTTCAAATGCTACCCTGTGCATGGAGCTATTTTTAGTTCCATATACTTCTTTCTCAGCCAAGCTAGATGTGCTCTTCCTCTTGGGGTGTTTATTGTATTCTGCCTGTATTGTAGATATTTCTATACTTGATTTATTCTTTCCTAATAGAAGGTAAATGCTTGGGAGACAGGAGCTAAATCTTACTTCTTTCTTCTATGCCTGGACTCTCAATGCCTTGTACATAGTAGGCACACAGAATGCTATTATTGAATTACAATGATTTTTATATTTTCTTCCGTGTAACATTTTTTCTTCCTCCTTTGATTGCATGTTGTTGTTCAGCATTGTGTGCGTGTGTGTTTCCCCATTTGCTATGTCCTGCTTAGCACCTTTAGTTTTGAAATATACATTTATTTGTGTATCTTTCCCATTTTGATCTATTAAATAAAATGTATTTTTTCACGTGAATAGCCAAAGTGAGAGAGGATACTGTGAAATGTCTCTTGAACTGCTGTTCCAAGGTAGTGTTTATAAACAATCCCTCAATCTGGATTTCTTTTAAATTTTATTTTTATTTGTACAGATTTAGGGGGTACAAGTGCAGGTTTCTTACAGGCATATATTGTGTAGTGAAATCCACATTTATCAGTCATTATTTTAAACTGGTCTTCGGAATGCAGGGAGGCCCAGGAGCAGGGCTCCTTCAGTTTGCCCTGCTGCAGCCCGCTTCGGGTTTGCCCAGCTTTCTGTTCTTTCCCTACCCCTCTTAATGTCTGGGAATTAGTTACACTGAAGTTCCACTTCATGCAGAGCTGCCTGCAACTTGAGATGCAAACTCCAACACTGTGGGCCACTTTTTAGAAGCATGTGGTCATTCGGGAAACAAAGGCACTCCTGTTTCCTCTTCTCAATAACAATTAAGACATCAGATTAATAGAATCTTTAAATTCTTGAACTATGCTTGCAGAATAGTTTGTGTTTGCTTTAACACAAAGGAATACTTTCCGAACCCTAAAGGTCACCCAAGAAATAAGAGAGAGACGGCTTATGAATCGTGTATACTGGTAGATTTTTGGAGAATGGCATGTGTCCTAGGCAGTGCGCTCTGGCTTTGGAGCGACTTGGCATGGGAGTACTCTGTGATTTACGCTGGAGAGGCATTTCCTGGGCAAGGAATCCCCTGTATTGAAGGGGCATGCCATTAGGAGGAGAAGAAGAAATAGGGGCGGGGCGGGGTGGGGAAGAGGAAGGCTTCTTGGTTCACATTCTGGCATTCACTTAATGAGTGTAATGTTCTTGCTAATGGGATTTAACCACAATACCTATCCCTAACCTTGTCACCAAAAAGGTAGTCTACATGCCCCTGTTTTTTCAATACCGTCTGCCTGGTAACTGTGCAAAAGTCTGTTCTCCCAATTTTCTAAATGGTAATCCTAGAATTATTGCGGCTCAGAAATGAATGAAGAACTCGTGTACAGGACTCAAATTTCCCTAGAGGGGTTGTAACTGAAGGAAGGATTAAGTGCCAGTACACAAAACCTCTCAAGCAGTGGACAACATGTCGATTGCTAAACATTCTATGGTAGAAGGCCTTTAGTTTTTCTCTTTTATAAAGCTTGAGATCAAGTTTTGGTAAGAAGTAAAAGAGCAAGGCAATTTAGCTCCTTTAAAGGATTGCTTGTTGGGAAGGACAGAGCTATATTTAGCTCTGTGGCTGTGTCTCCAGGAAGTTAAAGCAACAAGGCAATTAAATGGTGAATTGTGTGTGTGTGTGTAGAGAGGGGGTTCAGGGGGAGGGCAGGTTAGGGAGATGATAATATAGGCCTTAAAAAAGAATCTGTTTAGGAAAAAAATTTTCAAAACAGTTGCAAAGTATCCTGAAGATACAGCAGACTATTGACTGACCACCTGTTGCACATCGCAACCCTTTATTTTGAAGTGGAACAGACAGAGCCTGAATAACTCCAAGTTCCCCCATATGGTGATAGCAATAATAAACTCTCTGTCATTTATTGAGTACCTACTATATACTAAACACAGTGCTTTACTTCTATTAAGCCATTTAGTGTGGACAACTGTGCTCTCGGCAGCAAATAACAAGAGGGTCTTGCCCAAGGTCACATAGCTGCTAAGTGGTTGAAACAGATTTGAATCTTGTTCTCTTTCTCTCCCCACTTTTAGTTGCTTATACACTATGCCTGCTATACTCTTCCCTGCTGCACTGGCATTTTATGATTTTTAAATTCTTATATTACAGAACTTTGACCTTATAGGAGAAAGGCATGAAATACACCCCCCTCCCATAATGTCCATACTCATCTATGTGTGTGTGTGTGTATGTGTGTATGTGTGTGTGTGTAAAACATCTACATCTAAATCTACAATTTAAGTGGAGTGCTATCCTTAAAAAGGAATAATTAGAAACTCTCATTTACATTGAAATTTACATTCAGATTTCCTGGAACTGTAGCTTTACTCTTTTTTGCTTTTTTTAAAAAAACTCCTTTTATTTATTATAAATCCTGGAGATTTGGCTCTGCTCATGTCCTAGATATAGGGTTATGGATGTGGGGCAGAGATCAGCGAGGTAGACCTGTGTCAGGAAACAAAACAGCAGGATAGAACTGAGTGTCGTATAACTAGCTCTCAGTCGTCATTTTTCTCCATTTTGTATGGTAAACCTAAGGCCTGTTTGATTTTGCATCTTTGAATTTAAACCCTGGGTAAACAGGCAGATGACAGCCAGTGATCCCAAGAGGAAATTATTGACTTACAAGAGGGTAAATAATTTGACCAAATGTAAACATAGAATTCTTCTTCCATGAGTGCAGTTTAAAATTGCAGGGCATTTTAGGGCATCGTCATTTTTCCTTTTCACACCTATTCCCTTATTGAGATAGGTAGGAATCAAGAATTGCATCTCTGGGAAGATTGGTAAGTGTTCTTTCTGAAAAAATCAACAGTATATGAATAAGAAGTATATTTCCTTGAATGATATAGTTGTTAGTTTAAGTTTAATACCTTAAATAAAGAAGGTATTCAATAATTTTTAGGAAAATCAAATTTAGAAATAAACATTCAGATATGGAGGGCCTGACAAGGCTGTTCTCAAAGTAGACAAAGGAATACTTAGAATCTTCTTGAACCTCTTTGGGACCAGCTGGACAAGATCATTGCTCGGTCCTCTAGAGCTCTAATATTCTTTGAATCAGTAATAGCCCAATGCCCTTTCATTTCTGGGCCCATTCATTTAGGGATGGGATAAAGCGGTCAAGAAAGCAAAATTCAGCTGTTGAGTCCAGAGGTAGTTGTAGATATAAATCAGAATATTTCTTCCTCCCAGATCAAAAAGAGAGAAGTTCTTATATCTGCTTGTGTTTGAAGCAGAGCAGCAAAAATGGTGGTGGATATAAAAATCTAGGCTTATTACCAGACCTAAGAAGCAATTCTCAGGGGGATGGTCTTGCTGTCAGTTACCTGAGATTATTTAATTACAAGCAACTCATGATTACCTGTAAAGGCGAGAGATGCAGCGGAAAACTCAAACAATGGTTGTTGCAAAATCATATGAATTGGCTTGGGAATATCCCGTATGACTCCCCCCTCCCCAGAAATTTGCCTTCCTAATTATGTTTTGCTTAGCCCAATATTAAAAATTAGTTAGTTTCCCCAGAGTAGCTCTGAAGTTAAACTGCGGAGGGAGTTGGTTCAAGAGCATGCCAATTGGAATATGGAGGATGAAACATTTTCTGGCACTAATGTGGCAAAAAATCCCAAAGTTATTTTAATCTTAAAGAAAAACTTAATCTTGAGCACCTTCCCAGCCTTCATGTATTATCTGAAATGCTATAAACATTTGTAATGATTACATCAATGAGATTAGTTTTATTTAGATATGTGTGTTTTTACCTTGAGAATGTGTGTTCTCACTCTCATCCTTCTTGGCAGCTAAAGAAAATAATAAACCAATTTTCACAGACTCAAGCATAGTGCTCTGCACACACCATTGGCTCAGAAATATTTGTTGAATAAATAAATGCTCCTGCTTAGGAAGGGTCGCATTTTGTAGCATTGAAGACAGATTAGGCTGGATTTGGAAATTTAGACCTAGAGGCGGATTAGAAATCTTGGATCCTTGGGCTACAACGTTGTTGTCATGGGGGGTTCTTGATTGAATTCTCTTCTTTCTTTCCTTCTTCCTCCCTCCCTCCCTTCTTCCTTCCTTCCTTGCCTCCTTCCCTCCCTCCCTCCTTCCTTCCTTCCTTCCCTCCTTTCCTCCTTCCCTCCCTCCCTCCTTCCTTCCTTCCTTCCTTCCTTCCTTCCTTCCTTCCTTCCTTCTTTCCTTCTTTTCCTTTTCCTGAATTTAAATGACTTCATAGTCTAATATTCCTAGAGCATATACAAACTTGAAAGTAGGCATATATTCCTGAAATTTATGGCTCTTATACAATTGCAAATCCAAAGCAAATTTACAAATTGAATTCAAACAAAATGACAAACCTAGCATTCAAATTAACAACATTGACTTAATGTGATGGACAATGGTTTGCTAATATTTAATTGCTACTCACAGCATTAATTTTGTTCCAACTGGTCTGCTGATGATGTTTTGATTTTAGTCTGCCTATATTTCCTTGTAATGCATAAGACAATTCCTTAACACTTTTCTTTATTTAAACTACTGCAAAACTTTGGTCCACACAGAATGCTGGAACATCATTTAACCTTCACTTGGCACAAATCCGTAATTTACTTACTTGGGGGCGGGGTCCAGGTTTTGTGGGGCCTGAAGAGTATACAATTTTTAGGGCTTTTAAAATACATACATACATACATACATATATATATATATGTATAAATTTATATATATATAATATATTATATATATAAATTTATATATATAATATATTATATATATAAATTTATATATATAATATATTATATATATAAATAAATTTATACATATATATATATATAAATAAAATAAAACTGAAACGAAATTGCTAGGGTCCCTCCCAAGACATTGGAAGGAGTCTGCATAGGAGTCAAAGCTCAAGCTTCATTAGCTTCATGCTAAATCCATCTGTGTTCATGTATCAAGCCCGTCTCTGTTTTTTTCTTGTTGCTAATAAAGAAGAATGACCTGGCAACAATGAGGAGTGGCATTTTTTTAACTTTGGGAAGATCAATCTTAAATTACACATTAGTGTATTTAAAGATTATTCTCAACCTAAAAACAGAAAATTAAATATTGTCATTGATGTCACAGAGACAACTGAGAAGTACATTTATGTTAAATTCTTTTTCCCTTGATAAATTCCAAGGAGGAGTTGCTGGAACCAAGTTTTAGAGCTCTCACCATACTTTTCTTGGTTGGATTTACAGAGGTCAAAATTTGGAGTGCAACTAGAGAGGTTAGCAGTTCACTTTTCCCAGCCTGCCTGGCTTCTCATAGCTTAATCTCTGGGCACAGCTGCTGTAAGCACACAATCCCTGGGACTCATATCTTGCCCTGCTCCTGGCCTGATGACAAGACTGGGAGGAACTGTGGGCAGGTAAGGCCAAAGGAAACCTCAGGCCAATATTTCGCTGGAGGGCAGAGGGACAAACAGAATCCAGAGGTTGGGATCTACCTTGGGGACAATGTCTCAGAGGCCAATGGTTGCAATAAGATGTGTTGTGAGTCAGAGCCAGGGAGGGAAACAGCAGGCACAGGCGATGTTGAAACGTCAGCCAGGCAACAGAAACCAGGGGCCAGGAAGAATTCCGAGCTATGGTATCAGTTGGCATGCATGGTGGGGCAGGTATTCATATCAAAATCAAGCAAGTTTCATTTTTCAGGATCCAAGATCTTCCTGCCTTCCTTTCCTGGTAGGACTCATGGGATTCTTCCTGGGCTCATAGACACTAGGTGTGAAACCATGTGTAAGGACAGGAAATGGGTGTCGCTGTTCCTTATTGGGGAGATTTTGGAATTATTTTTACCGGAGTTGATTGGAGAATAAAATATGGTAGTCAAGATCAGACCTCTCCTCTCAGGCTCTTTTCCTTCTAAGACAGGAGAATCTTCAGAGAGGTCCCCATAGAAGAGAACCCTCATGCTGCAAGTATCCAGGATACACATTCTGATTTGTGCTGAGTTCTAAGAAAATCTTTATTTTGGGACATTTGAGGCTTGTCATCAAAGAACTCGAACTTTCTATCTTCCATCTGTCTGTCTGTCTATCTATCTATTTTCTATATATTTTCTATATATATTTCTATTCCATATATTTCTATTTTCTATATAATATATATGTGAGATATATATTACAGAGAAATATATTCTTTTCTTTATATATATATGTGGGAAAGTGTTTTGTAAATGATGAAGAACCACTGTTGTTATAATCCCATTTCTGTCCAATGGAGATGCTGATTTTTATCTTGCTTGATAATTGTTTTCAGGTGAGATTATATCACCTGATAAATACTTTTTAAACTTCTTTTTCTTCTGTTTCCTTTCTGTTTGTTTTCTTTTTGCTTTTGTTTCTTTAGTTTTCTGGTGAAAAATGATTCCATTGGAAATCTTATATCAGAACAAGTGTTTTCAGAAAAGAAAGGGATTCTCAGATTTAAAGGAAAAACTTTCCCTAAAAGTCAGAGCAGCTAGAGCTACTAGGAAACCCCTTTATCTAATCAATCAAGTCTTAACTATAACACACTCAACCGATGCTTGGGTAGAATATAAATTCCAAGTCACATGAGGTCTTATCAGTTATAATACTGAGAAAGAGTTAGCCACTCTGTTTTAGTAAGATGATAGCTGTGGGCTAACTCATTTTTTCTTGAAATATTTGGGGGATTTGAAAGCTTAAGAAGTAAACAAGTTGTTTTGTTCAGGGAACCTTCTCTGAAAGAGTTACCAGGGTTCATCTGATGACATTAGCTTTGCCAGTAATTTCCATGATGTCAAGGGCACACGGGAGATTAAAGAGGGATTAAGACCTGCTTGCACAGTCAAAGCATCATAGTAAATTGACTTGACTTGGCAGGCTGCACTTCAGGTTGGCACCTTTTCACCACCTAATCATATACAATCCAGGTTTGTGGTGTTAGCTAGGCTACTTTCACAGAGGCCAAGAAATGTGAAGCAGGCAAGGTAGGAGGTGAAAGTTGCCGGGAAGGGGTGGATGGACTTCCAGGAGAATGCTCAAGGCCAGGCTGCCACCGAGAGCTGCTCAGGAGGATTAAAACATTAAGGAAAATGTTTGTTGTTGTCGTTGTTCTTTTTTCCTCAGAATCTTTCAAGAATGAATTTCATTTTCTATTTACCCTCCTTCCACTTGCTCCCAAGTTTTCCAGATATGCGTTCCTCTTAAAACCTTTTAAATCCCTCAGGTTATTATCGACTCTTCTGCAAAAGGAGTCAGGTTTGCCCAGGAACTTCACTGAATAAAGATGAGTTTATATCTTAAAAAGGAAACAGCTGGATGGCAAAAGCCAGGGAGGGAGGCAGCTCTTGTTTCATTAGCGAAGGGAAACTCGAGGGCCCGGAGAGAACAACTGGGCTGGCAGCCACGGCGGGGAGAAGAAAAGGAAACACACGATCATAAAGAACTAATCATGAAAAATGGAAAGTGAGAAAGAGCCAAGAACAACAAGCAATAAATAGATTTGGAAGGGAAAAAGATGAGGAGGAATGAAAAGCTATGCTCAGGAAAGAAGCAACAAGAGCATGTGCGTTTCATTTGAAAAAAATTAATAATGCTGAAAATCATTAAAAAGTCTTAAGGAAAATGTTTTAAGATAACTTTTCAGACCCAGGTTTTATTTCTATGTGTTGTTTCAGAGTCTATTCCAGTGCATGAAAAAAAATCAGATGGAAGTAGCGAGAGAAACCTAACATACAATGTGCCTGACTGATTCGTTTCCCTCTGCTTTTTTTTTTTTTTTTTTTTAATAATTTCTGCCTGATGGTGGGGAATAGAAGCAATTAGTTTGGCTATGTAGGATCACTGATAAATCAGGGGATTCTAAGATTAACTCGTACAATTCTAGCCATAATTAGAAATATCAAATACATTTTCACCTGTGCAGTAATCACATAATGTTCATTTGTTTGTCATGAGGGGGTGATAATTCAGCACTCACAGGTATATCTTTAAATATTTTCAGATGAAATGAGCATGGATTTAAGGAGGAACTAAGAGGAAATCCGGATCCTAGTCTGTCCTTCATCTTGAAAGAGGACTATTAGTCATGTTCGTATATTTTTATCATGTTGAATCTGTTCATCCAAACATAGCCAATAGTCCAGGCAAAACTAGAGAGAAGATATATATATATACACTATTTGAAGTTTCACATCAGTTACAGATAATACTTTATAAATGAAATGTTGCCAGTCTTTTATTTGGTGGATGCCTTATTAGCTTTTAAAAAATTAGTTTTTAATAGCAGCATTTGTTCAAGAAGGAAGAAAAAATGCTTGGTGGTACCTTCTGGAATGTACATTAATCTTGTTAATGACACTACAGTTCATGGTTGGCAAAACAGGACTTTTGAATCAACCTGTATTGTGTGTGTGAGTGTGTATGTGCTTGAGAAAGAAGGCCAGGGCACTAAAGATACATGAGAAGTACATGAAGACAGGATGCAGGATTTCCTATGATTTTATGTTGTTCTTAATTAGGAAGCATATTGGCAGCAAATGCTAACATGTGTTAGGATGTTTAGCTGAAGCCAAATAAATGTTTTCTATTACAACTCTGAATTCCATGCCTGGTCGGAACCCGTGCTGTTCTGCTGATGGCTTACAAAATCCCGTTAAAAGTCATCTCAAGGGCCAATTTTCTGTTGGCTCACAGAGCAAAACGACTTTCACCACATGTTTTCCTGAAGGGTTATCTACAACTCCGGGTGGAAGTCAAAGATTGGAAGAGGATGACCTCTGATCCTGGAACTGCATTGCTTGGTGGTCAGGAGGGGTTCTTAGTAAGCAAACTCAGTTCAATCCCAGAGTCGGAAGTGGGTTTCAACGAGCCAAAGCGGCATCCTTTCAGCTCTGCTACTTTTTTGTCCTGGTGGAGGAATAGCCAATGGAAGAAGACGGAGAGTCCGGACAAAAAAAAGATGAGGTAAAGTAGCTACACTTGTGTACATAAGGAACCATGTAAAAGTATGCTATTTATTTATTTATTTATTTATTTATTTATTTATTGTTTTGAGACAGGGTCCTGCTTTGCCCCCCGGGCTGGAGTGCAGGGCCAGGATCTTGGCTCACTGCAACCTTCACCTCCCGGGTTCAGATGACCCTCTCACTTCAGCTTCCTAAGTAGCTGAGACTGCAGGAACACCCCCACCATGCCTGGCTAATTTTTGTATTTTTAGTGGAGACAGGTTGCCATGTTGCCCAGGATGGTTTCGAACTTCTGAGTTCAAGTGATCCTTCCGCCTTGGCTGTCCAAAGTGCTGGGATTAGAGGTGGGAGCCACCGGGCCCGGCCATTTTTTTCTATCCATGTCTTTTTCACTGCTGTGTCTGAGAAATGTTACACGCTCTTATATATGTAGCTGAAATGATGCAGGAGTTCCCCGGGACCAGCCGCTTGGTACTCTCATTTATTAATATCAATAAATCAATGAAGCCAGGTTGCAAGGCATTCTTAGGTATTCATTCACCATGCTAGCACCGCATTGCCTGGAGCTCTTCAGCAGTTTTTCACCGCAAGGCCTTCACACAAGCTAGTCCCTCTTTCTGGAACATTCCTCTCCAGGTTTTGCACGGCCTATTCCCTCACCTGGTTCAGATCTCTTCCCAATTGTCCTCTCTCCTCCAGCTTTCCTTGATCCCTTCATCATTCTTTCCTCTATTTGCATTTATTTATTTTTGTTCATTGTTTTCTCCCCTCCTCTAGAATGCCCATTTCAAGAAGGAAGGGAATTTATTTTGTTTTCCCTGCTGTGCCTCAATGCCTAGGACAGTGTGAGGAACATAGAAGGTGCACAACTAATAATTTATTCACTGAATTAACAGGTCCAGGGTGTTTTTGTTACTTGTTACAGATGTAACATTTTCAAAGCCTTGGAAGTTATTAAATCACTTTCCTGCATTTTATATGCAAGACTCCTATTATTCTTAATAAGAGTCAGCTGTACATCTAGACTGCATTAAAAAAACAAAACTACATTTTCCTTTGCCTTGCAAACAATCCCACATGGTATAAGGGCCAAAAAAGGAAAATTAACAAAAAAGGGAAAATGTACCAAACGATATTCAGTTAGTGAAAGGGGATGCTTTTCCATATTCTTAAATGAAGATCTTTTACCCAGTATATCCAGTCTCTCATAAACCACGAAATGAAGTGACTGGCTATCAGAACTAATTTTGAGAAGAAAAACTGTCATCTTTAAAGCAGTAAAATCTTCATAAAACTGTGTAAACTAATTACTGGGTTAAGTAAAATCACTAAAACATATCAGGACCTTCAAATGTCTCCAGGGCAGACATAATACAGTAATTCTCTAATAGTCACTCTGGGGAGATACTGTAATGGGCGGGATGAAGACATTGTGATATTCTCATTTAGTTTTGGTCCTGAGACTTATAAAGAGAATACTGGTGGCAGATTGCACATACGGAAGAGATGCCTATTCATTTCACATGATAGTAGCTGGCCTTTCCAGGCTGTGGATCATGAGCTCAGGGGAGGCCAATGGAGATGGGCATACTCATTTATTCTGCAGAGAAGATATGCCTTTAAGTCCATTTGAATATTTCTTCTCATCCTTCCTCATCAAAGAAAGTGGAAAATATTTTGTGTACAGTATTTTTTGCATTAGGTTATTTAGATGCCCTCATGTATATTAGATTTTTGCATGTGAGCAAATAACTAAAAACAAGAGCAAGACCTACCAGAAGCTTCAACAGAACAGATGGACCCTAGAAGACCTCATGTTCTTTTGAATTAGTGAAAAGCTATATAGTTTAAGTAGGTATCTTGGTAATCTAGGATAAATCACAAGGATCGGGTAAACTCAATGGAATACTGAAGGTTTATTTTATTAGGTAATTTTATATACATTTAGGCCACATGCGGTGGCTCACGCCTGTAATCCCAGCACTTTGGGAGGCCAAGGCGAGTGGATCACTTGAGGTCAGGAGTTTAAGACCAGCCTGGTCCAACATGGTGAAACGCCATCTCTATTAAAACTACAAAATTTAGCTGGGCATGATGGCACGTGCCTGTAGTCCCAGCTACTCTGGAAGCTGAGGTAGGAGAATTGCTTGAACCCGGGAGGCGGAGGTTGCAGTGAGCCAAGATCACACTACTTCCCTCCAGCCTGGGCTACTGAGCGAGAGAGAGATGCTGTCTCTCTATATCTGTAATGTGACATTGTTTTCTCAAACCTCAGACTAATCTTATACTCAATATGGAAGATAATCAAAACTCATCACTCTGGATTTTAACTGCTTACATATGTCTTTCTTATGAGATAATGCACCTTGAAGATAAGGACTTCACTTTATTTGCTTCATTCTCCAGTGTCCTGTTTGTGGAATGAATGAATAACCCTTAACAGAAACCTGACTGTGATTCCCTTCACTATTAACTTTTCCTAGAGTTTTGAATTCCACTTAGAAATTTGTTCAGAAAACCACTTGTCCTTAGGAATATAATTTCACAAGACACACAAGTTGATTTCCTCACAGTCTGTCATGGTGATTTCTACCCTGACTCAAGGCTTGTGATTCATGAAGAAGAGTGATAGGAACCAGACACCAGACTTCTTTTTTTTTTTTTTTTTTTGAGACGTAGTCTCGCTGTGTCTCCCAGGCTGGAGTGCAGTGGTGCGATCTCGGCTCACTGCAAGCTCCGCCTCCTGGGTTCACGCCATTCTCTTGCCTCAGCCTCCCAAGTAGCTGGGACTACAGGCGCCCGCTGCCATGCCCGGCTAATTTTTTTGTATTTTTTTTAGTAGAGACGGGGTTTCACCGTGTTAACCAGGATGGTCTCGATCTCCTGACCTTGTGATCCACCCGCCTCGGCCTCCCAGGAACCAGACTTCTTAAAAGTGGTGAGCATCAGGCCACAGTCTCAGAGGACAGTGTATGAGGAGTAAAATTGAGAAGACACATTCACATTTACCCACATGGCTTGCACATTAGAAGCTGTACACCCTCCCTGACTCCAGTTAACTCAGAGGGAAATCTTTGTGCTGGTTCGGTTCTCTCCAATGTGTCTGAGCCTGCAGTTGCCTGGCTGGCCCCTGTGTCCCTTTGGAATTGATAATGAGGTTCGAGAGAGGAATAGTCCTCACTAAGCATGTCACCCCTATTTAGCACCTTTTCCAGGATGGCAGCCACTATTGTTTTATTATGTCTCTGATCAGCTGTCACTATTCATAAAGTAATCATTGCCATTAACACATCACGCCTGAAGCCATCTGCTGCAGCATGGCACACACAGAGCTGTTGGTTGCAAGCAAAGCAGGTGTCACCTAAAAATGACAGCACCACAGTAAAGGTGGGAGGTCATCATGGTGAAAGAGGATATGTCATGTCAGATAACTCTATTTTTTGATGTATTATTGTGCAATGAGCAATAGTATTTCTTGCTCAATTTGCAGAAGGCTAAAATTATAACTTCTTATTTGAGATACTTTTTTTCAATATTGGTAAGTTATGGAGACAAAAAATGTCATTGAAGTTCTTAAAACAGTAGCATCTAGATTGTGAATGGACTCTTGCATTAAATTTTCAGTCAAGTTTAAAGCATTCTTGAAGAGATCTGATCCATCAAACCTTTATTTGACAAGTATTTATTGAGCACATACTAAGTGACAATGACATGTGGCTGGCCCACTCGAAATATACAGTTGCTACTTAAAAACAAAAATCACAAGTAATGTGTACAGTGGAGATTCCTTATCCCAGCTGCATTTTTGACCCTTGTTCTGTCCCTAACACTTATCTTGATTTTGGATAATTTTTTAGATAGTTTTCAGTTTTAATAGGATCCATATTGATTGGATTTTATGTGGATGTATTGGAAAATAAGCTTGCATTGGAAAAATACAATGAGTTCATATAGTCTATTAAGAAGGACAATATCTTTATAGGACAATTAGTTCTCTTGACCACCTTCATTGTAAAGGGGCTTTATATTTATACAACTGAGAGAGGAGACAGGAATTTAACTGAAGATCTTAAATGTTGATAGAAAGTGAGACAAGGGATCATAATTGGGTTCAACTATCTTTCTAGCCCCTTCCCCTCCTGCATATACACTGGAATTGCATCCTGAGCTTAACTTCAGAAAATTCATGTATTTGCCCTTGGCAAATATACACACTAATACATCTATATGTATATGTAAAAAATTAACTAGGGTAGTTAATAATTCTACCCTCCATTTTATTGCATGAGTTGCTGCTCTTTTCCTGGGAGTGAGACGTATTGGATGAGGGTTTGGATCTTCTAGCCCATAAGTTACTCTTAGCAGCATCGCCCATCCTTCCCTACTGGTGATGAGAGCATCTTGCTGCAGGAGTGGTGGTTCTCAGGTGGATACAAGTACTCTTCTCCATGATGCACATGTCCACACATCCTATATGCTACTGCTGGTTTAAGGGATTTTCAAGGGTCAATTCAATAGTACATTTAGAATTTAACTTCTGTGAAGCATGCTACTCAATCACAAACCAACTGAGGAATGCTACATAACCCCGAAGTCTATAGAAAGCAAAGATATCCATTTTCTATATCAGGATCTCTCAACTACTTTTGAATCCAATTTTCTTTTGAGAAACAAAAATCTCAAGCTCTCTCCCTATCCCTGAAGATTTGTAGAATCATCTGTTGTAACCAAAAAAATAAAATCAGCTTGAATTTTTGTGCATTCAGAAAAACGTTGTTTTTTTTTTTTTTTTTCAAATTCTTTAATGATCTATATGCTTTTCAAAATGGGTCCCCTTTTTCCCTGGGGATTATGATATGCCCAAGCATAAGGGACATTTTAACTTTAAGGATGATATTTGTGAATCTGGGATGCACGCTTTTCAAGATACCAGTGAAGCATCAGAGAATGAGCAAGCACATGTCTCCTGATGACTGATGGCCCTTCCTTTTTTGAGATGGAGTCCCAGCTCTGTCACCCAGGCTGGAGTGCAGTTGTGCGATCTCAGCTAACTGCAACCTCTGCCTCCCAGGCTCAAGTGATTCTTCCACCTCAGCCTCCTGAGTAGCTGGGATTACAGGTGTCCACCATCACGCCCAGCTTATTTTTGTATTTTTAGTAGAGACGAGGTTTCACCATGTTGGCCAGACTGGTCTCGAACTCCTGACCTCAAGTGATCTGCCTGCCTCGGCCTCCCCAAGTGCTGGGATTACAGGCATGAGCCACCACACCCGGCCTGACCGATGGCCCTTTCTAAGGAGACTGAGGTGGTACATTTGTGATTACCAGATACGATAGAGTTGATATTGACCGTTGCACTAGTGACTTACAGTTTTTATAAAAAGCCCCAAAATTGTTTGGTATTTCATTTGCATCAAAATGTTGTAGCTCAAATGGTTTTATCAGATTGGCCCCTTAAAATATCATGTGCCCTTGTTCTAGGCTCAGAAGGAACACAAAGACAAAGACAAATGGTTCTTGGGTCCTGCCCTCAAGGCACTTACAGTTCAGTTTCAGTTTTAGAAGTTCAACCAAGAACATGGCTAATGGCTGGTAGAGATTGTGCTGACTATTATACCCCTTCTCCTAAAATATTATTTTGGTTGAAATAATAAAATGTAGATTCAAAACAAAATAAAATAATATTTTACTTCATTTTTCTGTGAAAGAAATGGGGGAATCTTGGGATTTCAAGATAATGCAACAAGCTGAGTAGGGCTGGCCGTAGGTTTGGAACTCATGGAGATCACAGTGGAAACCCAGGAAAATGTTCTCCTGAGGCCTGCATCTCCATTAGTGTTTTCTGTCTAGGGAATGTGCTTGCTCTGGCTCTATGGGCAAACAGGAGGGTGAAGAGGAGGCTGACTGAGTTAAAGACATCAGCAGGTTGGGAACTATTAACACTGAGGATCATCTTTCTGTTTTTATTTTCCAGACAGGGTCTCACTCTGACTCCTAGGCTGGAGTGCATCAGGGGGCTCTGCAGCCTCAACCTCCCAGGACCAAGCGGTTCTCCCACCTCACCCCTTTGAGTAGCTGGGACCACAAATATGCATCACCACGCCTGGCTAACTTTTTTATTTTTATTTTTTGTAGAGACGAGATCTCCTTATGTTGCCTAGGTGAGTCTTGAACTCTTAGGCTGCAGTGATCCTCTGGCCTTGGGCTCCCAAAGTGCTGAGATTACAGGTGTGAGCCACTGCACCTGGCAGTTGAAGATTATATGAAGATCACCTAGGTCAGGAGTTGGAGACCAGCCTGACCAATATGGTGAAAACCTGGGGGCTCTACTAAAAATACAAAAAAAAAAAAAAAAATAGCTGGGCGTGGTGGTGGGCACCTGTAATCCCCCCTTCTCAGGGGTCTGAGGCAGGAGAATCACTTGAACCTGGGAGGCTGAGGTTGCAGTGAGCCAAGATCACACCACTGCACTCAAGAGCGAGACTGTCTCAAAACAAAACAAAACAGAAAAAAAAAAAAAAAGACAGTGGTCCCATTAGGTTATAATGGGACCATATTTTTACCGTACCTTTTATATGTTTAGATACACAAATACCATGGTGTGACCATTGCCTACATCATTCAGTACAGAAATATTTGTACAGATTAGTGTACAAATCTGCACAAATCTGTACAAATATTAGCCTATACAGATTTGTAGCCTAGATGCAGTAAGCCATACCATGTAGCCTAGGTGTATTGTAGGCCATGCCATCTAGGTTTGTATAACTACAGTTTTTTATTTTTTGAGACGGAGTTTTGCTCTTGTTGCCCAGGCTGGAGTGCAATGGTGCGATCTCGGCTCACCACAACCTTCACCTGCCAGGTTCAAGCAATTCTCCTGCCTCAGCCTCCCGAGTAGCTGGGATGACAGGCATGCACCACCACGCCTGGCTAATTTTGTACTTTTAGTAGAGATGGGGTTTCTCCATGTTGAGGCTGGTCTCGAACTCCTGACCTCAGGTGATCCACCTGCCTCGGCCTCCCAAAGTGCTAGGATTACAGGCATGAGCCACCACGCCCGGCTGTGTAACTACACTTTTTGATGTTCACACAATGACAACAAAATCACTTAACATTGCATGTCTCGGAATGTTTCCCAATCATTAAGTGACTCATGATTGCACTTAATCTCTCTCGTCTATAAAATAAAGACAACCAGAAGACCTACTCCAAAGGGTCGTTGGGGTGATAATCTAGTACTTAATACTATAAAATAACATAATACAAAATATTTATGATATTTATAAATACAGACGTAAAATTATAGTTTTACTTATGATAATACTTCTTTTTTTAGTTTTTTGAGACGGAGTCTTGCTCTGTTACCCTGGCTGGAGTGCAGAGGAGCGATCTCGGCTCACTGTAACCTCTGCCTCTTGGGCTCAAGCAATTCTCCTGCCTCAGCCTGCCGAGTAGCTGGGATTACAGGAGCCCACCACCATGCCCAGCTAATAGTTTTTGTATTTTTAGTAGAGATGGGTTTTCACCTTGTGGCCAGGCTGGTCTTGAACTCCTGACCTCAAGTGATCCTCCCACCTTGGCCTCCCCAAGTGCTGGTATTACTGGCATGAGCCACTGTGCCTGGTCTACTTATTATAATACTTCTAAGCGTGATAAAACACTTATATGTCTAGCACACGATAAATCCTCAATAAATGTAATGTACGAATGTGGCAGATTAAGAGAAAAAGCCAATGAAATAAAGCTGCAATACTTGCATTTAGAAAATACTATAAGAATAGGACAGAAGGCTTGGCTGACTGAAATGAGGAATATATTACAGGAAATGTCTTAAGAGTAGGTGACATTTGAATTGGCTAGTGAAAGAGAGAGAGAATAGCTTGTTAGGGGAAGAAGTATCAAGAGCAACGTTCTGGACCATGAAGGGGAAGGAACCAACTGCTTGCTTCCTTCATTCCTCCCACTGAAGTGTTTTTCTCGGTTTGCCTTAAATCTCATTTTATGGGTTCTTCAAACAATTTACCCAGTTTTGTGTTTACCTGAGCATAAGATCTGTCATGTAGATTTTCTTTATGGAGACTCACACATTTAAGAAAGACTCTCATAAACATCATTGTTTATTAATTAGTATTAATATAGTTGATAATTTTATACCTTAGGCTTACCAGATAATGATTTTAAGGTTTTACTCATCCAAAATCAACTTCTCCAGCCTCCCTTACTATTAACCCACTCTTTGTATTTAATTTATTATTGTTTCTATTTCTTTGGACTGAGTGGGCATGGGAAATAGAATGGGAGAGGAAGCACGTAATTATAAAATATCGTACAAAACTGCTGGCTATTTTATGTAGAAAATGAAATTTGGGACCTCAGGATGCAAAATTAACGTGTAAGAATTTCATCACTTTGTTAGAAGATGCAATCGGAGTCCATCCAGTTTGCTGTCAGAGACTTGGTGGATATTTGTCAATTTTTTTTTTTTATTCAGGAGGAATACCTGGATTTTCTCTGAGGAGTCATCCCTGCTTGGTCTCAGCCTACGTGGTTTATGTGGTGCTTTGCCGAGTCCACTCCCCATCCACCTCCCAGTCTTAAGCAGGGGAAATAGCTCAAGCTCAGCCACTCAGGCTTTCCCTTCTGGGAAGCTGAATTCCGAGTGGTGAGACACAAAAGTGGGAATATGCTTGGAACAGATTCTTCCTGTGAGCAGAACCTTGAAGAGGCTGTTTATTCATTCCTGCTACCTGGAGCCCTGAAGCTATCTGGTTCCCATCTTTGTTCTGTCATGATCTTTGTGTCCAGCTTTTGGTTTCTCTGAGCCGCTCCATATCCTTCCAATCATTTTCCTCTTTTCTTTTGGTTCATTTAGTCAGTTTAACTGATAGTCTAAGTGATAGAATAAAAATGTGAACACAGAAAAAAATATCACTAGATGACAGCTCTGATTACTAGACAGCATTTTCTCACTGGGCATGTATTTTAAAAGCACATACCAGCACCAGGCACTGTTCTAGGCACTTGAGTCAGTGACAAACAAAACAAAATATTGAGAATAGATGTGGCTGGGCACAGATTACAGGCTCATGCCTGTAATCGCAGCATGTTGGGAGGCCAAGGCAGGGGGATCACTTGAGCCCAGGAGTTTGAGAACAATAGATGTTCTAACAGATATTTGTTGTTGGGCTTTCAGGAGCTAAATGAATGGTCTAATGACATTTGTTCAACCTTAAGATAATTTTTATATGACCCTCTGTGAGAGGTTCTAATAATTTTTTTTTTTACAAAAGAATAAGAATATTAACAACCATCTAGGTAAATATTTCAAAAGAGTTCTTCCTTTGGGAAAGCAAGCCGAGTGTTGATTTAAATTTCTCAATGATCAAAGTGTTAAAGTAATATGTTTTGAATAGAGCCATCTATAAAACATACCCGTATAAACAACAAAACTTGTAAATGTGTAATGGGCAAAAGTAATAAAACTATTGAAATAATGCATTTTCCTCGTACCAACTCTATCCATTAATTTTTTACGGTTTTCTACCATGTAACATTACCCTTCATAAAAATGATATTTTAAAATGAGATGGGGTTGGTAAAAGAAACAAGGGGTAATAATGGAAGAAGGATTGCAAAGCTGTGCTCTGCTGGATGAGGGAGAAGGGAAAATAGAATTCATCTGGGTTTTCTGTGAGCCAGAGGCCATGGTCTGTAGCCTTTAAAGGGGTGAGCAATGCTCAGAGCCAAGGATTTTTATACCTTTATTTTGATTATTTGTTTCTTTTCTCTAAAGAAATCAAGCACAAGCTATTTAAAATAATGAAATTCCCTTCAATATAATACTTTATAAGCAAAGTTGTGAATCTCTCATGTATTAAACTTTTAAAAATTCTTCATGCATTCTTGGATGGGTTGTATAAAATCTAAATGTAGTATGATGGTATTCTTGCATGAGGCAACTTGGTGCAGTCAGAGGGACATAGATTTTGATTCAGATGGATCTGAGTTCTAATCCTGACTCTGCTATATTCAAGTTATTTGACCTCTGTGTAACTATATTTCTTTACCTGAAAAGTAGAGATTATAACTCCTAGCAAGTAGTGGGTACTCAAGATAAGATGGTTTTCTGGCCAGGTGTGGTGGCTCACGCTTGTAATCCCAACACTTTGGGAGGCCGAGGTGGGTGGATCACCTGAGGTCAAGAGTTCAAGACCGGCCTGGCCAACATGGTGAAAGCCCGTCTCTACTAAAAATACAAAATTAGCTAGGTATGGTGACAGGCACCTGTAATCTCAGCTACTCGGGAGGCTGAGGCAGGAGAATTGCTTGAACCCGGGAGGTGGAGGTTGCAGTGAGCCAAGCTCATCACGCCATTGCACTCCAGTCTGGGTGACAGAGCAAGACTCCGTTAAAAAAAAAAAAAAAAGCTGGTTTTCTTCCACTGCCTTCATCCTTCGTTCTGATAATACTTCAAATTAGGAAAGATTAGCTTATTTGCAACTAGAGGCCATTACAGTATTATTAAGAGACCCGCTCAAAATGTTTAATATCCTTTGATATTATGTGTCACTAAGTAAAAATGTACATGCTTGCAATTCCTAAAAATAAAAGAAATAAAAGGTTGAAATTTTTACACTTATATGAAAATGAGAATCCATACTGTAGCATAATTTTGGAAAATGGAATTATCTGGGATATGAATTCTTTATTTCTCCATTTATTCAACAAACCTTGAGCACCTGTTAAACACTTGGCCCCATAGTAGGCATTTAGAATACAAAGATAAATAAAACATGATTCTGAATTTCAAAGAGTTACTTCACCTTCTTCCATGGTGAAGATCACATGCAGAGAATTAAACACAGAAATGTGGGATGGAGTGCCTTATGGGAACAATGGGGAGGGTCACCTCACTGGTGAGTGTGGGGTGTCAGGGGACATGGGAAGTTTTCCAGCAGAGGTGGTGGTGATGGTTTGTATGTCAAGCCTTAGGGAATGAGTTGAAGTTATCTAGGTGGATTAGGTGGGGGGACTAGAGTAAGAGGGCATTCCAGGCAGTGAGGCAGGAAAATCAGAGGGAGATGAACCTGCCTGGTGTGTGTACCTGTGTGGGGTGTGTGTGTGTGTGGGTGTGGGTGGGGGGTAAGAAAGTCCCAGCAATCAATGTTATGCTGCATAGAGCTAGAGGTAGAGGGTAATGAGAGTGACGCCGTTGGAGAGGCAGGCAGGGGCCAGGTCGTGGGTGTTTTCTTTCCCAGGCCAAATTGCTTATGTATGCAGAAGGACAAATGATGGCTTGGGCGCAGCTGAAATACCTCTGCTCAAACCTGTGTGAAGAATAACAATTAGGGTGGTAAAGCCCGTTAGGAAATGGTTAATGTGGTCTGTGGTCCAGGGCCAGGCTGTAAGGGCTTGAAGGAGGTCAGGTTCACTGGGACACAGAACAGTGGGAGGGCTGGGTGGTTGGTATCAGAGAGGGGTGAGCTCACGTGCAGAAGGAAGAGAGAGAATCCAGGCTGACTGGAGTGTGGTACCTGACGTGGTGCCACCATTCAAGATAGGGAATATATGGACATGAATAAGGATTATGGTCCAAGTTTAGGCATTCAGTGAGTATCTTAAGAACTGGGCTGACTGTGGGTTTTTGAATACCTTGGTGAAATTTTCTTAAAAGGAGCTGCATTGACCACTTCTCCTGGTGCATGCAGAAGGCCTACCATGAAGTGACCATGGAGATGATAAGACAAAAATAAGCTTTCACTCTGGAAAGTAGCTCTGGGATAGTGGGCAAGTCACTTTAGCACTCCAGATTTCCTGTCCCTCATTGAGAGAGTAAGTAGGTTTGACAAATAATCTCTAGTTAAACAACTAGTCTTATTTGAGTCACTAAAACTGTGTAATGTGGTTCTCCTTCCCCATTTGTTGGTTAACAGTAAACACCCCCCACCCCCCGACACACTGTGCAAAAGTTTCCCTCTCCCAAATTTATGAGGCATTTGATATTTGATGTCATAAACGGGTTTTTCTTAACTCTTATGAATATTCTTAGCTCCTTCTCGTCAGGAATTGCTTGCAGCTCTTAGATGATGTGAATCACCTCCAAAGCATTTATTTTCCAACATTTAAATGCATTTTTTGAAAACGAACATCAGCTGTTAACCAGAGCTTTCCCAGGTGCAGCAGAAACCCTCTTCCAACTCCCTTCCCTACTCAGTAAACTGCCCAATCCAAACAGGGGGCCACTTCTGGGGCAGTAGCTTCAACATGAAAGAATGCATTCAAGTAAAACAATGTCGTTTTCAAATTAGCACACATACCAAAAAAATATGTATTTACTTAGTACACCTTAATGGCTTTCGAAGAGCCATTAGGCTCAACTGAGTGAATATTCTGTGTATTACCAAAATATGCACAATGTATCCCCAAATAGCCATTTTACTTGTAAATATAACAGGACAAGCTCATTTCTCTTTGAATTTTCCTTTGCTCCTAAGTGATTTTCTTAGCTCATGTGAGAGCAAAGAGAGACATTTTTTCAAGGTTTGGGTGTTTGCTTGCTTCATTCCAAAGTTCAGGGAATAACTGAGAAGTGTGCTCATCTACTGTTGAGAGGCCTAAACGAGGGAGCATTCTATCTGGTTAAGACCTGCTAAAGTTTCCCTATTAACAGAGACACCAGCAAAGAGTAAGTAGCCTAAGGAGATTAATGTAAAATGTCTGCAGGATAGAAAAATTGCTTTAGAAACAAAATAATGTACCGTCTACCCCCATGAATTAGTACTTGAGGCACTTTAATTGGACAAACTCAGTGTTTAGATCAGGAGTCTGTCCAATTGCTATCTGTGACCAGAGGAAGCAGAAGCAAAGGGGTTAATAGTTGCTGACAATTTTTTTTTAACAAGCAGTTTTATTGCAGAAATGGGAGTTGAACCAGAACATTCACAATCAGAATGAAAGGGCAGGCAGGCAGATCTGGAAAACTCACCATTGTACGTGAAAAGGAAAGTTTTCATGGATTTTAGAAAGGCCAAAGAAAAGGGCTTATTTTATATTTGAGAACATATTTTAATTTAGATTTTTAAGGACCAGTCACCCAACATTCGAAATCCATATATAATTCTCTGGAGAAATGCAACAATGCCTCCATTTGATCATGGTAAGGAAAGCATTCATATCTGACAATACCTTATGCAATGCTTATAAGACATATGTCTCTAGGTGGTTTCACGAGAAGTATGTGCAATTTAATGTGTTGACTTTTATTTCTAAAGAATTGTGTTGTTTACCTGCTATCTTAGAGATTATTATTCCACCTTGAACAGTGAAGGTGAAAGGGTGCCAATCAGCCAGTGTGTGTCTTCTGACAATTTTCAGATTTTTATCCAGAGACAGGCAGCAGCAGAGAATTATTCATGGGTGGCACGTTATAGTAAAAAGAACACTGCACTTGGGAGTCAGAAGATAGAATTCAAAGTCTCAGCTGGTACCTGTAATCCCAGCTACTTGGGAGGCTGAGGCACGAGAATCACTTGAACTTGGGAGGTGGAGGTTGCAGTGAGCCGAGATCGCGTCACTGCACTCCAGCCTGGGAGACAGAGCAAGACTTTGTCTCAAAAAAAAAAAAAAAAAAATTACATGGCCACGGGGAAATAGTTTCTTCCAATAGTTCCCAAAAATTACTGTACAACAAAACCGTCTGTTGAGCGTTATATATGCACATATACACCTGGACCATCCTCCTGGAATTCTAAATCAGCAGGTCAGAGATCGGTCTCTATATTGCTTAAAAGCAGCGAGGGTCAATAACTGTTCATGAATCCAACACACTTGAGTGTCCTCATTTGTAAAATAGAAACAACATTTTCTATTCAGCTCAGAGGATTGTTGCGAAGACTAAATACAATGATACATTTAAGACACCAGTGCAATGCTTAGAAGAGGGTCACTTGTTTTTCTTCCAATGGGCCATGGTTGTTCTAGTTCAGAGCTCCTCAAAGTGAATTCTAAGGAGCAATAACCCCACGAGATGGTCTATGGAAAAACTGTGTACCATCAATCATATTTGGCAGCTGCACATTACACTCCCTTCCAGACTGTTAATGGGACCATTAGCACCTTAAAGTTTCTGAAAGAACCTGACAAAAAGGAACTGGCTAAGTTGTTAGAACTCAGTGTTTCTCAAAGTTATTTAGCTACCCAATTCTTTCTTCAAGTGGCAATTATTTATTGATGTTCGATGGAACGTGCTTTAGTGAACACTCCTCTTTACGGTCTGTAACTAATGTCCTACCTTTCTATAACCTCCCTCAAGGAATTTGCTGCTTGTTTTTGGTCTGACTGAGACCCAGCCTTTCTGATCATCTTGAAGGATATCTGCTCTTTTCTTGAACTGCTAGTTTAAATGGACTCTCATATTGAACATGATTCTATTTAAATACTGCAGTTTTTACTTTAACTGAGATAGTTATGAGGGTAGAACACAAATGATCTAGAAAAAATTAAACCATTAATTTAGAAATAAAATTAATACCTAAATAGTAGAAATTCACAAGTCCATGGCTGTTACATAAAGGGAAGACAATTACATTTTGAGAGCTCCTACTTTACCCTTGAAACCAGCGGAATGGGATAAAATTTAGAAATGCAAATTATGCTTCGAGCTATATTAATCTAATAATCAAAAATAGGTGGTAGAAATGGATATAGATGCAGTAAAAAATCTGAGGAGTCTTGAGGACAGCACTATTTCTGTTAAGTCAACGATTTAAGAGCTTTTGGGAAGTTGAATATAATCACATAGACTTTTTGGTGACCTCATTTGCCTGGTCTGTACTCTTAAAGAAAGTAGAATAAATGGCTTCTAATGTGTCCTTCTGAGAATGAAAAGCAAAACGGCAAAGTGTACCTCTTATTGAGGTGTATTTGTAAAAGAATCACCTAGTCATTCAAGCAGAAGAGGACACAGGCATGGACACATGGTCTTGGGATGGATGAATAGACATCATGGGTAGGGATGGAGAGATGTGATGTGGAAAAGTCAGGCTTGGCAGAGTTCACAGTAAGAATTTGCTTCAGATAACTACTCAGAGGAAAAAATATATATATTTTTGCAAGTATCTTGCTTTTACAGGTTTCTGAGATAAAAATCTCAGAAGAACAGCTTTGCTCGTGAGCTTTCCGATATTTCCACTGTGGTCCTGGCCAGAAACACTGTGAGAACACCCTTTCATTTGGTATTTGAGCCCTTCTGCCTCTGTTCCTGGCTGCAGACCAAAGGGAACAAACGCAACTGAACATTTCAGAACCTCAAAATAGTAAACCAAAAATGGTTTGCTCTGCTTTTGGTTCTAAATATGATCGACCCCAAAGCCTTGTTCCAAATGATCTGGTGGATCCATCTCTAATATGGATTACTGGATTTTAGAAACCTTTGGAGGATGGTGTTTTTAAAATAGATAAGTAAGAACAAAGAAAACAGTCGATCCAAATGATTGTAGTACAGGTGTCTGACCACCAGAGCAGAGACTAGACTTAATAAACAAATTTTACGTTCTAGTCTAAAGTAATTAGAAGAAGGGGATTAGAGTTTGGAGTGGGATATCTGGGCTTGAATGTTGACTTGGTTCATGACTAGCTGAATGTCTAGGGCATATTTCTGAGTCTCAGTTGTTACCTGTGAGTAAAATTAATAATACAAATGAAAAATAATTATACCCATTTTAATTGGCTCATTATGAGGAGCAAAATCATAAAAATACTTCTAAAGTTGGAGTGTCCATGATAATATGAAAGTCAGTAAATCCCAGTGATTAGAAATTAGAACTTTACAATGCAACACACCCAGGTTCATATTTCTGCCCCTCTGCTTTCTAGCTCTGTGGCCCTATATGGGTCACTAAAAATCTTTGACAATCAATTTTATCATCTGTGAAATGGGGTTAGTGTTGTTGGGAGAATGAAATCAAATAATGTGTATAAAATATTCGGCACACAGTTAATGCTAGAAAAATTGCTGGCTATTAATACATGTATAAATGATGATCATGGTGATTTTATATACTCATAACTCTGGGTGCCAGTCCAAATACAGACATATGAGAATGTGGATAGATCCTCGCGTTCTCTCTGAACCTTCCTTCCATGAAGTTACATACTCTATAGAATCAGTGGGTGAGTTGACTTAGGAGAGGTGCCAGTATGAGCCTGGAGTAGCTTACTTGGTCAGATACAAAATATGGGTTTGGCTTAATATAAGGATCTAGGGGAGAAGGTGGAAAACGCTTGCTGGGCCAATGCCAAGTATGAAGCAATGCTGACCTTGGCAATTTTTAGCATCCAATTTTCACCCGTTAAGAGAGGAAGGTAAAAAGGTATAAATAAATGCAAAGGCCATAATAAAATCATTGTGGAATTAAAACATTAAGCCCATGGGCTCTTAATTATAAAATAGCAATATATTGTTTACAAACATTCTTCTATTAGGGACTTAGGGATTTCACAGGATGCTTTTTTGCTTTTCTTTTCTTTTCAGGGACAGCATCACTTTTGCTCTGCTGCTCAGGCTGGAGTGCAGCAGCATGACCTTGGCTCACTGCAGCCTCCACCTCCTGGGCTCAAGCAATTATCCCACCTCAGCCTCCTGAATAGCTGGGACCACAGGCGTATACCATCACACCTGGCTAATTTTAATTTTTTAAAATAAAAACAGGGTCTCAATATGTTGCCCAGGCTGGTCTCAAACTCCCACCTCCACTGATCCTCCCACCTCAGCCTTCCAAAGTGCTGGGATTACAGGCACAAGCCACCGTGTCTGGCCAGGATGCTTGTCTTAAAACAAAGATTTACTACCAGCAACCTGGCTGGCCTGAAATGTGACTGGTAGCTTATTTTATATTCCCCATACACATTAAATGTAGAAAATTAGTAACTATTAGATTTGATTAAATATTAAAATGTCATATTGTTCAGCCAATGAAAAAATTGTTTTCAAGCTGCTCTGGGGGGAATGACTAGCTGCTACCTTTTTATGGTATTAGTCATACGGAATTTTCTCTTCCTCCCTTCATAGTAAAAATCCTTGAAGGCTTACTCTCCTTGAGAACACTTCCTCATGGGTTTTGAGTCTGCAGCTCTTTCCACTCCCAGGTACTGAAACCATATTTTTCACAGGCCCCTTTACCTGCCCAAGGGTCAACTTGATTCTCCTCCTTTGCCATTTTGCAGCATTGACCATGTTGAAAATCCTTGCACTTGCTGCCTCCTGCACTCTTGTTGTATTTTGTTTTCTTCTGAATTCTGATGAATAGTGTTCTGTTGCTTTATGGTGCATGCTCAGGGTTCTGTTCATCATCATCTTCTCTTTGCCTGATCCTTTATCTTTAAGCAAACCCATCCGTTCTTGCTACTCCAGTTATCTCCTCTATCCAACGAGCTGGGCCACCACGATTTTTCTCCTAAGCTTGTTATCTTCACCTGGATTTCCTCAAGCTCAGTATATACAGCCAAAACTCTTCAATTGTCTCTGTAAACCAGCTTTCCTATCCCTTCCCCCTTTGTCTCAGCCATTTTGTTTGTATATGGAAATAAACCTCCTGGTGTTAAAACCTCAAAACTTCAGCATTATCTTTGTCTCTACACCCTTGTTTGACCTCTAGATCCAGGAAATACCCCAGTTTCATTGTAAGGCCTGTCAATTTTATCTCACAATGTTTTTCACACTTATAAGCTAGATAGACCGAAGCAAGGGTCTGTGTGCTCATTCTCTGTGATGCTCATTCTTATGTTCTCAAGATAGTTGCTGGAACTCTAGCTGCAGCTTCTGCATTTCAGGTAGAAAGGAAGAGGACGATCACTGAATCAAAGGGCATCTGCCAACTGAATCTGCCACCCTTTAAGGGGAGCATTCCTGAAAGCAACATGTAATAATCTTTGCTGACATTGAATTGAGCAGAGTAGTGTCGCATGACCACCCTGATCTACAAGGGAGGCAGAGAAATAGAGGTCAAAATGTCGGGACACAGTACTGTTTCAATAAATGGGAGTTACATTGGAAAGGAAGAAAGTGCAAAATGTTTTGGGGTGGGCAATTGACAGTCTCTACACACCTTCTTTCTTAACTTTCTTATGTTTACTTGAAATAAATTTCCACTGACTTTGAATAAAACACTCCTTGTTTCCCACCATCATCATCTAACTTGACATCTTCACTGTCCTTTTGCTTAGATTTTTACAAAGCCAAGTGGACTCTGTGTGCCTCTACTTCACTGCTACTGAGAGGTGAAGCCAGCTGGGCTTCTGGGTGGGGTGGAGACTTGGAGAACTTTTCTGTCTCGCTAGAGGATTATAAACATACCAATCAGCACTCTGTAGAAACGCACCAATCAGTGCTCTGTGTCTAGCTAAAGGTTTGTAAACGTACCAATCAGCACTCTGTAAAACAGACTAATCAGCACTCTGTAAAATGGACCAATCAGTGATCTGTAAAATGGACCAATCAGCAGGACATGGGCGGGGCCAAATAAGAGAATAAAAGCTGGCCACCCGAGCCAGCAGCAGCAACCGTCTCAGGTCTCCTTCTACCCTGCTGAGCTTTGTTCTTTCACTCTTCACAATAAATCTTGCTGCTGCTCACTCTTTGGGTCCACACTGCCTTTATGAGCTGTAACACTCAGTGTGAGAGTCTGTGGCTTCATTCTTGAAGTCACAGAGACCATGAACCCCCCGGAAGGAAGAAACAACTCCGGATGCCCCACCTTTAAGAGCTGTAACACTCACTGCGAAGGTCTGCGACTTCACTCCTGAAGTCAGCGAGACCACGAACCCACTGCAAGGTAGAAACTCTGGACACATCTGAAGAAACAAACTCCAGGCACACCATCTTTAAGAGCTGTAACACTCACCGTGAAGGTCCGTGAGTTCATTCTTGAAGGCAGCGAGACCAAGAACCCACCAGAAGGAATAAATTCCAGACACACTACTACTGTCCCTGTTCATTAATCTATTTATGTGGCAAGAAAATATTGATAATGGGCACTGTCCTGTGTGCTAGAGATGGACGGAATCATGACTTTTGGTGTCAGAGCCTCACAGTTCAGTTGGAGAGAGCAACATGGCACCAGTTGATTCCAGGGCAACACAATTAGTGACATAACAGAGCCAGATGAAAGGGATTGCAGAAGCAGAGAAAACATCCTGACTAATTCAATCTGCGAATGGTGAAGATGATGTTCCAGGGGTGATGCTGTGAGCTGAATTGTGTATTAGTAGGAATTTCTGGGTTCAACACACAGAGAAATAACAAGTTTTCTGTTGTTGTAAACTATTCCTTACAAATTAAAAACAAAGTGGTTGTATTCTTGACCTCACTCTGAATTTAATTTTTTAAGAATGTAATCATAAGTGAAAGCAATTTTAAATATAGCATTATAGGGCACAGTATTGATAAATGAGAGGAAAACTTTTTCTTAAAGAGTGTACCACTCACATACCATGCCCTGAAATTAACTGAGAACTCATTTGTCAAGAGAGCACCTACCCTGTAGAGAATTCTTCCAATTAACATCAAAAGCGATCATTCTTAACCTCTCATGCATTAAGAAAATCTTGTCTGCACCCAATGTTCTGTTATAATCAATGAAGCCCCTTATGTATGTTATTCCAAATTTATCACCGTGTATATTACTAAAATGGATGAATTAATAAATGAATCTGCTGTAGGTCCAGAAGCCAGATTTATTTGTTGTCTCCTGGTTCTCATGGGATTTTCCTTTGGTCTCCAAGACATTTCACTCTGCACTTTCTCATAGTTTGAGATATTTATTGATAGTTACTGACAGCATGAGTTGGTACTCATAGACTCACCATGGCTATATCAGAAAAGTGGTTTTGAGGGGGATTAGTTAAATTCTAAAAATGTCAGCCAAGTCACTCTCAGGCTATGCTAAAAAGGCAGTGCAAGTGTCGTGCTATATCAGTTCTAACAATATCATATTGCTATAAAAAGCTTACATCAAGATAATTAAATGATGCTTAACACTGGTGAGGTCATGGTAAGCTTGACACATTCATAAATATTAGAGAGTAAAATAGTGCAACATGCCTGGGGGCCAATCTCATGATATGAAATTAGAATAGATTAGGATATATTCTTAGGATCTGAGCCTTCCTTCCACCTGTAAGGATCTACCTGTGGAGATGACTACAGATGTAGAATTGTAGGCAAGGCTGGGTGTAGAAGGATGGCCGTTGAAGTATTAAATAAACTGCAGAACACCCATGAGCTAGAACACTATGTACTAATCAAAATTGGTGGTTTCTGATAATTTTGATTACATGGAAAAGTGCCCACTGTGTTCAATGAATAAGAAGAAAAACAGTTGTATCAAAGTCTGATCCATATGTAGGGATACATATATCATATATGCATTCACATCTTTCAGATGATTTGCATCAGAATGCTAACAATAGTCTAAGTGATTTCTATTATAATCTTTAAAGTTCTCTAAATTTTATAAATTTCTAATCAAGATGCATGAGTTTCACAATTAGAAATAAATCACCTTTTTTTTTTTTTTTTTTTGGAATACAGTGGTGCGATTACAGCTCACTGCAGTCTCTACCTCCTGGGCCCAAGTGATACTCCCACCTCAGTCCCCTGATTAGCTGGGACCACAGGTGATATGGTTTGGCTGTGTCCCCACTCAAAATCTCATCTTGAATTATAGCTCACATAATTCACACTTACTGTGGGAGGTACCTGGTAGGAGGTAGTTGAATCATAGGGGTGGGTATTTCCCATGATGTTCTCATGATAGTGAATAAGTCTCATGAGATCTGATGGTTTTATAAAGGGGAGTTCTCGTGCACACGCTCTCTCTTGTCTGCCGCCATGTAAGATGTGACTTCGCTCCTCTTTTGCCTTCTGCCATGATTGTGAGGCCTCCCCAACCATGTGGAACTGTGAGCCAATTAAACCACTTTTCTTTATAAATTGCCTAGCCTTGGGTATATCTTTGTTAGCAGCATGAGAACTAATACGACAAGTACGTGCCACCACACCTTGCTAATTTTTTATTTTTGTGGAGACGGAGTTTTGCCATGTTTGAGCCCAGGCTGGTCTCGAACTCCTGGGCTCAAGCGATCCTCCCACCTTAGACTCCAAAAGTTCTGGGATCACAGATGTGAGACACTTTGCCTGGCCAGAAATTAATTACTCTTAAAAGGAAATCTAAAAAGGACCACGTAGTAGAAGATGAAGAGATTATTTATAGGTATTTTTTATATGTATGCATTCTACATGGCTAATTCTTAGACTCACATACAGTGTGAGGTCAATTTCACTAAGGGGCTCAGCACAGACTCTGGCCAGGGAGGGTGCTCCAGGCTTTGAGCCCAACTGCCTGCCATCACTCTCTCCCCTCCCATCCCATTCTCCAGGCTGCCATCAGATTTCTCTTTCCAAAGCATAACTATTGTCCTGTTATTCTCTCTCCCGAAACATTGTTAAAACCTGTTATCCTCTCTGGAAACACTGTTAAAACCTTCCCAGTTGTACACAGAATACATTCTCCCCCTGCCCTTGGCTCCAGTTCATGTCCTCAGTCTGATATCCCTCACATCTCTCAATCCTCCTTCACTCCAGCACAATAGAGCTACCTTCATGACACTCTTCACCTCCCCCTGCCCACCACTTTACCCTCGTTTTTGCTTGTCCTACCCGTTCTTTCAAGCCCTGCCCAAATTTCCAGAGTGACCACTCTGAATTAATCTTTCCCTCCATTATTTCCTCTCTGCACTTTATTGATCTCTTTTATTGCATTAATCAGAATTTTACTTGTCTTATGGTTCCTTGTGTCTTTCTGTTCTTGTATTTATTTTTAGCCACCCAAATCATATCTTCATTCATAATCTTTATGGAGTGGTTCTCAAACATTAGCACATATCACAATCATCTGAGGGTTCATTAAAACGGATTGCTGGGCCCCATCCCTGGTGTTTCTAATTCACTACATCTGGGGTGGGGCATGAGAACTGGCATTTCTAATAAATCCCCAGGTGCTGCTGCTGCTGCCCCAGTATGGTGACCACACTTCGAGCACCACTGCTTTTCAAAAATGGGAAACAATGAACAAACATAAATGAACTTGATATAGTACATAGGGAATGGAAGTTCACACGGCAGGATTTAGAATCAGAGGCTTGGGTTTGAATTCCAGTTCTGCCACTTAATGCTTCAACAAGTTATTTAATCCCTCTGAGTCTTCATTTTCTTGCCACAAAAACTGGGATATTATTACAGTAAGTCCTCAATGTCACCCATAGGTTCTTGGAAACTGTGAATTTAAGCAAAATGATGCATAAAAAAACCAATCTTACCATGGGCCAATTCACATACTCAAGAGTTAAGGGCCTAGGAAGTACTTCTGGCCACAAAAACATCACCAAACTTCTAAATAAAAACTAAAACATGGCCAGGTGTGGTGGCTCACACCTGTAATTCCAGCACTTTGGGAGGCCGAGGTGAGGAGATTGCCTGAGCTCAGTAGTTTGAGACCAGTCTAGGCAACACAGTGAAACCCTGTCTCTACTAAAATACAAAAAAAAAAAAAAAAAAAAAAATTAGCCAGGTGTGGCGGCGTGCACCTGTAGTCCCAGCTACTCGGGAGGCTGAGGCAGGAGAATCACTTGAACCCGGGAGGTGGAGGTTGCAGTGAGCCGAGATTGTGCCATTGCACTCCAGCCTGGGTGACAGAGCGAGACTCCATCTCAAAAACAAAACAAAAAACAAAAAACAAAACCCTAAAACACTTCTAATATAAAACATTGAAATAAATGCGATCACACATATATTTAAGAAAGATTAATAAACACAAATAAGCTCATTATTTAAACACTTTTTCCAATTCAGGGTTAAGAGTGATCAGAGCCCATCCCAGCAGCTCAGGACATAAGGTTGGAAGCAGCCCTGGGCAGGATGTCATCCAATTGCAGGGGGGCACTCATACCCACCCATGCTTACACTCACTCACACTGGTGAGAGGTGAAGCCAGCTGGGCTTCTGGGTTGGGTGGGGGCTTGGAGAAAGTTTCTGTCTAGCTAAAGGATTGTAAACACACCAATCAGCACTCTGTGTCTAGCTAAAGGTTTGTAAATGCACCAATCAGCACTGTGTAAAAATGCACCAATCAGCGCTCTGTGTCTAGCTAAAGGTTTGTAAGGACACCAGTCAGCCCTCTGTAAAAATGGACCAATCAGCACTCTGTAAAAGGGACCAATCAGTGCTCTGTAAAATGGACCAATCAGCAGGATATGGGCAGGGCCAAATAAGGAAATAAAAGCTGGCCACCCACCAGCCAGCAGCAGTAACCAGTTTGGGTCCCCTTCCATGCTGTGGAAGCTTTATTCTTTCCCTCTTGGCAATAAATCTTGGTCCTGCACACTTTTTGGGTCTGTACTACTTTTATGAGTTGTAACACTCAAGGGGAAGGTCTACAGTTTCACTCCTGAAGCCAGCAAGACCACGAACCCAACAGGAGGAATGAACAACTCCGGACTCACCACCTTTAAGAGCTGTAACACTCACTGCGAAGGTCTGTGGCTTCACCCCTGAAGTCAGCAAGACCATGAAGCAAGACCACGAACCCACCAAAAGGGAGAAACACGGGTCACATCTGAACATCTGAAGGAACAAACTCCGGACACACCATCTTTAAGAACTGTAACACTCACCGCGAGGGTCTGCGGCTTCATTTTTCAAGTCAGCGAGACGAAGAACCCACTGGAAGGAACAAGTTCTGGACATACTGGGACGGTGTGGATACATCGGTTAACCCGACACGCACATCTTTAGGGGATACCTGGAGAAAACCCACGCAGATTGTGGGTTTATCCCCAGCTGTGGATAGATTTTTTTCCCATCAATATTGTAAAGAAAACTGAATGAAATATTGATTCAAGATCCAGTTGTATCTCTTACATAGGGTTGTCCCAAGTGTTGTAGGAGATCATGTTTGTAAAGTGCCCGGTAAGCAGTGGCTACTATTATTACTAGTTTATTCTGTGAAATCACTTTACAAAATTTTGCCATCATTTTATAGACAAAGACTGAGGCAAACGGAGGTCTCATAATTTGCCAGAAGTTTTATACCTTATGAGAGAGAAGACTCGGATTGTAATTTAAGTCATTTTGACACATTCTACTCTCCCCACCACAGCATATTAAATGTAATGCACACTCAGAAATATTGGATGTCTGTATTTTTTTTTTTTTTTGAGACGGAGTTTCGCACTTGTTGCCCATGCTGGAGTTCAATGGTGTGATCTTGACTCACAATTACCTCCGCCTCTTGGGTTCAAATGATTCTCCTGCGTCAGCCCCCTGAGTAGCTGGGATTACAGGCATGCCCCACCACACCCGGCTAATTTTGTATTTTCAGTAGAGACGAGGTTTCTCCCTGTTGGTCAGGCTGGTCTCGAGCTCCCGACCTCAGGTTATCCTCCCACCTAGGCCTCCCAGAGTGTTGGGATTATAGGTATGAGTCACTGTGCCTGGTCTGGATTTCTCTGTTTATGTGAAATCCTCTGTTGTCATTACCCTCTCTCAAAACATTTTCCTGGACTTTTAACTAAAGATTATTTCCACTGTGATGGGCACAAGTGCAATTTCCCTTTCATTTTAAGAGACTGTGAGAAGTAACAAATCAGGTAAGTAAAATTATTAAAGGAGGAACTAGCACTTAAAAAATATAGTTTATAAAACCAAGTTGCCTAAGAGAAGCATCACCTTACAAGACTTTGTTACTTCATGGCACTAACAGTTTCGGGAACACTGTAATACATAGTTTAATTTTCTTTGGTGTTTGTCGTGTTTGGGGGGTGGAGGTATTTTTTTATTATAGATTTTATGATAAATAACTTGGTTTTAATAGCACTTTTGAATTTGCTAGACACTAAAACAATAAAGACCATTTTATAAATTGAAAATTCACTTATGTGAACACTAAATGCTGGGATTTGTTTTTTTGTTTCTATAGAAACAAAAGAAAATTGAGATTAAAATAAGCTAAAATGGAATTACATTTTATGAAACAGTAAAGAAGCTTATTTTACTTGTTTCCATTGTCGTGTGGTGAAATAAAATTTTTATTTAAAACCCAAGCTGTCTGTGGGCCCTTCTGCCTTCTGAGAAAAAGTTCCCTTGGAACAGGGAGTGGCAAGATTTATATATTGGAAAAAAATAAAAAATAAAAAAACCCAATCTCTTTGCTGTTTCATTCCAATTTGAGAAATCGCTGGTGATGGTTTGGAGGGGATAGGGGAAGATGAAGAGTGTTTTCAATGTGAAAACTTAAGCCAGTTCTCTCTATATTGTTCAAATAGTGAGAGCAGGTTTAGGAGAGGCAGTAATGTTAATGTCTTTGGGTCGGTACTAACAGCCCAGTAGGATAATAGGTCAGAGAACCGACATTCTCTGTGATAACGGGAAGGAAGGAGATCCAGACCATCTTGACTAACATGGCGAAACTCCGTCTCCACTAAAAATACAAAAATTAGCCTGGCGTGGTGGCATGCACCTGTAATCCCAGCTACTTGGGAGGCTGAGGCAAGAGAATCCTTTGAACCTGGGAGGCGGAGGTTGCAGTGAGCCGAGATTGTGTCATTGCACTCCAGCCTGGGCAACAAGAGCAAAACAGCGTCTCAAAGAAACAAAAAACAAAAAACAAACAAAAACCACTAGGCATGAAGACAGTTGCAAAGGTGAGGGCTGGAAAGAGGGTCTCATGAGCATTCCTGGGTCCATTTGTTTCTGAGGCCCAATTGCTTTCCTGTAGTTGGAGAAGTACTTTGAGAATGAAGAAAAAGTCTTTCTAATCCATTCCCATTTTGTCAATTCAGTTCAAGATAGGGTTGTTCTTATTTTGAGAGAATTGTCCTTCACTGTGCCACATGTAATCCTTTACCTGGAGTGGCATTCCTTCTCTAGACTTCTTACTGCTCCGTGATCCTGTGCAGGGAGGGCGCAGCATGTATTCTCATGCTTGCATTTACGTGGGCTCTGATTTTTTTTTTGTTCTACATATGTGGCATGGATAATTTGAATCTGATAGAGAATCTAATTTTTTTTTTTTTTTTTTTTTTTTTGAGACGGAGTCTTGCTCTGTCGCCCAGGCTGGAGTGCAGTGGCGCAATCTCGGCTCACTGCAAGCTCCGCCTCCCGGGTTCACGCCATTCTCCTGCCTCAGCCTCTCCGAGTAGCTGGGACTACAGGCGCCCGCCACCACGCCCGGCTAATTTTTTGTATTTTTAGTAGAGACGGGGTTTCACCGTGGTCTCGATCTCCTGACCTCGTGATCCGCCCACCTCGGCCTCCCAAAGTGCTGGGATTACAAGCGTGAGCCACCACGCCTGGCCGAGAATCTTTTTTACAATAAGATAATACTCAATCTATCTTTAATCTGAATCTTTGCTCAATAAGAACATATAGGAGTTGCAAAAAAAATGTTAAAAAAGATGGAAGACCTAAATCTACCTTGAAGCATAAACAGTGATGTTACTTTACGAAATGCACGTGCCAGCCCTAATAATGTCTGTAATAGTATAGAAAAGCATCTCCACCCCTCATTCTTTTAGACAATATGGTCCAGTGGGAAAAGTTTTGGCTCTAAAGAATACTATTCTCTAGCTTCATGATATATTTATTCCACCGTTCTTGATCTCAATTGGAGGATCTGCATAATGGAATTCATAATTTTGTTCTATCAAACCTGCAAAACAGTACCAGCAACTATAGATAGCATGTTGTAGAAAATGGCATGAATATGTATAAAAATGGAAATGGATCCTAACCATCTGACCTTACTTGCTCCTAGAGAAGTCCAACAGGGGAGTTGGAATAATTTATTTTTTCTTCCCCAGTCATGCAGGCCTAGTTACAATGGATACACTTTTCTGTTTTGTCCAATAGTAAAGTCTGAAATGTAACTTAAAATACAGTTTTCCTATAAATTATAAAAAGTTCTGAGAAAAACTCATTTGTCTAATGGTCACTGGATATCCAACACTGTGCTGTTGAGAGCTTCCTTAGCAAGAGGCGATCAAATCAGGAAGAGCTTCCTGAGGATGTCGTGATCAAATCAGGAAGACAAACCAAGCAGAAGTGAAACCACTTTTGACCAAAACATGTGTCTAACTGTATTATAAGATGTTGATCAGGATGTGTTTGGCAGCCAATAGAAATGTTAATTCAGCTGGTTTATCTAAGATAATAATGTTTGGAGGTAGGGTGGTATCTCTGAGTGTGGCTTCTTCAGCAGTTCAATGGCATAATCAAAAATCGAAGGCTTTTTTTTTCTGCTCTGTTATTCTCAAGGTGATGGTCTTGTTTTCCCAAGTCGCTACAGAGCTTCTGCAGCTCCAAGCATGACCACTATATTTGGCTGCTTAAAAGCATGACAAGGGCAGAAATCATAAAGCCTTTGCCCAGAGGGCCTTGATCGTCCTTGCCTTCTTGTCCTTTGGTGAGAACTTCATTGGTGGTGGCTCCAAAAATCAGTAGACTTTCTGTGATGAATTCACCGTAAGAACTGTGGGACCCAGCCTCCCTTGAAGGACATAAGTACCCAATATCTGAAGAAAATTGAGGTTTTTGTTTTGTTTTTTTGTTTGTTTTTTGAGACGGAGTCTTGCTCTGTCGCCCAGGCTGGAGTGCAGTGGCGTGATCTCGGCTCACTGCAACCTCTGTCTCCCAAGTTCAAGCGATTCTCCAGTCTCTGCCTCCCGAGTAGCTGGGATTACAGGCATGTGCTACTATGCGCAGCTAATTTTTATTTTTAGTAGAGATGGGGGTTTCGCCATGTTGGCCAGGCTGGTCTTGAACTCCTGATTTCAGGTGATTCACCCACCTCGGCCTCCCAAAGTGCTGGGATTACGGGCGTGAGCCACCATGCCCAGCCCCTCCTGGCTTTTGTATAATTGCATTTGATTCAGCTATAGGTTCTTGTACGATATTGTTTATACAAGTCGACTGCTTGGTTCCATTTTTCTTTTCTGTTCTCCATTTGGTTGGTTTTATAATCTACAAATGCACATCCAGAGTATATATATTTTTTCATCTAGTAAATGGATAAACTTATTGTGAGATTTTATTAGACTTTTTTGAAACTTCCAAAAATTTTAAATTGCATTTACTGCTTAAAGGAATAATTTGAGATATAACTCAAATCAGGAAGTACTCCATTTAAGAGAGGTTCATATTAAATATTTTTGGTAATGCTTCATAAGGGAAATGTAAAATTCTACTTGATTTAAATAGTATTTGTTACCTTTCACTTTTCTCAGCTGCGTTTTCTCAGTTTACACTCTAATCTCCTTTTACCTGGACAATTCCAGTCGCTTCCTAACTGTGCAATGTACACATCCTGTTGCTGACCCTGGGAACTCTCTAAAGCACAAATATGATGCTCTCTTCCTGTTTGAACTTTCAATCAAGGTTACTTGCAAAATCAGGTTCACAGTTCTTGGTCTAATGCCGGAGACCCTGGCTGACCTTGCAACTGCCTTCCTTTACAGCTTCAAAAGTTGCTACCTCAAAAAAACCTTCCAGGCCGGGCGCGGTGGCTCAAGCCTGTACCTGTAATCCCAGCACTTTGGGAGGCCGAGGTGGGTGGATCACAAGGTCAGGAGATCGAGACCATCCTGGCTAACACGGTGAAACCCCATCTCTACTAAAAATACAAAAAAAAATTAGCCGGGCGTGTTGGCAGGCGCCTGTAGTCCCAGCTACTTGGGAGGCTGAGGCAGGAGAATGGCGTGAACCCGGGAGGTGGAGCTTGCAGTGAGCCGAGATCGCGCCACTGCACTCTAGCCAGGGGGACAGAGAAAGACTCCGTCTCAAAAAAAAAAAAAAAAAAAAAAAAAAAAAACCTTCCAGGTTTTGGAAAAGTACTTTAAGGATTAACCTGTTGTAGGCATGAGGAGTTGTCTGTGGTTCCCCAAACATCCCGTGTTCTTTCAAGTTTCCATGCATTTGCACATTCTGATACTACTGTCTGGATTATTATTTTCTACCTATGCTGCCTTATAGGAGAATTTATTTATTTCTCAAAATGCAAATGTTCTCTCCTCAATGAAGACGTGCTAAAACTCATCTTTAGCCCATTTCCAAGTAGCCCGCAGTTAATACTTTTGTAACATTGTGTATGTATTTCTAGTACAGGATCTAGATCTGTACATTGCATGTACATTTAATATAAACTCCAACCCCCACATTAGATGAGATTTCATTGTCCAGGCCTAAGGCATGAGAAAGAGAACTGGTTAGCAGGCTCTCAATAGGAAATAGAAAGCTAAGCAGGGTAGTTCTTCTTTGTGACTTTTAAAGACACTGGATAAGTAAATCTGATGAAGATAGACTTGGGTTCAAACCACGGATTGAGCATCATGCATTTCACTCATATTATCACATTTACAAAATGCCCATATCATATGATGGGTATTTCACTCATATATCTCAGAAAAATCTATTCTATGGTTTGTGGAGGTAATAACTGCTTTAGAAGCAGAATTTTAATGCAAAATTGATACATTCTTGTATGCAAATGGTAATATTTAAAGAATTTCCACCATTCTCCACACATTACTGGGACTGGATAATTATCTGAAAGGCAGATTCTGGTTTTGAAGGTCTAGACAACAGCATAGGAGACTGTCTTTTTAGTGCTTACTTTGATTATCATTCGCTATCTAACATTAATGTAAATAAGAATTACAAAAAACGAGAAAACATGTTTGTTTTATTTTAGGGGTAACTGAAAGTATCTTTTGAAAGGGCAGTTTAAATATTCTCAACCCTTATATTATTAAAATACACCGTGGTGTCTTTCTCTTTATACTCAGCTTGTTGGTGGCAAACCCATTTATCTTTGTTGTCTTCCCAACCTATAGTATACGGGCTTGCATTTATTATCCTTCTGATGTGAGTGTTTCTGGATCCCACAAAAACATAGGTTGAGGTAGTTTCGGGAGACAGTTAAGCAAATGAAGCACACGTCTTCTGCTGGGCTGCAGTTGGATGATTCCAGCTCATGCATTTGGGGAGCTGGTGTAGTGATACAAATTTTAGAGCCAGAATGCAGCGTTTGAATTCCAGCTCCGTTACTTACCAGTATGTGCTACCAGGAAAGTCATGTAACCTCTTTTTGCCCTGATTTTGTCTACTGTTAAGTAGGGATAATACCAATTACTATCTCTAAGAATCTTGAGAAGATTACATGTGTTAATACATGTAAGGTGTTTGGAACAATGTCTGACACATCATAAATATCATCGAAGTGTCAGCTCTCACTTTATTGGTTTCAAGTCTTCACAATCAGCCTCCTTTCTCTCTGTCCTAAGGTCATGCTACATTTTGTATAAATGTTTCTTATGGGACAAAATGCTCCTGTCTGTTTAGGAGTGTGGATGTGAGTATTTAAAGACACTAATGACTTTTGCCCTGTAATGGAAATTCTCTGCACCAAAAGAGCCGGAAGATTGCATTATACATTTATAAATCCTCATCAAGTAAAAACAGAGAGGGAGATGGATCCCAAAGGACATATTATCAGAATCGGGCTCCAGATGGAGAATTTATGTGACTTGATAGAAGTTTAAATATAGAGTTATTTTACTCCAAAGCTTAAGAGGAGAGGAAGGAATCATTGTGGTCATTGCTAGTTATATTAATGGAAGGAGTCTTCCCCATTTTTAAAACTTAAGTGATGGTAACTATTGGCAGAATTTGTCATTCATCTCAACCAGGTTTCTAACTCTTACTGTTAAATTCCCTCTTTTAATATTTATTTTTTAAAGTTTCTATTATGCATAAAATCTATTTTTTAATAAGTTGAAAAGAATTGGAGTGGGAGGAAATCAGAACTGTCATGGGAACTGGAGAAAATGGGTGTGGGGAGGGGAATCTGTAGAGCACAGGTGCCAGGTGTCCTGTGGGTCTCAGCCACAGCCACCCCCACATCACCTCTCCTGTATTGTTTCTGAGTAATGGAGCAACCCATTCACTTTTTTTTTAATCAAATGAGAAAAAGGATGCATGGAAATTCCACAATCAGTGTCAATGAGGTCAGACGATAAGCAACTTTAAGTTTAATGAGAAACTTCTACATCAGTGGCTTTATTTAATTTGTTTTGTTATTTTGTCTTACTGTGGCTTCAGAATTTCACTCAAGAAATGTATGGAAGGTTTAACAATACCATGTTAAATCAGTAGGTCTACATGGTCTTTTCAGTGGAATAGAAGAAATATGATCAGGACTTGGTGGCCCTAAATTAACTTGTTTAAAAACAGGATTCTCAATTTGGTTATGAATTTTCTTACCTCCAGTGATGTGCTGGGAAACGTTTAACAGCTGGCACTTTGGAATAAAGCCCTGATTTATGCTGTTGGCTTATTTCCTTTTGGTGATATTCCCACCATAGCCAATTTTGACCTACCAGTGCAATGATACCAAATGAAGAGTTAAAAGAGAGGTGCAAAGTGGGCTCTTGAGAGCCTGTTGAATCCGGCAACTACACAACTCTGTTTACATCTCAGAAAAGATTTGAGACAGGACAACAAAAGAGATTGTCCTGAGAACTGGCATATAGAAAAAGCTCTATGGCTTGCATAGGCAATGATGAGGCATAGCATTCAAACAGGGAAGCTGATCAATCAACATTGCTTGGCCACACAGCATTAGATAGCCTAGATAGCCCAGCCAATATTCACTGTTGCACGTTTTTTTTGTTTTGTTTTGTTTTTTTTACCTAAATTAGTGAAGTATACAGACATTCCTATAGACGTCCACCTGGATATGCCAAAGAAAATACCCAAAAACTGTGCTTCTGTTTTTCTTTTTTTTTTTTTTGAGACAGTCTCTCTCTGTTGCCCAGGCTGGAGTGCGGTGGCATGATCTTGGCTCACTGCAACCTCCGACTCCCAGTTCAAGTGATTCTCCTACCTCAGCCTCCCAAGTAGCTGGGATTACAGGTGCCCGCCACCATGCCCTGCTAATTTTTTGTATTTTTAGTAGAGATGAGGTTTCACCATGTTGGCCAGGCTCGTTTTGAACTCCTGATCTGAAGTGTTGTGCTGGCCTTGGCCTCCCAACGTGCTGGGATTTACAGGTGTGAGCCACCGCACCTGGCAAAAACTGTGCTTTCTTATGGTATATTTTTCTTTTCCTTTCTTCTAAAACATTTTTAGATTGTTATCTCATTTTATTTCATTTTACATCAGAAGGTTTTCACATAGGAGTCCGTATTCTTAGGTTTTGTATGCTTTGGAGGAATTCACTCTGTATTAATTCCCTCTGAGGTCCTATATGATGCCTGTTTCCAAGGGAGGAAGTGAAGTCAAGAAACAAGATATCCTCAAGCTACTCTTAGGATCAGTGTCTGCGTAGATCTGGTGCACAGAAATGCAAGGAAACGATTTGTGCAAAGCATTAAAAAAAAGGGGGGACACTGAGAGTATAACAAGTGCTTCTGAGAGAGGACAGACAGAGAGGACACGTGGGCAGGGATGGCCGCCCTGAGCGGCTGATGTTCGAGCTAAGATCTGAAAGGTGAGCTGGGGCCACAGACTTACTGAGTTGGGGGTGAAATGGGCCACAATCTGGGGCACAGGAGACAGCTTATGCCTAGCCGAAGGAAGACAGTGCATTCAAGCTGCTGAAGGAGCGCCAAGCTGGAGCTCAGGGGAGCCTCCTACAGGATGAGATGGGATGGGGTGTGCGGGGGGGTGCAAGACCCAGGGGTTGAGATTCTGTGCTTGGGTCCTGGGATGGGAAATGGGGAGGCAGAAAAATGGATGGTGAGGTGAAGTCTTATCACCAAGGAAGAGGGAAATATTCATGAAGTGTTTACATTAGGGATTTTTATTAAATTTAGCAAGCGGTGTTGATCTGGGACTCAGTGATCTGGAGCCGAGAAAAGGAGACTTGCCCCATATCTGGGCAGCATGCAGAGTGACCAAACAGCCACATAATCATGACTAAAAGAGTGACATATCTCAAGGGTTTGACAAGTCTGGGAAGCCCTGGAGGGGAACCCCCAGAGAGGGAGGAGTCCTGCTTTTGAGGGGAAGGGGTGTTTGCCATAGGGTGAAGTGTCTCCTGCGAGTGACTTTTAGGCAGCTGGCTGTCATGCAGAGTTGTGTAGTTTGCATACTTGGCACAGGTACCCAACACAGGCGGCAGTGGGAGCTTCCATCCAGCCTTCTCTCAGCTCTTCAAATCTGCACCATGGCAAGGGACACAGAGATAGGTTTTTTTGACATGCTCACTGAGGCTTTAAGCCAGCGAGACCCTAGAGACCCTATTCAGGAATAACTTGGGGAGAGGGGCATTTGTTGAGGGGGGTGGGGCGGGAAAAGGTTATGCGGTTCTTTGCCAGCTAGGAAGGGGGTTTGATCCTGAAAAAACTAAAGTTAATATATTTTATTTATGCCTAATGTTGGTTGGGCAGGAATTGCTGAATTATATACTGCATATGTGTATATATCCACCCACACATGCATATGAGTACTGTGAGTGTACATATGCATACATGCATATGTAATGGCGATGTAATGCTTCTTAAATATATTCATGTCCTTCCTTTACTCACTTTTCAGGGGCATGATTTCCCACTTACCTCCCGCAACCATTACCACTCACATTGTCCAAAGTATTCAGCTGGCTCCAGGAGGATCACAATTATTCTAATGGGACTGCAAAAAGAGTGAAGGACACAGCTTTTAATATGAGGTAGAGAGTTTTGTTGAGTCTGTAGTAAGTCAGCCTTTGGAAAATACTTTTCAAAATTTCTATACATTTGGGTTAACTCATTAGTAAGTCAGGCCTGGAAGATGAGATCATCTGTTTCTTCAAGAGGAGGACCTCTGCTTCTGTCAAAACAGCTGAGTCAACAGGGCGTGGTATCTCATGCCTGCAATCCCAGCACTTTGGGAGGCTGAGTTGGGAGGATCACTTGAGCTCAGGAGTTTGAGACCAGCATGGGCAACATAGTGAGACTTTGTCTCTACCCCAAATTTTAAAAATTATCTGGGTTTAGTGATGTGTACCTGTAGTCCCAGTTACCTGGAAGGCAAGGTGGGAGGCGAGGCGGAAGATTGCCTGGGCCGGGCAAATTGAGGCTGCAGTGAGCCGTGATCACGTATCTGCACTCCAGCCTGGGTGAGCATGAGACCTTGTTCCCCGCAACAACAATAAAAAAAAAGAAAAGAAGAAAAGAAAAGCTGAGCCAGGGGACTCGATAATGAGATAGCATCTCTGCAAGTCAGAAAGACAAAGAGGAAACTCCACTTCAACTCAGGTAGAATATGGGAGAGAGAAAAGAGACAGATGTGGCAGGATTAGGCTTGATGCCGAGTGACTGGAAGTCTAAGCAGTGGTTGAAACAGGATAGAATGTGTTTCTCTCCTTTCTGGTTGCCTGGGGAAGGCAGTTCAAGGCTGGGATGGCACTCTTCAGTGTAAGAGACTTAAGCTTCACCTTTTTTATTTTTTACTCTGCCATGATCCTTATTCCAAGGTTGCCTCATGATGCAAGATAGCTGCTGTAGCTCTGTCCACCTCATCTGCATCTCACCCAGTAAAGAAAAAAAAAAAAGTAAAGAAGGCCGCACTTCCACATTTGATCATGTTGCTAATATCCCTTAGCAGAGGTCAGTCATTGGACCACCCAGAGGCAAAGGAAGATGGAGAATATAATTAGTATTCAGAGAAGCCATGTGGAGAGCTAAAGTTCTGGGGTCCTTATAGCTAGAGGAAAAAATGAGAGAACCAGTGAGGACAAATGAGGGAAGCATTACTGGGAGAAAAGAGTAGGGTGAACAGATGTGGAGGTGTGTTAGAAATGACCAGATAGATTTAGGGGAGTCAAGGACGTGAGGGCTTGCCTATTCCCATGGAACAGTCTGGGGAACCACTGTGACAGGCCTTGTTGGTGCTGCAGCCACAGGATGGCATCTGGGCCTGATGGATGTGCTTGAGACTGCACTACTTCTGTGCTCAGCACCAGGTCTCAGCGGTTCCTACAGTCCTCCATGATGAGGTGTGTTGGGTTGAGGCCGTGCACTAGCAGAGGGCCAGCATGAGAGTCAAGATGCAGTGGCAGCTGGGACCTCTGAGACTAGAAGCCTGACATGTCAGCAGGTGAGACAGGACCTCCTGCCTGTGCGGGCACCAGCCAGACCAGCCAACCCTCGTTAGACACCAGATGTATCCAGAGTTCCCTGTGACTCTGATCCCTGCTCTTGTTGCTGTCCCAAAGACACAGAGAGCTTCTTCATAGACAGGCACCATCTTAGGGAGGAGCAGGGAGTAACTTTTTTTTCTCTTCCCATACATAGGGGGAGCTAAATTGGGGATGGAAGGTTCTTGAGAAGATTTAGATAAAGAAGCCAATTTTTAAGTTAGGCATCTGAGTATAATGTGAGTGCATTTTCTATCCTATAAATGTACATAGACTTAAACTTGTAATGACTTTTGAGTTCATCCTTCTAAGAGTGCAAAATGAACACAAAATTGAGATTGCAGATTTTGATTTAGGGTGGACATGTGGCATTTAGTGGTATATCAGGCTAAAGACATCACTCCAAGATAATGCTATTTACACAGAAGGTCTCCTTAGCTAGAGATGTTTTTTTTTTAAAAAAAACTGAAACTAGTAAAGAAAAAGTTGATTTGTCAAGAGAATTGACTCCCACAAATCGGGTGTTTTCCAGGTATTCAGGCATGCAACATTCACACAGATGCTCTCAGATCCTCTTACGAAGTACTGGATTTAAAAAGTATTAGATGAGACATCAGATATTTCAGTGACAAAACCATCCCTCTTGATCAACCAAAATATTCAAATGCACTTCAGATATGCTGATTTCTGAAGTGACCTGAAGAACCTGTTTTCCCTTAACTCTAAGTTAAACCCAGACACAGTGACTCCAGACCGAGAGCAATTGTATGGGGATGTTGTATTGCTATTGCCTGCAATTTAGATAAAACAAAGGTGCACAAGGCATGCACCCACATGTACACACACACACACACACACACACACACCCCTGCCCCCCCCACCACACACACACTGTGAGGTACTATATCAATGCCTGCATACTCCACAAATCTAGTCCAGTAACTTGCTTAAGCTTTTCATTGGAACAGACTGATAGTCTTCTCTCCTAAAACACAGTATCTTACAAAAAAAAAAAAAGTTAATTTAGCAAAAAGTAGTGCCCAACTTTTTCAGGGACCCATGGAATTCAGGCTGTCTAGCTGACACCTCTGCAGTACTTTAAATATTTAAAGCAATTGCCTCTGAAATACGGATTACCATGTAGAGAAATATACAAGGGAAGATTGCTTTCTCCAGTTTTGTTTGCTCCTTTTGATGTAAAATGTTGTGGAAAAAAAAGAGCTGTGACCCTTAATTGGATAAGGATTTATCTACGTTGCTTTTCTTTTTGTGCCTGACCCCACTAGTCAGGCTAGTTGATCTGCATTGCCTAGTGTTGACACGAATGAGCAGCGTGAACCTTATACAGTTGTAAACACCTCTAAAATGTGGCCTTCCTTACATGGTCAGCGATGAGGCCTTGACAGCATGACACCCGTCATCTGATAAGCTTAGGGTCAGGAGTCACTCGAAGAGTCGCTTTTTCTTTGAATTTCTAAAAGCCAGAAACTTTTAATGTTTTTAATAAGTAAATTACCTAAACATGTCCAATCCTTTTGCACATATTAACTCATTAGAGGCCCAAGTGAGTCAGGGAGGGCTCCCTAAACAGTCAGGGGCTGTTTACCTGGTGTGTTGTAACTGCAAGACCACGTTTTGGTGAGAATCTGAGATGTATTTTGGAGAGCTTATGTGACACAGTGGTCACAAAGTGGCTCCTTAAGGAGCCAGAGGGCATGACTTTAAGTAAATGGCTGGATGTTTTTTCCAGTGTTGGCCATGTCTGTACTCAAAGGCAGAAACTCATCAGTAGGACTTCGATGAAGGAAGAATATTTTTCTTAAACCAAGATACATTTTAGTGATAGAATTAGCCTTTTAATTTATTCTTCCATGTATATACATCTACACACACATACTCATACATATATAATGCCTGTTTTATAATGTCTTGGAGATTTAGGTGATCAGGTTTTCTTCATGCCAGTATTTGGAATTCAGTGAGATCAGGTGGCTAGGCAAAAGAACAGTAAATTATAAACAAGAGCTTCCTTTATAGTCACCATGAAGAAGATGACTTATTCACTGAGTCATAAACCAAAACGTCTTGGTAAAGAAAAATTTTAATTGATACTGATGCATGTTTATTCTCTTCCAGGTCTACCTTATTCACTGAGGATGGGATAGGGGATAGTGTGTGTAACAAATATGTCAATCCTTTGGATAAGGTGCTGTGGGAACACAGAGGGACTAGGGTCCCTGGGATGTAGGAGGTTTTCCTGTGTTGGCCTCCTGCCATCTCTCCTTGTGCTTCAATCAGTGTATGAGAGTAGGTGGCGGAAGCACCAGCTTGGACATTTCTAGGGCTTTTAAGAATATTTACAACCTTAAAATTTTGCGCTCAAAATAGGTCACTGAGAGCCTGTAATCCTGCAAGATTTCAGAGCTGTTCATTGCACTTTCTGTAGCAATTCTTTCATCAATCTGATCATGCTCTTAATTCCAAATTTGGTGTTGCAGGTAGTCAAAATACTAGTGAGGGCTCTGTTAATGCAACTCGAAAGCCACATTTCTCGTTCCAATCACAGATTCAAATCCTACAATTTGGAATCCATGGGCACTACTAGATTGGGTCTTGCAGAGATTTTTTTACAACAGAAAGAATGGAAAGGCAAAAGAAAACATTGAGTAGTAACCAACCCAAGCAAGTCCAGCCTCTTTCTGCAGAAGGCAAGGAGTTCTAAATGAATTGAATATTTGGCAATTTTTTTCCATCCACACTGTTTGACTCCATTCTGGGCCAAAATGATTTGTGACTAAACACAGGCAAAAACAAAGTTTATTTTTAATCTGTCTAGCACTGAGGGTATTGGCTCATCATCCAGAGATGTGAATTCTTATCCTTTATCTAATCTTTAACACCCTGTCTCATACTGGGGAGTGGTGATGGCGCAATTTCTAGCACTGGTTTCCTATTGAAACTGTGGTCTCCTTCATTGTTTATCAAATTCTCTTCCGTCTTACCCTCAACTCCAACCAACCCAGAGTTTTTCGTCAAAGCCACTCTACTTGACATACATAAGAGCTTGACAATAAAATCCCTTGGATATACATTGTGGAAGACGGGTGCATTTTCCATATTTTACATCATATTCTTGTTTCTGGATCACCAAAATATGATGTGTTATAATTTAGAAATTCATTTACACAAATAATTTAACTAACGATAGCTCTAGACTCATGAAACTTGGATATAGGCCAGACAAGTGGCTCATGATTGTAATCCCAGTACTTTGGGAGTCTTGAGGCCGGCAGATCGCTTGAGCCCAGGAGTTGGAGATCAGCCTGGGTAACATGGTGAAATCTCATCTCTACAAAAAATATAAAAATTAGCAGGGCCTTTTGGCATATGCCTGTAGTCTCAGCTACTTGGGAGGCTAAAGTGGGAGGATCGCTTAAGCCCAGGAGGGTCAAGACTGCAGTGAGCCAAGGTCACAGCACTGTACTTCAGTCTGGGTAACAAAGCGAGACCCTGTCTCAAAGGAAAAAAAAAAAAAAGGAACTTGGGTATAATTGTAAGATGGAGCAACAAATCTGGGGTTTTACCTGAGTCTCCTATACCATGTGACCTTTCAAAGTTGGCCTTGCACAAATCATACTGAAAAGGTATGTTTCAGAACTTTTTCCCTAGTCTTACTCATCAAATATATTTTCCCCACAGGAATATCTAGTACCATCAAAGTGGATAATTAACATTCAAGGCGCTGAGACCATGTCTACATGATGAAAAGTGTTTGGGAAAAGAATAAATGAGTGCATTACTAATGAAAGATTTTTTTTTTCCTTTACAAAAAGTCACTGAATTACGCTATCCAGGCAGCCCACTGTCTGATGCATTGATAAATGGAGGAAAAGACAATCACAGTAAGAGCATCAGAACATCATTTGCAATTCTTAAAGTCGGTATTCAGAATCAACAAGCAGGGAGCTTTCTCTTAAAATTAGAGGTAATAACCCACCCAATTGAGTGGCAGCAATGTGGTCAATCGAAGATAGAAAAACAAGATGTATTTTCCACATTACGAGCCTTTAGTCCAAGGAAGTGTTTTTCAAATGATGTTGGCTGAGACCCCGAGTAATAAATATATTTTACACTGCAACACAAATGCAAATGAATGTTGAAACATCCATATATAATTGAAACAAAAGTTTCCAAAGTAATGCTTACTCTACTGTCTGCAATGCACACGTATTTTCTATTGTGTTCTATTTCACTTTAAAAATAAATGCTAGTTGCAAACCATAAAATTTATACTCCTAATGGGGGGGCTGTGGTCCACAGTTTGCAAAAACAGTTATTTAGCAATTATAGTCATCTATACTTTTGCAAAATGTAGCAGATGGACTAAGAAACTTCCACAAATATATGTATTCATAAGCTGAGTGAACCAAAGACCACTTTAAGGATACAGTGTGACATATGATAGGGGCTCAATATAAATTTGGAGAAATAATTAAAAGAATATAGTAGAAAAGGCCAGGCGTGGTGGCTCATGCTTGTAATCCCAGCATTTTGAAGGCTGAGGAAGGTGGATCATCTGAGGTCAGGAGTTCAACAGCAGCTTGGGCAGCATGCTGAAACCCGATCTCCACTAAAACTATGAAAAGTAGCCGGGCGTGGTGACACATGCCTGTAATCCCAGCTACTCGGGAAGCTGAGGCAGGGGAATCGCTTGATCATGGAAAGGCGGAGGTTGCAGTGAGCAGAGATTGTGCCACTGCATTCCAACCTGAATGACAGAGCGAGACGCCATTTCAAACAGCAACAACATAGCAGAAAAGAAGAAAAGAAGAAGATACTGTGGGGAAGCCATAACAGCAAGTGAGCAGATAAGGCAGCTGAAATGAGCCTCAAGCAACTTAGAAGTGGCCTAGTTTGGGCAAAGATTTTAGGCTGTTTATAAAGCAAAATAACAACTGGTATGACTTTAAGTGCTAAATGTTTTTGTAAAAAAAAAATAGTGAGGCCAGAATGGTGGCTCACACCTGTAATCCCAGCACTTTGGGACGCCAAGGCAGGCGGATTATCTGAGGTCAGGAGTTCGAGACCAGTCTGGCCAACATGGTGAAACCCCTTCTCTACTAAAAATAACAAAAATTAGCAGGGCGTGGTGGCCCATGCCTGTAATCCCAGCTACTCGGGAGGCCGAGGCAGGAGAATTCCTTGAGCCCGGGAGGCAGAGGTTGCAGTGAGCCGAGATCGGGCCACTGCACTCCAGCCTGGCTGACAGAGCAAGACTCTGTCTCAAAAAAAAAAAAAAAAATAGTGACCAGTTGAGGAAAGTTTAAAGCCCTTTGTGACGAATGGATATGTCTTTGAATCCCAGATTTTCCGGTGACCAGCTTTGTCAATGTGGACAATTTTTCCACCACATCTTGTGTGGTCTTTAATATTGGGGTGATGATATCTAGCTAACCAGGTTAGGATGAGAATTTATAATAATAACACATGGAAGGAACATTATAGGGCCTAATAGGTAGCAAACGCTCAGGAAATAAATCAAGAAATATTATTTTGTGTGTTAGATGTTGGTTGTTTTTCCGTTTTACCCAACCTCTGGCTTTAGCTTTCTTTTGTGCTAGATGAATCTGCCCTTCAAAATGTTGCATCAGACACTAACATACCTTCTCTGCCCAAATTGTTAACTAGCAGATAATCAGGATGACTCCACCTTTGTACCTGACTGAGGAACTTAGTGAACCCTGAAGAAATGATGATTAAAGAGACAATGAAGAGGCCAGGTGAGGTGGCTCATGCCTGTAATCCCAGCACTTTGGGAGGCCGAGGCAGGTGGATCATGAGGTCAGGAGATCGAGACCATCCTGGCTAACATGGTGAAACTCTATCTCTACTAAAAATACAAAAAATTAGCTGGGTGTGGTGGCATGTGCCTGTAATCCCAGCTACTCGGGAGGCTGAGGCAGGAGAATTGCTTGAACCCGGGAGGTGCAGGTTGCAGAGAGCTGAAGTCACGCCATTGCACTCCAGTCTGGGTGACAGAGTAAGACTCTGTCTCAAAAAAAAAAAAAGACAATGAAGACAGGAGACATTGTGCTGTGCTCTTCTAGATATGACAGGGAGCAAATAAGCCAACTCCAGGTCAGCATAAAATCCTAGGCGATCATTAAAATCACTGAAAAAAGACATGTTTTGGGAGCTATGTGTTCAGGCAAACAGAGGAGAAAACAATTAGGACTCTACGAGGTGCCAGGTTTGAAGCTGTGTGGATGTGACTGATGTCAGGTTTTCATGAGCCCAGTGGGAAATTTAGAGGCAGTCAACTCTGGGCATCAAGATCTCCAAATTGTGTGGCCGCACCTGTGTTCCCAGCTTCTCAGGAGGCTGAGGTGGGAGGATAGCTGGAGCCTGGGAGATTGAGGCTGCAGTGAGCTGTGATGGTGCTACTGTACTCCAGCCTGGGTGGCAGAGCGAGACTTGTCTCAAAAAAAAAAAAAAAAAAAAAATCTCCAAACTGGACCCTCTCTCACTAGGGGTTTGTCTTTTTCTCCTCTCCTTCTCTTCCTTCCCAATCATCTCCTTTTCTTTATTCACAATATATATATCCTCAACTACGAATAAGTGTGCTTATACTCAGCTATATTTTTTGTTTTTCCAGCTATATTGATGCATAATTGACAAATAAAAATTAGATATTGTTAAGATGTACAACATAGTGCTTCATAGATATATACATTGTGAAATAATTACCACAACCAAGCAAGCTAGGTAACATATCCATCACCTCATGTAGTTACTTTTTTTTTTTTTTTGGTGTGGTGAGAACACTGAAAATCAACTCTCTTAGCAAATTTCAAGTATTCAGTGAAGTATACTTGAATAATACTGTACACAAATTCAAGTATAAATTCAAGTATACAGTGCTATTAGCTATAGTCATTCTGCTATATGTTAGTTTTCCAGAACCTACTCATCATATAAGTTAACGTTTGTACCCTTTGCCCAAGACCGTCCCACTTCCTCCTCCCACCGGCTGCTGGTAACAACCATTCTACTCTCGGTTTCTATGAGTTTGACTTTTTTAGGTTTTGCATAGAAGTGACATCATGCAGTATTTATCTTTCTGTGTCTGGCTTATTTCATTTAGCATAATGTCTTGCAGTTTCATTTATGTTGTCGCAAATGGCAGGATTTCCTTATTTTTAAAGGCTGAATATTCCATTGTGTGTGAAAATATACGATATCAACTGTATTTTCATATATGTGTCTAACTGGATGGCCTTTTAATAAACTTTAAAGGATTAAAGATTGTCATTAGAGAATTCTAAATAAGATGGTTTTAGACTCATATTATCCAATACATGTAATGTGCATGCATTATGTTGACTCTTATTAAATTTTAAATCCTACTCGATAGTGTTGAGGTCATTAATGCACCCAAGAATTTTGTTTTTTTATGTAACTTAGTGAGAAAATATAACTTAATATATAGAAATTCACTTAGATTGATATAGAAGTATTTAACACCGTATTCTTATTAATAGATTTCTACATATTTGCAATGACTAATAACCAAAAATGTAAAAAATAAGGAAGTTATATTATAGGCTTCCAAAAAATATACCTTTCCACCTGTGGGATTTCAAGAAAAAAATATAAGCACAAAAGTACGTATTATAATGCTTGGAATAGTCAACCAAAATTTCACACAATATAAACAAGACAAATCGGTACAATTAATAATAGAGGACTGGATGTTTCTGCTGTACATTTTTGATACACATTAAGTATTTCTCAATTTTTGGTACATATTAAATTTCCTCAGGGCGTTTGTTAGTAATATGGATTTTGGGAACCACCGTGAGAGATTCTGACCCAGAAGGTTTGAGGTGGAGCCGAGGTCTTGTTCGCAAGCATTGCAGTCCATTCTTTTTTTTTTTTTTTGAGACGGCGTTTCCCTCTGTCGCCCAGGCTGGAGGTGCAGTGGCGCAATCTCTGCTCACTGCAACCTCCGTCTTCCGGGTTTAAGTGATTCTCCTGCCTCAGCCTCCCGAGTAGCTGGGACTACAAGCACATACCAGCTAATTTTTTGTATTTTTAATTAGAGACGGGGTTCCACCATGTTGGCCCGGTTGGTCTTGAACTCCTGACCTCAAGTGATTCACTCCTCTCGGCCTCCCAAAATGCTGGGATTACAGGTGTGAACTTCTAACTACACCTTGAGAAACTGGTCTAGGATAATTCAGATGAATTTTTTTTTTTGCTTTCCCATATTTTAGACGTAACCAAAGTGGTGCATTCAATATTTACTCTAAGTACAAAGAAGAATGAATAGGTAGAAATTTGAGGCAGCTTTTCAACCTGTTTTTGTCACTTTTGTTTTCCATCTTTGTTGTATGCCTTAAACAAATACACCAATTGTCTTAACTGAGCCTTCCAGAGCATATCCCCATTCCATGTGTGCCCATCAGTCTGTGGCCACATGCGCATATAAATGGTTTGGAGTTCCATTTCTTAGAAAAAATGAAGATTGACCCCGATTCTTTAAGTGCTGGGAGTATTACCATAATGAATCGTATCACTACATGATAAGAGCAAATGTGTGATTGCAGTCAACATATTTTCTACATGACTAGTGAGAGACTAGCAGCTTGGATACACAGCAATGTCTAGAGTCAGTGGTTAAGCCGTGGTAGCGTTCTATGAAGTGGGGAAATATTTCTGACCAACCCCAGGGAGATGTTTGCAATGTGTAGTGCAAGCTGCCCTGCCATGGTTTAGCACTGCAAACACTCTCCCTTATATATGCAATTTGCATATTCCTTTATATACTAAAAGGCCACCTGAACATAGGTGGTCAAAAGACCTTCTTTTTTCTACCTTCCTTCTTCTTCTGTTCTTTCCATTGGACCTTTGATTCTGAGAAGTCTGCCCCATAGAGAGGAGGGGGCTTAACTCTAGGAATGCTTCCTGTTCTCCTTCTCTTTCGTCTTTCTTCTCACTCCCAGCCCCGAAGGCATCACAGAAGCATCAGTGATGCTTTTTTTCTCCTCCACTCCAGTCTGCTCCGTAGTACCCCATGTCCTCAGATAAAATGCCACCAAAAAATCTGAAGGTGCTTTGCAATGGAAATGGATTATTGAAGACAGAAAGACCTGTAGTAAATTTTACAGTTTATACTTCTGTGATGTTGTTGTTCTTAAAATTGACAAGAAAAATCAGGAAATTTACATAATTCCTGTGAGTTTCTAGGACAAATGAGTTTATGACTATAAAATACCTTGTAATCTAATCTACAGAACTGTAGGTAAATATAATTGGCCATTATTATTGTTGTTGTCATCATCTTTCTTGTGAAGAGTGAGAATCCTAAGAAAATCAAAAGTTAGCTGTGTGCCAAGTTCAAGTTGAAAGAGCAAGAGAAAGACAGCTGGGCAGCTACAGTCCACTTTATGGTGGGCCGCAGGAAGCTGAGGCATCTGGTCACCCAGCTGCTGAGCGGCTGAGTTAGGAATCAGACTCTTAGCTTTTGTTCCAGAATCAAGACATGCCCCTTGAGGCTCAGCTATAAGAGCTTCGCTTTGACCCTCAGAGCCCTGCTCTTTGCCTGGATGGTTCACCTTTGTGGACACTCTCCCATCCAGCCTCTTCCCATTGTTCCTTCCCTAGCCCCTGCCCTGCCCTGACTGGTGAAGTTGCTGCCAGGGACCAGGAGGCCACTATCCCAAGTGTTTATTATAAACAGGGGGAGAAAAGTGGGGAAGGAAAAGTGCCAGAGGAGAATCTCATATCTAGCTGCCCAAGCCAATCCACTGAACACCCATTACATATGCTGGCTAAGCTTCCATTGGTCTTTCCCATGAGAACAATGATAGTCTCCAAGTATATATGGGTTACAGGTTTTGGAACACAGCGACAGTGGGTAATGGTTTTTATGGGAAAATGCATTCTGAGATGGAAATCACCAACTGAGTAACAAACATTTAGGACTTAATGCTGTCCATAAATTGAGGACTACCTTTCATTTATGCAGCAGTTACAATTCCATAGCCAGAAGTGCTGACATTCCATTAAAGAAGAGCAAGAAGCAATGGGGAAAACACCCTGAAAACTACAATAATCTTTAATGCCAAGACAGAGGAGCAGCAAACATTATCAGAACAACATACAACAAGTTTTGCCAATAATGGGGAGTTCCTCACACGTGAAGCTTGCTTCCTGAGAAACAACAGATCCACTTAAAGACTACTGTTAGGGATATTTTCTTTGGCTTTGTCAAAAATTTTGGACTTTTCTGCAACCATGTCCCAATAAATGTACCTCATTAAGAATATAAAACTAGCTGGGCACAGTGGCTCATGCCTGTAATCCCAGCACTTTGGCATGCTGAAGTGAGAGGATCCCATGAGCCCAGGAGTTTAAGACCAGCCCGGGCAACACACAGAAATCCAGTCCCTACCAAAAAAAAAGCAAAAAACAAAAAACAAATAAAAGGCGAGGCGTGTTGGCTCATGGCAAATGCCTGTGGTTGCAGCTACTCAGGAGGAAAAAAATATATATTTTTTGCACTATGTATTCAAATGATACATATTGCTTTATTATTGTTATATAGTGATACATAAGCAGTGAAGAAATAATTAAAACAATAAAATGATTAAAAAGAAAACGTAGGCCAGGTGCAGTGGCTCATGTGTGCAATCCAAGCACATTGGAAGGCTGAGACGGGAAGCTCAGTTGAGCATCAGAGTTTGAGACCAGCCTGGGCAACAAAGTGAGACCCTGTCTCAAAAAGAAAAAAAAAAGAAGAAAAAGAAAGAAAAAGAAAAAAAAAAAAAGAAAAATTAGCCAGGCACGGTATGGTGGCACACACTTGTAGACTCATAGTTCTCCCAACTACTGGGAAGGCTGAGGTGGGAGGATGGCTTGAGCCCGGGAGTCTGAGGATGCAGTGAGCTATGGTCATGCTACTGCACTCCAGCCTGGGTGACAGAGTGAGACTCACTCTCCAAGAGGAAAAAAAAAAGACAAGAGAAGAAAAGAAAAGGAAATACGGCCTAAATAAATTTAATGACCTCTTTTAACCTTTTAGAGATCATGTATAAACACACCACACATATATTTTAATGAAATATTGAGTCATATTGAAATATGGTAGTACAGTCTGCTTTTTAACTTAAATATAGTACAGATCTTTTTCCATGTCATCTATGGTATAACAATTAAGGTGAATATGTTTAGTATTTCATTTTATGGCTGGCTATATTTTATTTCAATAATCCACATCTGACAATCAGATTATTGTAATATTTTCACAACTTTATATTCTCATAATTCAATTGTTGTACTAAGGCATATTTATCTCTTTTGTATATGAAATTTATCAGATACTTAAATTGTTTTAAGCAAGCTTTATGAGATTACTTTTCTAGGTCTACTGGTTGTCTGTGGTGTCTAAGACCATGTTGCCTGTATTTCTAGACAAATCAGATAATGTAATTTCAGAACACTGGATTATTTCAGTCAATTGAAAGAAGCAACTGGTCAACCCAGTGCATAATATTATCTTTTTTTTTTCCCTCATAAGTAAGAAGACACATAAAATTCTTAGGATAGTTTACAATCTCATACTAGTTTATGTGAGACAGAAAGTGCTAAATGACAGAAGACCTAGGTTGACAGCAAGCTTTCATTTGTCAGATGCCTTATGGAAAGAATCCCTTATGTTAATTTTCTCAGTTAAGCCCTACAGTTCTCTGTTAATTTCTCAATGAAATCCAGAGGACTAAGTTAACTGACCCTTCAGCTATCCCCGGTAATGAATCATTAGCTACAATGTTAATAGAGACAGAAGGAAATATGATATTGCCTATAGTACATGAGAAATAAAAAATTTGTTAATGGCATTGAAAACAAATTGTATTTCAGGACCTATTCTATTTTATAGAATCCTTCTTCAGCAAGAGCAAACTAAGGGAACTGCATATTAGAACTACTGGTCACTATTAATTTAGGTAAATTAGCATCCAAATGTGCGAAAATGTTCACTCTTCAGCCATCTGGGCCATCATCTTCAAGATAGATTGATATGATAAAGAAATGGTGAATTGGGATTAGGAAAGGTGAAGTGAAAAAGTTATTATAATCCAAGATTGTGAATAAATGTTTATAGGTGATGAGAAGGACAGTTTGACATAGACCTCATCTGATTAGATGTGAATCTCTATATAGCACAGATCTGTTTATATTCACATGAAGGAAGAAAAAAAAGCTGGCATAGCACCAGCTGTTTAATTTGTAGCCATCATTATTTTCACATTAACACCTGTTGAATCAGAGATACTGGCACCTGTTGATTTTGCCTATGCATCTATTTAGTGCTATGTTCTTAAATGTGAACACAGTCGGGTAAGAGCCATATTAATGAATCATGATATATATAAAATAATTAAAAGTTATCCCTCTAGAGGTTTCCAATAAATAAATAAATAAATAAATAAATAAAACAACTTGAGGACCTCTGTGTTCTTAAATGTGAACACAATAGGGTAAGAGGCATATTAACGGATCATGATATATATAAAATAATGAAAATTTGTCCCTCTAGAGGGTTCTAATAAATAATAAAACAACATGAGGACCTAAGATGAATGTTTTGGGAAGTTCTGATCAAACCAAGCAGGAGTGCCTGCGCACATTCTGACTTCTGGACCCTGGGGTCTGTATCCAGCACGATGGATACTGAGCAGTGCTTCTGGGTGTGATTTCTTGGCCATGTAGGCTATTGTAAAGAGAAAGTATTTCATTCAAAAAGATCTGTATGGTGTTTTTGTATTTGAAGTGCAAAAATTTTAGATAACTTAGCTTGATTTTTGGCTTTGATAGGGGTTTGTGGGGGCTGTCATTATTGAAATCTGTACTTAAGAATTTAGGACATTCTATTTATTATGTGTTTCCAAAGCTAACAAGTTTATTATTTGAGATGATTACTCACAGTACTTACAAAACAATAAAAATCAGAATACCATCAAATACAGGTTACTTTTGAATAAAGAACTTGGAAGTAATGACGTTTCTATTTAAAAAATCATTTCCTGCACTTTGTTTTCTCATTAAAAATATTAATATGGAACTTCAGATGAAAATGCTTTGGACTATCTCTGACTTAAGGAGAGATGCAAAGAAAGAAATTTTAGTTTTCAGATAGTTAGTTCTTTCCCCTCAGTCACTATCAGAATGTTTGGTAACCACATTAATTTTAGGAGACAGAAAACATAATGGCCATATAGTCTTTTGACAATCAAAAGTATTTTATCTGAGGTGGTGTGTAACATACTTCTAAGTAATTATGAAAGATTTCCTAGTTATAGGACAAGAAATGAAACCTGTTTCATCCGTCTTGAGATAATCGGCTTCATACTTAGAGGTTTTCTCCTTGCCTCCTCTTCCCTGTTTGCTTCCGATGCATCCCAGCAGCTTCAGTAAGCTTTGCAGCATTGGTGTAACAGACGCTTATGAAAACACAGGTTGCTGGGTCCAGTCCTAGAATATGAACCGGCAGGTTTGGGGTGGCCTGAGAATCTGCATTTCTGACTAGTGCTCAGGTGATACTGATGCTGCCAGTCCTGGGACCACACTTTGAGAACCACTGCTGTAGGGTCAGTTATATATATTTTTATTAAATGCTTTATTTCATTGAAAGCTATATGTAGCAACCTCATAGTTTTAAGATTAAGTTGATAGAGCAGAAAGAAGAAATGATGGTTGCTCACTTTGGTACCCATTTTACTAGTGAAGTTGCAAATCTCCAATCTATGTCACTCCTGATAAGTGATTTTATACAAATTGGGCCATTCCCTTGAGTGTCTCACTTGGAAAAATGTCCTGTGTGACAATAAAGCTTCGAAAAACATCGGGGGGAGGGGGTCCTGTTTAAGAAATTACAGGACAGATACATAATAAGTACCTAATGATTTGCTGAATGAGTACATAAAAGAATCAATTATATCCTTTTAAGTTTGTATATTATAGTTACTTACCATTTTCAACACCAAGTTCATTTTGGGAAGAAAATGATTTTATGCACGTAATTCTCTCCCTTACCTATCGTGTTATATTTTATTCTTATCTAAGATCTCTGTGGGTCTTTTTATCCTTAAAAAGCTTTGGAAGCAAGGAAGAGCACAAATCACTCTCCCCATTGGATAGATGAAGAAAGGAGCCTCAGAGAAGAGATTCAGAGGTTCTCCTAAGGCCACTAACTAATAAATGATGACATGAGAGTAAACTGAAGCCTTGCAGTGCCAGGGTTGGTGTGGTCTTCCTGACGGGGACCTTGACCTGTGAGGCCAAGGACAGCAAAGGAACAGCTGTCTCCTTGCCATGGAACTGGCCCAGTAACCAGAAGGACTCAACTGTCAGGGCTGCAAGAACTTCCCAAGGAGCCAGCTCTCTGCTAGAGCTGCAATCAAGAAATTGAAACACCTGTGGAGCCCCGCCTCGCTGAAAAACCAGCACACCTGTCAACCACTGTCTTTCCACCTGCAGATCCAGGAAGAAAACCAAAACAAGGAGTAGGGAGAGGCTGTCCCAGTGCGTCTGGAATTGGTGGGTTCTTGGTCTCACTGACTTCAAGAATGAAGCCTCGGACCTCGCGGTGAGTGTTACAGTTCTAAAGGCGGCGTGTCCGGAGTTTGTTCCTTCTGATGTTCGGATGTATTCGGAGTTTCTTCCTTCTGGTGGGTTCGTGGTCTCGCTGGCTCAGGAGTGAAGCTGCAGACCTTCGCGGTGAGTGTTACAGTTCTAAAGGCGGCGTGTCCGGAGTTTGTTCCTTCTGATGTTCGGATATGTTCAGAGTTTCTTCCTTCTGGTGGGTTCGTGGTCTCACTGGCTCAGGAGTGAAGCTGCAGACCTTCGTGGTGAGGGTTACAGCTCTTAAGGTGGCGCGTCTGGAGTTGTTCGTTCCTCCCGGTGGGTTTGTGGTCTCACTGGCTTCAGGAGTGAAGCTGCAGACCTTCGCCGTGAGTGTTACAGCTCACAAAAGCAGTGTGGACCCAAAGAGTGAGGAGTAGCAAGATTTATTGCAAAGAGCAAAAGAACAAAGCTTCCACAGTGTGGAAGGGGACCGAGTGGGTTGCCACCGCTGGCTCGGGCAGCCTGCTTTTATTCTCTTATCTGGTCCCACACACATCCTGCTGATTGGAAGAGCCAAGTGGTCTGTTTTGACAGGGCGCTGATTGGTGCGTTTACAATCCCTGAGCTAGACACAAAGGTTCTCCATGTCCCCACCAGAGTAGCTAGATACAGAGTGTCGATTGGTGCATTCACAGACCCTAAGCTAGACACAGGGTGCTGATTGGTGTGTTTACAACCCTTGAGCTAGACACAGGGTGCTGATTGGTGCATTTACAATCCCTGATCTAGACATAAAGGTTCTCCAAGGCCCCACCAGAGTAGCTAGATACAGTGTCGATTGGTGCATTCACAGACCCTGAGCTACACACAGGGTGCTGATTGGTGTATTTACAATCCCTGAGCTAGACATAAAGGTTCTCCATGTCTCCACCAGACTCAGGAGCCCAGCTGGCTTCACCCAGTGGATCCTGCACTGGGGCTGCAGGTGGAGCTGCCTGCCAGTCCCGTGCTGTGCGCTCGCACTTCTCAGCCCTTGGGCGGTCCATGGGGCTGGGTGCCGTGGAGGAGGGGGTGGCGCTTGTTGGGGAGGCTCGGGCTGCACAGGAGCCCATGGAGGGGGTGGGAGGCTCAGGCATGGCGGGCTGCAGGTCCCGAGCCCTGCCCCGCGGGAAGGCAGCTAAGGCCCAGGGAGAAATCCAGCGCAGCGCCAGTGGGCTGGCACTGCTGGGGGACCCAGCACACCCTCTGCAGCCGCTGGCCTGGGTGCTAAGCCCCTCATCGCCCGGGGCTGGCAGGGCCAGCCGGCTGCTCCCAGTGCAGGGCCTGCCAAGCCCACGCCCACTCGGAACTCCAGCTGGCCCGCAAGCGCCGCACCCAGCCCCGGTTCCCGCTCGCGCCTGTCCCTCCACACCTCCCTGCAAGCTGAGGGAGCCGGCTGCGGCCTTGGCCAGCCCAGAAAGGGGCTCCCACAGTGCAGCGGTGGGCTGAAGGGCTCCTCAAGTGCCGCCAAAGTGGGACCCCAGGCAGAGGAGGCACCGAGAGCGAGCGAGGGCTGTGAGGACTGCCAGCACGCTGTCACCTCTCACTAGGAGAGGCTATTCTAGGACTGTGCTGCTCCCCTGGGTGCGCAGCCCCTGTGTCTCCCTTCCTCCTTGTGTTACCACTTTCCCTGCCCATGAACTGAAGGCTCTCTCCTCCCTCTCCCTCTCTGCATCTTAAAGCTGAGCCCACTAACATAAAGCCTGGACAACTTGATCTGCAGTGAAATCTTGAAGGCAGAGTCTGGCCTCCTCATTAGAATCCACATGTTATTGAGCCTTACCCACTGGTGCTGGCCCTGGCACACAGAAGGCAACTTAATACATACTTGTAGAATGAATGAATATTGTCTGGAAGACACACCACGTCAAGGGTTGTTTGACATCTAATGTTCAAAAACTATTTTGTACACCTACCATTCAGTGGGTACTATCCTATTTATTTAGGACATGCTTGTGAAGCAAACGGATTCATTCCCTGCCCTTGATATATTTTAGCAGGGGATACAGACAAGTAGTTGCCATGCATGTGATGGTATGAGATCCAACAGATGAAAAGCTCTTGCCACCTCCAGGCTCTGTCTTGCACAGAAGCACAGCCTACGCTAGAGCCTTCATGTCCAGCTGACTTTGCAATCTGGACTTTCCAATGTCTAGCGTGAGCTAAGATTTGGCTGCCTTTCCCCACTTCCTGCCCCATGTAGCAGGCCTCTTTTGGCCCTGGGTATGGAGTACTCCTACCTGTTGGCATAATTCCAGTCCTATGTAGTGACACCTGCATCGGTGAGTGGCTGTAGCAACTGTCTAGGACTGTCTAGAAATTAAAGCTATAACTCTAAACTTTGAAAGTCGGGGAAGCAACAGCAGCCCTTCCCTTTCAGGCACCTACCAGCCATCCTGCTGAAGATAACCTGGATTTGCATCTTCTGAATGGGATAGAAGCTGTGACTGATACTGAGCCACCTAGGGCAGCAGTCCCCAACATTTTTGACACCAGGAACTGGTTTCATGGGAGACAATTTTTCCAGGGACTTGGGGTGAGGTAGATGGTTTCAGGATGATTCAAGCACATTACATTCATTGTGCACTTTATTCTATTATTATTACATTGTAATATATAATGAAATACTTATTCAACTCACCATAACATAGAATCACTGAATCAGTAGGAGCCCTAAGCTTGTTCTCCTGCAACCAGACGGTCCCATCTGGGGGTGATGGGAGACACTGACAGATCATCAGGCATTAGATTCTCATGAGGTGTGCACAACCTAGATCTCTCACATGCACAGTTCTCGATAGAGTTCGTGCTCCTATGAGAATCTAATGCTGCTGCTGATGCGACAGGAGGTGGAAATCAGGCGGTAATACGAGCAATGGGGAACAGCTGTAAATACAGATGAAGCTTCGCTCACTCACCTACCACTTGCCTCCTGCTGTGAAGCCCAGTTTGTAACAGGCCACAGCCATGGACTAACTAAAATTGTGCCTAGGTGGAGGTGAGGATTTCAAAGGCCAATACAATGTGTTGAATGCGGAAGCACTGCAGGGTCTGGATGCTCAAATAATTGTTCTTTTTCTCAATTTTGGAAAGAAAGTTGTCAATCTAAAAAGAGCAGTGTTGAAGAACCTGCTAATTAGATTAGCCATGCTTGGCTAAAGGGGAATGTTATAGTACTTTTTTTTCTTGAGTAAAATCACACTCTGGAAATGGCTGAGTTGCAGAAACATCTGGGGGCGCTTTATGGTGTTAATAAGAAGTTTGGCCCTTGATGCAAAGTTAATTTATTTGGGATGAAACCATAGCTAGTTCAACTTCCTATCATGCTCTCCAGAAAAACCCATGGCCTGGAATCCCCCAGGCAAAGCTCATTTACATTTTTTATCTCCCTATAGTCAATTCTGAAATTCCAGTGGTCATGTTCAGACATAACTTACTAGAAGAGTCATTTCACTCAGAAACATCTTAATTTTAAATGACATCTTGAGTCTCCAAATCTGTGCTATGGAGACTTCTTCATTTTGACGTGCTCATTCTGGTTGAGTACATTTAGTGTTTAAGAAAGCAATTCAAAAGTTAAAAACTATTTTTTTTCATTGAGTCCCCCTGTCTGGACAAGGAGGACTCCTTCTAATACCCTTTCTGGTACTGCAGGCTTTCAATTTCTACTTATAGTGTTTATGGATGGCAATGGAAAATGTATTTCCTGCTGAGCCTGAACTGGAAATACAATTTTTGAGAACTTTGGGAAAAACTGGCAAAATTCCACCAAGGTGCACATCCAAGGGGGCTGCAAGAGTTGCAGATATCCCCTTGGGATGGGGGTGAGTTGCATGGTGGGAGGAGCTCCACTTGGGGAGCTGATGGACCTGTGTTTGGAGTCCCACTCCACCACTAATTCATTGTGTGATTAGTGCCTCCACAAAAAAGGGGGGATTATATGGTGTTCCTGCTTGTTGAGTGAAGATTAGAGTCTTTGAAGGGCTTAGCACAGAGCCTGGCCCATCGCAAAGACTGGATACCTGGAAGTGCTTATTGTTACCAATCTCTGTAGGCAAACTCCAGAGTAGACTTGATCTAATTCACCTGGGGTGATTCTAATTTCTGTATTGAGGAACGAGGTGCCCTGCAGAACTCATGGTTGAAGTAAGTGCTGACACTATATTGACCGGCTCACAGTGCTAGATCACTGGGTGAAATGCACTTGGAAAATCAAGTGCTCCCTAGAATTCTAAATAGTTGGGGGAGGTTTGGGGAGGAACTAACTAGAAAGCGAGATCTCACAAGTAACAAAATACCCCAGAGAAGTAAAGGCTAGATCTAAAATCAAAGATACATTCTTTCATTCAGTAAATATTTAATTACCTAACATGCGGTGGACCCTGTGGGGGATATGTAGATAGTAGATGCAAAAGCTACCGTCTTTACTAGCACTATTCTTTCCTTATCTGCAACTGAGCTCAGTTAATTTAGAATCTCCCATTTCTTTTCAGTAGCTAGAACGTGGGTATGATGGTCAATTTTTGAAACCCATTTAATGTTGTGCTAGAGAGAACTCAGCTCCGTCTGCTTCATTCGGGCATGTCTAATTCACTTTCTGTGTGCAGGGGATGCCTTGGGCACACTGTGCAGATGCATGGGGCTGGACACCACAGAAGTCTTGCTTCACCTAATCTTTGAGTGAAAGTGTCGGTCCTTATTGCATGTATCCCAGAAGTGTCTCTGGGGTAAAGAATTCTCCTTCCAGCACTGTTAATGCACAGTTAAGACACTGACCCTGAGATCTGGCTGTGAGCTTATTCACTCCCCAACTTGGAAAGTCAAGGCATCATCTTGAACTTGGTATGTAGGAAATATTTGTTGTTGCTAATAAATATGGAGAACACTATAATGGATTTGAGATGTCCATGAGATATTTAGGTGTGCATGCCTGACAGCCTTCTAAAATGTGGGCCTGTAGCTCTAGAGAAAAGCTAGAGATGAGAGATGAACAGGTGGGAAGTCATCTGTTTAGTGGTAGTATCTAAAGCCACGAGACTAGGAGAGATCACCAATGGAGTGTCAGGTGGCTAGCGGATGGGGTGATGACCAGCCAGCCTCCACAGTAGAGACTTAGCTCCCATCTGTAGGGTCACCCCTCCCCTGAATCTGCAATTCTATCTCCTGTCAAGGAGGAATGGGAGCAATTTTCTGTGTACTGCCTTTTTGCCTCCTCTTGTTCTTGGTGAAGTAATTTGCTGGAGTTCCAGTAATTAATTCCCATTCTTGTCTACTCATGTCTGACATTCTCTCCACATGGAGTGGCAGGTGACTGGGGACGTGCTCAGTAGTGCCCTGGGAACTTGAGTGACCCCACAACACAGTATCTTTGGTGCCGGAGTGCACATACTAGTCTAGTATCTAAATGAGACTTTGGAGTCAGATATGGATGAACAGTTCAGCTTCAATATCCAAGTCTATACAAGACAAGATGGCAGAAGAAGAGCAAAGTGCAAACCCAAGGGGGTCCAGAACTGTGGAACTTGTAGTTGAGAGGTTGAGCTCAGGGGAGAAGTGAGCTCCGTGGCGATGGTTCTTCATGTACATTCCTTGTCTGATTGCTTGGAATCACCCTGAGACAGATGTTCTTGCTGAAGTTCTAGCCAAATTCTCAACCCAATCCCCTACTTCTTTGACTTCCCCACCGTATCTCAGTTTCCTCCAGAGATTATGATTGTAAAACTCTGGTCCCCATGGCAATTTTCTGCCCCTTACTTTCCAGACCTTCCTGGAAATTACTGCCTGCCAGTTTAGGCTTTGACCTTGGTCTGTGCTCCCCGCTCATGGACCCTGCTTAGATTCATCTGTTGCATTTCCATTGTCAAGGCCTTACCCAGGCCTAGTCTCTGTTTCTGGGGCATCCTCTGGAATGGCAATCCTGGCACTATGAGTATATCGCATCTTCTGGTGCTTGCTGTATGAATTTAAACTCCATCTTCCACTTCGTGTTTGGAGGTCCCTGTCAGCCAAGGGCTCTTATCTTTGTTGAGAACTGCTGTGTGTGTGCTCAATGTCTCAAATGCCCGCAAAGTAGAATTGTAGTTCTTATTTTGTAGGCTACAAAAGAAGGCTCAGAGAAGTTCAGGAGCTTGCACAAAGTCACAGAACAGGAAGTGGTGGGTGCTAGGATTAACTGTCAGGTTGGTTTGGTTCCAAAGCCCATTCTCTTTCCATAACTATGGGTGGCTTTCAAGGAGGTACGAGGAAGTAAGAAAGGTAAGAAAGACAGTGGCCAGGAAGAGTAGACCACGAGTCTAGGATCTTTACAGTGACACAGTTTGTGAGTAAGTAACTTCAGGGAGGTGGGCTTGTTAATAAACAGAGTGGAGAAAATGGTCACAAGTACAGAAGGGAGTCAAGGGACTCCCTTCTGTCAGCATGAAGCTTATCATAATTAACAAACTCTGCTCTTCCAGATTTAAAATCAAGATGAAATTAATGTTTCCCTTAGAAATGGGTGCTGTGGTCCAGGCACGGTGGCTCATGCCTGCAATCCCAGCACTTTTGGAGGCTTGACCACAGCCTCCAGGAAGTATGAACTTAACGTCTGTGAGAAAAGCACAAATGTTGCTTCTCTGAGTAGCTATGACTAGTAATGGCTCCACTTTGCTAGAAGTTCCTGATGCAACACATCTTAATCCAAAATACGGCTCCCCACTACCCCCAGTATATGGAGAATAGCTAACATGCTTCCTTTTCCTCTTAGAAGGTGGATTAGTACCACCTGTCTCAGCTAACGTTCATGGGATTCAGCAGGAAAAACAGTATTATGAGGGGAAAGCTCCTTTGAATGCAGTATTTTAGGATTATTTCTTTGGTTGTTAAACTGCTACCTTTGTATTCAAAGGTGATGAGACATTTTCTGGCTGAGAGACAGAGACATCCTAGAAAGGTGTCAAGTTAAAAGAGGGCCGATGAAAAGATTTGAGCCACAGCTATAGGAGGAGGGTAAGCGATTGATTGCAGGCATTGCTTACATTTTCTTCCCACTGCTACAGTTGAGGGAAGGATTGTGGTCATCACCTTGCTGCCCCATCCCACCCCTTCTTCTGTGGAAGGTATTACCATGGGCCATCATTCCAACTGGATCATTGCCATCCACCCAGGCTGCTCAATGATTTTCTCTGTATAGGGAAAAGGTGGAAGTTACAGTGCCTCAAGGTTCAAAGAGCTGCCTCCTTTGAGCTAGGAGTATCTTTTGAGCCAGAGTCCTGCAACTCGCTCTTGGCTTTGGCATTCAACAGGGATGGTATCATGGGCTGGGCATTTAACCTTTTGCTGTCTGCATTTCCCCCTTTTTTAAAATGGAGGTAATTTAGTTCTCTTGCAGGAGAGTTGGGAAGATTAATGAGTCAATGTTTGGTGAAGTGCTTTGAGATTCTGAGATGAAAGGTGCTACATAATAATTACAATAACACTTTGTTCTTACATAGTGCCTTTCTTCTAGGGAGCTCAAACTGCTTTATAAAATTATTTCATTAATCCTCGCAGCATCCCTCTATGGCAGGTAGTAATTATATCCCCCCATTCTCATATCAGCAATCTGGGGCACAGAGAGGTAAACTGACCTGGCCAAGGTTACACAGTAGGTCACTGATAAAATCATCAGTTGAATTCAGATCTGATTCATTCATTTGTTCCCTCATCCACCAATATTTACCCATGATTATATGTCTGACGCTTGAGCTATTGGATAGAAGAGGATGTGATGCAAAGTTAAATGAAATACATTCTCTTTGAAGAGACTGAGTTAGTCCAGTTGAACAAGTGCATAAATCATTATAATAAAATATAGCAATCATATAATACAATGGATTGATAGAAACAAACATGCATCTAAAGTAGGCAAAAAGAAAGAAGAAATCTCAGTTTTACTAAAGAGATATCGTATGAGTGAGCTTTCTCTTGAGCAATGAGTTCCCAAATAGAGAAAAAGAAGTTGAAGAAACATGCCTCTGATAAGAGAAGGAAGGACCATGATAAATGCAGGGAGTGAGATCGACTTGGCATGGTGGGAGCAAAGGGTTTTTTTAGACAGGGGAGTAGGCTGAGAAATTTGAACTTTATGCACAAGGCGATTGAGAAGCATTGGAGCTTGTTCAAGTAGAAGGAATGAGGTCAGCTTTATATTTAGAACATTAGCTCTGGTAGCTGAATACTAGCAGGTTTGAATGTGGAAGAGACGTGAGACCAGAAGCCAGGAACACAGTTCTCTGACTCAAAGTCCAGACCAGTCACTGGGTGATTCTTCTCAACAGTTTTATGAGCTGGAGCTTCAGTGTTGTTTTGAAATTCTGCATGTGGCACTTCATGAAAACAGTGACAACAGTGGTCTTTCATGGATAGTCCTTTTTCTCAATTCAAGAAGCATACAAATTAAAAAAAATTATCTATAATTCAGCGTTTCAGTGATGATACAGTGAGCAATTGTCATTCTTCTGCCCTGAAATCCATCAGGCAAAATGGTTGAGTCTACATCAATTACCTATTATAATAGAAAGTAAGCCTTTGTTATATTATTTGTTAAATATCTCTCCACATTAGATACGTGAGAATGATCTTCAATGCAAAAGTATTCATTTTTATTTCATGTGATAAACTAGTCTGTGATTAGACATATTTATTTTTATTTTTTACCCATGATTGTAACTATGGAGTCCGTTTTAAGAATGATTTCTTGATCACTTGTATTTTTTTTCTTGTCAAAATCTCTATTGACTGTCTGACAGAGAAAATATTCAAATCACTTTGCCTACATTAGAGGTTCTCAAAATGTTTTTCAGGTATGGATGGCTGCAAGCCTACAGGCTACCTGTTGAAGAGGTAGGTGCACTTGGTCCTCAGAATGACAGATACTCAGTACCAGATCTCTCTATCTTCATTATTCATGGATAATAATGAGCTGGGAAAAGTCACAATATTCTATGAAATAAATCCTGACACATGGCTGGTTAAGCTATTCTGCACCTTGTGGACATACAGTAAATGCATCTTGACTACCTGGCAATGAACTCATTTAGCCTTCTTTTCTTTTTTTTTTTTTTTTTTTTTTTTGCCACAGTTGCTTTATAAAAAGTACATTATCTTTGTCGTTGAGATTGCTGAGTGGATCAGTTAGGATGGGCAAGGTTGTCCTACAGTAATAAACATCCCTAAGCATCAGTGACTTTAACAAGAAAGGTCTTATTCTGGCTCATGCAAATTCATTGTAGATCTGAATGTCTCTCCAGCATGCTATCTTCTAGGTGGTTGATCTGAAATTCACCTGCCTGTCAATATGCACTTTAGTGATTGCCAATGCTATGAAGGAGGGAATTCAAACAATGGCAGTTAAAAGCTTCTAAGAAGTTCCACTCCTCATTTCTACACACATTTCATTGACCAAAGCAAGTCACTTTTCTGTTATTATTATTTTTAAAATTGAGTCTCGATCTGTCATGCAGGCTGGAGAGCAGTGGTGTGATCTCAGCTCACTACAATCTCCCCCTCCTCGGTTCAAGTGATTTCCTGCCTCAGCCTCCCAAGTAGCTGGGACTACAGGTGTATGCCACCATGCCTGGCTAATTTTTTTTGTATTTTTAGTAGAAATTGGGTTTCACCATGTTGGCCAGGCTGGTCTTGAACTCTTGACCTCAGTTGATCTGCCCGCCTCAGCCTCCCAAAGTGCTGGGATTTACAGGCATGAGCCACTGTGCCCAGCTGCAAGTCACGTTATCATGCCTAATTTCAAGGAGACAAGGAATTACAATCCTCCCATGTGTCCTCAAGAGGGGAACAATATATTTGCCACGAGTCTTTTCTGCTGCTCTTTGAAAGTTACTATTTTGTTCTTTGAAAAACATCACATATTTCCATTTACAAAACTTGTATTTTAATATTTGAAAATCAAGTAATTTATTCTTGATGGCATTCCTGGAAGATGTACTGGTATTATTAATCCTATTGCTTAAACATAGCCTACAATATGAAACTGTTTATTGGTTAGTATCTCTCACCTAATAGCAAGCTTTTTAATGGTGAGAAGGGGTAGGAAATAGGACTGATTTTTTTTCTGCATTCCCACCGCCTAGAAGAAGGGCTGACACAGAGCAGGCACTAAACATTTTCCCATATATTGTGGCATTAGCAATTTTTACTTCATATACATTTGGAAGAAGACATAGACAGGTAAGCTGAACTGACTTTCCTCTAAGGAGAAAAAATTCTATTTTATCACAGGAGAAAATATTTCAGAATAATTTCTATAGTTGGACTTCTGATGTGTTTTCTAATTATACCTTAAGAAAAGCTAAAGTATCTAAGAAAACAAAATAACTTCTGGAAACATTTTCCTAACTTTGGAAAGAGTTTTGCTTGGGGTAGAGTGGAGTTCACTGGGCCTGACATGGTGGGGAGATTACATGGAAATCCTACCTTGTAAATGAACTCGGGTAACCAACTAAAGGGAATGCTAGACTTCCTGTGGGGAAGTGTATTCTAACTCAGTTTCTTAGGGATCGTTAATAGAGCTGTTTTTCAGTATGTACTTAGGCATCTTAAGTCCATAAAAAAGCTATACTATAGGCCGGGGGCAGTGGCTCACGCCTGTAATCCCAGCACTTTGGGAGGCCAAGGCGGGCAGATCACGAGGTCAGGAATTCGAGACCAGCCTGGCCAACATAGTGAAACCCCATCTCTACTAAAAATGCAAAAAAAAAAAAAAAAAAATTAGCCAGGCATGGTAGCGCAGCTGAGGCAGGAGAATCGTTTGAACCTGGGAGGTGGAGGTTGTGGTAAGCCGAGATTGTGCCACTGCACTCCAGCCTGGACAACAGAGCGAGACTCTGTCTCAAAAAAAAAAAAAAAAAAAAAAAAAGCTATACCATAAGACAATTCTTTAGTTTTAGCCCACTTGTCTTCTCCTGGAATTTTATTTGCATATTTCTAGTAATTCCTTCTAGTATACTTCAAATACTTCTTCCTCATTGGCAAAAGCATCCTTTGTAGGTTTCCAGCATGTTCATCCCTATTAGTTGCTATCCTTACTTGAGGTCTATAATCTTTCCTTTGTGTCCTTTGTGTGCCATGACCTTCTGGTCACCCACTGGTATATTCGAATCATTCTGACACAGACAGCATTAACCCCACAGTTGTGTGGTGTTGGTTTGAGGTTCTTTGTGTAAAGCATGACTAAAGTTGATTTTTCTACTACTTTAGAACATCAATATCATAGATTCATTGGATCTACTTGTATCTGCATTTTAGATGGTCTGCTACTAAAGTCTCGCTGTTTAAAAGGAACTACTGTTGGCTGGGTGTGGTGCCTCATGCCTGTAATCCCAGCACTTTGGGAGGCCGAGGTGGGTGGATCAGCAGGTCAGGAGTTTGAGACCAGCCCAGCCAACATGGTGAAACCCCGTCTCTACTAAAAATATAAAAATTATCCGGGCATGGTGGCAGGTGCCTGTAATCCCAGCTACTCCGGAAGCTGAGGCAGGAGAATCATTTGAACCCGGGAGGTGGAGGTTGCAGTGAGCCAAGATCACACCATTGCACTTCAGCCTGAGTGACAGAGCAAGATTCCATCAAGAAAAAAAAAAAAGTCCGGGCGCGGTGGCTCACGCTTGTAATCCCAGCACTTTGGGAGGCCGAGGTGGGCGGATCACGAGGTCAGGGGATCGAGACCACGGTGAAACCCCGTCTCTACTAAAAAATACAAAAAATTAGCCGGGCGTGGTGGCGGGTGCCTGTAGTCCCAGCTACAAGGAGAGGCTGAGGCAGGAGAATGGCGTGAACCCAGGAGGCGGAGCTTGCAGTGAGCGGAGATTGCGCCACTGCACTCCAGCCTGGGTGACAGAGCAAGACTCCGTCTCAAAAAAAAAAAGATGGTTTTCTTCCATTGACTTCATCCTTCATTCTGATAATACTTTAAATTAGGAAAGAATAGATTATTTGCAACTAGAGGCGGTTTTTTTTTTCTTAAAAAAAAAAAAAAAAAAAGGAGCTACTGTGGTGGGTTCCATGGTAGGTCAACAGGTTCCTTCTTGGTCTATCTGGGACTTTAGGGAATTTTCATTCTTTACTTATTTTCCTGGACCCTGAAAGGAGGTAAGGGGTCATGGCAGGAATTAGAAGACAAATGAAAGCCACTTTTTATTAACTAGGCACTAAAGATAGAGAGGTGAAATCAAAGATTCCAGGGATGCTATGCTTACACACCAGGTCTGCCATTCCAGCCCGTGCTTTGTGTATGTCATAGTGTGTAGTTCAATGAAGACCAGTCCTTTGAAGAACTCAAAGGGTAAAAGGCAGGAGCTGTAAAATGCAAGGTGTTTTCTTGTTTAAAGTTTCTTGTCAATATGCCTGAATATCTAAGGGATGGCCAAGGGTGTTGGCATGGGAGTAGAAGTGGAGGTGGGAAAAGAAAACGGAATGGTTTCAAGAAGTTATAGGCAGTCAGGGGACTCCTACGTGAATCCCAGAAGGTTGTCAGATGTTGCCTTAAGGGCCTTTTATTTTAGTTACAGGTTTGGAAGAGTCATTTTAGAGTTGTTTCCACTTTTCTGGGGGGTGTGAGGAATAGGGAGACATGGGGATATAGAGAAAGCTAAGGAGTCAGGGCTTCACTGTTTTTTCTTTTTCTTTTTTTTAAAGACGCATTTTTCTCTTTTTCCAAATTAATGTATATTTGAAAACTATGGCTTCTGGGTGGCTCCCTCTGGATCCTGTCTAATGAGCATCCATGTATTTGAAGTGGTATCAGCATGCACACACCTTATGCTCTGCCTTTTGTTCTACTGCATGCTAGTTCATATATTCTGCCTGTCAGTATTGTTCAGTACTAGTCATTTTTAATAGCTGTCTGTGTTGTGTCTACTTAAGCTACTACATTTGAGTTGGCCTGTGCCTAAATTTTTACAGCTGATGATCTTTCTGATTTTAAAGATTGCATAAACTTACATAATGTAATGTAAAGTGTTTGCGTTGGTGTCTAAATTAGATGCTGGCTAAGGGTTGCCCTCTTTTCTTTCCTTTTGGTTCCCAATTGGATGCAGCCCCCAAACTTTGAGATTTCTGACTCCCAGTGCTCATCTCCAAACTATCAATCCCAAGAAGGTGATTTTCATATAATAATTTTCTGCTCATAGTTTTAACCTCTTTTGGTGCGTTTCTATTATTTCTTTGTCCTTACTGGTGGTTACACCAGCTCCCAGTTTAATATCATTTGCACATTTCATTAATATGTGGCTTACTCCCTCTTCGAGATCCTTAATAAAGATGTTAAATTAGATTGTATCTGACATTGACCCCTGGGGCACTGCAATACTTTAACGATATCCCGTTTTCCTGTCTACAGTCTATAGAGTTCTTGCAGAATGTGCAAGGAGCAGCTTCAACCTGGGATAAATCTTCAATTTTAATTCTGAAGCAGAAGTCAAGTCATGTGGTTTGGGATAACTTGACATTGCCAGAACATACTTGTAGCTGCTAGGAAGTCATATTTTAGCAATTAAGTACGGGTTTGCCAGAATTCTATGTCAGATTGCCAATCTGCTGACAATTACAAGAGATAGTCTCTCTGTCCTGCTTACTGCATTTCAGTCAAACTGAGAAGGGTCTTGTTTAAAAAAAAAAAAAAAGAAACTAGGCTTTTTTATTTCAAGGCTTGCAATCACCTTTCACCAGGTTTTAAACAGCAAGCTTCTTCTGTGTTTCAAAGCAGATTTGTGAAAGGAACGGCTGTACCAATTCACCAACGTAGGCAGAATTCAGGGAAGCGCACCAAGTGCCCCACTGAGAGTCCAGACGTGAAAACCACTTTCAAATTTCAAGAATTTACAGCAAGTTCTTCTTTCAAATTGGAAACATTTATTTTTTTTCTAAATAGCAAAGGTATAATACCCTATGATATTTTTGGCATGGAATTTAACTCTCTCATCATATTTGATTTAATCAGAGAAATCTATATATTTATATCAGATGCAAAATTTTTTCAAGTAAATTGTAGAATAATATCTTAAAAAATTAGGTTGCATTATCAAGTAAACTACAATGTCTATGAAATGCAATTTACTATGGTTAAATGAAATATATCCTTTAATAATATATCTGTAAAGTCTCCTAAGTCCCTCCAAATTATCAACTATCTTAAACGTCACATGTTAGACGTTCTCATCAATTTCTCTTGTTCCACCTTAAAGTAAACTTCCTTAGCTTTGCAAAGATTTTGATCTCCTCTTGGACGTACATATTAAGACAATTCCTTAGATTTTAACATAAAGGGAATGATTAAAAGAACACACATAACCAGAACTTGAAATTGGCCCAGTAAATACAATTTTTTTTTTTTTGGAACTGTAAGCCTGACTAAAAGTGCATTTTGGCATCAAATGCAGAAGGCTGTGTACGTTCTACAAGGTGATGGAGGAAAGACACGCATGTGGGGGTCCTCCCTTCCAAAGGGTTTTTTTCACATGTGTGTGATTCATTGTGTCTTGGAAAATACAATTTCACCCAACTGGTTCATTGTATTTGGGAACCCGAATTCTGAAGCACCCCAGTGAAATTCTCAGTGTCACCTCTACTCTCGCATTGTCCTACCCAACTCCATGAAGAATGACTGACCCCACCCACTTTAAGAAATAAACAATGATTTGGGCAGTTCAGCCAAGAAACCAAAACAGATTAATCTCTGTGTGTAATGAAATATTTAAATTAGTGGTGTTCGATTGGGCTGAGATTTGGTGGTAGAATTTAGATAGTTCCCTCAATTCCTGGCTTCTATTTTGGGTGAACAATAGGATATCAGAACATTATGTTATACTTTCCTGACCTCAAGGATCTAACAGTTTAACTGGCAAGATAAGGGGTGTGTAAGGAGGAGTTAGAATCAGATGAGATGATGCAGAGTTTGATGCAAAAGCAAAACAGAGAAGGAGGCAATCAGTGTGAGAGGAGTTACTATTTCCAGGGCCTGGCCTTTGGCACTCGAGTCACCTCCTCTTATACCCTTTTGCTGCTTCCAAATCTGTTTATTTGTCTAGCGTCTTTTCCCTTGAGCTTTGTGTTCTTTTATCCAACTGCCTACTAAACAATGCCACCTTAAAACCCAGGAAACCCACAGGGCCAACCTGGTGGTGGATCTTTCTCTTTTACTCTGTGCTGTGCTTAACACACTTCCTGGAGTAATCCAGCTTCAGTATGGTATACCAGTCATCCTACAAATGTAGCTGTAGATGTTCTGGCTTCCGTATGCTGCTGAATTTTTTTTTTTTTTTTGAGACGGAGTCTTGCTCTGTCACCCAGGCTGGAGTGCAGTGGCGCAATCTCGGCTCACTGCAAGCTCCGCCTCCCGGGTTCTCGCCATTCTTCTGCCTCAGCCTCTCCGAGTAGCTGGGACTACAGGCGTCCGCCACCACGCCCGGCTAATTTTTTGTATTTTTTAGTAGAGACGGGGTTTCACTGTGGTCTCGATCTCCTGACCTCGTGATCCACCCGCCTCGGCCTCCCAAAGTGCTGGGATTACAAGCGTGAGCCACCGCGCCCGGCCGCTGCTGAATCTTTAGCCAACTAATTTTGCCAAAGCACTTTTGATGAAGTTTGTAATACAAGGTAGACATTGACAGCTGTTCTAGAACCACTCCAAGCATCACCATGCTCTGTTGATTTTCTCAGTCATTCCGCCTCGCAAAAATGAGGTGTTCCTGCTGTAACTTCTTCATTCTTCCTTCTCTGCAAGAGCAAATGCCAGGCCCAAATGTTTCCTTCTTGTTTCTAGAGGTGGACAAACACTTTGTACACCAAGTCCTGGGGAAGCAATGCCTAGATCTAGCCTCTTACCCAGCTTATGGGTCAGAGAGTGGGAAGAACCAAAGCGAGAGCAGCAGAGAGAAGCCTTCTTCTATTTTCCTATAAACCATGGCTGACTTTCTTCATTCAAGTGGCGTTTGCTCACTTGTCATAACTGAGCAGACTATCATCAGCCGTATTTTTCTCAGATCTCCTGTTTATACTACCTCAGTGCTAGAAAAGGTACTTGTAGTTAAGGTTTGGTATATAATAAGTTATTTTATGTGGGGAGTATAATGTGGTTCTAATAGTCTATTTAGCCTGCTTTTTAGAATGGATAGTGTTGCTACTATTTAAATGTTATTCTAGTCCTTGGGCCAAAATGCTTATTAAAGCATGCAAATATAACTTATCCAGAGAATTCCTTAGACAACCAATAGGCACACATTGAAGAGAAAAACATTGTTAAATTACTATTTTCTTAAGTTTTTTGGTTCACAACGTACCTAACTAACATCTTCCAGCTTGGAATTAGTATGAAATGCAAAGCGTGGCATAGATTTTGAATGCGTACTGTAGCGGACAGAGACCCATGATAGAAACAGAACAGAATTCTGCACACACACATGAACACACCCCAGGCATATGGGCATGTGGATGTATCAACCACTCTCCTGCACGTCTCCTTTGGCGAGGAACCGAATCTTGGCATCTTAGTTGCTACACTTGTTCAATGGGCTTTATTGCAATTAATTTGTCTACCTCATAGAGTTTATTTGTTAATCATCTATAAAAAATGCAAGTCAGGCCGGGCCGGTGGCTCAGGCCTGTAATCCCAGCACATTGGGTGGCTGAGGAGAGTGGATCGCCTGAGATCGGGAGTTTGAGACCAGTTTGACCAACATGGAGAGACCCCATCTCTACTAAAAATACATAAAAATTAGCGGGGCTTGGTGGCACATGCCTGTAATCCCAGCTACTCAGGAGGCTGAGGCAGGAGAATCGCTTGAACCCAGGAGGTCGAGATTGCAGTGAGCCAAGATCGTGCCAATGCGCTCCAGCCTGGGCAACAAGAGTGAAACTCCGTCTCAAAAAAAAAAAAAAAAAAAAAAAATACAAGTCAGGTTGTGTCACTCTCCTTTGTTGAAGCTTTCCCTGAATCTTTTTTGTGGCTTTCAGTGAGTCTTTGAACAAACAAACATATCCTTACGATGACTTCAGGGCAGCACATGATCTAGCCCTGTTTCTGTCACTAGCCTCCTCCTTAATAACTCCTCTTGGTAATGACTTCTTTTTAGCCCCCACTGGCTTTCTTTGAAAACCTTGAATTCACCTTAGCATACCTTTCTGAGAGAGGCCTTCTGACACCTGACATCCGGAGCTAGGTTCCAATCCTCTGTCATGCTGGGTCCACACTCCTACCATTCTGCACTAGGTTTGGTCTTGCCTGACATATGCTTGAAGAGCCCCCGAATGCCTCCTTCACAGACTCATCTCAGTCGTGAGCAACTTAATTCTTTATCTGATTAGATGGTATTAGATTAAGACTGATCTTTTCTCCAGACTCTCATCGCCATCAGGGAAGTGCTGAGCTCTGACTTGTTGACACAGCCCTCCAGAACCCAGTAGACTACCAGACATGGAACATTTCTTAGGTGAATGAAGGAAGAGAATAAGATGATGCCGGCGATACCCAGTGTAAAACGGCAAACGCCACTTACATGTAAAATATTAATTTCATGTGTTTGAACTGTTCAATCACAGAAGCAAACACATATATGCCATTTTTGTAAACATTTTTACAAGTAGAGATTAACCCATGGGCCAGCAGGAAGACTCTCTCAGGCAAGAGGTTAAGGAATTGTAGCACAATTCCCCATGGTTTTGGAAATTGATGTCTTTTTAACATCAGTGCCTCAGTGTTCTATTTCCAAGGAAACTCATCAATCATAAGTGCCAGAAATGAAAGATTTATTAACAAAAAAGAAATTCAGGTAATATGTATATTTGCTATTACAGTCATCGTGTTTCTTATTTCGAGGACAAATGCCTTCTCCAACTCTGTATTAACATTTTAAAATAATATTCATTTGCATTTTACTTCTTGATAGCACTTAACATCTGAAGGATTAGGAAGGACTTGTTCTAGCTGATAAGTATTGAATTAAACTTGGAGAAACATTTTTTATCTGATGACCTTCATCATGGTGAATCTGTTTAGGTTTTAGTGCAAATCAAATTTTTCAAAGTACTCTAGAGAGAGGTAAGAAGATGGGGTTTTTATCTCTGTAATAAATTTTGGATTTTAAAGACTTGTTTAAAACTTATTTGGCATAAGTCAGTTTAAAACTCAGTCTTTAAATTTTCTTTAAAAATGAATATTCAGTAAACCATTATGATTCTGAAGCAGAATAAAATTTGTTTAAATTCATAGATGAAAGTTGGTTTTGTAAGACTGTAGTTTTCTTTCTGAAAACTTCCATTATAGGGCTATCTCACTGGAAAATTGAATTAAAAACAACCTTTCCCATTATATCTAAACATACACATAAAGTTGTTTGTTTGCACAGCATGACAATGGAAAAATAAAATGAAGCATTCTGAGCTAAATGTTTGGAGGTGATATCACTCCTTGAGAATTTACAGCTCAAGTTTAGGGCTGTTCTACAGGAAAGCCATATGTTTTACAGACAAGACCATTTTTTTCCTTAATAGGTGGTCAGTTTCTGCAACAAGTAAACCAGAACGATTTTAGAGGTAAACAGAGAAGATAAGAAAGAGGGTGTCCATGTATTTTTTTTTCCTTCCGTAAAGTTCAGATCATGCATCATCTCTAATGAGCTTGATAAAGCATAGCAAGGCAAATGTGCCATAATTCATCATGTTTTCCATTTCAAAAGTGACAGGCAACCTACAGGAAAAAAAGTCTTTATTCTGTAACAATAAAAAAAAGGAGGTGAGATAATCACATTTAAAATAATATCTGCAAAGGAACTCTTAAAATCCACATCGAATATGAAAAATTGTCTTATATTGGGATTTGTTTGGTTGATATGATGCCAAAAATTACCATGAGTGCCTGTAAGCAAAACGTTTGCTTTTAATATTTAATCCAAATCTAGTAGAAAAAATTTGAAAATCTTTAAAAATTTTGACAGAGAATGTGCTCTTATTGTGAGAAATGGCAATACTTGTACTTGTTAGAAAGGTTCCATTAGCTTTCACTCAATGCTGTTAAATATTACAGCACAAAATGTTGAAAGTTTTAGATCAAGTTTACTCTGCAAAAAACCATAATGTGCTTATAGTAATTTTCTGAATGTTTGCCTGTTTCTAAAAATGGTTCAACAAAATAGCATCTCAAAAATGCATCTCTTTTTGGTCCAACCACTTTCTTTGGAAATCAATCACATTTTCTTATACCATGGACCTGAGTATCTTAGACCTCCCACAGAGACAAGAAGAGTTGGGAACCAACTAAATATATAGGATATAATCACATCTTTAATGCCTCAAGTCATTCTGCCTTATCTGCAAGTAAGTGAGGGAGGATGGAACATGCTTTGGTCACTGTAAGAAAAATAAAAGCTACTATCAAAAAGAAACGTTAATTTTTTGCAGTGTCTCAGAACTACAAACACGCATTTAATCACAAAATATGTCACTTTTTATAATAACTCAAGAAGTCAATTTGTCTTTACTAAGAATTTTAAGGATCATGTTTATTTAAAGTTCTAATCTGTGAAGTAATGAAGAAATAACAGGAATGGTATGTGGGATAGTAACTTTTTCTGTTTAGAATATAAGAAGTGTATTTACACAAAGATTTAAAATATAGAAACACATTTGGTTCTAAATAACTACAATTAATGAAGACCCTGAATCTTCATGTTGAGGTACCGGGGTCAAAGGCTCTGGGGTTAAGATGGAAGCTGTTCTTTATAACTTTCTTTGCACATTAGAACACATAATATTTGGTAGATTTAGAGAAAAAAGTCTGGTGGGACTTAGAATCACTGAGTTTATATAGTATGACTAGATGTATACTTGCAGAGCAAATTCCATCATTGTTATATCCTTATGTATAAAACAATATCTTTTATATATAACAATATATTTTATTTTATACCTATGAATATTAAATATTCTGTTTAATAACATTCCAGTTATAACAGCTCAATTTACTTGCCACTGAGTTATTAATAGGCCACGGCATAACAAACTTTTTGTTTCTTTGGGTACTCAAGAGCTTTTTTTTATTATTGTCTTTGAGCTTTTTAACAGAAGAGAAAGAAAAAATATGATTATTGGCCAGATGCAGTGGCTCACACCTGTAATCCCAGCACTTTGGGAGGCCAAGGCGGGTGGATCGCTTGAGCCCAGGAGTTGGAGACCAGCTGGGGAAACATGGTGAAACTCCATCTCTGCAAAATATACAAATATTAGCCAAGTGTGGTGGGGCGCGTTTGAGTCCCAGCTACTCGGGAGGCCGAGGTGGGAGGATTGCTTGAGCCCCAGAGGCAGAGGTTGCAGTGAGTCGAGATCACACCACTGCACCTCAGCCTGGGCAAAAGGGCAAGACCCTGTCTCAAAAAAAAAAGGGAAAATATGATTATTTAAATTCATCTAGTCAACCCAAACTTTTTATATATAATGAAACAGCAAATTGAATTTTCCTCTCAAAAGTTTATTCATTTTTGTTATTGCCCCAAATAGCATTCCTTTAAGGACGAAGGCATTTGCTTCCTTCTTCCCTGCTCTCTCAAATAGAGGTGGTTGAAAGTCTTTCCAGAATTCCCTTTCCTGTTTCTCCTACTACTTTATGATCACCACAGAGGATGAAGATAGAAAAGCTTCTCTAAAACATGGGCTTATTGTTGAAAATGGTAGGTTTTACCCAAGGGGACTAATCAGTAATATGCCAGCCTCATATCAGGGACTGGGGACAGTTTCTATCATTGCAGACTCTCTGCATGATAAGTTTTTCAGTTCTCAATTCAAGGGAAGACCTTTGGTTGACTGCAGTGCATATGCTTGACTGTGTTATATTTCAGCTGTTTCTCCTTTTCCTTCTGACCCCCTTTCCTTCCCAAAGACCATAATGTTCTTTCTTAGATTAGGAAAAGAGACACTTGAAAATTTGATCCAGGGCTCATACTTAAATTATTAACTCTTTCTTCTGATGGCCCTAAATACTTACATTTCTTGATGTCCACACCCTTTCACAAATGCTTATCTTATTATTCCTTCTAACTTACTCTTCTGTGAATAAAGTCTGATGGATGTATCTTTTACCATTTTTAATGAATAAATGATTTCAACCATTACTTTTCCTTACTATTTTTATGAATAAATGATTCCAACCATTACTCTTCCTTACTTTTATATTTATTGTCAAAGACCACTAAATTATGTGGAACTGCAAAAAGGTTTTTGATATGATCTCTAGACTCTTATAGGATTTGAACTAAAATTCACAATCCAGGGTTTTAAAAAGAAGAAGAAAACAGTAGTCTTAGTTTTTGACTCTTTTAAATAATACTCAGTTTAGAATTAAGTTTAACATGGCAGAGTCAAATATCTAATGAAAAAGATCTACTGGAGTATGTGATGAAAATTTTTCTGGAGACAGTAGGCTGAAAGAGGTTGGCATTTTATACACATCTTTGTTGATGGAGCTGGGTTGACAAGGTGACAGTTTCGCCACAATTTCCAGAAAGACAAATCATTATTTTTATGGGGAGGGAAATAGGGTTGGGAAGGCGCATTTCACAATGATACAATCCATTATTTGAAGATGTTAGTATCTGGCCTCTCCCCCATTTAATCAGAGGCATTGGGTCTTTCTTCAACGTTTCTGTATTTTTTTTGGGGGGGTGGGTGGGGGGATTAACCATTTCCCAGCCAGATCTGCCAAAGGGTTATTGTTAGCCAGTCAAAGGAAGCTGGCATTGCAATACACTGGCAAGAGCTTGCCCATGGCTCTTTTTCTCTGCCTGTTAACTTCATCACTCTCCAGGTGTGGTGAGAGTGGAGAACGTGTGGCCCAGCAGTTGCCAGAGGGCACGTTTTCTAAGCTCAAAGTCAGAGGCCATTGGGCTGAGACTGCCAAGCTTTGGAACATCAACTGGGATTTAGTTGGAAAGGAGTCTATACAGATGGTATGGCTAGTGCTTGCTAATCTCTGAATTGTTCTTAAGTGGAGCCTTTAGGAGGGACGACCCGCTACCCTTTCCATGCTTTGATAACAGCAGTAGTAAAGGCAGAGTGCAGATAGATCATCATGGTTTAGTCTGTAATGTCGTATCCAAAAAGAAACAGAAAAAAAGATATCACCAAGCTCTATTTCTGGCCTCAGGATTTGGGGAATTACCAAATATTTGAGCTTCTACTAATTCAGGCAGCGAAACTAATAATCCAGCAAGTATCTGTGTTGTTTTGCAAAAGGCAAATGCTCTGGCTGGGATATCCTATCAGACTGTACCATTCCCAAACCAGGCAACAGACAGCCTTTAAATGATCCTGGGAAGAAGTAGAGGCTGGCCAAGGTGTTGTAAGATTAAAAGAAAATAAAATAAAAAAGTTAAAAAATTTCCTTTTGTGTTAAAAAAAAAAAAAAAGCATGTTAAAGCTAATTTTATTTAATGTTCTGAGAGGAAGCACAGAAAAACCAAAGGTGTTGGCCTTCCAGGGTAGAACTGTGGGAGTGACGGTCAAGCAGCTTTGTTTAAAGATGCTTACGAGAGGTATTTATTTCAATCGGGGCATAAACTTCCTTCAAAGTGTCTTTTACCCCTTGCTTCCGCTGCTGAATGTTCTCCTACCCAGATGGATATCAGAAAGTGAGGTTCAGGTTTTGGCCTGCTGAGCCAGGGGAATACTTGGTCTAACCATTTACAACAACTGGATTTTTGCTATTCCAGTGTAGGAAACCTAATTACACCCTGGTAAATTCTCTTCAGTCTACCAAACACAGAAAAAAACAGTGACAGAAACTGAAAGGCCAGAAAAGAGAAAAGAGTCCCTAAGACCTAATGAATCCAAACTAAACACCTCTCCACAGAAATGTCAAACATTTCTCTTAGCACAAAACAAGGCTTAAAGAATTCCCTGCTTTTGTCTCTGGCCTAATTCCTTAAGCAGAGAGGGGGATTTTCCTCTGGGAGTGTTATTTCACAAAGAACGAAACAGCAAATAAACAAAAGACTCTCAAAGAGAGAGAGAGTATAAATAAAATTCATGACTCCTTAAAGAGTTTACACTGAAAGAATGTGGAGGATTATTTACAATTAAAGCAGAGCCTCTAGAATACAGTTATTATATATATAGAGAGAGATTTATATATAAAGACTGAGAGTTCATTTCATTTTCTTCACAAGAAAACTGCACCTAGATACCCTTGTTTGTAAAAAATCGTGAAAACTTCATTTTATTAAGATCTTTTTGTTGTAGTTTTTGTCACATATACATATATTTTGATTTTTTTATATTTAAAACTTCTTACACATGTAGCCTAGCAATTCCTAATTAATTTATATCTTTTTCTAAAAAGGCTACAGGTGATGCATGTTGCAATTTGATTAAAAAAATAAATCAGCCTAAAAGACAAAGTTCCAAGAAAAAGTGTTTTTTTTTTTTTTTTGGCATGTGTGTGTTTCAAAGTAATTTCCTACATTTAACAAACACCTTTAAAATGAGTGTTTTCAGTGTTAAAAATATTCTTTTGGTTGAACAAAAGAAAAGTTGTAATCTATTAAGAAAAGAAGTTTGAGTTAACAGAAAAGGAGGAGAAAGGACAAATTTAGAACTGTCTAGTTTCCTGGAAAAATCATATCATAATACAATGGGTAGTTAATAACAGAAATGAGGTTAGAGAAGGGGGAAGGTGAATATGAAACAAATGCAAGATTTCAGTATTAATGTAATAGACAGACAGAAATAAATGGTTTTTAAGATAAAGCAGCAGAGGCTAAGGAAGTTAGTTGATTGTAAATTATAGAGCAATTAGTCCTCTTTTCAGGTGTGTGTGTGTGTGTGTGTGTGTGTTTACCAGGCATTTGAATTCTACTTTGAGTGTGACTTAAAACAATGTAGATAATAACTTTAAAAGCCGTGGTACAAGGGCCATATAGGCAAGAGGAGTTTGAAGGTAGAATCCTAGTAAAAGCATGGTCTTCTAGAGGGCTTAAGTCATGGGCCTGGGAGATGGGGCCAGGATTTAGTGCTTGCAAAGTTTACAGCAGAGTTTAGATTGAGTCTTATCCTGACATGCCTGTCTCAGTGAAATATCTGAAACATTTGGCCCCATGAGATTAAAAGAACAGTGCTTATATTTAGCATCTGCTGCCCCCAACTCCAACTTTGCTACTAATAAAATTCAGCTCTATGGAAAAGAATTTGAATTCCAGCTGGGCAGTTTTCAAAATAAGATGAAAAGTTAAGCAGGCAATTGGTGTGTATTTAGGGCTCAAAACACCTTGCCCCCTAAGAAGACTTGAAGGAGTTAATCCCTTCTCAAGATAATCCACTAAAGAGCATCCTTCATTATGATGTTAAAAGCAAGGATCAGTGCCGGGGAGTGTAACAATAGGACGGGGCTTTTCAGTCCCAACCACATTCTTCCCAGGTTAGAAACAGAAACTGCTGTGATTTCAGCTGAAAAACAGAGTAGGACTTTTCTCTTATGTTAAATATTCAGATGGAAGGAAGGGGGAGAAATCTACCACATTAACTACATTCCTCATTGGAGAGTTTTTTCTTGGCAACTATCTTTTTTTATGTTTTAAGAAATGATTGCACTGTCATGAGAGGAATCATTCTATAACCCAACAGTTACACAGTTTGTAATCACTTTAGATTTCATAGAAAATCGGATTTTTGATTAAATTGTGTTCAATTACCCCTCCCCCTGTAATATTCAATGAACGTAAAACTCACCATAAACTTTTACTAAAGCTGCACCCTAACATTGTTATTTGGTAAAAATTTATCGTTTAAGATATATTTTATATTTTTGGTCAGATCTTTATTTCTCAAAGATTCTTAATCATCTTCTATAAGTAACAAGACAAAGCATTTAGTGTTTGTAAGCAAATGAATATTAAAAAAACTTGATTTTAAAATCTAGTCTTTACTATATTTTAGTACATTTTTAAGTATTGTATTTAAGTAAATACAATTTACTATTTGAAAAGGTCTAAACGTTGTTGCTTTCAAAATATTTTATAAGAAATTTTTTAAATTAAAAGAATGTCTGTAGGCATCTCTTAGGTAAATCAGATGGAAAAGTTGGGCTGTTCCACGCTAAAGGAAATGTTTCTTTAAAAAATTTCCTTTTTATTCAAAGTATAAACACATTTTCGAAAGACATGTTTGTTTTTAAGGAACTTTATTCTGACCAAATTGGATCAAGACAGGGAAAGGTTTTTTTAAGAAGTGTTTTTCAAGGGGAATCAACTGCATGCATAAACGTATGTTGTCATTGCCTCCCATGAGCTCTGCTGTGTGCCTGTGATGTTCCAGGCAGCTGGCCTCTGAAGACCTGGGAGCTGAGGCTGCAGCCCTGAAGGAGCTGGAGGTGGACAAGCCCATTTTGGGGAATTCAGCTGGGCGTGTGTTGGGGTGACAGTAAATCACTGGAACGAGTGGGACTATTTAAAAGAGGAAGAGGCAAAGACTGCTGTGATTTGGATTTGGTGGGCTCAAAGAGTCATCTGGAAACCCTAGTAAGACAGACAATATGAAAGAGAGAAGTGTATCTGTAATACATCAATAGAAGTCTTTGGGACATGGGTGAAGACTTCCTATATGGATATATAGCCCACCGCTGGTAAGCCATCACGAAGCTGGTGATATAGCAAAGGCAGAATTTTAAGCAGAATTTTATGAATGTTTTATTTTCATGAGAAATGTCATGGAAGGGGAAAGATTTTGGGGGTAAGATTTGTTTCCTTATATGTATTATGTGGGAATAACTACACTTGAACTACAGGCTAGTATGAAGATTCCTAGAGCGCCTATCAAAGCCCGTTATCTCAGTACACCCATAATAAAGAACAGAGGTCTGAAGTTTTCGCAGACCCTTTGTGTCCTCATTATGTGACTTTAGGCAAGTCCCCTTGTCTTCCTAAGTCACAGTTTGTTGTCATCTGTCAAGTGAGAATGGTATCAGCTCACAGAGTTGCTGAGAATATAAAATAATATGGTCCATAAATAACCCAGTGCTTGGCTCATGTAAGACCTCAATTAATTCTTGCTTTTGCCAAAACAACAATTAAAATATACATACTGCAAAATGTCAGGCATATAGCAAATGTGCATGAAAAATCTGATTCTCTTTCTTGTAAATATATGCTTCCTTTTCTCTTTCCTTTTCTTTTTTTCTTTTATTTTTTTGAGACGGAATCTCACTGTGTCCCCCAGGCTGGAGTGCAGTGGCGCCATCTCGGCTCACTGCAACCTCTGCCTCCCGGGTTCAAGCGATTCTCCTGTCTCAGCCTCCCAAGTAGCTGGGATTACAGGTGTGAGCCACCATGCATGGCTAATTTTTGTATTTTTAGTAGAGTTGGGATTTCACCATATTGGTCAGGCTGGTCTCAAACTCCTGACCTCAGGTGATCCACCTGCCTTGGCCTGGGATTACAGGCGTGAGCCATTGCACCCAGCCTGTGCTTTCTATTTTAAAGGAAAGTAATATGTGTAAGGTTAATTCAAGGCATACAAGTGTCACTAAAGATTTTGATCTTGGAATCAAAGCATTTCTCTTAGCCCATATACCTGCAGCTGAATTTTACTGAAAATCTTTTGAAAATTAATTCATTCATTAATGCCAACTCATCATCTCCCTATCCTCTCCTTCTGTCCTTATACTACTGGGGAAAGCAAGTCATTGGACACTCAAGGCAAATAGTCATTTTCTAGAATTTTGGATCCTGAGAGCTGTGATTGTTACAGTCAAGTGGCTCATATTTGATCTCCTTCCTCCTTCCTCCTTCCTCAAGGTTTAGGCAGAATCCAGCCTCTTTATCTTTTACTCTGGGATTCCTAGTTTAAGTCATTTAACAGAGGACTATTGCTAACTCAGGGACAACACTTCCCTCTGACATGAATTTCATTTATTTATCATACATTCATTGAGCTGCATATATCATAAAACAAAAAAGGATTTGCATACAATTTGCTTTTTATTGCCACCTCATCTTATCCTTTCAACTTTCATGTAAAATATTATTCCTGGTTTTATTTTAATAGAGGGAAAAAAAACAGATTTAAAATGTGCCCATGGACGTCGAGCTGGTGCGTTCAGTGGCAAATCTGGAATTCAAACCTCAGGGCTCCTGCTCTGGGCTTCTTCTCCATGAAACTTGGAGGTAAGATGGAGGTCTTCTTCCACTTGGTTCTCCAAGCTCCTGACATCCTGGAAGTCTAAGGGGTTGCTGGTGGGCTTGGACTCTTGTTTTTTTTTTGAGACAGAGTCTCGCTCTGTCGCCCAGGCTGGAGAGCAGTGGCGCGATCTAGGCTCACTGCAACCTCCGCCTCCCAGGTTCACACCATTCTCCTGCCTCAGCCTCCGGAGTAGCTGGGACTACAGGCACCCGCCACCATGCCTGGCTAATTTTTTGTATTTTTAGTAGAGACGGGGTTTCACCGTGTTAGCCAGAATGATCTCGATCTCCTGACCTCGTGATCCGCCTGCCTTCGCCTCCCAAAGTGCTGGGATTACAGGCGTGAGCCACCGCGCCCAGTCGTGCTTGGACTCTTAGCTATATTAGCTGCTTTATGAATAGGGACTTCTGGCTTCCACCACTGTTCTGTGTGACTCTGCTGTCAGGTCTGGAAATTATAGTTACTCCTTAACAGCCACTCCCCTGAGTGGGCTGAGGAATTGGGCTACAGGCCTAAACATACGGCTTGTGCACCTGCCATAGGACAAAATGTCCTGTAAGCGAATGACTTAGACTTCTGCCTTGAGGAGAGAGGGTAGGTGGGGTTGGAGAGTACCTTGACATTGCTTCGGGAGGCTGTATTCCCTAACAAACAGGTCAAAGATTGAATCTGAATATTTTTCGCCTTCCTAGAGTATCATGCATTGAATAAGTGTTCAATAACTACTAATTGAATTGAATTCATTTGACAAAATAAAAGAAAAAAGTATGGGTCAAGAAATTTTCTTAGGTTAAGAAGCAATCTAGAATTCACAGCTTAATCAATAATGATTTGCAGATTCATTATTCCCCAACTCTCAGTCTGTACTTCTGGCTGCTTAGTTATTTTTAAACCTTTACTAGGTACATAAATACTTCCCTCTTTAATGAGAGTGAAGCTGGGAAGCCTGTGCTTTAAGTTCCATTTTATTCACAAATGTTTCAGTTTCTGGATCGCCCTTTAAAAAGTCATTAATTTATCACCATTTTTCTTATCTTCTTTAAAAAAAAGGAAAAGAAAAAGGAAGACACTCTTACTGGTCAAAGGAGAGAACACAATTCCTTCAGTGGAATTAGTAATTCAAGCTACTGCTTATGCCAATTAAAGGCCAATTTGGGGAAAGGTGGGTGCCCTGGGCTCCATCTGCCATTCAACCACTGATTACGGCCTTGTACGGATGGACTTTCAGCAGCAGGAACCCAAAATCATTGGTGAAATAGGAAAACTATTGTATAGATACTAGAAAAATAGGACCTTCACAGTCATCAGAAAAGTTATCACTTAATGTCATGTGTCATCAGTCCTTCTTTCTTGTGATTGATTATATGTTTGTATACATGCACTTGACACGTGTTTTTAAAAGAGTATTATAAGAGATATTTTTCCAGTAAGTACAAAACGTATTCAATAATAGAACAAATAGAACATTGATATCTCATTGGTCATATCAATATTATGAGGCAAAATTAAAGTTGAAATGCAATAAGAGCCATATTTTATCATAATAGATATTTTTCACTTTCTGAAATAATATAATAATAAAATAATGTGGTTGGTTAAAATATGTACACACAGGCTATCAATTAAGGTGTTTTAAATTTAATTAAATATTAAATAATAAAAGCCACAAGGGGAAGTAAGGGAAGTAAGGCAGTTCTTTCTTTAACATATAACACATTTAAATGTTTTCTGACAATTATAGAAATATCGAAATCAGATCAATCTTCATACCTCAGAAAATTAAATGATTAAATACTGGGGACTATTAAAACAAATAAAACTTTATTCCACAACTTTGCACAGCTAAAAAAAAAATCTATCATGTCTAGAAACACGTTTCTGACATATGCACACCTCACCAGTATATCTCAGGTTATTATACACCTCTAACCACAGCCTCACGGTGGCAGGCAGTCAGTAAGATCAACCCCAGTGATCCTTGCCTCCTGGTATTCACAGTCTGGGGTAATCTCCTTCCCTTGCGTGTGAGCCTGTGACTTACTTCTAACCAATAAGATTACAGCAAAAGCAATAGGATGTCACTTCTGTGATTATGTAAAATTGTAACTTCCATCTTGCAAGCCAACTCTCTTCTTTGCTGGTTTTCATGATGCAATATACCGTGTTGGAGAGGCTCGCGTGGCAAAGAACTGAGAGGCCTGTAGGAATGAAGTCCAATAGCCAGGCAGGAAGGAGTCCCTCAGTCCCACAACCCAAGGAAACTGAATTCTGTCAACCAACAAGCACGTAAGTGAGCTTGGAAGTGAATTCTTCCCCAAGTGAGTCTTCAGATGAGATCCTAGCCAACTTTTTGATTGCAGCTTATGAAAGACCCTGAAGCAAAGGACTCAGCTAAGTTGTGTCCTAATTCCTCTACTGTGAGAAAATAAATGTGTGTTTTTTAAAATGCTAAATTTGTGGTAATTTGTTATTCAGTAATAGCTAATGCATGCATGCACATACAAACACACACACGCACCCAGTATTTGGCCTTCATACTGAGGAGAACACAGTGAGTAGGCCCATTTCATGTGGCTTTTAAGGTAGCACAATTACTTTTCTTCTTCTGTGATCCAACTTTGTGATCTTCAGGTTCTTTTTCAGGCCTTTGCCCTGAGTGTGTGGGGGACCAAAGGGATGTCATGCTATATGGATGGTTTTGCATATTCATATCCTTGGATCTGAAAGTAGTCCTAGAATATATCCTAAGGAGATAATCTACCAAGATTAGAGAATTTCCTTCATGATGTTGTTTATCGTGGCAAAATTAGGAACAATCTGAATACCACTCCCTCCAAGAAGCTATTGAATAGTATTGGTATCCCTGCTCAGGAAAAATGCAAACAAACCACTAAAAAGAATAAAATAATCTTTATTGATATGAAAAGATGTTTAATGTTTACTATTACATTTTTAAAAGAAGTTAAAAATCTCATTAAAAACTAGTTTAAAATCCACTCTTATTCCATACTTGTATTGTAGATAATATATATGTAGTTTTTTTTAAAGTAGAAAAATTTCTGGAAAAATACTTATTAAAATGTTCTTTGTTTTCTATGGATAGAGTAAAACCAGATAAGTGAAATAAAATATCCGTGTTTTCTGTATTTTCTACGATGCATATTCCTGAATAGACGTTTCAAGGCTTTCATTATGTTCACAGATTGATTGAAGTGAATGGAAACTGTTTCTTAGACAACCTAAAATATATCCCAATTCCAACTTCCAGGTCTCTCTTCATTGCTTCAAGTGCAGTTGTGTGAAATACTTCTCAGTGAGGCCAAATGATTAATTCCAGTTTCATTTTTCACCCTCTTCATTCCATTTGAGAAGAGTAGTGGAAAGGAATATGGTGCCATACCCCCACACTTTAGACCTATGGTCTTGTAGAACTTCTTAGGGATCTACTTTAATAAAAATTTAATTTTCTGGTTACATCAGATGATGTCACACAGTTAATGAGCATTCCCTCCTATGCTATACCTTCTCTGTTCTACTAATATAGCTGTGGTCAATTTTTCTATCATGTAGAAGAATTGAACCTGTGGATAACTCTTAGTATTTTTCTGGGAGTACAAATTTAACCGTTACGTTGTAGAAAATTCAAATATATATGATTCCTTTGTATAAACTATGTACACATATGATTAATCCATTGATTAAGACCTGTTTTCAGTAATGTTAATGCCATCTTGATCATAACATTTAATTAAAAGGTGACAAATGTTAGTTAAGTAAGCTGGCTACTGTACTCAATAAATATATATATACTTTTAGAAACATTAAAACACATGCTGTCACCAAACCACATAAGTAGTGCCCTTTGAAAACTAAATTACCAACTGGTAGTCATTGCTTTCTTTCTAAGACCTATTGTTCAAAAAAGATCTAGAAAACACACACACACACACACACACACACACACATACTTGTATGACTTTAAAAAAATCCCAATCTTCACTTTGTTTTCTAGAAGAGTCACATGTGACCAGTGCCAATTTGAGGTTTATTGTTAAGCCGTTCCTCATTTTTACTTGGCAGAAACAAACAAATATGTTGCCAACACAGTAGTATGTTCACTCTTTTATAAAGCTGAAAGACTCACATGTAACAGACATAATTAGAAATTTAATCATTAAGTATCTGCTAAAACAAAGCTCACTTGATGAACCTAATCTTTTTTCTATGATAGAGAATATTCCATTCAACTCATGATGTAGATGAAATGGCCTATGTTTCTTTACTTGATCATGCCCTCCTCCCACCCAGCAATGAATCTCACTTGCCTCCAGCCCTTCAGATTTCTTTCTTAGTCCCATGGGACAGGGTTTGCATACCTGGGCACAAACAGTAGAGAATGTCCCATGTGCCTCCTAGAAGAACCACTTGTATGAGGCCACCAGTCACATTCCTGGCCGTGCACTGAATATTTTACCAAGGACAAACATTCAGAACACCGTGCCTTCAGATTGAAGGCTTTCCTCAACTGCTTCAGAAATAAGCAACAAGAATTTTATTAGTCAAGGAGATATCTACTGAAGAAACACAACAGTGATTTTATTGCTGCCTAAGTGGGAAGCTTTACTGTTTATATATGTTTGTTTGTTAATCATTCCACAGTACTCAAATGGATGATATAAAAATGTAAAGATACATTTATTTTGAAAGGCTTAAATGATTGTATGAAAACATTAAAAAAATAAGTTTTATTGGTTATGTCGGCCATCTTGAGAAGCTTGGAGATAGCACAAAAGATTTGATTATTAATTATTAATACTAATCATTAGTAATTATATTTTTTAATCTCGAGGGTAAAACAAAACCCTGGCATTCATCATAAACAATTGCCTTTGATCTTCTGAGCATTTATACAGAATATGCATCATGGATCTTGAAGGTTGTCTTGTTCTTGGTGAATATGTCATATAATGGCATTTTTGAAGAAAGTCATAGAAACATCTTTTCTTCAGAATCTCATTGCACAACACACTCAGTCTTTTCTTTTCATATATTGTCTGAAATGACCAATTTCTTCCTTTCTCCAAAATTCACAATGCTTGTTAATCAACAACTTTTGAGTCATCTCATTTTATACCAATTATCTCTAAGTCTTAACAGTGTCTCTTTGGTACCCAGCATACGTATCATTTCAAGTTTCAGTTCTCAAGTCTGATAAAACTAATAAACCCACACTGCCAGAGGTGGCACATTAAGCGGTAAAATGGTTTTCATCTTAATTGGATATGAGCACTGTTATCGCTAATAACCCCAGGATACTTCTAATTGGAGTCTCTCTCTCTCTTTTTTATTTTTGAAACACTAATCTCATTGACCAGCCTTAATTCCTCCATCCCCCACTCCTCCAACCTAAACCTTGAAATGCAGTATAGAAATATTCCAATTTCAGAGGGTTATTGCAGTACTATTCCCTTATACTAAACCAAAAAAGGGTAAATGATTTTGTAAAAATAAATGCTTCCTTTTAAAGTTTTTAGAAAAAGAAATTGTAGTAAGACTATGGTATTGACATTGCAATAATGTCTCAAATGCAGTTAAGTTAGCTTCCATCTTTACCTAAGGACACTAAATTCTCAACTTTGAGACATTTTTAAAAGACAATAATCTTATTTGTTTAATTTTTTATTATAATTTTAGGGCAAGTTGTATATCAGAAGGAAACACTATATAAAAATGATCACATGCATAATTACTAGATTTTTGTATTTGAGATCAAATACATTATTTGAATTTACAAATATTGGTGACTGTATATGAAAATTATAGAAACTTGGTTGTTGACATTACAGTTAAGACATGACAAGATGTGACAGGTTTCTTTCCATAGATAGCTGCAGTTTCCTTGCAGAGAAAGACACTCTGGCAAACACACAAGAAGATTAACACTTGAATCAGCCATTCCACAATATCGATTTTAAACTAAATTTCAACATGGAAAATCAACTCCAATTTTTCTTTATACTGTTTTTTTTTAGAATTGGTGGGCACAGACTTGACACCAAAAGAATAAGATAATAAGTAAAAGTTTTAGGAGGATTTAAACAAAAAGAAAGAACGGAAAAAATAATTTTCTGATTCCACAAACCAGGAGTTTTTTCCCCAGTAAAAGGTAAAAACTGAAAACTGCATGTTTTAATTGTTAAAAAATGACATATGAGCCATTCTCTGGCAGAAATGATTCATTTTTAATAGACATAATATATTTTTCTGGAACAATATATATTTTATCAGCTGACTGCGGGCCTTTATAATTATTATTACTATTCCCATATAATTAAAAGCCTTTATGTAGATATCATTAAATAATTATGGATGTGCAGAAGAAATGCTTTACCCATTTCTACAATCCATAAAATGATGATTGAAAAAACTACTCATTAATTTATATTTACATTATGGCAATTAAACTAGGAATACCTGGAGCACAGATGAAGGTGGATCAAAGGGCTTTTATTGACAGAATGTTTTATATTATCAAAGCTGTAGTGACATCACATATGCCTTTTACACTGACTTAGAAAATTCTGTATTGTTGTGACTCTGAAAGACAGCCAGACTATCAGTCATTTATTTGTTTTTTTTGGTGTATGTATATAGTATAGGATATATATAAATACACAGGATATACATAAATACACACAAAGTAAAACACACATATATATATATTTGTGTGTATATATGAATACAGGATATATATAAAGGGATGTATGTATTATATAAAACATACATATATATACTTGTACTCACACATATACATATATCATGATGGTGAAAATGATGATGATAGTGATGATGATGATGATTTTATAACTAGCAAGCATTTTAGTTCTTTTGGGCCATATTCTTGGTTTCTTTCTCTTTGAAACACCAAAATTACGTGATTTCCTCATGAGATTTTTGAAACAGAAGCATTTCCCAATCTCAACATAAGAAAGAGCACTCTTCTCCCCTTTTCTTTTTTTTTTTTTTTTTGAGATGGAGTCTCACCCTGTCACCCACGCTGGAGTGCAATGGCGCGATTTTGGCTCACTGCAAACTCTGCCTCCTGGGTTCAAGTGATTCTCCTGCCTCAGCCTCCTGAGTAGCTGGGAATACAGGTGCCTGCCACCATGTTCAGCTAATTTTTGTATTTTTAGTAGAGATGGGGTTTCACTATGTTTGCCAGGCTGGTCTCAAACCCCTGACCTCAGGCGATCCACCCCCCTCGGCCTCCCAAAGTGGTGGGATTATCGGCATGAGCCACTGCGCCTGGCCTCTTCTCCCCTCTTCTTGAAGGAAGGAGAAAGGGAACAAACTCACCATCCCCATTTCTCCCTCTTGTAGCGTGGGCAATGTCAGACTTGCTTCCTTCTGTTTTCAGGCAGTTGAAACTCATCTAGCCCCATGGTCAGAACAGACTGTAAGGCACACTGCTGGTCACTATGGAGACATGGACCCTACCCTTAATAAATGCATAGTTTGGTTGTAGAAATGTAATCTATCCACACAGTTTTAAAAAGGTGATGAAACTGTAAGGTGAAATATGGAGCTACATGGGTCATTAAAAGCAGTTATGTCTAAAACTTTGACCAAATATTTTTATCAGTAAGAAGAAAAGCCACACGTGTAGTCTTGCTTTATGTATATGCATTTATGTGTTATACAAATGTTACATAAGAAGACATTTTGTGCATAAAACAGACAAAATAGTCATTGAAATAAGATGAAAAACAATATTAATAGCAGTTCTAATATTCCTTCTGCACATCCTGTGAGGTCCTTTGCCTCCTCTCAGAACCACGGATATAGACAATACATGTCATGTCTTTTGGTGCTTGTTGTGGAGTGAGACATCGTGTTCTACTTCACAGATGTGATGGGCAAGGGGGTATTCCATACTAAGGGAAGTAAGAGGGATACAGAAAGCATTTCTAAATGTCAAGTGGTACATCCCTCTTACATCATAACTGCAAGTTTCTACCATTTCTTAAGCTGTAGTGACTTTTATCTTCACATCTTTCCCAACTCATGTATAACAGTTTTACTCCCAAGATATTGAACTCTACGCTCCCCCTCCTCGACATTTCCCTCTTCCAAAACCCCAGTTCTTTATCTTCTACCTCTGTTATTTCTTCTACTTGAAGAGTTGCTTTACAATGTCATCAAAAGTACTGTATTCAGTTTTCTTCGTAAATTTTGCATTCAAGGTCAGGGTTAGTTAAATAATTTGCCTAAGGTCAAGCAGACTGTGATGAATGGGATAAGAGCTTATGTTTTCTCTGCCATTGGCACCATCTTCAGATTAGGGCCAGTATGATGGTCATATGCAGATTATTCATTCAACAGGTAACTTATGGGTCACCTGTTGTAGGACAGACATTGTCCTGGGCTGTGGGGCACACTGATAAATACTATACACTAAGCTACTCTAAAATGGAAAGTTCATACTCTAAAAGGGAGTGATGTGAAATAAACAAGCATACACAAATAAAAGAGCAAGGTAATCTTAGAGAGTGGTAAGAGTTTTGGCAATTAAAAATATATATATTTGTGTGTGTGTGTGTGTGTGTGTGTGTGTTATTTAGGTGGCCAGGAATATCTCTCTGTGAATGTGGAATCTGAGCTGAAACCTGAGTTATATAAAAAAGCTGGTGTGAAAGTAAGGGAATAGAGAATTTCAGGTAGAATTTAACAGCAGGTTTTAGAACCCTAAGATACAAATAAACTTTCCATGTTTGGAGAACATAGAAACAACTGTGGTAGCTGGGTCATGGTGAGAAGAGCAGAGCAAGATGAGATTAGTTAAGCAGGGGCTAGATCATGTAGGACCAGGACAAAGAGTTTGGATTTCCTGGCAAATGCATTAGGAAGTTGAGGGAGATTTTAAAGCTGGGGAGTGACATGGTCTTATTTGTATGGTTTAAAGACCACTCTGGCTGTCATGTGGGGCATGGCTTCGGGAATAACAAAAATGGCAGCAGGGAGACTAGCTAGGAAGCTATTTCAGGAGTCCAGGCAAGAGATAGAGGTTCAGTGGATGAAGGTTGTAGCAGTAGAGGCAGAGAGAAGGATTTGATGTTGGCAGTGTGGGAAAGAGAAGAATCAGACTCCTCTAGGTTTTTGGCTACAGTCATAAACTAAGTATACTGAGTACACCGTCTTACACTAACGTAGGGGAGAGTGGAAGTTTGGGATTGGGAAATCATGAGATCTGATTTGGCCAGTTAAGTTCAAGGATATATATTTGGGATTTAGGTAAAGATGTCCAGTAGGCAGTTGGATACATGAGTCTAGAGCTCAGTGGAAAGGCAAAGCCTAGAGATAAACTTTGGGAGTGAGAAGCAGATGAATGGTGCTTAGAACCAAGGAACTGAATGAGACCACCTAGGGTGAACATATAGTCAGAGAAGACTATATATTCTCTGACATACAGGGCCAGGGTTATTGCAACAATTACAGTTGAATCAAGAGGATCCATCAGATCAAGAGGATCTCAGCTCAAAAGAGCTGAGAAGGAACATGCATGGCATGCCTGTGTGCTGTCTAAAAGAAAGGACCCAAAGTCTCCCAAATTGTATTTGCAAAAACACAGAAAACATCTAATCAAGCACATATTATGGGATTGCACTAGGTTTAGAAATATAAAATAATCAAGACTTCCCAGCCAGGCCCGGTGGCTCATGCCTGTAATCCTAGCACTTTGGGAGGCCAAGGCGGGTGGATCACAAGGTCAGGAGTTCAAGACCAGCCTGGCCAAGATGGTGAAACCCCGTCTCTACTAAAAATACAAAAATATTAGTCAGGCCTGGTGGTGGGCACCTGTAATCCCAGCTACTTGAGAGGCTGAGTCAGAGAATTACTTGAACCCGGGAGGCAGAGGTTGCAGTGGGCCAAGATAGCACCACTGCACTCCAGCCTGGGCAACAGAGCAAGACTCTGTCTCAAAAAAAATAAAAATAAATAAATAAATAAATAATAATTAAGACTTCCCATCTCCTGAGAAAGCAAGATAGAAACTATAAAGTTTACAGTGCAATTTAGTATCATGATTTCCCTTTCTCTGCTGAACCTATAATACCGTATCCTGTTGCCTGATGTCTCAGCAGACAACTCAGACTGAGGGACTGATTTCCTGGTCCTGCAGCTGTTGTCCCGCTGGGTTTCACCATGATGTGATACTGCATTCAGCTAAAGGCAGTGGGATGAGTAACTTGAGAGCTTGTAGAAGTCAATGCCCATAACCAATGTGTCTCAGTTTGGGAAAGGAAGAAGCTGCAGCTGATCAAGCCCCTGGGTGGTGGCAAGGTGACAGTGCTTGGAGTGGGGGTGTCAGGGACACAGATGCTCAAGAGGATGTAAAACTCAAGGGGAGCCCAACTTGAGTTTCCTTTCTAGTTTCCCAGAAAGAACTTGCTACTCCTTTCCACTTCCTTGCCATTCACCGTGTCACCTGCACCCAGCTCTCAACTCCGCCTCTCTTTCCCAGAGCTTCCAGTAGGATTTCTGTAAGGAATTTACCACTGTTTGAGAGAAAACGAAGAAAATTCACTTCACATTTGGTCTTCAGTCAGACAGCCCATTACTGAATCTTCTTTGTTTAAGGAACAAATAATCTTTGAGGACCTGCAAAGGATCACCCATTCCTGGTTTTGTGTTTTTAATGCCTGACTTCTCTACATTTAATAAATACTGAATATATTTATATGTATAGAAACAAACATATACATGTACATTTAATTTAAAAGTTATACATATTTTACTGCTTCACTTGGGGAGTTTTAGAAAATAGCTATATGTGGAGATAGTCTTAATAGTTATGTGTTTAGTTTTCTTTCAGATTTTTTGTTGTGTGTGTGTGTTTTTTTTTTTTTCCAGGGATAAGGTCTTGTTCTGTCACCCAGGCTAGAGTGCAGTGGTGCAATCATGGCTCATTGCAGCCTCAAACTCTGGGACTCAAGCGATCCTCCTACCTCAGCCTCCTGAACAGCTAGGACTCCAGGCACACGCCATTTTACCTGGCTAATTTTTACTTTTTTTTATAGAGGTGGGGGTCACGCTATGTTTCCCAGGCTGGTCTTAAACTCCTGGCCTCAAACCATCCTCTTGCCTTAGCCTCCTAAAGTGCTGGGATTATAGGCGAGATTCATTTTTTATCTTCTTGCCTATATCTAAAAAGTATTGGAGTTGGCTGACTATGTATAAGCAGGGTGCTAGCCCCTTCTTTGCATGGCTTTCCTGCTGAGATAATGCCTTTTGGTCACTGTGTGGCTTCCTGGTGGGTTGGATACATTTTTAGCCTTAATTATTCAGTTTGGCCATTCCTGCTGCCGGGCCCTTGCACCTAATTGCACTCTTTCACTGTGGCCATGCCTTCCATGTCTCCCCTTGCACCACGCCCTCTACTGTTTGGGCATCTTGTTTAGCATTTCCATTCCACCCAGGCCTGGGCTAAGCTCTTGAAAGCTCTGGCAGTAAACACAGCTGCTGGACTCGCCTCTAGCACACATTCTAAGACAATGTCAGTGGCTCCCATGTAATTTCCATCCTCCATATTTTTCTTTCATGAAATCTCAGGAAGTGATTTAAAAATACAGTCACTAATTTCTCCTCTAAAAGTTCACGTATGTTCTATTTTCCTAGACTGAAAAATTGTTTGGCTAAACATACTCATACCATATATAGTGTATGCCATGTGAGCGATGTAAATTCTCAAGTGGTTCTTTAAAGGACTCTGGTTAGGCAAATAAATAAATGGTAATAGCTACCATTTATTGCACACCTACTATGTGCTAGGTGCATTTACATTCAGGATTACATCTAGAATTTCATTTAATCCTCACAAAAGCAACTAGCATACCTGCCTTGATGAGGTAAAACTGAGTGTTTGTATATTGGAAAGAGTAGCCATGCCGCTGTCTGCTGTTTCCATTGGGAAATCAGGGCCTTGACTTCATAGATTATCTGTAATTTTTAAATATAGTGTAGGTGTATATCTACATATAATATATATACTTATTTTATGTACCAATGGTTCCTGAAATAGGGTTCAACTTTTGAATTTTCAACTTTCCGATGATGTGAATGTGATATGCCTTCGGTAGACACTGCACTTTGAATTTTGAATTTTGATCTTTTCCTGGGCTAGTGAAATGTAGTGTGATGCTCTCTTGTGATGCTGGGCAGCGGCCCTGAGCACAGCCCCCCATCAGCCACACAGTCAGGAGGGTGAACAACCCATACTGTACTCTACAGTGTACTGTATTCAGTAAATTAAAAGAGATCTTCAACACTGTATTATAAAATGAACAGTTGGGTTTTGCCCAACTGTAGGCTAACGTAAGTGTTCTGAGCATGTTTAATGTAGATTAAGCTAAGCCATGATGTTTGGTGGGTTTAGTGTATTAAATGCATTTTTAATTTATAATATTGTCAACTTACAGTGGGGTTATCAGAACATAATCGCATTGTAATCTAATGTGTATTTTTACACATAATATTATGTTATACTATATTACATTATATTATGTTATGTTGTACTGTATTATATTATAATTATACTATATATGAACCATGGTGAGAGCCAGACAAAAGACATTTGTGGACTCTTTGCATCCTCTGGGCTCCGTAGGCAACTTCTAAAGTCTACAGTCAATTCGGGGTTGGTGAGAAGAGCCCAGAGTTTGGAGAGCTGTGATGTGATAGGGCACCTGGTCTTTGTTTCATTGTCTCATAACATCCTATGTTGAGATAGAAGCTAGTGGTCCACTGCCTGCTAAGAATGTTCCTCGGGGCTTCATCTATGGATCCTTAGGGTTGATTAGGGGTTCAGCTGATGCCGTTAAAGCCCAACAGGAGCTGAGCCCGCTGTCAGGGAAATGGGGGCCACACAATTCTCATCTTACTTCTATACCCCACTGGAACATCTGACCCAGCTCAAGAACTAATTATTTATGTAATATCTACAAGCTTCCTTATCTATACCTTTATTCCCATTAGGTAGAAATGCTTGATAAGAATGTAAATGGATATCCTTGAAAGGAATATTTTCATTTTGATCAAGATCAGTGTCTTTCAGTGGCTTTTAAAATGCATCCCCTGAGCCTCAGGATGCTGTGAGACAGACAGCAAGGATGTATCCTCCTTCCACCCGCCATCCTTCCACCAGCCTCCCTAGCTGTTTATTTTTGCCATCTACTGAGTCTCTGAAAAATACATCTTCGGAAAAAGTGTTTCTTTGGCAATGAGAAAAGGTATCTGGAAAACTAAATTCTAACAGTCAAGTTTTAAGCATCAATTATTGTTATTGCAATTTCCTCAATAAAGTTGTTTTTTTCTACTTATAAATAAATCCTAGAAAAATAAAAAAAAATGGGAAGAATTGGAGTAGCTATATATATTTTTCCACACATGGAGCTATATGATCCAAACTTCTCAGCTGGAATTCTGGGATGGTAAGCCACCCCCTAAACTACGAACACGGTGCACATACTGTTTTCCTGGCAGGATGATTTCGTGCCCATCTGCTCGGGTGCACCATGCCAATGGAATGTGGGACTTTCTGGAGAGTCGGTGGCACTGGGTGTCAGCTTTAAGATCTCTCCTGTGCCAAGCAATCCCTGAGTCAGAGCACATGCTGATTACAGGAGATCACATTTGTTGATACTGTAGATAAAGAACCATCAGCAAACATCCAGATCATGTGCCGCATTTCCCAATTCGCCTTCCTTCTGGGAATCAGCACATTGCTTCTGTGGAACTGGCCAACCTGGACTGTGTAGGGCTTCCCTATCTGTGTATATCCTTTATTGAAGAAGAACAACTGATTTTCTTTTTTTTCCCATTTACAGTGGGAAACCATTTCCTCCAGCCCCATACTAAATCTCATTACTTGGCAATTAAGTTTCAGTGTTTTATCAGGTTAGTGGGGAGTCAGGTGTCATAAAGCTAAAGAGAAGCAAGTGCCTGAATAATTCTTAGACCTTCTTTATTTTTCTTTCTCCTTTTTCTCCCCTTCCCTTGCCATTTATTTCTGTTGAGGTTCTTTTATGGAAATCTGAGAGTCAATGGTCTTAGTCAAACATATGCAGATATTTATCTTGGAGGGTGTGGCTGCAGCCACAGAGACCTAAGTTGGCGCATGCGTGTGTGTGTGCACGCGCATGCACACACACACACACACATCCGACCCGTGTAGCCATGTCAAATATGTGTGTGGGAGCACATGTTCCCTGTAGCCATTCAGAGCATGTCGTATGCTCTGGTGCAAGTGTTCCTGACTTTTTATTTTTCAAATCAAGAGCCTCTTTAATTATCTGCCTCTGACTCCCCATGAATATCACTAATTGAAGAATACCCCCCTGCATGTATTAAGTACACCGTGTGGCTTAATTGATGGTAAATCTGGGGCTTCTTAGGCTTTTTGAAATGTGGGAGTTAGGCCGGGCGCAGTGGCTCATGCCTGTAATCCCAACACTTTGGGAGGCCAAGGCGGGTGTATCACAAGATCAGGAGTTTGAGACCAGCCTGGCCAAGATGGTGAAACCCCATCTCTACTAAAAATACAAAAATTAGCCGGGTGCGGTGGCAGGTGCCCGTAATCCCAGCTACTCGGGAGGCTGAGGCAGGAGAATCGGAGAATTGCTTGACCATGGGAAGCAGAGGTTGCAGTGAGCCGAGATCACACCACTGCACTCTAGCCTGGGTGACAGAGCAAGACGTCCTCTCAGAAAAAAAAAAAAAAAAAAAAAAAAAAAAAAAGAAAGAAATGTGGGAATTAATTGTAGGGCTTCCATGGCCCCCTTTGGGAATTCTTACGAGCTCTGAAGATCTGGATCTGCTGGATGCTGTTATGAATGATGTTGTGCTGGACGGGAAACCCAGGGAACCAAACTCTGGTGAAGCCACAGCAGGAAGCCTGTTCTCACAGCCTGTATTTCCTTACCTGTAAAGTGAAGACAGAAGCAACTGCAGTCCAGGGCTATTTCTGGACTCGTGGTTCTGTCTCTCCTGGATCTGGGTCCCAGTGGGCAGGTGGGCAGACATCCATCTGGTGACTTTCTCCAGTTTCCTGTCCTCCCAGCGCTTCCTCTCTAACGTGGAGTGTGCATCCCTGTCCTCCCCTTTCTATGTGTGCAGACCAGAAGAGCCCTGGAAAATTTCCAAAGAGATTCTACAGGTATGTAGGAGGAAATCCACAGCCAGAAATAAGTAAGATCTGCTTGGGAAAAATAAATCCATTTTATTTAGACTTGAGTAGGCCCAATAAGCTCTGCCCACATGGAGAAGCCACGAGAAGCATTCATGACCGACAACTCCCATTTCTGCCTAGTAGAGCTCTTAATGATTAGATGGCTTTTAAAATGGCTACATCAAAGACAAACAAATCAGGGTGTGAGTCGATGTTGTGGGTCCTGGTACCTCTTAGCACCACTTAAGTATTTCTTCAAACATGGTATTGAGTCCAAGAGTCTACGGGATTATTATTAAACTAAAAACATGTTACATTCCAAAGATATTTTGGAAACAATAGATTTTGAAATTCACTGGTGGCTTCCATCATTTCAACAAACTTGTATTTAGGGAGCAGGTGTTGTCTGCAAGCCTAAACTACAAAACTGGTGTTTAGTGGTGAGGCTGATAATTCTCCCACTTGTTTACAAGATTGCACTGAGGGGAAAGATTTCACCTGAGCATGTCTCATGCCAGAAGCCAGGGAAATGCACAAACTTGAAAGATTTTGTGACATGCATACAATATGCCTAATGTATTATGTCTTTTTTTTTTTTTTTTGGTCTGGGGTAGAAATAAACAGCTACTGAATGACTATGTGTATGGAGAAAATTGTAAATTTGTAGTTTAAGAATAATGTTGGTTATGGTAGATATAATCCGATTTAAACCTAGTAGAAAAAATGTCTCGTAAAAAAAATTATAAATTCTTTTTTTTTGAGATGGAGTTTCGCTCTTGTTGCTCAGGCTGGAGTGCAATGACGCAATCTCACCTTACCACAACCTCCGCCTCCCAGGTTCAAGCAATTCTCCTGCCTCAGCCACCCAAGTAGCTGGGATTACAGGCATGTGCCACCATGCCCGGCTCATTTGTATTTTTAGTAGAGATGGGGGTTTCTCCATGTTGGTCAGGCTGGTCTTGAACTCCTGACCTCCTGTGATCCGCCCGCCTCAGCCTCCCAAAGTGCTGGGATTTCAGGCGTGAGCCACCGTGCCCAGCCAAGAATCATAAATTCTTAACTAGTTGGATCACTTCTACCTTCTACTGGCATTGATGGAATGAATCTAATAGCCTCTTTTCAAGAACTCTAAACCCTGTGATTTTGCAGAGACCAAATTAAGAGAAGGTTAAATTGGATATGAATGAGTGGTACAGTCTTTGTTAGGAGTGAATCAGTTTTGGCCTTAAGATACAACATTTCATGTTCAATTCATGTCTGGAAGAAGAAGTTCTAATTCTAACAACTGGAAATGAAATAATGACTACAGTCTCACAGGTGTATCTGGTTGCAAAGAGAGATGTATGTGAATGGCATCACATCTCTAACCCTGTCCTGGAAGGATGTGAGCAAGGTAGGCTACAGTCTGGCAACACTTAGTCTTTGATGGTATCTTAGTCTGTTTGTGTTGTTATAAAGGAATACCTGAGGCTGTGTAATTTATAAAGAAAAGAAGCTCATTTGGCTCGCCCTTTTCCAGCTGTACGATAAGCAAGCCTTCAGCATCTGCATCTGGTGAGGGCTTTAGTCTGCTTCCACTCATGGTGGAAGGTGAAGGGGAGGTGGCCTGCAGAGATCACAGGGCAGGAGGTGAGAATTAGGAGAGTGGTGCCAGGCTCTTTTTAACAACTGGCTCTTGACGGAACTCTCAAGAACTCATCCGTTACTACAAGGATGGCACCAAGCCATTCATGCATGAAGGATCTACCTCCATGACCCAAACACCTCCCACCAGGCCCCACCTCCAACACTGAGATCAAATTCCTACATGAAATTTGATGGGGCCAAACACAAGCCATAACCGAACCACAGCAGATGTGAGGTCGGGTGGAAAGGCAGCCTGAGGCTTTGCTGCAGGACACACTCCCCAGCCCTGATCATAAGCCTTCCTGGCATCATCAGCACAGCACAGTGTTTAAGGTTAGAGGCACACATCCGGGGTTCAACCCTTCATCACCTCTGTGTAATTGCAACACATTATTCTGTCTCTCTAGATCGCAGTTCCTTCTTTTGTAAGTGGTTGATTAAAACAGCTTTTCTGCGAGGATTAAATGTGATGATATGTGTAAAATGTCTGACATGTAACAGTAAGAAATATTTGCTATTATTAATATTATTATCATAATCATCAACAACTATTTATTTTACTTACCTTGAAACAAAATGAGAGCACTCTATAAAAAATTCCTGCATGAATTCAAAGTATCACTGGTGATGAATTATTTTTCTTTCTCAAATTCAAACTTTTTCAAAACACCAGTGAGAAGGTAGACAATCTCTAAAAGCTTGAAATCTCAAGTTTTATTTTTGACATGTCTCAGGCCTATTTATTTTTCTGTTTTTGTGCATATGACCATTAGAGTATTGGAAAAAGGATTAGATAGCCTAAAAATAATAGAGGCTTTATAAATCCACTTTGCCAGAGAATTACTTTCTGAGGCAACTGGCCTTTCCAAAATAAATTTGCAAACTGTATCCTTATTTAAAAAAATAAAAACTTGGCAAGGCAAAAGAATTTAGGCCATATCAGCTATGTCATTCTAAATTTTAAAATATTTAGTCTTTCTGTAAGATAAATAGGAACAATTGAATTTAAGCAACCAAGAAAAATAAACATACAACTCCTTGAAAACATACAAATAACTAGATGGTTTTAAAAAATGTTATCAGAAAAATGTCTTTACTACTAACAAGCTCTAAATTGAACAGTGGCCATAGATTATGTTTGTGTCTGTGCAATGGTTGCACTGCCAGGGGACTGGCCAGTCTCGGGGTAGATGAGGCTTAGCATTTGAAGGCATTTTGGAGTGGAAGATGGAGGAATCCCAGCTGTCTGCTAACAAAAACCTGGTAGGTCTTGGTCTAAGTAGTCAAGAGTATGTGCTTTGGGACCATCAGGAAGGCTCTGAAAGAAGGTAAGATTTGAACTGAGCCTTAAAGGATGTTTGGATGAGATCATACTATCTCTTATCTAGGTGCAGTCATTTTCTTTTCTTCCTCCTCTCCACCCCTGGCATGGCACTAGTTTCCACCTGTTTAGAGGCACACAGTTAGCAAACCATGGAAAATTATGGGAGACTGAGGATCATAGAAAAAATTACTTTATGAACAGCATTGATGGGAGTGAGTAGCGCAAAACCAGTACTGAGTGGGAGACCGAGACCAATAATGATTTCATGAGGTGACCTTGTCTTTTCCAGGTTGCCTAATGGGCTAGTGATTAAATATACAGCTTTGGGGTGAGATGTGAATTCCAATCCCTCCATGGTCACATGCTACCTATGGCACTAGGGCCACCTGCGTGCTGCTGTTTGAAAGCATCTTTTACATTTGTAAAATAAGCACGTGATTTGATTGTTATGAGATCAGGTGATATAATTATAATCATTATTATATTTTAGTTTGTACTTTGCCAAGTACAAACAGGTAACTTTGTTTATGTGCTAATATTTACTTTGCATCTAGTTTCCCAGTGAACTCAGCTAAAATCACAGGTGCCACAGAACTGTGTCCTATGACAGCCTATTAAATCTAGGACATTTTTTCAAGTCAGGAATATTAAAAAAAATCTCAGTAACCTCTAATACCAGAACTTATTTGGGTAATCACTTTAAGGAATATCTGGAGTTGGCTTGCTTATAAATAATGGGTTGCTTTTAAGGACATATTTCTTTTAAGTTTGAATCAACTTCCCATTATCCAGTTTTTTCATATTCAGATTTATTCCCCATAAAAGCATTAGTAAGTGCATATGAAAACCATAGTGTAATGATTTAAATGATTGTTATGAAAGGATATTTGTGATAACAAACTTTTTTTAAAACTCCAGTTTCTAATAATTCCCTGTTGTCTTAAAACTCATAATATTTTTGAGTTGCGATAATAAATCCCTAATCTTTGTTCTCATCACAAGTAATGACATCAAGTAGGAATCATCATATACAAAACAAAAATGTTTAAAACTTTGGGGTACAATCAGAGTGGCAAAAATTAATATTCAAAAATAAAAATCTCACTCCCTTGGCTGTTTTGAATTATATTTTTCCCACAGATTATATAAATATGAAAGAGCTGAGTGGATGTTTCTGATATCCTACAAACATAATTAGTTAACTTAAGATCTGCTTCCCTTAGATCTGTAGATATCCCGATCTAGAAATCAGAACTTAATTCAAAGTAAGAAGACCAAGACAATGGTTTATTGCCTCTTTTTTATTTTTTTTTCTTAACGTCTAAGGTTGTTGTTGTTGTACTTGCTGTTATTTTCATTGACAAACATGAAATTCTTCTGGTAAATGGTTCAGTTCTCTGACCTCGAAGCTGAGCCCATGACACAGGTGGGGCCAATCATATTACCTCATTCCCTGAGCCACAGTGAAGCGTGCAGAGACGTGCATGCGGCCCAAGCTGGGCCAATCAGAATTGTTCCCTGGAGTTTGTTACACTGCAAGTATTAGGGAAAACAACCCTTCCTTCCTGGGTTAGTAAGGATGTGACCTCAGTCTCCAGGGTGTGCAGTAAAGGATTAACTTTGCCCTGAAGAGTTTTGGCCCTTTTGCCCCCAGCTGCAAGGCTGTAATTTCTAAGCCCTTGGAATGTTCTGCCTGTAGGAGTGTCTTTGTTTACTGGAGGCCTTGAGCAATGCCAGATAGTCTGTGCTAACAATGTAACTTTTGGTGGGGGGCCTTGGGACATGTGGTACCACTCAAGCTCTAGAGGGATTAGAGACTAAGGGTAGTCACATGGGTGAACAGAATATCCGAATGGCCAACTCCCAGTAAAAACTCTGGACAACAAAGCAACAGAGCTTGGGTGAGTTTCCCTGGTTGGTAATATTCTGTGTGCATTGCTATATATTGTTGCTGGGAGAAATATATCATGTTTGCATTATCTGCTGAGAGAGAACTGAAACTCTATGCCTGGTGTGTCCTAGACCCGGTCCTATGCACCTCCTCTCTTTGCTGATTCTAATCTGTATCCTTTCACTGCGATAAATCGTAACCATGAGTGTAATGGCTTTTCTGAGTTCTGTGAGTCCTACTAATAAATTATTAAACCTGAGGGTGGATTTGGGGACTTCCTGAGCATTTTGTAGAGCATCTATTTTCTTTTTAATTTTACTTTGACTTCGGGATACATGTGCAGAACGTGCAGGTTTGTTACATAGGGCTATGTGTGCCATGGTGGTTTGCTGCGCCTATCAACCCATCACCTAGGTTTTAAGCCCCGCATGCGTTAGCTATTTATCCTGAGAGCGTCTATTTTCTGCACTACTAGAGAAAGGCTGAGAGAGTGGAGCAAAGATGAGAGATAGTAGGATGGGTGAATGGAAGGAGAAAGAGAGAGAGGAAGAGAGAGAGAGAGGGAGAAAGAAAGAGAAAGAGTAACATCATGCATCTGGTTCTAATCTTTGAGCCTCCTGAGGGTGCATTATTTTCTTAGCTATTGCTTTGAATCTTTCCATTTCCTGAATATACTTCCAATAATTCTCTCTCACTCCTTCAGATAGTTTACATTGCATTTCTGAAAGGCCTTTAATTGTATCATTTTAAAATTTCAGTTATATTTAGTTAAAACATATCATTTTTTACCCTTAGAGAAGTGAGTGTGATTAAAGTAAAATCAGGATAAAATAAAGCCTTGTAAATATTTTTGGAACTCTCAATAAAGTTATTGAAAAATATATTCATGTGAAGTGAATTAATCTAGAAATGTGGATGTCAACCTGACAGGCCATTTTAACCCCCGAGTTGTTTCTGAAATGCCGTTAGAATAAGAGATTTGGAAACAGAAGTTAGTATAGGTCTGCTGGATTTATAATTTTTATAAGAATTTTCTAATATATAATTTTCTATATCTTGAGCTCTCAGAATAATATTACTTTTGTTAGGCAAGAGATAGAACTCCATTACTCTAAAGGACTAAAGCTAAACTCTTGCAACGCTGCTCAAAGAGATTATTTAAGCCCAAAGAGATTGTTTTATAGAAAATTTTACATTATTCTACTACTAAATCCCAAATATTAGCCCACAGAAGAAAGTTAGCAAGAATATCCTCTGTAAACTCTGTAAACATTTAGGCAATTGCGTTATCAACATTTATCCTTCTATCGATGGAAAATGGACCACACTTATTACATGCCTGATGCCAGCCTGGGAATTGCAACTGGATTTCCATTACTGTATCGGAATTCCTTGGGCTTTTTGGAAACAAAGAGGAACTTTCTTAATTTGATAAAATATCTACAAGTATTTAAAACAAAAAATCATTTTTGATACTGATGTGTCAGGAACATTTCCTATAAAGTGAAGAATAAGACAATGAATTCCATTCCCTTATTACTCTTTCTAGGTTCTAGACAGTGCAATACACAAAAAAAGAAATATGAACTATAATTATTGGAATGAAGAAACTGTCATGATTACAGGTAGTATAATTTTTTAAATAAAAATTTTCAATGAATCTTGGAAATGTGATAGATACAAGGTTGAGATGTAAGTACCAATACATGTACTTGATTGTGTCCCTAAATGTCAGCGTGGCCAATTAGAAAATGTATTCTTTAAAGGATTCTATGCCCAATAAGCACCAGGTGTCAATGAGTAAGTGTAAGAGATGGATGCCCCGCATGAAGAATATCGTACAACAGTGTCAAAGGACACAAAACGACATATACATGGATATTTTATTTTATTTTGTTTTTGAGATGGAGTCCCATTCTGTCACCCAGGCTGGAGTGCAGTGGGGCAGCCTCAGCTCAGTGCAACCTCCGCTTCCTGGGTTCAAGTGATTCTCCTGCCTCAGCCTCCCGAGTCGCTGGGATTACAGGCACACACCACCATGCTTGGCTAAATTTTTGTATTTTTAGTAGAGACGGGGTATTGCCATGTTGACGAGGCTGATCTCAAACTCCTGACCTCAGGTAATCTGCCCATAATCTGCCCACCTTGGCCTCCCAAAGAGCTGGGATTACAGCCAAGAGCCACTGCACCTGGCCTTAGATATTTTATATATGGGAAGATTTATTTTCCTAAATAGATCAATTATCCCAAAAGTAATCTAAAACTTTAATTAAAACTCCAACAGAGTTTTTTCTTCACAGACCTAGTCAGTTCATGTGGAACTAGTTAATTCATCTGGAAGAATCAAGAACCCCAAATAGCTCAAAATAGTGATTTTGAAGAGGAAGAGTAAAGAAAAAGCACATGCACAGAGACTGAATGATGTTAAAGTGATCATATTCAAGACAGTGTGCAGGTGGTACACTGGTAGAGAAATAAAGATCCCAGGAACAGACCTACATACATATGAGAATGGATAAGAAATAGTCTTATCAACCAGTGGGGGAAAATGGGCTTTCCATACAAAAAAAGTAGATATAGATATCATATATATATATGTTTATATATATATGTTTTTATATATTTTATATATGTATGTTTATATATATATTTTATATATATATAAAATAAACTTCAGATACTAACATTTGGAAGCAAATCTTTAACAGTCTTAGGAAAGGAAGAGAATATGTTTATGGCATTATGATAGGAAATAATTTTTAAACATATAAAAAGTGCAAATCATGAGCCAATTAATAAATTTGATTAAATCAGATTCAATCTATTCTATTAAAATTCTTTTCTTTGGTTGCATATACCCTAAAATATTTTTAAAATCCTACATCCCAGATAACATATTTTAATACTTACAAAAGAGTTCATATTATAACATAGAAGTTCTACATGTTTATCAAAGACAAATAGTCAAAGAGAAAAATGAGCAGAGGTTAGGAAAGACCAGTCACAAAAGGGGAAACTTGAATCAACAATAACTGTTTGAAAAAAAATTCATCCCTTTCCCATACTTTGACATTAGGGAAGTACAAATTAAAATGATGAAGACAGAGTGTTTCTAACCCATCAGAATGGCAAAAAAAAAAAAGCAAACAACAACAACAAAAAACTCTGATAACACCAAATAACACCAAATATTGGGGAAAATGTGAGCAAAATGGAGCTTCATATACTACTGTACAGGCTGTAAATTAGAACAAACACTCTGGAGAATGACTCTGACTCCACAATATGTGACATAACTGGAGATGTTCATCCACTGTAACCAGCAATTGTACTTCCTTATTGTATTAGTCTGTTTTCACGCTGCTGATAAAGACATACTAGGGACTGGGAAGAAAAAGATGTTTAATTGAACTTAACAGTTTCACGTGGCTGGGGAGGCCTCAGAATCATGGCGGGAGGCAAAAGGCACATCTTACATGGCAGCAGCAAGAGAAAATGAGGAAGATGCAAAAGTGAACACCCCTTACAAAACCATCAGATCTCGTGAGACTTATTTGCTACCACCTGAACAGCATGAGCGTGGGGGACACCACATACTGATTAAAATTATTTCCCACCGCATCCCTCCCACAACACGTGGGAATTATGGGAGTACAGTTCAAGATGAGATTTGGGTGGGGACACAGAGCCAAACCATATCACTTATATATACAGTAGAGAAAACTATCCCATCACAGCTTATGAGTGAATAACTGGAAACAACCTAAATGTATGTCAATAGAGGAATTAACGAATATTGTATATTCCTGCAAGTAATACTGCAGGAATGCAAGTAATGCAGCAGTTAGAATTCTAACTGCAAGTAATGCAGCGGTTAGAATTAATAAGATATGTCTCTCAGTAATTCATTGGCCTGCTATAGTCTCCGTTCGCCCCTCCATCCTTTTACTATTAGTACATTGGCATCCTTTGGAGAATTTGCACTTGTGCTTCCCTCTCCCAGGAAGATTCTTTCCCCAGAGATTGTTCTGGCTCATTTCTGTGCTTTGTTTTGTTTTCTGTTCTCATGTCATCTCCTTGGAGAGCCCTTGTGTGAAAATACTATAGACCATTGCACCTCCCCCATTCTTATCATCCATCCCCTGACCTCCTAAATTTGTTCCCAGGTCTTCTTTTTGCCCCGCAAGATTACAAGCTGCACGGGGGACAGCACTTTGTTTTGTCCAGTAAAGCATCTGAGTGATGCTGGATGTATTTGTTGAAGTGATACATAGACACCTGCACACATTTGAAAGTTTATGTGCTCCCTTCACCTGCTCCTGGTACTCCCCCTCACTCAGACTACCTTGTAGAAATGGACCCAGCAGATCCTTCTTCCCACTGCACATCTTCTCACAGTACTAGGAAAGCAAGAGGAAAGAAGAGCACAAGGGCGCAGCCTGTGAAAGTCTCCAACCTCCTTGCTTCCTCACAGCTTGCTCTCCTGGACCCTTCCATGAGGCTCCAGTGGGTGTGGATGAGTGTTCTACCCAGGACAAGGATTGTGTCTAGCTGGGGAGCACTGGAGGTTCCCTTCTTTCTGAGATGCCTGGCAAATGATACAGCAGCACCGCAAAATAAAAAGCCTGTGCTCAGATCCCAGTGAATTTATCTGCCTCCTCTTGCACTTTTTGCAGTATCATCTATGTTGGAAAAGATGATTTAAAGCCACCATCTAGCTTAATGTTTACCTCCCAAGGGTTGGAAATGGATGGTTGTTAAGTCCTCCAGACAAGGTGATGTTCAACTGCTGCTCTTCTGGGAGGCGATGTCCTTTAGTGGACTGCAGGGTGCTGATGTAAACTGCATCCTGGGAGCCCGAAAGCCTTCAGTACCTCTCTACTGACCTGGGGTTTACCTTGTCTTCTCTGGGATAGGCTGGAAGTTTGATCTCCTCACTTCCTTAAATTATATAGCTAAATTTTTCTCGAATTACTTGTGTTAGTCGAAAGACTACAGGCTTTGGAATCAGGTAGAACTGGGTTTGAATCACAGCCACATTACTTCCTAGCCACTCGACCTTGGGCAGGTTATTTAATTTCCCTTGATCCTCTCTTTCTTCCGCTAAGTTAGAGGGGTTATAATATGTCTTCTCTCTCTGGGTTTTGGTGTTGATACACTGAAATAGTAGATGAAAAGCACCATACTGCTCTAATGCAGATAGACAAAAAGCATATATGCTGGCCTGGCTTAAATCCTACCTCTCTCTGTGGAGGTATTAATAATTTTTCTTGTTGTTTTTGAGACAGGGTCTCACTCTGTTGCCCAGGCTGGAGTGCAGTGGCACAATCATGGCTCACTGCAGCCTTGACCTCCCAGGCTCAAGTGATCCTCCTGCGTCAGCCTCCTAAATAACAAGGACTATAGGCATGCACCACCATGCAAGGCTAATTTTTTATTATTTTGTAGAGACTGGTATCTCCCTATGGCACCCAGGCTGGTCTTGAACTCCTGGGCTAAAGTGATCCTCTGGCCTCAGCCTCCCAAAGTTCTGAGATTACAGGCCTGAGCCGCCTTGACCAGCAATAATTATTTTTGGTACAAATCACACATGACTACATTTTACTGAGTTTCTTTTTTTCCCACTAGCCTGGCACTGTGAGTACTTTGTCTTTCCCTGTTTAGCTTATGGGGCAAAGAAAGTAACAAGTAATGGTAATAATTGATACTGCTCATGTCTTCATGGAAATCTCCTTGTAACCAAATAACTTCTTTCCAGCCGCATGTGTGAGCTAAATTTACTGAGTAAAAGAAGAACTAAGAATGAAACAAGATGGGAGGAGATTGTGCCTTTGGATATTGAATATCTGGACCTGGGAGAGTCTGAAACAAAAATTAAGCATTTAACTCTTCATTTGGAGAGAGTTGACCCTGGTCGGCCTTCAGAATTATGTTGATACACTTCTACTAAACATCAACACATCTGGAGACCCCAATCCAAAATGATCACCTAATAGTAAATGAAAGACACCAGACAAAGCTTATTTCATTTTGATAAATAAGGACACCCTCAGTCATTAAAGGTTAATTTGAAATAAAAAAAGAAAAGCCTTACCCCACCTCCCTGTGTTTCAGAGTCTGTATGAAGAATGATCATGTTTACTGTGTTCTTAAACTGGTTGTGTTCTCTTTTTACGTGAAATCTTCTCAGCTTGCTCTTCTGCCAGCCAGTGCAGTGAGGCAAGGGAAACACACAGAGGCTTAAGGAGCTGGACCTGGGTTCAAGTCATGACCCTGACACTTAATAGATGTGTGACACCACCTACCTTCACTCATGTCGCAGCTTGGGAAACTGAAGCCCAGAGAAGTGAATATTGGTCTTGGGAAAGTCTTCAAGGGATGGCCGGGCGCGGTGGCTCATGCCTGTAATCCCAGCACTTTGGAAGGCTGAGGTGGGCAGATCACGTGGTCAGGAGTTCAAGACCAGCCTGACCAACATGGTGAAACCCCACCTCTACTAAAAATACAAAAATTAGCTGGGAGTGGTGGCTGGCGCCAGTAATCTCAGCTACTCAGGAGGCTGAGGCAGGAGAACTGCTTGAGCAGGAGGTGGAGGTTGTAGTGAGTGTTGTGAGCCAAGATTGTGCCACTGCATTCCAGCCTGGGCAACAGAGCGAGACTCCGTCTCAAAGAAAAAAAAAAAGTCTTCAGGGGATTAAACCAGATAATAGATAATGTCTATAAAAGGTCTTGGTTGTAAGAGACTCCAAATAAATAGCTGCTGCTATTATTATTACTGCTCTTATCTACTCTTCTTCTTTCAGAAAACAATTGCAGAGGGCATCACTCTCTGCCTCTCTAAATATTAAGAAGCTAAGCAATGCAAACAGTCTAATTCTAATACACTATGCCAAGAACTGTGGACGCGCCAGAAATTAGAGATTTTAGTAATTTGTTATTTTTAAATGTTCTTGCAGGGTACATCAACATAGCTTTAGCTCGGTAAACAGGTTGGTTAACTTGTTTAACTCCCCGATCTTTATTCGTGGTTACTGCCATCCCTTGGACTTCTGATTTCAACTTGCTGTTTTCCACTTTCATACTTTTATATAGAAAATGTTCTCCTTTTGACCGGAAACGGTGGCTCATGCCTGTAATCCCAGCACTTTGGGAGGCCAAGGCAAGCGAATCACCTGAGGTCGGGAGATCGTGACCAGCCTGACTAACATGGAGAAACCCTGTCTCTACTAAAAATACAAAATGAGCCAGGCGTGGTGGCGCATGCCTGTAATCCCAGCTATTAGGGAGGCTGAGGCAGGCTAATCACTTGAATCTGGGAGGCAGAGGTTGCAGTGATCCAAGATAGTGCCATTGCACTCCAGCCTGGGCAATAAGAGTGAAACTCCATCTCAAAAAAAAAAAAAAAAAAAAAAAGAAAAGAAAATGTCCTCCTTTTTCAGGCAGTTCAGGTTCTTTATCTACAGATACTGAAATCTAATCTTCTGAAGATAGTTTTCCATGACGTAATCATCATTCCTGTACAGTGGTTATCAACTGGGGGTGGTTTTGCCTTGTAGGGGACATTTTTGGTTGTCACAAAGGAGAGAGGGCATTGCTTATGGCATCTCATGGGTGGAGGCTACAGAAACTGCCAAGCTTCCTGCAGTGCATAGGACAGCCCCCATAACAAATAATTATCCATCTTCAAACTTTAGTAGTGTGGAGGTCACGAAGTCCCCAGATAGAGTGACCCCAGACTTTTTCAAGCAACCTCAGACATTTTGGGGAATGAAAAAAATCACTCTTAAAAATTAAGCGGAGAAAGCGAGTGTAAACTGGGACTATTACTGGCACACAGGGATCTATGGCCCCTATCTTGAGTTCCTTTTCTTTTGCACTGCTGAGATATTGCCCCAAAGCATATTATTAATTTGCCTTCTTGACTTGCTTATAGCTGTTCTCATCAATTAGACTCTTACGTAGCCCAAACCAGGTGGTGTGGCTTCTGCAACCTCCCCTTCTCCTTCTAGTGCTGTATACAGAGCGCCTACTTGATAAATCTTCTTGATTGACTGTGCTTATTTATAATCTCTGTTCACAATTGGGTCCTTGACAAAACCTACTATAAACTTTTCAACCATCAATTATATGATACATCAAAAAATGTGGGTGAAATGATGGAGAAGAATTCAACAAGTACCATTGCTCATGATGTAGAGAAGATTCCACCTCTTATGATGTATAATTTGATGAAATATACTAAGCAAGGTACAATCCCCTTAATTGGTACTCATTTAAATTACTCATGTTTACTGTAAATGTTCTTAGTGCACAAGATGTGTTTCTATTGAATTAGATAAAATTTTATTGTTGAAAGAGTGGTTTATATATGTGAAATCAACAAAAATATATCAAGTTCTCCAAATTCTGCCCAGGATATGATAGATGCACAATACGTATTAGTTCCTTTTGCCTTCCCATTACATAGGACACTGTAAACATAATTTTAAGACATTTAATTTGGTTTCATATGTTTTTGAAATATTGATCTGAAGGGATATTAAAGTTACTGAGTGGCTAAAATTGGTTGGTATGCTAGGGTTCTCACATAACCAAGTACCACAGCCTGGATGGCTTCAACAACATAAATTTATTGCTTTACAGTTCTGGAGGATATAAGTCAACATTTAAGGTGTCGGCAGGGTTGGTTCCTTCTGATGGCTGTGAGGAAGGGATCCTCTCCAGACCTCTCTCCTTGACTTGAAGATGGTGGCTTTCTCCCTACATCTCTTTATATCATCAGTGCATGCATATCTCTGGTTCTAAATTTCCCCTTTTTATGAAAACAGCAATCATATTGGATTACGGTCCATGTTGGTGAACTTATTTTAAATTTATTACCTCTGCCAAGATCCTATCTCCAAATAAGCTCTCATAACTGGGGGGTTAGAAATTCAACATATGAATTTTGGGGGAACACAGTTCAACCCATAACAATTGGTAGTTAATAAATTGCCATAAACAGATTATAAGCTGAATTAAAATTTTATAGAGAGAATAATTCTACCATACCTTATTATATATAAAGAGAAAGTTGTGGAGTCAGTACCATGTGAAATATAAACGATGAACTTGTGTTATTGTAAGCCACTGGAAAGTACATCATAGTCGTTGATCTTTAAAAACATTATAAAGAACTTTCCAGAGAAAATTACATGGATCAAAAATGTCAACATCTTTCTTCTGAGCATGTGAACTCAAAATACTTTGCCTGCCATTTAATTTATTTTTTCCCTCCCCAAATCTCTTGAGATGAATAAAGGACACGCTTTAGGTGACAAAACAGAGGTGCAAAAAATTGCAAGATCATTTGTTTCACACCATCTTCATTTTCCATGGGCAGAAAAACATTTGTCCTCTGTGCTTGCTTTATTGGAGGCATGTCTGGCTGACTGGTTAGAGCATGAATAAGATTATGGGATTCCACGTTTGTTGATCTTTAAGTGAATTGTATTCATGAAATAATCGGGGCGGAGGTGGGTCTTGAGGGAAGCCCAAGCATCTACCAGTCTGGGACTTGAGCCAAGTGAGAGATTTGGCTTTTTTTTCAGTGTGAAAGAGACTAGATAGCTGCCGCCGTCTGCCTGCTATCTCAGGATGGGAGGCGGAAATTAAAAAATATATATATAAATTTATATTTATATGCATTATATGAAATGTAAAGTATTTCATATCTATTTGTCTGTCTGAAAAGAACGTTGGACAGGGAACTGGGTTCCAGTCCCCATCCTGCCACGAAACTTACTAAATGATTTTAGGCAGGTCCCTTCACCTACTGGAACTGCTTTCTCAGCTGCACATTCAAAGTTTTAGCCTGGGTGCCCGGCAAGGTCCCCAAAACCTGAGAATTTCATGAGGGAGAGTGTTCCAAGTGTTCAAAGTGATTTTCATGTGATTAACGCTAAGGATACATTGGCCCTCAAAGAACCTTCATTCTGTAACCTTGTCCCTAACATACTTCGTTATCTCTGTAAGACTTGTTTGGGGTGAGGCCGGGGGAGGTCAGGGAAGTGTCAGTGTTTTTAAAACAAAAGGAAGAGTTCTCCTCAGGCCTCCTGCAGACCTCCTCACCTTGCAGACCAGCTGCCTTTTCTGCCTCCCACCCCCAACCCTGAGTTTCCACTCCTGGAATAGGCATCAGCTCTGCAGAGTTTTTATGCTGTGAACTCAAAATTTCCTGGGCAAAAATCTCTGCACCCAGGATTTGCCCCTTCTGAACAGTTTCACCCATTCTTAAAGGGAGGGAAGTCAAAAAGACTGGGGTCGAGGCCCGGAGTATTTAAACAGAGGCCTCTTTATCTTCTGCCTCCCTACTACCACAGGGCAGCCTCCGAAAGTTATCAGAGTGTCATTAACAGGGACAGCTGCTGGTAAACAAGGAGGATGTCGACACCAGCGCCTCCGTCAACAGGAATTTAACTTTAATCTGTCCCTTACTTAAACACTCCTCTCATTCTCTCTCTCTCCCTCCCTCCACAATGCATCATTTATTTATCTCCGTCAACTTCCAGATAGAAGACTGGCATTAACTCCAGAAAGCCCACTGGGATAGAAAATTAATAAGGTGCTAGGGACATCCACCTTAGGTCAATTCGAGGGGACGCGGAGAGAAAGGGAACTTGCTGCGAAGTTCCCTGCTTAGCTGGAAACCGAGCCTACATATTTATAAAGGTGAAACTGGAGGGCTGCCAAGCGCCTGCATTTAAGTGATTAACAAATGTTTCTCTTTAAGTGGACACCTCTTGTTCTAAATATATTTGACAAGAATGCAAAGAGTCATCTGGAGGGCAGAGAGGGCGAGCCCGGGCCTCCTCTCGCGAGGCGGACAGGCTGGCAGGCCCGGCTCCCTGCTCGGTGCCAGCCCGGTTCACCGTCGCCGGTGGGCAGGCTGCCAGCGCCAGCGGCTCCCCGCTGTTTAACGACAATGGATTTACTGCTTCTCTGCATATTGGTGTTATTTTGTATAAACAAGGTTAACACTCCTTTTAAATTAAATGCACCACCTGGTGACTGAGTGGGTGACCTTGCCAGCTCTCTTCACCTGGCTCGGGGAAGCCCAGGCTTTCGCTCCGATTTCAACCTGTGGCTCTCCTTGGAATCTCTTTTGCTTCTCATTTAAACAGAGCTCCTGGAGGAGGTTGGCCGGTGCCTTGCCCTCTGACCCCGCCGTGGGGGACGAGACCCGATGGAGGTACTAGGGGCCCCTGCGGCTGAGCCCGTGTCCAGGCACCTTCCACGTGGCGCAGGGCGGATCAAGGCTTGCCCGGGGCCAGCGCGGGGCTGCTGCCAGCACGAGAGCCTCGAGGACCGCCCTCCTCCGGCAGCCGGTGTTACCGGAGAGAGTGACAGACGGTCTGGTGGGCCCTGCCAAGGCAGCCCCTAAATAGAGATCTCCAGAGGGGGCAACACCATAAAAAAGGTTCTTTGTGTTTCACTCTAGCGTGATATTGCTCTAATATAGAGCTCGGCACTTTCCCCACCCTCTAGGAATTCGAACACCTGGAAAAATTCTCCTGGCTTTACATTGGAGGAAATTTAATGGTGTAAACAAACTGCAGGGAGCCCCCTTTGATATGAGAAGGCAGTGATCTGCCGCCGTGCAGTGCTGAGCCGAAGGGGCTTGCAAACGACTTTGCCTGAGAATGTCCATTCTGCAAACACTTTAAGGATGGCTTGGAGTTGTTCAGAAGAATTTAGGTAGACAGCACCGTCTTGGAAGCATCTAGAAACTTCGAGAGAAATAAACTTCAGTTGCTCGTTTAATTACAGGCATCAGCTTGCCAGTTCCCTGCTAACTGTCCATTTCAGAATAGGGCAGAATTTTTCAGGGGTCTTTGCTGTGCTACTATAGCTTAATGAATTGTAGACCGGTTTGTCAGCCTTATTTTAGGTCGGCAAATAAGGAAATCAGACCTGGGAAGGTGAAATGACTTCCCCAAGGTCACCTGACCCAGAAGCCAAGACTCCAGGCTTGTAAGTTCCATGATGTTGATGCCCTTACTGTTTCCCTGTGGAGTCCTGCTACCCAGAAAGTAAGCTCTGAGCTGTAAGTATAGAGTTACTCTTAGAAGCATAGAAATAGCTGGGTCAATAGCTTCTGCTTAAATAGTTTCTTAGTAGCTCAAATTGGAATAATGGAAATGTCTCTTTAAATAGGCAAAGTCATTCCAGTAAGTGATATAATTTTACTTGCTAGAATCCTAATAATTTTATTAAAAATAAGATATGGAATATAGATTTATTAATACCTTTCAACATTCGAGGTAAAATGTGTCCTTCTTTCCCAAAATCTATCTAATGAGTACATTTTCTGTGTGTGGTGGGGGGAAGAAACTGAAAACAACCTAACATGAATAAGATGCATTGTCTATGCACAATAAGTGTTGTAGCCTGTTTCTAAAGACATTCAATATTTAGTGTGGACATCAGGGTGCTAGGTTTTGAGGACACAAAGATAAGACACAATCAGGAACTAGATTAATTAAGGTCCGAGAAAATTAGTGTGTACATAAAGAACCACTGTGGGTACAGAAAGTTCAGTGCAGGAGGCATCTTACTCCAGGTGTCCAAGCTAACTTTGCAGAGCAAATAGTGCTGTACCCTAGGCAATTCCATTTGTGTTATTGTGGAACGAGTCACAACAGACATTCAACTTGGCTTATACAGTGATTCCTGTTTGCTAGGCATTGTCCTAAATGCCTGGCATAATCCTCGTAACAACCTTCTGAATTCAGCAAGAAATGTTATCCGCTCTACTTTACAAATGGGGAAACTGAGGTATGGAGCAATTAGGTAACCTGGTCAAGTCATCACAAGGAGGAAATTCACATCCAAGCAGGCTGCTGCCCCTCTGTGGTTCCGTGTTCATTGTCTTGGTATTACCATACGCAGGCATTACTTTCCTCCCTTCAAACACCCTGCCTTCTAGGTACTAACTATCCCAATAGAAGATAAACTTTTAACTTAAAAATTCTCTATTGCCAGACATTGTTACAGACTTTACATACAATGATCTTACTATCTTTTCCCCCCAACCCTGAGAAGAGATAGATGTTATTTCCTTATGTTATAGATAATAAGACTGCCACATAGCTCAGCAGCTGCAGCAGCAACTTTCTTTTTATCTTATTAAATAACTTCATTGAAACGAAATTCTTAAAGGTATCTGATTTTCTAGGGTGGCAATTATTTCAAATATTCTTTTCTACTGTACAACCAAATTCCCATGGTTTTTGTTTGGAAGTAGAAGGCACAGAGGCTGTCGTGGAAAACACACAGCAAACAAGACAGCTCCATAAAAAAATGAACATCTTTACCCAAGGGGGTTTTGCAGAAATTGCAACAGGGATTAATTATTGAGAACTGAGGTTGTCGGGAATGCAAGAGGTAATTTCTAGCTCATCTAACGCTGTGGTAGGATTTCCTTAGAGCAAATAGGTTTCTTTTACCTTTGGAAGGTAATATAATATTATAGTAACATAGTATTATATATTATTATATGTTAATATAATTATATATTATATAATGCTAAAGAAGATTGGGAAAACTATGAAGAAGGGAATAAAAAATTATCGAAAATTTCATTACTGCAAGTATTTTTGACATTATTCCTTCCAGCTTTTTTATTAATACACATAAATTTTGTTAAGGAAAAAAGTGTGCATAAATACACACATGATTAGGATAACTGTCATGCAGACTTGAATGCTACTCTTAACTTGATAAACATTTTTTCACTCTCAAATATTCTTTAAATGTTTCATTTATCGTGATTACATAATTTTATTATAAGTATTTATTATAGTTTTCCATAACCCAGATTAATAATTCCCCTATTCCTGGACCTATAGCTTATTTTCAATTGCTGCTATTATAAATAATCTTGCATATATATTTTGGCTGCCTCATTGGTTTTCCCCTGCTTCAGTGGAATCCTTAGAAGTAGAGTTATTGGATCAGAAAGCATTCATTTTTGTTGTTTCATCAGAAATGTGAACATACATAGCATGTGTGGGTTTGGAGGAGATAGGATAGGAATGGAAAGTTGAAGTATTTAGAAATTTTGTTGGTCTGTTGTTTCACTTCTGTAAAAAATAACATACAATACAGGTAGATTTATATACCTGCATATTTACTTTTTTTGACAAAAACAGACAATTATGTTACATTATCTTCTGTATTCCACTCTGAGACTTCCATTGTATTTTATGTTGCTGCCTCTAGGGCTGGATTTCTGCTTGTTGGGTGTTAACAGGCAAAACAAACAAACAAACAAACAAAAAATATATGGTGGGGATGCTGGAATTTATCATACCTACCATGGTTTGGAATTACCCTGAGGGAGTCTAGAAATTCCAGTTTGTCAAGTATCCAGTCTTGTTTTTTAAGAACACAGACTAGGAAAAGCAGAAGATTACTGTACAAAACTTTTACAAGCGTTTGTAAAGTCTGGAGTAGTAAGAGCAAATGTGTAAGGGTACGTGCTTCCCTTAGGACCAAAAAGAGGTGTGAATTTGTAAGGCATCTAACTTTCTCTTGCTTGAATGAATTTGCGTCACTATCTTAAACTGAAGTATTGTTTAACCGTGTTCAATTCAACTTCTTCCAGAGGGAGAGGAAAAGCCCCACCACCTGCTTGTCAGGGCCCCTGGATCATGCGCCCTGCTGCCTGCTGACCTATACTGGACTCAAGCCGTTCTTCTGGCATGCTCACCTGTTAACCCACCTATCAGCCCACACCGAAGACTGCTGGCTGCTCCCCATCGAGCCTGAAATACTGTGCTATCTGCCTGTGCCCTTTTGCATAAGCTGGGGTTGGGTTATCTCAGATTTTCACTTGGGCCTGGTCAAGATTGCCACATACCTCACCTCTTCTGTTCTGGTCCTCATCCTGTGTTCCTGGACAAAAATAACATTTGAGTAGAAAGCTTTTCTACTTGTTGACATAGTTGAACAGATTTTGCTTTAATGAGATGAAATGGAGCCTAAATTTATCTGGAAATGTGTGGAATCAGTAGAGAGAAGTAAACACAACTTGAGGAAAGCGGGAAACCCCTGTGTACGATTCAGCTTTTTCACTCCCAGGGAGTTGGGCATGATTGTAAAGAATGATGTTTTCAAGGCTGCCAGTAACAGAACACGTCTGTATCCATTGCGGATGGGCTTCTGTTGAGAAAGCTGAGACTCCTTTTCCTTTTCGCCCAAGTAGAGAAGCTCTTCACTGCCCTAAGATCTGCTTTCCTACTCCCATGTCAGAGCAGGCAAAGGTGAATATTTTTCACACAGAATAGCCTCATCCACTCCTATGGGGAGTGAGGTAGTTCCTGTAGGGTGCTAGTGATGGCATAAAATTACAGCTCACAAGAGAAACAGTTGCAAGTAAAGAAATATATACATTTCCTCTATTTGTCTTTCCTGTCTGTGTTGTCTAAGTTGCAAACAACAGACTCCACTTTGGCGAGGTTAAAGGGACAAGAGATTTAATAAAGAAAGTTAAATAGCTTATAGAATCACTGGGGAACTAGAGAAACAGATGTAAGGCTAAGCTTCCAGAAACATATATCCCAAAACGTGCCCCCAAACCGTGACACTGACATGAAGAGACAGTTGTCATTGCTGCTTTACTGAACAGAGGACTGAGAATTTTTCTACAATCACTGCTGTTCCCTGCACTGATGGAAGCCAAGCCTGCCTGGAGAACTCAACTCTGCAACCCAAAGCTGGTGGCTTACGTGGCTATCCCTATCAACAAAATGGAAACTCCACCAGGGGTCTGAATCCAGTTCTCATGGTGTGTATCCTGCAGGTGGCATGTTGGGAAGATGCAAGGGAGGCTGGGAATTTGAGTCCCGATTTCCAGATTGTGACTGTGGGTCACAGTGAAGATTAGCTTTGCTTTCAAGCATACACATCAATCCAGCAGGAAGGTGTCTTCCCAATTCTAGACATGAACTTGCAACCTGGTAAAGTGGTCAAGAATAAGAGCTTCAGAATTAATCAGTCATGGATTTATGTTTCCTCTGGGTGATTGTGAGCCGGTCACTTTCCCTCTCTTTCTTTCTCATCTGAGCCTCAGCTTCCTTCTCTGTAAAATACAGATAATATTTCCGTAGAGGTGGTATGTGACACGAATTTAAACAAGCATATATGGAAAATCCTCAGCATAGTGTTTTTATAATGTAGTGAGCATTCAGTGTATGATGGCTCTCATTCCAGTTACTAGTAATAGGAGCTGAAAGTTTATGGTCTAAAAGAGAAAAAAAAATACTTATGACCAAAACTCATAATGCTAATAATAATAATAAGAATCCTACTAATAACAAACCAGCCTTGAACCAAGCCACCCAAGTTCATCTTAACATTTCTTATAAGAAATTTCAGTTCATACAAGGGATTATATGGCAATAGCTGAACAATGGGAAAGTTTGAGGTCAATGCTTCCTCAACTGTTTCCAAAATAAACAGTTACAGGAAGCTCACTACCCTGTGCATTAAAGCGCAGGGGGAATAAGGAGGGGGCTCTGTTACTTTAAGCTCACTACAGGAGACGTGGGAGCAGATCAATATGTGGTTAAGTGTTTTAGCTGCACTTTTATTGTGTTTGACAGCGATGACAACATAGTATGCGCTGAATAAAATGACTGAGGCACACATTTCTCCCGCATGCATACTGCTTCTATTTTTCGAACCTCCTGAGTGAAAGGCAGTCATACAAAAAGCATGCAGAGTGGGAGTTCCAAGTGGCTAGGGCCAGAATTGCCCACGGATTCCAGATTTCCAGAGTCACAGAGGGGAACCTGACTACCCGAAGCAGAAAGAACAAAAAGGGCTGCATGGTCAGTAGTTAACAGTCGGATGAACTGAGAAAGGCATGCTTAGGTACGTAGCTACACTTCTTTATCATCAAGCCCTATCTCTTTCCCATAATGTGGGTGGTGCTGATGAGTGAAAAAATAAACAAGCACATCTAAGTACACTGTAGATTTACACAGTACAGGGCTGAACTTAAAAACAACAACAACAAAATGCTGTTATTTGAGCAACTTTTCAAAATCCTATGTAGATGCCACCCGTTTCTACCTTTTCATTGACACCCAGATGTTTTCACTTGGATTTGAGGCCCCAGCAGGCAGCATCCAGATGTTTTGAGGGGGCAGAGGAAGTTCTTTCATTTGTGGCAAATTTGAGAAGTGAAGATTCATTGACTCATGTAATATTAATCTTCCTACATAAGGAAATTGGAGCCAAGCTGTTTGCCCACTTTCCCAGTTATGTGTGGGTCACTGAACTGGGGTGGGGCAGTGGGGAACCCCTTTGGCTGGGATTTTGTGCAGATGGCACTGAATTCCAAAATACTTACCACAGTTTCTCATTAGCCCTATGCAATTCTTTTTATTCACTTAAGACCATTTAGTGGAGAAGGAAGAAACTGCAGGCCTTTTGGAGGTATTTCCTTGTGATTCTGGTCCAATCCACCGCCACTATCTCACACTTAGAACCCTGCAATCCTTCCTAAGTATTTGTTCTGGAATCCTGTTGCTCTGTTACTAAAACCCCTCCTATTTCTCACCTTGCTCAAGCTTCTCATCTCACTTAGAAAAAGGAATTTTTACAAGCAAATCTTTCCATTAGCATCATAATGTTTTTAATGCTTGGCTCTGACTCAGTTTCCTTTCACTTTCTGGGAGCCTTTCCTCCCCCTCCTACCTCGCTCCCTCTGCTGTGGCCCTACCACCTTCCTGTTACTCAGACTCGCTCTTCACCCTCCTGCTTGGATGAATGAGCAGAGTCATTGCCCGTAGTGTCCCCTTTGTCCAAAATGTGCTTCCCTGGATGTTCCCTGGGCCTGCCACATTGCACGCAGGTCTCTGTCCAAGGCTTAACGGTTTTTTTTTGTTGTTGTTGGTTTTTTTTTTTTTTTGAGACAGAGTCTTGCTCTGTCGCCCAGGCTGGAGTGCAGTGGCACAATCTCGGCTCACTGCAAGCTCCGCCTCCCAGGTTCACGCCATTCTCCTGCCTCAGCCTCCTGAGTAGCTGGGACTGCAGGCGCCCACCACCACACCCGGCTAATTTTTTGCATTTTTTTAATAGAGACGGGATTTCATCGTGTTAGCCAGGATGGTCTTGATCTCCTGACTTCGTGAGCCGCCCACCTCGGCCTCCCAAAGTGCTGGGATTACAGGTTAGGGCCACCGCGCCCGGCCGCCAAGGCTTAACTCTTGAGCCCAGACCCACACCTAGCACAAGCTGGGCACTGAATCAGCAAAGACTTGGAACACGTGAACACAGTTATTATTGTTCTTTGTGTTTTCATGTGGTGTATGAAAGATTTGCTCATACTGTATGAAAATCACTGAGATTTTTTTTTCTCAAATATCTGTTTTCTTGAAGATTTAGGTGAGGAGTAAAGTGAGCAAGCTATTTCTAAAAGTTTTCAGAGCAAACATTCCATGATCAGAACAGGATCAAGGATTTTGCCTTTTTGTGGCTTCTTTGGAAGGAATAAGTGTAGGTCCTCAGGCCACCTCATTAAAAAAGATTAATAGACACAGTACATCTCTGTTGTCTGAAGTGATACTTTAGTGTACTTTGATTTGTTTAAGAGCTGAGCTTACAAGGAGGTATGAGACCATTTCTGTTCCTACCCTCCCAGCTCCAATTATCTGCCTTTCTGTGTTTGGGGTGACATTAGATGCATAGGGCTCTACCCTGGAAATTTCCTATTAAAATATTGTTTTTTAAACCCATAGGTATAATTTGACCTCTTTTGGATGTTTACATTGAAAATATGTGAAGAACTTAGTCCCTTTATTTTTACCCTCTTCTGTTATTGGAGTCTTCTGCTGTTTGTACTTTATGATTCTACTTTATGTCTTCTTCTAGGCCAGTTCCCCATTGCTCTGCTTCACTGGGGTGACCGAGACCTTAAAATAAGTTCTCAATCAACATGTGTAAACCAAATGAATGATTATTTGGACCCCAATTCTATAGCATAATAGTCTAAACTTGCTTACTTGGAGGCCAAAGTGGGCGGATCACTTGAGGTCAGGAGTTCAAAACCAGCCTGGCCATCGGAGACAAGGTGAAAACTGTCTCTACTAAAAATACAATAATAATGATAATTATCTGGGTGTGGTGGCGCATGTCTGTAATCCCAGCTACTCAGGAGGTTGAGACAGGAGAATTGCCTGAACCTGGGAGGCAGAGGTTGCAGTGAGCAGAGATTGTGCCATTGCACTCCAGCCTGGGCGACAGAGCAAGACTTCGTCTAAAATAAAATAAAATAAAATAAAATAAAATAAAATAAACTTGCTAACTTCCAGATCTAAATCTATAGAACAGGAATGCATTGCTTTAATATTATTTAGAATTTCTTAAAAGTTGCTAGGGCATGTTTTAGAAGAAAGTGATTGTTTTCATATGTGATGAGATAACAAAGGTGATAGAGTGAAGATATTTCCAAAAATAACGTTTATTTCCAATTTTCCAATTCTGTTTGTCAAAATGGTTTCTCTCTCAACAAGATTATTATTTCCATGTAGAAGAAAGAGCAGGGGTCTGTTAACAACTGTACGTAATACTCTAAACAACCTCGGGGTAACCAAGTATTAGTTGCGGATAAGCTTACTCATCATGGGACAAGTGTTGACCTAAATCACCTCTGATTATATTAAAGCTGAAGGAGGGCATTTTGGAAGCGCAATTGGGTCTGCAATTCTTGACACAGAAACACACTGACTCAACACCTTCTGACGCTGGAGACTTACAGTTGACAATTGCCCTTCAAGGATAAGAAAAATCCCAGCAAGTCACTGTCTTTGGTTTCAATGATGCCCAGAGAAAAGAAAAAGAATGTCAATCTGATTTCTTTTCCACTGAAGCAGTTTTAATGCTTCCAGTGAAACAGAGAAAATAAAGATTTGTAATTCGGAATTCAAGGCCATCCATAGCTTCTGTCCTGAGCTTCATCTCTATATGAAGATCTCTTGAGTTCTAGCATTCCAATGGTACCATGTTTACATCTTTTTATTTTGGGACCTTGATGGGATAAATGGAGGTATGTAGTCTACTAGAGTATGACAGATAATGGACAGCTCGTCATTTACAATTAAAACAATCTTTTTTGCTGCTAATAATTCGACTAGAATTTTAAATATGCAACCTCTTCCACCAGATGGTCTTGAATGATGCTTCCATCTACTTAATTGTGCTTTTTGTAAATCAGTTGCATAAAATCTTTTGATGCAGTTTCAAAGATCCCTTTTGTAGAAGCACGGAGATCATGTAATTGGCTGAGAACAACTATCCAGTCTGAGAGGATGACCTTTCACCCTCTACCCAAAAAGAGCACTCCAGAGAGAAAGGTGCCGTAATCTGGGTTTAAGGCTTCTTACCATCATGTGGAGAGCCTGTTTCCTGTGCCACACACAAACAGTGGCAAGAAAGCTCAGTTTCAACGTTAATTTAGAACTTCCCATGTTGCTCTTGAGAAAATCCAGTCCTTAAAGAGGAAGAAAGGACCTCACCCCATGCCTCCCTCCCTCGGTGGAGATGCCCACACATGGACACTCGGAACCAGTTGCAGGCAACTGTGAATTGGGAGGAAGGAAAGAAGAGATTAGGACTGAAAGAGGTGAGCATGTTCAAGTCTGTTTTTAGTGTAGAGATAGCGAGATGGTCACCCGTTAATTCATCTGCAAGGCTGAGAGCAATGCTGAATCCCGGCTTAGGACACCGGTAGATGACTTCCCAACAAACAAGTGGACAAAAAGATGACACCACCACCTGAAGGAACTTTTAAAGCAATGAATGAAGCACCTTGAAAAGTTAGATTTTGGTTAAGAGACACGTCCCCAAAGTTAAATGAAAAGGTAGAACCTGGCTTTGCAAACTGATGAAAAATGGCAATGTATGCTACAAAGTAAGACCCTTTTTTTGACATTTTTTTTTTTCCATGAGAGTCAACAGGGGTAAGTTTGGCTAATGTTTTCTATCAGTAAATACTTAAAAATAACTGGAAACATTCCCATAGGCTTTGTTTGTTTGTTTTTGAGAGGCTTGTTTCTCGTTTTTCCATGCAAATTAAAATTCCTAGTGTGGATTCTGTAAATTTGAACTTTTGAAAACTTTCCCTTAGCATTTGGCTCAAAGTGTAGCTGGCACTTCCGTGTGACAACAGAGAAATTTCAGTTCTGCTTTTCTTCAGAGCTGTGTGTTATGGGTTAGATAAGTAAACTTGGCTTTCTCTGTTCTAATGACAGTGTGTCCAGGGAAGCTGGAAGAAGAATGGCTCCAGGGTTCCTGTTGATGCCAGATTTCACCAGCGCTACCCTGCTTTTATCAGTTTTCCATAAAGAGCTTTCATAAAGGTTTTCTTTTTCTGTTTTTTAAATTGTGGCAAAATACATATAATATAAAATTTACCATTCATGACACTAACTGCATTTACCATGCTGTGATGCAACCACCACCACTAGAACATTTTCACCACCCCAAAAGGAAACCCCAAACCCATTAAGCAGTTACTCTTCATTTTCCCTCTTCCACCAGCCCGTGGCAACCACTAATCTGCTTTCTGCCTGTATGGATTTGCCAACTCTGCTTTTTTATATTTCATATAAATGGACTTCGATTGAAAACATTTATTGTAAGTAGAAGCAGTGAGACATAGAAGGTTATGCCATATACATAACCTTCTATGTCTCACTGCTTCTACTTACAATAAATGTTTTCATTCGAAGTTCATTCACCTTGTAGCATGTATCAAAATTTCATCCCTTTCTATGGTTGAATAGTATTCTATTCCATGAATATGTCACATATTAAAAAATTCCTTCATGATGAACATTTGAGTTGTTTTCATTATTTTGCTACTGTGAATAGTGCCAATGTGAGCATTTTTGTGAATATTTTTATTTGAACACCGGTTTCCAGTTCCTTGGGGAGTATACCCAGGAGTGGAGTTCTTAGGTCATATGGAAATTCTCTACTGAGCTCAATGAGGAGCCATCAAATTACTTTCCATGGTGGCTGGACCATTTCACATCCCTGCTAGCAATTTCCTAGGGTTCCAATTTCTCCACATCCTTTCCAACACTTGCTATTGTCTGTTATTTTGGTAGTTATCTAAGTGTGTGTGAAGTATCTCATTGTGGTTTTGATTTGCATTTCCCTAATGGTTAATGGTATTAAGCAACTCTTTATGTGCTTCTTGGCCATTTGTATGATCTATGTTAAAGTTTTCTTTTTGAGAAAGTGTTTTTCAGTTTCAAAAACATAGCTTGTAAATTACATTTAGAATGTGCCCATTTTTCTAGCCCAGTTTGGTCCCTTTGAGAGGTTGCTCTTGGTCCTGAAACAAACAGCACAATCCTGCCAGGTGCCAGTGTCCATGGAGTGAGCTCCTGAGCTGCCTGGTTCTACCTGCTAGTGCCTTGCTGTCTCTTGACTTATGTAGCTGAAATTTCTGCATTATCTCTTCTTGCATCTGCCCAATCAGTATTATACCTACTATATCACAGGCTTGATTTGTAGTTCTGCTCCTTATATTTATCCTGCCACAGAAGCTAGCAGCATGTGCTCCAGAGTTGGACTGTGATGATTTGAATCACAGCATCAACTTCACTTTCCAGTTGTGAGACCTTGGAGAAGCCAGTATGTCAGTTTTCTCAGCTCTAAAGTGGCTCTGTGCATAGTGCTTGCTGTATGGATGTGTTGTATTAAATTAGGTAATGCATATACATCATTTGGCCTGGTGTTTTTGAGGTGTACACTCAATAAGAAGTACTTTAAAAACATCTTGCCTCTCCCTTTGCATGCTAGTCTCCTTGGACTGACAACCTGGTGATCCCACCTGGGTCCCCTGATAAGACCTAGATAATATGACTCTCTCGTGTTCTTCAGATACTGTTCCTAAAACCCCATCTTTATTTATTTATTTCAACTTTTATTTTAAGTTCAGGGGCACATGTGCAGGTTTGTTATATAGGTAGATTTGTGTCATGGGGGTTTGTCATACAGGTTATTTTGTCACCCCGGCATTAAGCATAGTACTCATTAGTTATTTTTCCTGATTCTCTTTCTCCTTCCACCCTCCACCCTCCGAGAGGCCCCAGTGTCTGTTGTTCCCCTGTTTGTACAGAACCATCTTTAAAGGCATTGGGACTCAATACACAATTTCTAAATATCATGGGAAATTTCTAAATATCATGGGAATTAGCAAATTAATTTGTAAGTTTTTTTTTTTTTTTTTTTTTTTTTTTTTGAGACGGAGTCTTTCTCTGTCCCCCAGGCTGGAGTGCAGTGGTGCTATCTCGGCTCACTGCAAGCTCCGCCTCCTGGGTTCACGCCATTCTCCTGCCTCAGCCTCCCTAATAGCCGGGACTACAGGCGCCCGCCAACACGCCTGGCTAATTTTTTGTATTTTTAGTAGAGACGGGGTTTCACTGTGTTAGCCAGGATGATCTCGATCTCCTGACCTTGTGATCCACCCGCCTCTGCCTCCCAAAGTGCTGGGATTACAGGCTTGAGCCACCGCGCCCAGCCATATAAGTTTTTATACAGCAGTTTAATTCTGAGAATGTAATACCGTTTTTTCTGAACAGGAAATTTAATATCATCTACTTTTTATTGAGTGCCTAACATGTTCCAGCCACTTACTGTAGGTGCTTATTATATTATTTCTAATTCTAATAATAACCCTGAAATTTGATACTATTGTTTCTGTTCAATAGTTGAGGCATAATTGAAGTCAAATGGGAGTAAGTAACAGACCCCAGGTCTTAAGCAGATTCACTAAGTAGCAAGGTTAAAATTTAACACTTGGTCCCCATGATCCCCCAGTTTTTTGCTCCTTCTTAATCACCATAGAACTGATATTACAGTGAGTTGCTTTAGGCATTTACTAGAATGTTTGATATTTAAAGAAAAAATTCTGAAGGTGCATGGACCAATAAATATTGTGAATATCCATGTGAAGTTTGTCACTCTCGAAACATTTTATTCCTCTTCCCATCCTTTCCTCTTCCCTGCTGCTCGTGCTCTCTCTTTTTCTACCAGATGACAGATGACTAAACCAAATAATAAAATGTGAAGCAAGTTCTGTTTTGTCCCTGGAGGTGGAAAGTGAGTGTGTATGATCTGCTGGAAGAATTTGGAGAAGATTCTCTAAGAATTAGGAAATCGTTACCTGACTGGATAGAGCATGGAGAATTATGATTGTTATGCAGATGTATATCTTGTTCCTGACAAACTATAATATAAAGCAAATGTTCTGAAAACATGTTAATGAAAAGAAGAAAGTTACACAGGATAAGAAATTCACTTTTGCAATGCTTAACGTAAAGCGGATTATAATATCGAAGTCAAAATTAATTCAGTCTTAAGTCATTCAGATAATTGAATAAATATAATTTATATTTAATCAGATTTAATTAGCATGTTTTTATATATCAATTTCAACAGAAGAAAGAAAAGTACTGCCCACTTTATTTTCCTATGGATCTGGGGTGGCAAAATACATTTTCATCTCATGTGTCTGCTACAGTCTCCCAAATGATTAGTTATTTATTCCTTGTCTGAATTTGCTGACAAGGTCACCCTCGGACCTTTGCAGGTAGCAGTTGAGAGAACTTCGTAGTCACCTGACCTACTTCCAAGCTGTACCATCTACATGATGCCCAGACACATTCGACTTCCCTTTTGACTTTCTCACTTGTTCTCCTTGCCTATTTATTCTAATTTCCATGTTATCTTGGTGTATTAGAGCTATAACTCATGTTAACTCTTTTTGAGAACATCATAGGGTAAAATAAAAATATAATGTAATAGGCACTGTAATAGGTTTCTTGCAGATTACTTGAGCCTGGAACGTCCCTGGTATGGCAAGGTTTCTGGTAGTAAAGAGCTAGATAAGACTTTAGTCCCATCCAACAGGGGTGATTGATTCTAATCACCTCACTTCTCTAACATCTTATGCAATGGTATAAGTCATGTAACCAAGCAAGTATTGGAGAATGTTTTTATGTTCCAGATGCATCTATTTGTAGCTACTCCTATTTAAAATGGCCAGTTGGGCCCAAGGTCAGAGAAACAATTATCATTATTTCCAAAATATATGCAATGTCAATATACTTTGAACAATAAGTAATAATAATAATACAGATTTCAAATGTAATATTCTTCAAAGTAAGCAAAATAGACAATTTGGCCATGCCTGTCAGGTTCTGGGGAAGAAAGTGCCCTGTACAACCATCTTGTTTTGCTTCTTTCAAACAATGTCAGAAGTTTAGGCGATAGCAGCATCAGTAGAACCTTTCAAAGCTTAGTGTGAGTTTATTTGATCTTGAGGGGCCCATCTGGATATTCACCAGAGAAGTCTGCCTGTCTGCAAATGAACGTAATTTTGTGTGTGGGCTGGCACAGGATGGGCCACCATGAGCGTGGGGACCGCAGCAACCTTTGGCTCGGGTGCATGTGAAGCAGGTGCTGGGCGGCAGGGAGGAGGTAAAACATCGCTTGGAATGTTCCAGCGAGGTATCATCATGTATGGGCTTAATAAGACACCGTGACAGCAGAGGATTCTTACTTTGTGGGAGCTGACTCTAGGCCCCTGTTAGGAGATGACAGGAGCAGCTATTCACACATACTTGTGAAATAAAACTAAGTTACACCCACACAGAGCTGTAGTGATTATAAAGGCAGTGTACACAGCTAGACACTTTTAACTGAAAACACACATTTTAACAGGATGTTGGTAAAGACATGGAAAATGTAGTTTCCCCATTTCTTGTAAACATGGTTTCAGCTCTCACATCTATCCTATCCTGTATCTGTCTACATAATGCCTGTCACATGTCCACCTCGAAACCCACCGGGTATTGTGGGTGGATCTGAGAACTGCTAGAGAAAATTCTGAGATGGAATCACAATGGCATGATGACTCATTTTTCTTTATGTGTATCTGTCTTCAATTTCTTTTTCTCATGGCAGAGTTTTAAGGGGTTACTGGTACCAGGTCCTGAATTCATTTGCTAAAGGTAGCTGCGGGATTTGAGAAAAAGCAGTTATTAAAAATAGTTGGACATTACCAAGAGAAACATCACTCAGGTCTCCAGTGGTTGTGGTTCTGCAAAAGTGTGAAGCTGTGTTTGATTTAAAATAACCAAATCTTTTTCTGGAAGTGTGTGCAAAGTTAGAAGGTAAGCTTGTAGAGAAGAAGGTATATTTTGGTATATTTTTGGGCAATGCAGTACCGAGTTATGGTATTGGAGTGGTCATGTTTACTAACTACTGGGAATGAATTTCTCTTCCTAAGCTATACATGACTTGGTGTATTGCTGAATTAGGGGACTGGGGTCCAGGGACCACGGACTTGATTTTCTTTGCACTATATCACTACACCCTCTATTGCTAGCTACAGGGGCGTGTGTGCTGTTGGTGGGCACTAAATACTCATGGCATTAAACATACTGACAAAGCTAAGGGTGGAAAGAACAGAAAAAAGTATTCACATTTTTAAAAGTGTAGAAGAATTAAACTTCTCTGTAATATTTTTCTAGCAACTGCACATATAGAATTAGAAAGACAAGCAACCAGATACTTTAAATTTGTTTGTTTTCCCCCTCAGGGAAATGAAGTTAGGGGGTGCTACATACCTTCTCTATTCTGAAATGGACACATTTATTTCTCAGATAAAATTAAGTTAAATAACTTTTTTTGGGGTAAAATTACATTGGCCACTGTAGAATTCAATGCTTTCCCTCTGCGTATTTTTTTTCAAAAGATTAATATTTTCTCTGCCAACCTTTGAATTCAAATGGGTGTTCTCATGGCTTTGGAGCTTTTGTTTGCATCATTAGAAATCCTTTTAAAAATGGGTGAATTAATTTGGTGGAATTAGGTTAACAAGTCATATCTGAAGCGCACTGGTTTACGTCGTGGTTTGTGGTGAGTTTAAAGGCGGTTTCATGAGAAAACTCCAAGTGCTGAAAGCAAACCTTTCTCAGCCCATAGTGTCTTGATGTACTAAGCACAGAATTTCCTTTTGTGGTCTAGGGTGACCTGGCATTGGATAATAAATATCCGTAAAAAGATTTCCTGAGGTTGACTGGAAGCATCATTGACACTTGAAGTGGTTGATTTCACAGCATTACACAGTGAAACCGGAAGACTTTTCTTTTTAATATATTGAAGTCACATCTCTTTGTAATTATCTCCTAATAGAGAATAATCATTTAATCCCCTATTAACTCGAATACTCACACCTCTTTTTGTTGTGTGGTCCAAGAAGTTATGCATAGTAACCTCTGCATGAGTCTTGCATTTCTTTGTTTACTCTTTTCTTGTTTGTCCAACATTTGGGCAAGAAAAAACAAAAACGAAACAAACTAATGACTCCCCAGTTATCAAAAAAAGTCTTGTTAGAAGTTTGAGAAAGAAACACTGACACACACACACACACGCACACACACACACACACACACACGCCCCACACGGAAAGCCACAGCATGCTCACATTAACTGTGGAAACTGTTTTCCATTAATGTGTAATCAAGAAGCAGGCAGACCATTTACTTTGAAAAATAAAATAAGAAACCAGTTGCCCTCCCCTCCATGCCCTTCCAGATTAGACTAAGCCCCCACATTCGACAACCTGTTTGTCAAACTTAGCCTCTCAAAGAATAAATTCCCTTTTTTGTCGCAGAACCAGTAACAAATCAGGAGGGGTGGATTTTTTGTAATGAGTTAAAATATTCCAAAAGCTTAAGGCTTCCATTGCAGTTGACCTTTAAGGCATGTTGCAGCAAAAAAGTTAATTCACTTTGCACATGTTGCAGAGCAACAGGTGGTAGACAACCACGGGGCCTGTGTGCATTCCTCCGTTTTCAAACCCCTGGCCCCTGGTATTCTGGGATTTACACTACCTCCCCCAGGCCCTGACTGACAAGCTAATCGGTGTGCTGGGAAGCGCTGAGCTATTGATTCCACTGTAACAGAACACCACCCTGTCAATGAAACTGCAATGAAATGCTTCAGCAACGAAGAAAGGGAGGCATTCGACTGTTGAGTAACTGGGAGAAATGTGCGTGTAGGTAGTGCGGCAGAAATGAAAAAGCTCTCCAGAGCAGGGCCTTGAAAAGCCAGGTTATTAAAAAAGCCACAAAGCTGGAGTCTGGCTGAGTGGAGAAAAACAGTTATGGTTCAGTTAGGCGTATCTAAGAGAAGAAGGGAGGAGGGGGTGCAGCTTTCAAAATTGCGTTAATCCCTCGAGTACTTAATTTCTTTTCTTTTATGGCAGCTTGTAGTATAGCAACAAGTATTCAAGCAGTTAATAATTTTAAACAGTTTAGCTTACCTTAGGCAATATATCTTTAGCCTTAATTAAAATTTTATTTTAGTAGGAAAAATATTAAGATGACATTAAGATCTATCCTCTATGATGGGAAATATATGATAATATGAATATTTTATTAGACAAACTATTATTAAACAGTGGCTGGCGTTTTCTCTCCTGAGTTTCACTTTAGTTGTCTGAAACACCGTCACCATTTCTTAATAATGTCTTGATAGCTTCCCTCTGAAATCTTTGAAAGTGCCACATTAATTGGAAACAGAAGCCAAATGCACATCCCATTTTTAATACATTGATGGGAGATCCATAAACCACACCTAGGTACTGGAAATTCATTGAGAGGGGTAGTCTTCTTGCAGAAACAGTATTTGTGTAACCCCAAGTATTCATTACAAGCCACCAATCAAATTGATCTTGGTCATCCTGGTTAAATATTTTACGTTGAAAAAAAATCACTTCTTTTACAGTCACAATGCTAAAGAAGAAATATAGAAGCTAAAACTGCTATATTTGCAACTTTCATAAGCTTTATCTACCTATTATGTAGTCATGTGTGTGCCTGTGTGTTTGTGTGTGTGTGTGGGTGTGCATGTGCATTCCCGAGTTTCTCTGGAAGTGCTTAAAGAGTTAAGCAGTTGGGTCTCATCAGTGTAAGGAATCTTAACGACAAAACAAATCTTTGAAAATTACCTCCAACCTGAAACTACACAGAAACTAACCATCAATTTTCATCTGTATTTCCATCTTTCATCTCTGCATCTAGTACTGATGACTATGGCATTGAAGTGCTCCTTCAAACTAATTAGATTAATTTCAATTTCCATTGTGTGTGAGAAGGACACACTTATCATCTCCCTCCCTGCTGAACCCAATAATTGATTGGATGGCGGCAGGTTGGTAAGATCCTCCTCCCGCCAAGATGAAGGAAAGTCTGGATCAGGGGGTTATTGAGGATTCATTTTTTTTGAAGTCGGAGTTGTTGATTGTACTTGTGACTTTGAGGTTGGAGTCTTCCAGTCTGTGGCATCTTTGCTCTGTGAAGGGTTGGCTGTGCTGTGCCTTCTAAATATAGTTTGTGCATATGCATGCTTCAGTGGGCCATGAGGCACATGGGAAACAGGAGCAGGGCAGAGGTGTGTCTGTTGGCAAGAGTGGATGGGGCTCCAAGGGGAAGGGGCACTTAACTTGGAGTGAGGAGGTGTGGGTTTCTGTGCCAATTCTGTTCCTAACCAGCTAATGTCTTGAGGCATTTACTTATCCTCAAAGGACCCAATTTTTGTAATCTATAAAATGGAGGAGGACTTATTCAATAAATATTTATGGAACCTAGCCACCACACAGCGTGAACTGTGATAGGTTTTGAGGATTCAAAAGTGAGCAAAAAAGAGGGAGTGCTACGTCTCGAGCTGAGATGTGATAACTTAATGTCCAGGCAGAGCCAAGGGAACGTGCAGGGGAGGCAGGTGGGAAAGTACACAGGTCTGGAGGGTGTACAAGGGAGGAGCAAGGGCAACTTGCAGTGAGAAAAGGCTGCAGAGGGAGGCATATGGTAAGGGGATGGGGCGTGATCAGATTTGGGTTGGCAAAAGATTTGTCAAGAACTTGGTGGAAGAGACCAAGAGTGGAAATGGGTTGAAGCAGGGGGCAGCTATGATAGTAAAGCAGTCAAGAGAGGATGGGCATTTCCTGCCTGAGAGCCTGGTGGGGAGGATGAGCGGAAGTAGGTGAGCAGAATAAAGAGATGCTTAAGAGTCACTCTTGACAGCATATGGTGATGAGTCAGGTTTAAGATTCTAGAACATGTCCCTCAGTTTCTGGCTGGAATTACCCAGTGGATGGTGATGTCACTCACAGACTGGGGACACTGGACTGGGACCAGATTTGTCATGCTCACAAATTTGGTTCAGGACACGAGTTTGAGAACAATTTGATTCACCAAAGAGGATGATGAGATGACCCCTAAACTCTCCAACACCTTTAAAATTCTATGATTCGCTCAGATGAATTTGTTCTAGGGAAGTGTATCCTGGTCACATTTGGAAGGTGGCATCAGGTAGTGGAAATATATCAGCTTTTATCACAGATAGGGCCCTAACCCTAATTTGGCTGTTTTCTGGGGCTGAGTGATATTGGTCTAGTTAATTTATCTCAATGCCAATTTCCTATTACGAATTAGGGCAATGCCACTCCCTTTCATGGTTAACATGAGCATCGGAGATAAAGTATACATTTCCTGCATGTCCCCAGACACAAGGAACAGTTAGAATTTTTTTAAAGAACTCGTTTGTTCCAAAGTTTGTTGTGATGAGATATTCATCCACACTGTCCTGTGTCAAAATAAACAATATATTATTCCAGAGCATGGGGGTGGAATAATATATAAAATAAAATCTACTTAATAAATGATTGTTTGCAGATAACATTGACTATACTATTTAACAACCCGGCTACCAGTTTGTTCAAGGGTCTTCTGTTCTATGTGCGGGGCTCAATGGAGTCAAGTTACAATACAATATTCTCCAGAGAAAATTCTTGAGTCTCTCTGATGAGGTTTCTTTTTGGCAGTAGTGGATAAGTAAGTTATTTTCTCCCATGGGTGCTTAGGAAGGGTAGTTCCTGGAAGATGGCTGTGGTGCCACACACATACATCCCTCTCATACAAGAACACATGTCCTCATACAACCAAGACAGAATGATGGTGCTATAGGAAGAGGCTTCTTTCAGTTCTTGTATGTGTGTGTGATCATTCAAAACCTTGGCATTTAACTACTTTTATTAAAATATTGCCCAGTCTACCTCGCAGCAGATCAACATTCACCATTTAGTTACCAAATGAAACTTCTTGTGGCCATCCATGACTGTCAGGAGACACGAGGGCGAGAGGTGATCTATCATAGAAGTGTGAAGTTAGATCAAGATCTCACTTTTAAACTTTCCTTTGGAAAAATGCAAGGGAATTTTGAAAGGATTGAGGATTCTGAGAAATTTATTTCCTTATTTCTCCATGAAGATGGAATGATTATTTCAGTGTGTCTTAAGGCTTTTCAAGTGAACAGCTTCTAATGTGTAAAAATGTCTTGTACCTTGTAAATTCATTTATTCCCTCAAACATTGTAAACTACCTGCATTTCAATCCTAATTTGTTATTTCATTTAAATATCATATAGGCTTTGCTCATTTAAAAAGAAACTCTATTTAAAAAGTAACTCTGTTTGCTTCCAGGCACTTAAAAACTTATTACCTATCATCTCCCTCCCCTCTCTCCAAGTTTACTTACTTGTTAGCAAATTGGATCAGTTTCATCAGCTAAAAGAGCTGTGGTCATGAACATAAAGCTAACCATTGTTATAAATACTTGCTTAACACTGCAAAAATTCTAAGGTTTCCAGAAAAAGTTTTTTTTTTTTTTTTTTTTTAAATAGGTGGGGATTAATTTGGATGATGCCTTTCTACATGTGCTTACAGTGCTTGAAATCTAATTTTGAGGCATCCACCTTTGGAAATGTTAGCATTTAAAAATACTTTAAAAATGTTGGGAAGATATAAAGTAGTGGCAGTTTGGTGAAATGAGGAACATTAGTATTTGCCTTTCAATTTAGCAGCTGCTTGTTGAGCACTTAAATGATCAATATCTTGGATCTATTAAGATGACCCAATCCTGCCTTCAGAGAGTTTTGCATTTTTTTCTTCTTTAAAGTGCAGTAAGAATGTGCTGATATGAATAATTGGCAGTTGAAAATATGCCAGCTTCATTCAATGTGGAAAAATTAAATTTGGCATTGAATCCAAGCTATTTAATGCATACAGATATGGTTTTCTATATATTTTGAATGATGTTGTCAAGTCTATTAGAGCCAACTCATGATTTTCTGTATTACTGGAAAATAAGGAAAGAGTGAATAAATAATTTTGTTAGCCAATCATTTCAATATCTTGCCCTGCCAAGTTTTGAAGGGTCTGACCAATTTCCTGTCTCTACCTTGATCTGCCGGAAGGGTTGTTAATAAAGTTGTGGCCATGATCAGCGATGTGGAAGGCAATAGGGGATAGAGGGAAATAAGTATCTACTAGATAGCTATTTCCTGAATAATACTGGGACATGCAGACATTGGCTGAGAAAGAGATGGAATCTGGCTGGCAAGCCAATAGAGCCTTTTGCGGATTTTGCTTTGATGGAGAATGAGGGCGTCTGTCAACATTTGGAATTCTGCACTATTTGGGGAATAACTCCTCTCTTCAGGTCCTATACATGTGATCTATCAGCACCAAAAAGAAAAAGAAACACTCAAGTTTATATGGTTATCAACTTTTCCATTGGAATCTTCCTTTACTTTCTTGACTTTTGAAAACACAACTTCTGCTGGGTCTCTTTGCTTCCTGGTTTATCTCATTTTCTTTACAGTTCTTTGCTAACCTTGAATACTTTTCTGTTTTCCTGTGTGCCTTCCCATTATCTTTCGAGAATTATTAACCTCCCTACCCACTATTCATAAGCTCGTGACGTCCCAAACCGTGGCTAGTCTACAGCCTTGCTCAGCCAAGAATCTCTTCTTACTAGAAATGCAAACAAACAAAAGCTTACTCTACAAAAAGGAAGACACAGGAGAAGGAGAAAAATGTAGACAGAGATGATAGAACTTGGGATGAGAGACTGATGCAGGAAGTAGCAAAGAGGGCAGGAGCCAAGGCAGCCTCTTTCTCTCTTTCATTGGCTCACATAATTGCTCAAACTGAAAACTGCTTCTCTGAGGATCAATTTCATTTTCACATCTCTGGGTATTCTTCTTGCTAGTAACAAGCTTCTTCTGTTTCTATGAGTTTTTTACAACTTTTGAGTTTACCCATCCTCGGTTGAAGCCAGCCACAGAGATTAACTTGAATTGCTAGTCCCAAATCTAAACCCTTAGATGACTCAATTAACTGTGGCCAGTGGAACAGCATCATTTATATTACAGACACATCCGATAGGGAGGCCTTCCTTATGGTAGAAGAAATTTCTGACTTTAACATCCATCCCCAAATCGTCCCTCCCGCCTATGCTCTAGGTCTAAAATATTATATCCATCAAGCGTGGAATTCACCATCCTCATATCTTCAAGCAGAGAATCCTGTCTCCCTTTCCCATTTCTACAAAAAGAAAAATAAAACGGGCCAACACCATAATTCTCTCCATTCTTAGGTCCAAGATCTCAGTTAATTGTAACCTATCTTAATTCAGGATTCCTTGTTCTTAGTTAATCACTACATCCCATAATCCTTTTAAAATGTCACATCGATTTATAGTTTCTCCCATCTGCATATGTTACCCTAGCTCATGGGTTTGTTTTTATTTTTATTTTTTTTTTATCTGCATTACTGGATTTACTTCCCAGCTACCATGTCCTGTTTCCATCTTCTCCTTCATGTAAGCCATTCTTTCAAATGTTCGGCCAAAAATTCTGTTACCTCCATGATGTGGGACACTTAGGAATTTACCTTGGGGTTCCGTTCCATCAAATCCACCTTTCCTCACTCAGGCTTCCAAGATCATCTTTCATTGATTGGCTTTCTGATCCCACTCCTGTGAACTGGACTTCTTCTTTGCCTGGAGGCCTGGCCTCCCCACATCCCTCGCCCCCAGAGATGTCTAGGTTTTACTAAGTTGCATCAATAAAAATGTTCCCTATCATTATGGGCCTTAAATTTATGGTATTAATAAAAATGTTTTCGTTGTTAGTAAAATAGTATCTTTGTCTCCGTTTTACTGTATTTTCCATTAAAATGAAAATCTTCAGTTGTATTGATTGTCCAACTATTACCTTGCTTAAAAATGATTACATTCTAGCTCTTCTCTCTAGAAGCCCACCGTGAGGTTGTGTCTCTGAAATCGGTCACATCATCAGTATTCCCCTTTGGAAGCAACAAGTCTTTCATGATTACGTGTGAGAAGCTAAAGGAGGGTGGAACTTAAATAGACCAGAACCCCTGAAATATCCCAGAAAGATACCAGAGGCCCTGCACTAAATCAAGTTAGGTCTGCAAACCGTGGAGAAAAGTGAAGACATTAGGTTTTGGATGAAAATTAATTTTAATGTATTTAAAACCACATTCAACAACAATTATTTTCCACTAATGGTGAAATGCTAAATGGACTACTTCTTATTTATTACAAACGATTTGAGGTTTCATTGGAATAGGGCCTATGGGTCCGTGGCTTACTGTAAGCTTTAGATTAGCTGTGATATCAGAGCTGGCATGACCCATAGCAGCTGCTAATGCAACACATGCCTATCATTTGCTGTTGACAGGCATTAATAAAAACCTAATTTGAGGAAATTATGAAAAACCTACTCATTATGCAATCTGGTTTATGTTTTGGCATGTGGCAATCATTGGCTTGATAGCCGAGAAACCTTCATTTCCAGAATTTTATGGCCTATGTTTCAATTGCAGAGCCAGCCAGAGCCCCCTCACCTCTCCCACGTGTTTGATCTTCTAATTGCCTCAAGACATATACACAGGTTTGCTTTATGATGCCGCAGGCTCAGGCTGAGCCCTGGTCTGATGTGCAGCGGAATCCAGTGTTGCCGTCAGAAATGGGTACTTGGCTATTACAAGAAACTTAATTCTGACCTGTCTATCAAGAGCATTCACCTGTAATCCCCCTCCCCCTCCTTTAACTTGTTCCTTATGGCCTCTTTGGACTTGCTAGTGGCTCTAGTAGAAAATATCCCCCAGTCTAGGAGAACAATTCCTGCTAGTATACTACATAGATATATACTACATATATATACAGCACAGACTACATATGTGACTTGTAGGTACCGTGTGCCTTGACTATAGCTAAGAAGTAACATTTAAGCCATTCCATTTCTGTTTTATTAAAAGAGACTTTTCTCTAAATGGTATCTTCTCAAATTTTGACAAGGTAGAGAAAGGCATGTTGGAAAGGGTTAGGAAAACCTTAAAATCATCTGACTTTATACGATCTGCGCTTCCTGCTCTTTGATGCTGTCTTTTTAAACATTAAACTTAAGAAAAGAAGTTGGCAACTTTGCATCTCATAGAAGAACTGGTTCTTCTCATTGGCCTCTGGCTGATGCCTCATAAAAGTTCCCAGATAAACAACTATGGCTAATTGTAACCTCAAGCTAATCAAACAGAATCGTTCTAGAAAAAGGTCCTCTTTCTGTTTGATCTGCCTTATCTTTTTTGACTTGTCAAAGACCTCCCTCCCTTCCTCCCTCCCTCCCTCCCTTTCTTCCTTCCTTCCTTCCTTCCTTCCTTCCTTCCTTCCTTCCTTCCTTCCTTCTTTCCCCTCCTTCCCTCCCCTCCTTCCCTCCCTCCCTCTATTCTTCTCTCCCTCCCTCCTCCCTCCCTTGCTTCCTTGCTCCCTCCCTTCCTGGATCCTTTCCTCAATCTTCCTTCTTTATTTCCTTAGTATCTGATTCCAATTCTTCTTTCTCTGTCACGTGCATTTACTTTTATTTCAATTCAAAATTTAAGAATCTCAAAGCAGCTAAGTTGGACACAGAAAGCAGGTCTTTCTTTGCTAATGCTACAAAGTGAGAATGATTTGCTGGCCCCTTCAATTCAGAGGTAGAAAGTTGAACTTAATTAGAAATCACAGAATAAATGGAAGATCAGTGGCTAGGCTCTCCTTGTATTGGCCAGTGAGTGCGCCCCTGTTGTTAGGATGTTAGCTGCCCAGAAAAGAAAGCATTTCTGCTCTTCTATTCTCACAAGTTCCACCACTGGACATTTGTTCACTTGACTCAAGACTCTGTTTTTGTTTTTGTTTGTTTTGTTTTGTTTTAAGAGATAGGGTCTTGTTGCCCAGGCCGGAGTGCAGTGGTGTCATCATAGCTCACTGTAACCTCGAACTCATTGGCTCAAGTGATCTTCCCACCTCAGCCTTCTGAGCAGCTGGAACTATAGGCATGCACCACTATGCCTGGCTGATTACATTTTTTTTTTTTTTTTTGTAGAGACTGCATCTTGCTATGTTGCCCAGGCTGGTCTTGGACTCCTGGCCTCAAGCACTTCACCAGCCTCAGCCTCCTGAAGTTCTGGGATTACAGGCATGAACCACCAAGCCCAGAAAAGAAAGTCTGTTTCTTCTAAAAATGGAGGGGGATTTATTGAATATATATCATAGCATATCAAGACAGCTAAGATCATCTTAATAGACTCATTTTTAGAAAAATCACCTTTATATAGGTATAATTTACATATAAAATGTATTCATTTTAAATGTACGTTTTGATGCATTGTAATTAATGTAAACAATCAAAATATATAATATTTCAATCGTCTCCAGTACTTCTTTTATGGACCTTCCTGGAATTTGCTGTAAGTTCTTTTGTGTCTGGTATCTTGGCTCCACATAATGGTATTGAGATTCATCCATGTTTTTGCATCTGTCAGTGGTCTATTTCTTTTAACTGCTGAGCAGTAGTCCATTGTATGGTTGAAGTATGTTCTGTTTATCCATTCACTCGTTGATGGACATTTGGGTTATTTAGAGCTACCATGAACATTCCTATGCAAGTCTTTTTGTGCATATATATTTTCATTTCTTTTGGGTAAATACCTGAGATTGGAATTGCTATAATTGGAGGGTTATATGGAGAATATATGCGTAACTTTCTAAGTTATTGCCACCTCTTTTCCAAGTGCTTTTTTCATTTTACACACCGATTCCATTTGTACCACATCCTTGCAAACACTCGTTGTTGTCAGTGTTTTAGAATTTTGACTGTTCTAGTGTATGAGTAGTGGTAGCTCATTATGGTTTTAATTTGTACTTTCTGGATGACTACCGATACTGACTATCATTTTACGTGCTTCTGTGAAATATCTGTTGAAATCTTTCATCCACTTTTAAACTGGGTTGCCTTTTTATTGTTGAATCATAAGAGTTTTTTTAAACATAAATTTTGGATACATATTTTTTGTCATATGCGTGTACAACAAAAATGTTCTCCAAGTATTTAATAGCACGAGTCATCATCATCATTTTCAAAAATTTCTCAGTTGTTTTTAACTCTTTATTTCTTCAGATGTGTTCTATAATGATTTTGTTAAGCTTAGAAAAACATTACAGTGGAGCTTTAACTAGAAATGATTGAATTTATCAATGAACTTGTGAAAAGCTAGACAGGTTGAGGATATCGTCATCCCTTCTTGTTGATTCATATAACTTTCCATTTATTAAGCACTTAGCCTTTAAGTGAAGTTTTATGTTTTTAATGTAGTTGTGAATATTTTTGTTAATGCTCAAATATTTAAGATTTATTATAACTACCTGAGATTTTTTCCACTGTGTTATCTATTATTTGAAAAGTCATTTATTTTTTAATATTTGTTGCATTATTTGGGATGGATTATTTTTCAGTAACAATCCCACATCATAGTGGTTTAACATAATAAGCATCTATGTCTTCATCATGTAAAGCCCTCTGCAGGTCTGGACAACCCTCTGGGGAAGTTACTCGCTACATGTTAGCTCAGTGACCTAGGTTGCATCTACCTTGGTTACCTTTATATCAGCAAATGTTTTCACAGTTGCCTTAGCCAGGGAAGGCAGATTGGAGAACTGAGCATTAGCAAGTAAAATACTTTGGCCTAAAAACAGGCTGGGCGCAGTGGCTCACACCTGTAATCCCAGCACTTTGAGAGGCAGATCACTTGAGGCCAGGAGTTCGAAAACAGTGTGGCCAACATAGTGAAACCCTGTCTCTACTAAAAAACCCTCTCTCTACTACAGAAGTTAGCTGGGCTTGGTGGTTTGCCCTGTAATCCCAGCTACTCGGGAGGCTGAGGCAGGAGAATTGCTTGAACCTGGGAGGTGGAGGTTACAGTGAGCCAAGATCACACCACTGAACTCCCGCCTGGGCAACAGAACGAGACTCTGTCTCAAACAAACAAACAAACAAACAAACAAGCAAACAAAAATACTTTGGCCTAAAAACATATATGAGTCACTTCTCAAATTCATGACCAGCACTAGTCACATGGCCAGGATAAACATTAAGAGAGACAGAAGCAATGCACCAAGAAGTAGAGGAGAATGGGATATTTGTGAACAATGGTCATGCCCTCCATATTGATTCTGTTGACTCATCTCTCATGTTAGGTATAAGAATATTTCATTTTATTTTTTGGGGGTGCTAGGTAGTTGTTCATATTATCTTCATATAATGTTATTGCCTACTTTTAAAATAATGTGGCACTGCCAAAATCTTTTAAAATAATGTAAAGTAATAGTAGTGATATGAGACATTCCAATCTGTTACTTGAACTTAAAGTATATGCTTCAAACTAATGTATGTGAGCTTTGCTGTGAGTTGACAGAAAATAATAAATGGAAGGAAAATTTGAAACATAATAAAAATAACTTGCATTAATAAAAAACTATATTGAATTTTGCAAGTTTCAAAATCCATCACAATGATCACCTGATTTTTCTTCCTCGGCCAATTGGTGTAATGAATGAATAATATCAGTAAACTGTTTTATATTAAACCATCCTTATATTTATAATCTAAATTGTTATTGATTATTTTGTTTTTCAGTGTTATGGTGTACTTTATTTAATTGGATTTTATGTAATAATGCTTTTTATTAATATTAACAATTGAGATGCACTGGAATTTTCTCTTCTTAGTGTTATCTCTTTTAGATTTTAAGGTACTGAATTTATTGTCTTTAAAAATGGATTGAGAAGCTTTCTATCTTTTTCATGCTTTCCCATTTATTATGGGAAAAATTTAAAAGAAATACATTTATAAAATCATCTGGCCATCCTACTTGGACTTTAATCATTGTATTTTTATTTCTGCCTTTATCTTTTGTCTGTTCACATGCATGCATACATACATATATGCTTTTGAAATGATTTTGATGATTTAAACATTCTCAGAAAAATTCTAATCTTTTTATATTTTCAAAATATCAAAAAATTCTTACATATTATTTTATATTTTTATGTAAAATCTTTTATATTGACTCCACAGTTTCCTCATAAATCAATTCTTATATTTATTTTTCAATTCTACTTTGTTTCTTTATTTTAATTAATCGATACCTTCCCTTAGTTTTATGATTATTTTTCACCCTCTTTCCTTGGTCTTTATTTTATGATTCCTTTTCTAACTTCTGATTTGACTTCATCATTTTCCCTCCTTGTTTAATAATATGAATGTTTGCATCTACAAATTTCCTTCTGAAAGCATCTTTGACTGCATTCATTACCTCGTGTTATGTAATGACTCAATAGATACTATTTTCTGACGAACTCGTTATTTTATTCCGCTTTCCTCTTTGAGATAATTTAGTGGGTAGGATACATAAATTTTTCAGTTACTGGTTTCTTATGATGTAATACTTTGTTATAGTATCTAGCTTAATTGTGTGGGTCAGAAAATGTAACACGTACAGTTTTTATTAAGTTTATAAAAGCCTAACACTTGCACAATTATTATAAACCAGGGACTCTCATATTTTAGGGTACATGAGAATCCCTGAGGTGTTGAAATGCGTATGTTTAGTTCTTCTCTGGAAATTATAATTCAATAGGGGTGGGAAAATGCATTTTCACCAGTACTCAGTTAATCCTGATATAGCTACACTCTGAGAAATGTAACCATAAATAATGAAGGGATGCTTGAATAAAATCTATATTCTCCATTTGTAGGGACAAAGTTCCATATTCCGGAATGAATTTTTATTATATTATTTAAATTTTTAGAAATAAGTCTAGACATTTGAAGGAGAATGGGATTTAATACAGAAAATTAGGCATTTGCAAAGGCGTTGGAGGAGCCAAAAGAGTGGGACCTAGGCTGACCTTTGAGGGAAGCGCCCAGGATCCCAAAGGGTGGGCCTGTCAGGGAAGCTGCTCTTCCTGAGGCCACGGTTGCAGCTGCAGCGGCCTCTAGATGCTCAGGAAACTGTGGAGAATGGCTACTAGAATGCTGCTGCTGTCAAAGCACAGTTTCCACAGTCCTGTTTGCGGAAATAGCCAAAACAGGAGTCAGGGATCCAACGCGTGTAATGACTTCCTCGCTTTCCAAACCCTATGTAAATGCTTCGAAGTCAGAACTAATCCACATCCAGAATCGCAAAGGAGTCTGGAGGTTATAGCTTTTAGTTTTCCAGTCTCTCCCTCTAGAAGTATGATGGATGGAATTGGAAAGCATCAATATACAGGTAGAAACTTCCATCAGAGGTGTGGCTGTGGTCATGAAGTGCAAAGAAAAAATACATGAGACACTTATAAGATATCTTCACTATATTAACAGATGGTTTATGATGGAGAAGGATAAGTTAATGATGGTTTCACAATTTTGATCATGCATGACTACAGGATTGGGGATATTCTTGAGCAAGATACGTAATCCAAGGAGCAGTAGTGTGTGTGTGTGTGTGTGTGTTTGTAATTACTTTTGCACCAACCTAATATATGTTTGTTTAAAGGCATCTAACTTGCGGAGGCAGGTAATAAATACTATTTTATAAATTCTGAGTTCAAGTTAACATGAACGATTCAGAAAACATCTAGAATCTAATGGAATATCTGAGCTTACTAGAAAGAAAAAATAACTATAAAAATAGAAGAGAGAAGCCATCTATACATTTAATATATATGAAGAATCATATCCTATATTGAGGATATCAGAAAAAGTATAATGTAAATTAAGTACAGTATTTTAAGCTGAAGGAAATAGGAATGTATAAAAACTATTTTAGGGCCAAGCGTGGTGGCTCACACCTGTAATCCTAGCACTTTGGGAGGCCGAGGTGGATGGATTGCCTGAACTCAGGAGTTTGAGACCAGCCTGGGCAATACGGTGAAACTTCATCTCTACTAAAAATACAAAAAATTAGTTGGGCATGGTATGGGTGCCTGTAATCCCAGCTACTTGGGAAGCTGAGACAGGACAATCGCTTGAACCCAGGAGGCAGAGGTTGCAGTGAGCTGAGATCGTGCCATTGCACTCCAGCCTGGGTGACAGAGCAAGACTGTCTCAAAAAAAAAAAAAACCCTGTCTCTACTAAAATACAAAAAATTAGCCGGGCGTGGTGGCGGGCGCCTGTAGTCCCAGCTACTCGGAGAGGCTGAGGCAGGAGAATGGCGTGAACCCGGGAGGCGGAGCTTGCAGTGAGCCGAGATTGAGCCACTGCACCCTAGCCTGGGTGAAAAAGCAAGACTCCATCTCAAAAAAAAAAAAAATAATAAAAAATAAATAAATAAATAAATAAATAGCTGCAGTCATTGTAGTATAAAAATCATATAAAATCCTCTATCCATGCATTTATTCAGCAAATTTTTTAAAGCACCTACTATCTTGTAGGCACTATGCTCAGAATATGCTGGAATTTGAAAGTGAGTGTATTCCTGTCCTTATGAAGCTCATCTACTAATACTGTCTCATTTTCCAAAGTATTTGGAGAATAAAGTATTGCTGTAAATACCTGACTTATAGAGAATCTTTCATCAAAATTTTAATATTTGTCAAAAAGTCTATACACCAATCTTTATGAGACATAATAGTAGTAGAAGTTGAAATTGAGATGAACAAACAACAGTGATGAATGTTTGCAGAGCTGTCAGGGAAGAAAATGATTAATTCACTAAGTAACAATTCCTAGCTGCACTCTTAGTACTGAGCAGAAACCTCTCAGAGGCCCTGATGAAATAAGAGGAGCCTATACATACTTCCCCCACCTCTAACATCTCCCTGCCAACCTGAGAAGACAGAATGTATCTGCAGCAAGAAATCAGGGAACATTTAGATACACATACTTGATTATGACTATAACTTCAATAGCCATGTTGATTGAATGACATCCATGTTGGCGAAATGTCCCAAAGAAACTTTGCAAAAGAAGCAGTACTGACTCACTTGAGATATGTCAAAAGCGTTCTGGTCTACTCCATAGGGGGCTTAAAATTGGGTCAACTTGTGGATGAATAAGCTAGATCACATTTATGTCTGAAAACTAGTCTACCATTCATAAATCATATGAAAATGGTTTATTTTCTTCCTTCTTTTTGGCATGTACCAGTCTCTTGCACCTTTATCCCTGTTGAATGCTATTATCTTCATACGCCTAAGAAAAAACCCAATTGCAATCCATTACAAAGATTTTAACAAGTTAATAAAAAAAATCTACAAATTCCTTTATGGGAGACAGTCCACCTTCAAGAAGGAAAGAGGTTGGGGGTGGTAGTGGAATTCAATAGTCCATTCAGCGTTGAAATGTGAACAGTAAGGCTAGTCTTTGGATAAATTCATGCCAGATTTGGCCTGCAGCTCTCACTGGGCAGTTCCCAGATTTGAGCAGGCCTTTAGCCTGTGGTGAAGAAGCGTGGAATAATGCCTCTTTGAATTAGTTTCAAAATAGTGCTGCAATGCAGACTGACAACTTCTGATGCCAAATTGCAAGAACAACACATAATAGCAGTCTGTTAAAATACCCATAGTACTACTCAAGGATATGGTTATTAATATAAATTAAAAACCACGAAAAGAAACCAGAATTAACTGGCATCAGATGACTAGCCTAACAGTAAGACACCAGAGTTTTTATCGAGGCAAGGATATGTAAAACAAAAAATAATAAAAATATGCAGACAGTTGGTATATAACTTGCAATTACATATAGCGTTCATTTAACAAGTTCAAATAAATAAATATAGCATGTTTGCAAACAAACAAAATAGATCACTATAAATGTACCCATTTTACTTGGCGTAGTATATAAAGTAGACGGTGTAGTCGGGAGTAACTTTTAAGATTACGATGAGTTCTGAAGAAGTCAGAAGGATGATAGCAGGTAACAATTGGAATTTGCACTGAGGCACATGCTTCCCTGCAGTACTACTGTGAAGATGTATGGGAACAAGGCATTTATGTAGTTGAGTTGTCTTTATCTATCAACTTGGTTTCTTTGTGAAAAATGCCCATCCAGGAGTAATGCAATTGTAGGACTGATTGCAAACGTTGCTAGCTTGTGGTTTAGGGCCACGTACATAAGAAGCATATGCTGGTCCTTCTGCCTGCCCTGCTCAACCCCCAAACCTACGCCTGCCTCAATCCTGTACTGCAGCACAGCGTCTGCACAAATGTCACCCTGAGAGGCAATCAGTGAAATCCCGGACTCTCAGTATTAGTTTGTTAGGGGTGCCATAACAAAGTAGCATAGATGGGGTGGCATAAACAACAGAAATTCTGCTTCTCACAGTTCTGAAGGCTAGGAGTCCGAGATCAAGGTACCGGCAGGGTTGGTTTTCACTGATGTCACTCTCCCTGGCCCTTTGTCCCCAGGTCTCCACCAGGACTTCCCTCTGTGTGGAAGTCTGTGATCTAATCTCCTTTTTATGCAAAGACATCACTCATATTGGACAGGGCCCGCTCTCAGGAATGTGTTTTAACTTAATCACTTTTTTTCAAAACATTGTATTCATATGCAGTTATATTCTGAACTATGAGCAGCTAGCACTTCAATGTTTGAATTTTAGGAGTGCACAACTCAGCCTGTACGACTCGGGAGGATCACGTAAGCCCAGGAGGTTGAGGCTGTGCTGAGTTCTGACTGTGCCACTGCACTCCAGCCTGGGTGACAGACTGAGACCCCGCTTCTAAGAAAACAAAAACAAACACGCCAAACACAGTTCAGCCTGTGACCCTCTTTTCCTGTCTCTGCTTTATTTCTCCTCACACGCTTACCACCACCTGAAGATCCTTATGTGTTGGCTTAACTGTTGTGTGTCTCTTTCCTCCATTGGACTATAAGCTCTCGGAGGGCAGGCCTGCCTTGACTGCCGGGGTCATGACAGCCTTTCAGCAGGAAAACCATTGCCTGACTCACAGTGGACGCCCAAATATTTGTTGAATAAATGGCTTTGGATTGACTTGTGTTTCAGGGAAGAGCCAGATGCTTAAACAAACAAGAAATGCTAGCAAATGCAAACATTTGTGAAAGTCTTGGGACATATTCTTTGTAATTATCTAAGGCTTATTTTAAAGCAAAAAACCTGCATGGTCCTCAGGTTTTACAGTTTGCAGTGGAAGTGTTGGTGTAAGCCTGCCAACAATTTTTCTTGGGAAGGAGTATTCTATTTTACTGCAAGTATACCCTTAATTGCTATTAATTACTATTAATTACAATAATTGCTATTTAATACTAGTATTAAAATATTTTTAAAAAGCAAAATGATGATACTAGTAGATGGGTTTTAAAAAAATGTAATGTTCTTACTTAGCAAAAGAAGAAAAAAGAAAAAAAAAAGAAATACCTTGACATGTCTTCTAAAATGTTGCCAGTCCTAAAATCCTAACAGGTGGGTACCACAGCCACGGACCTACGCTCTACCATCAGTTAAGTGACTTTCTTTATATTTTTCCCAAGCCTCTCTTGCAGTGAGTTTTGGCATGCGGGAATTAATTTTATTTCTCTTTATGCCCAAAACAAAACCAAAAAAACCCCACAAAGGAAACATAAACATACACACATATATCTTTTCTAAATATCTTTGTAATTCCCTTATTTTACTTTAAGCTTCAGAATTAAAAGGCTCTTTTTACTCTTTTTTTTTTTTTTTTGAGACAGAGTTTTGCTCTTGTCACCCAGGCTGGAGTGCAATGGTGTGATCTTGGCTCACCGCAACCTCTGCCTCCAGGATTCAAGCGATTCTCCTGCCTCAGCCTCCTAAGTAGCTGGAATTACAGGTGCCTGCCACCATGCTGGCTAATTTTTTGTATTTTTAGTAGACACGGTGTTTCACCATGTTGGCCACGCTGGTCTCGAATGCCTGACTTCAGGTGATCCACCTACCTCGGCCTCCCAAAGTGCTGGGATTACAGGCACTGTTCTATGGGGAAGTTAATTATAGAAGGCAATGCATGACTAGAGACACTGCAGGATAGCAGGGGTGCACTAGACATATTACACATATTACTTGCTTGCTTTCACTCCCTATTTTCTCTTAGGAAAGGGTCTGCAACGTGAGTGTGTATCAGATTCAGGCAGTTTGCTGGTCTTTATTCCTAGAGTTTCTGACCCAGTAGGTGTAAGGGTAGGTCCAAGAACTTGCATTTCTAACAACTGACTAAGTGATGCTTATAATTTCTGGGGACCCAACTTTAAGCACCTCTGTCCAAAGATCATGATGGCATTGGGACAATGATTGTTGGCATTTATGAAGAAAGTTTCCAAAAGTTTAGATGATTCTGATGGGAGCAGGGGGCAGGGAGATTAAGGAAAAAGGTAGGTAACAATTACATTAAGCCTCTCCCTCTACCACCCCACATTTCTGAGAGCTTCTGCTTTAGAAGGAAATCTTTTTTTTTTTTTTTTGGATGAATTCTTACTCTGTCATCCAGGCTGGAGTACAGTGGCGCGATCTCGGCTAACTGCAACCTCTGCCTTCCGGGTTCAAGTGATTTTCATGCCTCAGCCTCCTGAGTAGTTGGGACTACAGGTGCCCACCACCATGCCCAGCTAATTTTTGTATTTTCAGTAGAGATGGAGTTTCACCGTGTTGGCCAGGCTGGTCTCAAACTCCTGACCTTAAGTGATCCGCCTGCCTCAGTCTCACAAAGCGTTGGGATTGCAGGTGTGAGCCACTGCGCCCATCCTAGAATGCTACTCCCATGGCTACTTACAACAGTGAAAGATGAGGCAACTAGATAGATACATAGTTTAAAATCATGCATCATAACATTTTCCTTATTATGAGTACCTTCCCTGTAACTATTTTTAAATTAGAACAAATAGTACATGCTTATTGAGAAATTTAGAATACTACAGAAATATTTAGAGTAATTGAGCATCACCACAGTTGCCTTGTTCTTGATTCTCTTGAAAAGTTTTAACATGGATGGGTATCTCCTGAACTGTAGAAAATAACACCTGACTCTAGGAAATAAATTTATTTTCTCTAGAAAACAAAGTGCTGGTGGGAGGGTGCTAATGTGCTGGGGATGCTGCAGAGATCCTGGCCTCATTGTCTGGATACAGGAAGAGAGGCACATTCACCAGGGAGTAGGGCCCTCACTTGCATGGCGCCTTCCAAGATCGGGGAGGGGCCCAATCAATGCATTTGTAGGGTGTATTCCTCTGTTCTCACACTGCTGATAAAGACATACCCGAGTCTGGGTAATTTATAAAGAAAAAGAGGTTTAATGGACTCACAGTTCCACATCGCTGGGGGGGCCTCACAGTCATGGTGGAAGGTGAAAGGCACATCTTAAACATGGCAGCAGACAAGAGATAAAATGAGAACCAAGTGAAGGGGGTTCCCCCTTATAAAACCAACAGATCTCATGAGACTTATTCACTACTACAAAAGCAGTATGGGGGAAACCACCCCCGTGATTCAATTATCTCTCAGCAGGTTCCCCCAACAATACATGGGAATTATGGGAGATACAATTCAAGATGAAATTTCGGTGGTGACACAGCCAAACCATATCACAGGGTATTAGGCTTTTATAAACTTTACACATTATAAACATTTTTGTGTATTTTTTCCATAACTCCCCCGCCTTTTCTCCTAAATTAAAGAAGACTCAGGTTCCAGCTGGATAAAATTCTGACCTCTTATAAATAAAATAAATTTGAAGGAGAGGAAAAATCACATCTTTCACTCTAAATAGTATGCTCCTTTTTGTTTGTCATGAAAAAGCTCCTGTTTACTCACATTCCATGTCATAGAACATCTCAGCCTCAAGAAGGATTTGGTGGAGGTGGATTTACCCCTTGTTTCACAAAGGACCGTGTAAAGTCATTGAAGTTGTGAAAGTCTATTTTTTTCCTGTAAAACTATTTTTTACAGAATGTAAGAAACATCAATGATCTGATCCATCCTTCCTCCTCCTTCCCGCTTCCCCCAAAATCACATTCCAGTTTTTATTGTCTTTGTGTCCAAAGTAAACTAGGTGACTTATTTGTATAAAATGTTATTTTGCCACAAGACAGTAATAAAAGAAAGATTTTCACAGAAAAAAAAAAAAAGAAAAAGCTCCTGTTGTTGGGAGGTATTTCACTCTGTCACAATTTATCTTTAATAGATCTATTTAGTATCTATTGAGAGATCAACTTAATGAAGAGATTTGTGTCTCTCAGCTTTTAATTTAACAATTTAAAGCTACTAGTGAATTCACAGATCAAAGATTGAAGCCTTAATTGGTCACTTGCCTTTGCATTTTAGAGGCTGTTTAATCATTTGAGGGTAGTTACATTGTTGCTGTTAATATAAATTTCATGACTTTTTCCTTGATTTTTGTTCAAATGCACATTTCGAGGCATCCTCTGCTTGCTCTCTGACTGGTCTTCCAATCTAACGATACTGGTCTTGATATGAACTAGCATATGCTTAACTACTCAGAACCTCAGTCTGTCTCATTTGTTAATACAGAGGTGGAAAATGATATTTTCTTCCCAATATCTACCACCAGGATTAAATAAACCAAGTACATACAGCCCCATGTCTGGCAAATACCAAAGTCTTCTAGTTGACTCTGCATAAAGGAGTAGAAACCTGGAAGCTATTCAGAGAATTTTGACTTTGATAAATCAAGCCGAATATGTACCTTCCCCCCAATTATTTGCTGAATCAGGAAAAATGCGTGCATGTTTTGTATTGCTTTGAATATTTGAGCAACTGCACCTAGATATAAATTACTGAATAGCTAATGATGCAAATATTCAAACAATGCCTATATCTGTGAGTTAAAAAAAATCAGACCCCAGCAAATCGCTAATAGTAAATCTAACATATTAGTCTTACGAGTGAAATGGAGTCTCCATAGTTGATTCAGTGATCACACAGCCGAATTGTTCATTCTTGTTGTCATATCTGGTTGACACAGATTATCATCCAACTCTTTTGAGTGTAAGCATTAATATCAATTCCAAATGTGGGTAAAAATAATCTTGGGGACTCTTTTATGTACTGCTAGATTGTCCTTGAAATTTGTTCTTCACTTTTTACTTTAGTAAAAGACCTCTAAATTTTAGCCAGACTTACAGCTATCTGAGAAAAATAAAAGCGTACATTTCCAGCCTTCCATGAAGCTGTATGTGGCCATGTGGCAAACTTCTGGCCAATGAGATGTAAGTAAAAGTGATGTAGGCAACTCCCCAGTATTTCTGCAGCAGAGACTGGAGGGCATTGTGCTCTTCCTTCTCCCGTTCTCCACCTTTCCAGTTAAAATGAAAACATCATGGAGAAAAATGGGGCGGCCATCTTGGACAAGGAGGTGACGTTTAGAATGAAAGTCAAGTATAATAAAGCAAAAAGATAGAGTGTGAGTTCTTCCAAACGTTCTGTAAGAGGGTCACCAGAGCCCTTTGATTTGTTTGAAGTGGGAGAAATTAATTTCTTATTTTCATCACCGTTACTTGGAATTTTACTGTTATGCACGATGCGACCTGGTCCTAACATATTGGACATATTGCAGTTAGATTTGGAGGTCAAGTATAAACATGGCCTTACAGGGATCTTTTCGCCACTATTAGAAAACAATCAGATTCTGGAAAAAATATTTCCTTCTAACTGTAGTTGCTTATTATTTAGAATATTTTTTAAAAAGATTACAAAGACAGGAAAATTCTTCAAGTTATTTGTGCCTAGTTATAGTATTTTTTCTGAAGTACTTTTATATGACTACTAGAATACATATAAAAGGAATATATTTAAGAAGTTAGGTATGCATGGGAAAAATTATAAAGTTATAAAAAATAATCTAACCCCAGCATTTCTGTAGTTATGATCCTATTCATTTTTTAAATCATCCCAAGTACTTTGTGAAAGAAGTAGGGAATAAAGAACAAATCAGCATAAAAATCATAGCAAAAATTTTTTTAGAAAACAGTATTGACGTAGCTTCTAATTGGTGTTGACCAGCTTATCATGGAAATGCTTTTTGTAAACTGATAAGAAGACAGTGGCTTTGTTCTTTTTTTTTTTTTTTTTTTTGGAGACAGAGTCTTGCTCTGTTGTGCAGGCTGGAGTGCAGTAGTGGCATGATATGATTATGCCTCACTGTGAGCACTAAAAACAATCTACAAGGCCCAAGTGAGCCTCCCACCTCAGCCTCTTGAGTAGCTGGGACCGCAGGCATGAACCTCAATACCCAGATAATTTTTAAATTTTTTGTGGAGATAGGGTCTCCCTGTGTTACCCAGACTGATCTCAAACTCCTGGGCTCAAGCAGTCCTCCTGCCTCAGCCTCCCTGAATGCTGGGATTCCATATGTGAGCCACTGTGTCCAACCAAGACAGTGCTTTTGTGCATGTAAAGATGAAGCTTCTGCAGCCTCCAATACAAGCAAAACTCTCCTCTCCTGCCTGTTTAGGCCTTGTTTTTCTTTTGACCAGGTTGTGCAGGTTTAAATGTCAGTTCTGTGAAGGGGGCACTAGGCATTGGCCAGAGTACAAGCTGAGAGCGTCAGTTCATCTCCTGCACAAGACAACTAAGCAACTATCACATGATACCTTTTGAGGTTCACAGCTCAGGAAAAGATCTTTGCCAAAACGTTCACACACACACACACACACACACACAGACACACACACACTCAATCATATTTTATGAAATGAGGACAAGAGACCTATCTATCCCAAAACTTTAAATCCTTGATTAAAGGCATTTACATATTAATGTAAAAAGTAGCCAGTATCAAGTAGACAATATCAATATCAAGGGAACGAGAAGGTAAGCCACAGGATGAAAGAAAATATTTATGAAAGACACATCTGATAAAGGACTCATTTAAAATTATACATAGAACTCTTAAAACTCAACAATAAAAAAACAAAGAACCAGGAGAAAAAATTGGGACCAAGATCTTAACAGACATTGCACCAAAGAAGATATACAGGTGGCAAGTAAGCATATTAACGTGTGCTCCACATCACATAGTAGAGAAATGCTAATTAAAACAAGATACCAGTATACCATGGCCCAAATTTGTAACATGGATAAAACCAAATGCTGGTGAGGATGTGGATCCACAGGAACCCTCATTCTTTGTTGGTGAGAATACAAAATGGTACAACCATTCTGGAAGACAGTTTGGCAGTTTCTTCAAAACTAAACACACTCTTACCATATGATCCAGCAGTTGTGCTCCGTGGTATTTATGAAAATGATAGGAAAACACTTGTCCACACAAAAACCTAGACACAGATATTTACAGCAGCTTTATTCATAATTGTCAAAACTTGGAAGCAACCGCAATGCCGAAGTCCTTCAGTAGGTGAATTCAGTAGGATAAACTAAGTGTGGTACATCCTGATAAAGGAATATTATTCAACACTAAAAAGAAATGTGCTATGAAGCCATGAGAAGCCATGGAGGAAACTTAAATGCATATTACTAAGTGAAAGAAGCCAATGTGAAGAGGCTACATACTCTGTGATTCCATGTATATGACATCTGCAAATGACAAAATTATGGAGACAGCAAAAAGATCAGTGGTTATCAGGGGTTGAGGGTTGGGAGTTGGGGGATGGATACGTGGAGCACAGAGGATTTTTAAGGCGGTGAAACTACTCTGTATGACACTATAATGATGGATACATGTCATTATACATTTGTCAAAACCCATAGAATATACAACAGCAATAGCGAACTCTAATGTAAACTGTGGACCTTGGGTGATTATGATGTGTCAACATAGGTTCATCAGCGGTTAACAAATGTACCCCTTTGGTGGGGCTACAAATGTGTGGGGGAAAGGGGTCTATGGGACATCTCTGTAACTTCGTTTCAATTTTGCTGTGAACCTAAAACTGCTCTAAGGAAATAACATCTTTTTAAAAAAGTAGGCATTTTATAGCATAGACTAAAACTGCATATGCAACCGTGATGTAGTTCTATGGACATACACACATCATATGGAAATGTTCTTTGGCGGGGTGTAAAAAGGTCATGTAAAATGAAATAAAGAAAAATCAAATTTCTAATCAATCAGTTTACAACCCTGGGGATTTTTCATTTAGCTTAACTTACTGTAGAGATAACATAAGATGCAAAAAACAAACCCCTCCCCCCAAAAAAAGAAAGAAAGGAAATAAGAAAGAAAGTCAGTTAAGTGGAATTTAAGTTGTCAGGCTACAGTGTAGAACTCCATTACCATATCTTTTTTTTTCATTTTTTAATAGTATTCTCTGAAAAGCACTAGATGTAATAAAGTCAATTTAAAATTTGTTCTACCAATCTTTAGCATCTGTAATTTTCCCATTAAACGTAAATGCCCATGAGGCAAGCTATTTGCATTACATTGCATTTGCAGTCTTTAAAACAAACTATAAATCCCCTCCTTGTTTCATGTGATTGATGCTGTGTGTATAAATACCACCATAAACCTCAAAGGGGGCTAACAGTGACAGTAAATTAAAGTTTTCAAGTCTGGCAGCATCTCAGCACTCCAGCCCTTGATCTTAAGCAGCGTTGTTAACCCCCGCCTCATTGCCCTCCTGAACCTTTTTTTTTTCTTCTTTCCCGCTCTGCCCCCACCCATTCTGATTTCCTTGGGAAACACCTTCCTGGCCATACAAGTCACACCAGGGCAAGGATAGGCAGTTAATTAAATCGAGGCTGCAACCGCTTGCTGGAGAGCTGAAGGCCCCGACTTGCAGCCCTCCAGTATTTGAGATCAAGAATCTTGGGGCCCCTTCCCTCTGTAAACAATGGGCAGCCACAGAGATACTGATTAACTGGCCAAACCCCATGATTAGGAGTGTTCATGGCAATTGTCTTCTGCTCTGCGGCCGGCCTCCCCATCAGGAGAAGAAGGAGACATGAGTAGTTGATGGAGAAGGAAGTGGGGACAAGGAGGGAAGAAAGATTTCTAGCTAAATTTTTTATTTCCAGCTATTAACTAACCCCTCTACCCTCATTATTTTACTGTCCACTTTAACACTGCATAATGAATATCATTACTTTTTATTAACACTTAGACCAGGACAAAGAGGATTCTTTACCTACATAGGACAGCTTACTTGAAACATAAAGCTGATGTCTCTCTGGAACTGCAGAGGCTCCCATAGTCTGCGTAATTAATTGATGGGTACAGCTGGTAAATTCTTTCTCGTCTCTCTCTTACTGTAGCAGGATTGGATTTGCAGAAAGCTCAGAACAGTGACCATGGAGAAGTCATAAACATTGAGTCACTGATTCCATTTGCCTCCCATCTTAATATGAGGGGATTCTTCTCTGAAACATGCAATTGCCAATTCCTTGACCGACTTCATGTGATTGTTCACAAAAATTGTGGTATGGCTAATTGATTCAGGGTGCAGTGGGGTTTCTCACTCTTATCTCAAATGATCCCCATAATTTTTTTGTATTTTTTCCCAGAATAAAAAAAATTGTAAAATCCCATGTTAATTTTTTTTTCTAGCTGTATGTTTCACAATATGACTTCAAAATAGGAATGTAAATTAACAGAAACTCACAGCTCATATTTGCAAAATTCTTGGGGGGAATGGCAAATCTTCAAGGATGGGTAAATTATTCCTCCAGAAGGGAAGAAAAGACACAAAGGAAAAGCAATTGGGAATGGGGGAAGGGAAGACAAGAGGCAGAGAGGTGAAGGCAATGAGAGAATGAAGCTAATTAATTAATTTCGCCTATTAATCTAGAAGAAATGTCCTTTGATGATCTCAGAATCAGTGGTGCATCCCAAGTGAATATTGACAGGGACATTGAAATATGTTTGGAAAGGAAGACATATACGATTTTTCATTTCTTCTACAGTCTTTTAATAATCGAGGTGAAAGAATCCAAGGAAAGTTGGCACTATGAAGACAATATGCCCAAAATAGATTTCTCAAGACTTCCTTTGTTTTTTTCCTCTGAATGACAAAGCTGCCCACACGTGGGACCTGCTCATTCTGTTGCCTGGATGTCTTCTCCAACAGCACCGGAATCCCTAAGGTAGCTAGTGTCAAGCCATGAATTCTCCTTATTGAGTTTCTGCATTTCCAAGAGTCTTTCAAATGCAAGTTGTAACAAAAATGAAAGCACATGATGACTTGGTTAAACATACAAAATCTATTCACGTTTCTGCAAAAGGCTCTTTGGACATATTTAAAGCCACATAAGGGAATTCTGGGGAAGTGGAGGGAAACAGCCATTTCTTGAATCTTCACTATGTGTGTGTCACCTTTTTGGAGATTTCACATTTTATCAACCTTCACAATTCCATGAGGTAGCTATGTTTTTCTTTGTTGATAAGATGGGGAAAAGAATACCTAAGCAACTTGTTCAAGGTCCCTGAAATAAGGGACAGAGTTTTCTGTTATTAACATTTTTTCCCTTCAACATTTCTAATGGAGCATGTTCAGAAATACAAAATATGAAATCTTTAAAGCAGATCCTTAAGGAGATAAGCATACATACCACATTTTCTGGTGAACAACTCAGCCTATCTGTTTTTGAAGCTGCTCCTACTAGAGTTTGAGTCTGATATGAAACTCTGGCCATCTTGTCATTGCTTCATGTTTCTGCTGTTGGAAATAAACAGAATGAGGAGCCCAAACTGTGTGTGTGTGTGTGTGTGTGTGTGTTTACGTGTGCATTGGGTATAAGAGACCAAGAAACAGAATGTGTTAGAATGGTAGGCTAAGGGAAAAAGGCTTGTTTTGGAATGGATAGAATTTGGTGTAGTGATTAGAAACAGGGGAAGCTGAAGGCACTATCTTAAAACACACAAAGGTTATTTTCAAGATCCTATGAAGCCCTTTACAAAAATAGGTATTACCTGCTCTATACTGACCTCAACTTAATTTAAAGGTCCTCAACACAGATATCCTAAGACTCTTCATTTAAGAACGCTCATCCTTTTTGTTCTCATTCCCAACTCATAAATCAAAACATCCATCCTGTGTCCCCTTTTCTTGAGGGACTATTCTAGGATAGATAACATGGTAAACATATTCACACTCTAGTACTTCGAGGAAATAACCCTTTTAGATGTGTGTCTATTTGATCAAGAGAATTTAATGCTTTAAATCAAAACAAAAGCTAATGATGGAAAGCGCCTCATCTGCATTTAATTGCCTTCATGTTGCAACTTAATATCATTGGCAGTAAAGGGATGGTAGGGGTTATGGTCTTGAAGGAAACGGGAGCAGTGTCTTGTCAGGGAAGTTTCATTCCCCTGAGGCTTCCTGCTTCCTGTGACTTCTTTTCCTTGGATACCTGAATCCACGTAAACTGGGAATGTGAATCCTGAACCAGTTGTTGGTAACTTTAAATGTTAACTCTTGTCTGGGTACAATGGCTCACACCTGTAATTCCAGCACATTGGAGGGCTGAGGCAGGCAGATAGCTTGAGCCTAGGGGTACAAGACCAGCCTGGGCAACATGGTGAAACCTCATCTCTGCAACAAACACAAAAAGTAGCTAGGCATGGTGGTGCACACCTGTAGTCCCAGCTACTCCGGAGGCCGAGGTAGGAGAATCACCTCAGTTCAGGAAGTCTAGGCTGCAGTGGGCCACAGGCCACTGTACTCCATCCTGGGTGACAGAGTGAGACTCTGTCTCAAAAACAAAAACAAAAATACATTAAATCTTAGACTCTGGAAATTTAGGTTCTAATGTACATTGAATCAACCAGTATCCTTTGATGAATATTTAACTTTCATTAATTCAAACACATAGAAGGGTGATTATCTTTAAGGGTAATACAAAGTTGAATAAGGTATACACTCTGCCCTTAAACAGAGTATAGTCTATTACTATTTAATGTGAAATAAAATGTGATAAGTACATTGGAAATGGTACAAAATGTGATGTGAATTCTGAGGCAGGAGAGATGGTTTCCACCATAGATGTCAGAGGACAATGCCCTTTTGTCTTAAGGGGCAACAAGAACTGAAAGATTTTGGCTCTTGACTTCAGAAGTTTTCTATATCATCTAGGAAGGCTGGATAGAGAGGTGAGACAGAAATGCGGTCACACTTACAGGGAAATGTAATCAACCATTGTAGATGATGGCAGTGGCCAAATTGTAGCTCCAAGGGGCATGTAACTGCCAAGAAATTGATGACGGGAACTGTGTCTTTGAAGAACACTTATTTCAGCAAAGATTCATTATTTTGTACCACAGACTTTCGTTGAGTCTACCATGTATCAAGGTGTGGATGCAGGACATGTGGACTAGAATAGGGGCCAGAGCAGAGCAGAGCTGGTGAAAAGTGCTACACAGAGGGGAGGCTTTGTCTAGAATCTCAGGAAAACGATAGACATGCATTGGAGAAGGGTGTGCTCTCTTGAAAGGATGTCACCTGGGAAAACTATTGGGGTAGAAAAGAGCAAACGAAGGAGGGAAGATGGTAGGTGGATTTGCCATGGCCTAGAAAGGCGGTTCCTGACACAGAACAGAGAGATGAGGGGATTCAGGGGTGGTGACTGTTCCCATTTTAAGCCACGGATTGGCTGCCAACCAGAAGGTGACATGGTCCCACTGGTGACTTCAGTGAGTTACCTGGGTTAGGTGGGGATTGTTGGAAAATGGGAGGAGAGGGCGTGCTTGGTCTACTGGGACAGTCACATAAGCCAAGCCTTTTGTTTACAGGTGGAAATGAAGGTCTGCTGTTGTCAGATCTGACTTTTCAAGAAAAACAAAAACCATATTTTTATTTTATCTATTCTGATTTTAAGTGTTGGCCATGAATCCAAATATTAGATCTTTTCCTATCGATACATTAAAAAGAAGAAGTAGCAGAAGGAAAAGGAGGAATTTGAGAAGGAAGAGGAAAGAGCACATCCCAGTCTTCCTTGGTGATATAGAGAGCTCCAGTTTGATTAATTTGGTTTTAATCTGAATTTATTTTTTGGTCTGACAGCATAAAAATGATTTTGAAAAGTCCTTGTTGCTATTGTGGGAAAATGAACAAAATTTCCCGGTTTTCCACTTTGAAAGATGTGCTAAATTATTCTATCTATTTCATCATGAGTTTCCTTTGTGAGGAAGACATATTACACATTGGAAATATATAGTGCTAAATACTATGCACAAAATAGATTTGCGTATTTTATCCTCCTATGGTTCTGAATTTGTGTGTATGTGTGTGTGTGTGTGTGTGTGTGTGTGTGTTTTGTTTTGCAGCCATGTATATGTGTGCTTGGTGCTTGCTTACTTGTATTTGTTTTGTTATCCCTATTATATCATCTGTGGTAAAACAATCTCCTCTGCTTTGTTTTTTTTTCTTTTATGCAAAACCAGGAACATGTTGCTAACAAAATTACAAGCTGGGAATCTTCAAGTCACAGAATTCAACCCTACTGATGACAGAGTCTATAAACAGAGAATATCACCGTTGAATTTCTTACTAAAAAAATGGGTTGCAGTGGATTCTGTTCAGAGCAGGGTATTACGGGACTGAACTCAGCTTTATTTCAGCTGAGCATCCGGGCTCTTAAACCTTTGGGATTCTACAAGCCCCGCCGCTCTACTGACCAAAGTCAAGCACATCCTCCTTTGATGTTATAAAAGTTCGTATCTTTGTCTCGTCATTAGTGTTTCTCAGAAATTAATTGATTGTTAGGGATTAACTGGTGAAGGCAGAGGAAGAGCAGGTGCTTCTACCTGGCTATCATGGAGGCAGTAATAATCATAATGATGGCTTGCTGCATTAAGATATGTGGCACCAAGTACCCATTTCAGCCCAGATTGCAAATATATCCCTTCTCTTCAATCTTCCTATTCATTTGGAAATGCTTAGATCTAAAATTCAGCATAGGAATCCACAGATACTACCAATTAGAATAAGCCACCTTGCCCTACTAAAACTGCCACAGTGCTGTTTGTTTAAGAGATAATGATAATTTAACTTTGAAATAACCTTGTCATTGTGAAAAGAATTAAAATTATAACTCTTCCACAGTCTTGGTGTGCAGCTTTCTATAGACTGTGGTGTGCCGAATTTCAAGTAATATTCCTCTGTCGTCCAATATCCCCAGGTCTTGGATAAAAATGAAATGTGCATTTCATAAGAAGATCCCAGTGAGCAGTAATAAGAAAAAGTATTCAATCATAGTCAATTGGCTAAAGCTGTGGGGATGGGCTTAAGCCACCATCTTCTTCTTTTATAAAAACACGAGTAAAAAAATTAAATAAAAACATTTTTCAACCTCCCACCAGATCCAGTTGGCTAGGGAAATTGAGGAAGTTTTGTCTGCAGTCATATAAAGATAGTTTTTAATGGCTTATTTTAGAATTAATGGAAGCAGCATCAATCACCTCAGCTATAATAAACAAAAATTCCAGCCAATTTAATATATATTTAAGCATAACCTGAGGTTGTATCATATCAAAATATATACCTGATGCCATTGCTCCTTCCCCCCATTAAAAAAAGTAAAAGATGCATATTTTTTTCCCTGAAATTTATGAAAAATCTAACAACTGTAGGTCTTTTCAGTGTTAGGGTTTCTGTTTCCAAAGTTGTCAATAAAACTGAAAACAGAAATTGCCCAAAGGATGTTTTGACTTTTAAAAAAATAGAAATAAGTAATCGTACATTTCTAAGTTTGTTAGACAGACTTTTGAATTCACTTTTTGGAAAGCATTTCATTAAGAAGAAACTAAATTATGCTAGATGTAAATAAGTCATAATCTCCAAAAACAATAGTCTTCAAAGTGGTCAAACATATTTTCACATTGGCATACTTTTGCCTGCAGGAATGTAAAACATCTTCCAGAATTTTGAAATCTAGGAAAAACCTGGACTCCTCACGCAGATGTATTTTTGTGAAAATCTACAGTAAAGCTTACTTTTCCTTTTACCTACAAGGAAACGTTTACTAAGTTAGCATATTATGCCGCTCTGAAACAGTTGGGAACTTTCATTCATGCTGATTCACTGTAAAAGGAATTTCATTTTGTCTAAGTTCACTATAAGCAGGTGCCACTAACAACATTGGAAAAGAAAAACTCAATGGCTCCAGGAAAGTCCAACGTTTAAAAAATATCCCTAAAATAATAGTTGTTTAGAGAGACCTCAATGGATCCCAGTGCTCCGGAAGCTTCTCCTGGGTTGTGAACAATCAAAGATTTATTTGAGCTCTCTGCACACTGGGAAATGAAGACCCAGAAGCTCATTATCATGTCTATTAAAAAGCAGAAACTGGGGTACATCTAAGAAAAGATGTATTACTTTTTAAACCGCACTGCAAACTGCAGACCAATAGGGACTTGAACTATATAAAAATACTCTCAGTAGTCGGGGGGTGGAGAAGGGGTGGGGGTGGGGACTCAGTCTCCCAAACAGCAGGAAAATGCCATGCCACCAAGTTTCATTGTTGTCATGGTTTTGGAAAGGTGGCTCTATCAGGTTTTCTTGAAACAGGATTTTTGAAGTCAGACTTTTGGTTTGATCTGGGGACTGGCTGTGACTACTCGAATAACATAGGGGACCATGCTCTAGAGGAGGTGAGGGAGGTTTGATGAGCAATGACCAGTTAAATTCTAGTTAACCCCAATTATAAACCTTCACCTTTGCTAATTGGATTAATTTGTCAGCAGGCAATATAATCATAAAGTATACTAGAGCCAACTTTGTACCATTTTATTACAAGATAAAAATCACTGTTGTGGCATGGCTCATTTCTTAAGAGTGGATCTATAACCAATTTCTGCAAAGGTAGAACAAAGTTGAACTTACTATAAAGTTGGAAGGGCCATTAATTATAGAGATTCTCTTTACAGCTCACCAAAAATATGCCCAGTAAGCAAATTCTCTCTCAATTAAAAGCTTTCCAAACTCAGGGTTTAATGAAATCTTATTTAAAGTCAATGGAAAAGTGATGTTCAGAAAAAAATTTAATGTGTCCTTTATTTCCCTCTTGGCTGATCTGAGCATATTGACTCTTTCTGACTCTTCCAGTTTTTCAGTGTATATTGTGTACAGAAAGACATAATCCAGAAAAACCTGTTGCACTGATATAGCAATCCTCACCTGCCTGCTTTCTTATTAAAATGGTAAAACATATTACCACAATGTTTCTAAACGCTCAAACAGAGTGAGAAAAAAATTTGCATGTACTATATGTTGGGCTTAATTTAAATAATAAAAATATAATTTTCTGTTTCTAATTCTGTTATAAAATCTGTGAATGAGACCAGTTTGAGTAAAATGGAATCTCAATGTCAATCACGCTTATTTTCCTGTGGTGGAAATAAAATCTTTCAAAGTGGTCCAAGTTGAAGTGAACAGAGAATCTGTTATACTTGAAAATATGTTAATATGTCTGCAAAATATTGTGCTTTAGAATTGGCTAAAGGGCAAATAGCTATCGTCAGTATTGTCTGTGCCTTGGGTGAATTAGCACCCATCTGCCTAAATAGACACAAGGCTGCCAGTGTTATATACACACTTCAAATTACAAAAGAAATAGTGTAGCATTGTCTGTTTTTATCTGTTGCACAAAGAGAGGCACTGGAAATTAAATATTCCAAGATAATTTAGTAAGTCAACTTTTTTTTTGTAATGGGGTACTGGAGATTATTTCTCTTTACTAAAAGCAATTTAGAGGAAAGAGACCCTAAAATGATCAGATTGTATAAATTAATTGTAATATACTGTGTGTGTTTGAGTGTGTGTGTGTGATCTAGCTAGAACCAGGGCAACAAATGTTCTACTCTACCACCTGAACCAGACTTTGTCACCTGTTGACAATAGAAAAGAACCAAACCCGAGTGTTGGGATCAGGGCACAATAATGCATGTTGACAATAAATTATCAAAACAATAATCATGTTTAGCCAATCCCTTTGTGTAAAACTGTTATTATGATTCCAGTGCCAGCTGTCTGAAACTTTAATTTAAGTGCTTGCTTGAGGCGAGACATTTGGAATGCTAGTTTAGAATGTTTTATAGCTCAAGCAATATGTTTTACTAACCTCAAATACTGTGATGATGGTTTAAATGGTGACTATAATTTGTACATGGGGGGCTCCAGGGTGAATTTTGCTTTCCCTGGAAAGTGTCTGCTGCATCGAAAATTCAGTCATTTCTGAGCTGTCTGGAGACGTCGATCCTAAAGGGCCCCTGGAGCTGCATCTACCTGCCTGCAGGTAAGCACTGCAGGTGGTTAACTTTTGGGAAGTTATTTCAAGTTGCCTGCAGGTAAGCACTGCAGGTGGTTAACTTTTGGGAAGTTATTTCAAGTTGCCTGCAAGTAGGAACACTCCTCAGAAGCAGACATGTTCGATGGAAAGCAAGGTGCGGAAGAGGCCATGGTTTATTGGTAGTTGAGTCAGTAAGCTTCACTCTGTTCCTTTATCTCAATCATTCTCTTAACCCCAGACATTCGACAAGAAGGCAAAACCATATCCTGTCAGGTTATCATCAGCACATATTCGTGTTTTTCTATTAATGGATCAGCATTATGTTGGCATATTGAGATAATGATATGTTCCCCTTGAAACACAGTAGGTTCCTAGATAAAATCCATCTCTAAGAATTTTTGCAATTATCTTTATCATGCATAAGTGATGTGGACTATGAATTTTGGAAGGATGATGGCAGCTTAAGATAAGTTATAATTTATTGCTTTATATTGGAATATTATTCAAGGTGGTATAATTGTGGAAATATCTATAAAGTTAATATTAATAATATTATTTATGTCACTTTAGTACTTACAAAGCACCTTAGATTCATTAACTCATTATCATCACAGCATCTTTGTCATGATAAAATCTATTCTTGCAGTCGTGGAATCAGAAGTTTGGAGAGGTTATATAAGATCAACTAGGTCAGATAACTCCAAAGACCAAGCTCCAACACTGGGCATTATGAGTCACCCAGCAGCACCATAGAATTTATAGCCTTTTGCATTTTGTCCTTATTCACTGTATCATCTGAAGTATCGTCAAGTAACCTTCTATGGACTTTGTTTTTCATTTTACAGACCCTGGTGAATTTGAGTTCTAAATTCAACATCTAAGTTTCTACGAAAAAAAAAAGAATGTCCAACTGGAGACTCCTAATATGTAATAACTGTTCTGAGGGTATAATCAGTAGCTAATAATTCTTGGGAGTAATTTGACACCTAAAATACAAACCACGGTGTATTATCTTCCAATATGAAAATGATTTAATTAAGTTCTAGAAATGTCTCCTGAAATTCTGCAAGATAAAGTCTGCTGGAGGAGACAGGTGGGAAAACATACCAAAGCTTATGGCAAACATCTACTAAATAAATATTTCTCTGGCAACAGTCTTTGTCAAGCTGATTGACTCAGACAAGAGTAACTGTCTCATAAATTATCCTAATATAAGAACTGCACATATGTGCATTGGTCATATGTATGTTCAGATGCGTTTCTGGAAAAATAATGTGAATAATTCAGCCCCCAGCACAGTGCCTGGCACAGAAGAGAGGCTTCATACATATTAGATTTATGAATCAATATCAGTATATTTCATTTTAGTGAAACTGGCAAGGCTTACCTCTTGAAGGAATTCCAGAGGAACTGTTATATAAAGCAATAACCACTTGCTTTCTCCTCAAAGTATTGGTTTTATAATTCCGGATGCTTACATGTGAATTTATAGTGAGCTGCATTTGAAATTTCTACGCCGAGAAACAAATTCTCTACTTAATTGGCATTTGCAATGCAACTTTTCAATTAATTTGTATTTTTTAGAGAGGCAAAGGTATCATTTATATAGATTTTTATATAGATGATGTTTACAACTTTAATGATTCTGTGAAAATGTTGTTTTTAAGAAACTAGGCAGAAGGGACATAAACAAAGCCCTGTGAGCATTTTCTGTGTAGACTGAATGAGTTAAGTCAGAAAGTAGCTGATCAATAGACACTCAAACCAGAAAACATTTTGCAGGAATGTTACATTGTTCAGAAAATCAGGCTAGGATGTGCTTAACTTCTGCATCCTTTAGCACACATTAGACCCATGATGATGGAACCAGACTAAAACTAAGTCAACTCAGTTGTTTACAACGTCAGTGGCCAGTTTCTACACAGCCGAATAGACCAGTCATTTGGCAATACAAAGTGAATATTAATTTGGTGTAGTATTTTGGAACTGGAATTTTGAGGAGAAATTGACATGCCATTATTTTCTTGCTTGGTCTAATATTTTAAGTTGATTTTCATGCAATAACCAATGTTGATAATATAAAAATGTTAATTTTGTTTACCATCAGATGGTAAGATTATGAATGATTGTGTTTCTTTAAATGCTTTTAATGTGTTTTCCATTAGGATAATGAGGATTTTGTTTTTACATTACGACAATATCCTTCTACGTGTCTCCATATGCAGTCACCAAGTTTTCCCTTTACGACGATCCAAGTATCCAGTCCTCATCTTTCTTTCTGGTAACATCCATGCTGACTCAGATCTTCATGCCAGTATTTTGAAGAGTACAAAGGCCTAGTGAAAAGTCTATATTCTTTTGCTTTCTTTTATGAAAGAAGGCTTATTTTCCTAAAATACCATTATATTCCTTTTATCATTCATCCTCCTGCTCAACCTTTTATAGGCCACGTTTTTTTTTTTTTTTTTTTTTGCACCAGCTTTCTGAGTTCCCCCATTCATTTATCTGTTCATTTACCCTTTCATGCAATAATACCATGTGATCACCCCTACAATCTCAAGAGAGTAGGTATTGTATAAACTGCAAATAACAAGTGATCTCTGTCCCTCTCAAGAGCTTTGTAATACAGTTAAGGATACAAGGCACCTGAAAATAGCTGTAGTGTAGTGGTCCTGGAATCAGACTGCCTGAGGAAAACCCTGGTTCCACCACTTATTCGTTATATGTTTGGACAACTTGCGTAACCTGGCTGTGCCTCAGTTCACATCTGTAAAACAGGCAAATGATATTACCTACCCCAGGGGATTATTATTACCAAATTGAATTGGCTTTGAGTGGAACTCAAAAGCTCTAGACATGAGTATGGGGGGACAGGTAGAGGGAACTTTCTAATCTAGACAAGGAAAATAAAAAAACATAATATGAAAGAGTTCAAAGGTCATAAATCAACTCTTCTTCTTCTTGTGTGTTTGCTTGTACCAGTATACTAGAGAAACAAAGCAAGTGTTTTTTTTTTAAACAATCTTTACTCAGAAATACACAAACATACTACACACAAATATCTCAGCAGGATAAAAGATCATTTTTAAATAAAGAAACTTTTCTATCTCTATTATATTGTAGAACCAAATGGAGTTCAAGTACATTTTTCCTACTTACCTTACTTTCATATAATGCATTAAGTGAGTCACTAATGCCTCTCAGACAGAGTCAGAAATTGCATTCCTGCAACTGAGGTCAAAATCTTATTGAACAGTTGTAATTCTCAGATTGATTTATATCATTTCTTTATTCACGTCTTTTTCATTTATTTCTTTTCTTCCTTGACCCAGAGAAGAAGCCACCTGCTAACAAAAGCCCCAATGCCATTGAAACTCTGGGTGAATAATAGTGACCCACATTAGCAAGTTGAAAACCCTAACTCTTTCTACACTGCAGAGTAAAAAATTATAGAATAAAAAATAAAGAGGTTATCAGTCATGCAATTTGTCTTCTCTTGCAATGCAGATTAAATGGTTGTAAGTTCACTGGACTCCAATCTACTTGACATCTGTCAGAAGACTTGAATCATCTTTCTTCCATTAGCAAGAGTCTCCATTTCAACAATCCCCTCCATATCCGTATTCATGTCAGATATAATTGTCTACTTCTTGTCAATCTTTCCTGTTAATGGGATCAACAAGTGCTGAAACCAGGCATCTTTCTCTTCCTTACGTTGCAAAGAGAAAATGGTGCCTCTTTTCAGGGACAGAAGAGCAAAAGATAAAAGGGAAAGATAGAGCCTGGATTTCTTGTCATCTAATGTTCTCTTTTATTTAGTTTTCAACTCAGTAGCTTCCTATTATGCCAACCTCTAAGATATAGAATTGCTTTGCAACTAAACTGCTGCAAACGATATGATTCCAAAGGCTCCATTTGTGAGCATGGTCTGTCTCACCCCAAATGACTATGGTAGATACTGAAAACTTTTGAATGTGCAAAATGAGGCACTGTATAAACATAATTTGCCTTTCAGAAATGATGGATAGATTTTTGCATCTAGTTTCAGTGCAAAGAAGTGTCCAATTATGACATACTTGACCCATTAGCCCAGCCTCAGCTACTATGCAGATCTATAGACTTAAACATATTTGTGGTAAATCCACAAATTATGCATCTGTTGTAGACTTCAAAATGTTGTGAGAGGGGATTAAAATGAAGTTTCCTAATCCATACTTCTGACTGTTTTAAATTCTGATTGATCTGTGACCAATCCTGAATCCTTTCAGAGGAGACAGTAGTCAGTTCTTTTACTTAAACCAATTGTCCCAGCCCTTGGTATGTGACATGGAACTCAAGAATTTGTTTTAGATCACCTATTCTTCCCTAGATGCATTTTTGAATCTAAGAATCTGGTTGAATAGTTACAAAGTCAATAGCCTATGATAAAGCGTGTGGTTAGAAGAGGAAAACCGCATGCTCAGGATGCATTTTGAGACAAAAGTCCAACTTTAACCACAAAAGCCCTGTGGGTGTTCCTTACGCAGAAAGTCTCCCACTAAATCATGCTTGTGCTTTTTATGAATGTTCTGTGCTTTTTTTTTTTTTTTTAACATAGAAGTCATGATAATGTGGCTGAGGGATTCTTAATCAAGCAGTTTTGAGTAACTACAATTTAAGCATTGTCCAGTTTTTTATTCATTTGATTTCTAGATTCATTCTAATATGTTTATAGTTGGATTTGTATCTTCAATTCATAGAATTAGTGCTAAGAAATGAATGAAACAGCTTGGGGAAAGCAAACATAGCATGTCTAGGAAATGCTTTTTGGTCTAGGAGAGGTAACCTTGATATGGACATAGTAGATATTATTAAATATTATATTAATTGTATGTTATTAAATATTATATATTTATTATACATTCACATCATTATATACATATTATATATAATACGTACATACACTATTCTATATATAGCTATATATGTACATATATACTGTATATCTCTTAATTAAATGTATGTGTCATATAATGTATATTGAATAAAATAAATCTTCTTTTAAGCATACTCCAGATATACAGTCAGCTCTGCAACATTGTGCACAGGTTTATCTTGGCAATGAGTTGCTGTGAGTGGTGTATTTCTATAGGCCAGAATTCTCCCACCACAATCCCCCTCAGTCAAACACATATACTCTATTTTAAAATGGTTCTGCTACTTTTGTTCAATTGAATTTGTTAAGTGCCAAATCACTGAGTCATGCCCCCTTTTTCCTACTCTGAAGTCTGTGCCAAGCTCTGTCTCTGAGGCAAAGCAGAAATAAACACCTTTCACTAACACTTTACTCTCATGGTAAAATACGAGGGCATCCTCTCTCACTATCTGCAAAGCAGACTCGGAAAACATTGCTTTCTGGATTTTCTGCTTTTCTCATTCTATTTTCCCCCAGAATCTGTTTGCAAAACATTTTATGGAACTGGCAAGTTATTTGCACTGCTTTTGCATTGCAGTCTGCCTAATTCAATTGCAATTATTTGTAAACTGCCGCCATAACTCTTCCTTGGCTAATGTCTGCAAACTGTTTACTAAACAATAAACTTAATCATGCATTCATTGTTGCAAATGTCTCCAAATGGCTTCAGAGTAGAGCTGACATGACATTTTTGCCTATTTGCAAAGTCATGAAGGATGTTTTCTGAACAGACACCAATTTCTATAACATTTAGTCATTCTAAAGTATCTCTTCTGATCTATTGCAAATTGAGATGGCCTCTTTTCTGGGTCAGTAAATGTGCTGTGCCAATCCTGGTAGATCCAAAGCAAACTGGGCTGAAGATAAGGCACAGGTAGCAGTGAATGAAGAGAAAGGATGACATCATGGCACAGGCAATAGGTTATGAAATATTTCGTGAGTGTTCACTTTGCATGTCAACTAAGCACCTGTTATATTTAAGACTGTCTGCAAAATTTCTTTGGAGGTACGTGCTGTGAGGACATGGCGCTGTCCATTAAGACTGTGTGTGGGCATGAGAGGAAGAGAAAAGGTGAAAATAACGCTTAATTTTCAAGCCTAGATATCTGATGGAATCATAGTGCTATGAATAACAGTAGATAAGTGAGGATATAGAACTGATCTTGGAAGAAAGGTGAGAAATACAGCTTAAAATATTTTGATTTGCGCCATCGACAACATATTTTTGCAGAACAACTTCATCAGAAATGTCTATCAGGTAGTGTGGAATGGAGGTGATACTGGTTTGAGAACATCAATGATATGGTTGTGGCTGATACTGTGGTAATAAACCGGGTTGCTTACTAAAGGGGAATGGAGAGGACAGGTAGGTTCTTGCGGGGGAGGGGCGTGGGGAGGACACTGGCCCTTTTAATGGAGAGTAGGAAGGTGAAAAATTAGTGAAAGGTACAGAAAAGAAGGATAGAAAGAGGCCCCAGTTGTTCTATGGTCATGGAAATGAGGCTGGCATTTCAACAAGTCTGGGGTGGTCCACGGAGTGGAATGGACTGCTGCAGGTATGTTGAGGACAAAAAACCTAGCATCTTGAGTTTCAAGATGCAGAAGTCACAGAAGATCCAACTGAAAATACATAAGCAGATTCAAGGGTGTGAGTCATCTTGCTGGGAGCTAGGATGCAGGATGCTAATGAAACCAGTGTGTGCACCAGTTGCTGCCCACGCTCTGGGGGATATTAGCTCTGAAAAGGATAGAGGCTGAGAAGTAGCCAGCAAAATTTCTTAAATCTGCCTAATTTTCCCCTACTTCCAAATCTTGGCGCAGGTCATTCTGTCTAAACCATCAACACCTCCTCCACCAGCCTCACTCTCTGCTTATGAATTTTGTGACTAAATTAATGGAAAAGTTAGAAGCAATCGGTGGAGAACTTCCACACATTCATCCCTATGTCTATATCAGTAGTCGATGATATGGTTTGGCTGTGCACTCACCCAAATGTCATCTTGAACTGTAGCTCCCATAATCCCCACATGTTATGGGAGGGACCTGGTGGGAGGTAATTGAATCATGTGGACAGTTTTTTCCCATGTTGTTCTCGTGATAGTGAATAAGTCTCATGAGATCTGATGGTTTTATAAACGACAGTTCCCCTGCACTTCTCTCTTGCCTGCCACCACGTAAGACACACTTTTGTTTCTCCTTCACCTTCCGCCATGATTGTGAGGTCTCCCCAGCCATGTGGAGCTTTCAGTCCATTAAATGTCTTTTTCTTTACAAATTACCCAGTCTCGGGTATCTCTTCATAGCAGTATGAAAATGGAATAACAGTCAGTCTACTTTTCCTGTTGTTACTATGAATAATTGGTCTACACCTCTGAGTCAAGTCAACCTCTTCTGTACTGCAGCCTATTCCTTCCCACCTTCCCAAGGACATTGTGCCAGCATTTTCTTCCTCTCTCCTGTGCCATCAATTCTCCCTTGTTTGTACACTGATGCTCGAATTTTCACATCCTGAAAACATCCTCTCACGACTCCACATTTTTCTTCATGTTCTGATTCATTTCTCTGCCTACACATGCTACTTCCAATTTCTCTCCTACTCTTTTTGGATTCGTTCAAATCAGTCTTTCATGCCTCTCCTCTTCACTGAAAGAGGTCTTATCAAGCTCCCCCGTGAGTTCTACATTGCTAATTCCACAAATCAATTCAGAGTTCTCATACTACACATTTGATTATTCCCGCTTCTTAAACTCTTGCTTCTCTCAGCTTCCAGAACACTGCTTTCTGATGGTTCTCTTTCTACCTCACTGGACACCTCTTCCATCCTGCTGCTAGTACTTTGCCCCGTTTTCCTGAGGTCAGAATGCCCCAGAAACTTCTCTTTTGACTTCTTCTCATTTCCAGCTACATTGACCCCTATGTTATCCCACCCTGCGTTTGTATTTAAATATCATGTAAATACTGATGAGTCTAAAACCTCTCCAGCCTGGACTTGTACCTGTAAGTTTAAATATTATATATGTACTTGTCATGTCCACTTGGATTTCCAAACAATGTCTCCAACTCAACCCTTTTAAAACCAAACTCATGGCTCCTCCCTAACCACCACTCTTCTAAAGTTGCTTCTTCTCCACTTTTTTTTTTTTGAGATGGAGTCTTACTATGTTGCCCAGGCTGGACTCAAACTTCCCAGCTCAAGCAGTCCTCCCACCTCAGCCTCTCGTGTAGTTGGGACTACAGGCTCATGCCATAACACCTAGCTTAGTCTTTTTTTTTAACCTTTTTTTTTTTTAACCTTTCCAGTTGTCTAGGCAAAAACAGTGAAGATAGTCTTGACTACTTTCTTTTCTTCATACTTTCAAACCAATCCATCAGCAAATACCATAAACTGTCTGTTTGAAATAATCTAGCACCCCACCACACCCACTGCCACCACCTTTGCCCAAGTCAATTTCATTTCTTGCCTGGACTATAATAGTACCTTCTACATGCTCTCCCTGCTTCCATACTTGCCCACCCAGAGTGTCTTCTCAACAGCAGCTAGAGTGACTTTTTGAAAACATTGTTTATGCCAGTCTTCTGCTCAGAGGCCTCCAGTAGTTTTCTAAACTTCACCAAAGGTAAAAACCAAAGTCCTTGCTTCAATAGCTTCAAGAGTCTACCTAATCTGGGCTCTGGCAATTCTTTGACTTCATCTTCTCTTTCACTGTCTTTTGCTCACTCCGTGCCAGCTATACTGTCCTATTGCCCGTTCCTCAAACAAACTAAACCTCTCAGGGTATTTGAATACTCTGCTTCTTTCTTACTAGTATATGCTTCCCCTCAAATCTGTGTAATTTGCTCTTTTACTTTTAAACATTTCTTCTCAAATATTACTTTATCATGAGACTTTTCCTACAAAAAATAACCTCCACTCCTATTCCTTACTCTCCTTTATTTTCTCCCATATCGTCATATAACCATATTTACTTGTTTGTGTATTTCTTGGGTCCACTCAATAAAATGTAAGATCTATGGAAACTGAAACTTTATTTTCATCACTGCTTTATCTTCTACTTCCACTACTTAGAAAAACACCCAATAAAAGATTCTTGTTTAATAAATATTTGAACGAGTAAGATTCAATGGAATGAATAAACGTTGATCGGTGCCTAGCACACCACCCAGAACATCATAATGACTCAATAAACATGTATTGAAGAATGAATGAGTTTCTAAAATTGAGGAGACAGGTATCCCCTTGTAGGCTAAAGGCAAGAAGCAGTGGGGGAAAGGTAGATCTTGCTGGGTAGTTAGTTGAACAATATATAAATATGTAATTATCAAGTAAGCCCTAGAAATAAGCACACCAGGATATTTTGCACCATCAGCAACATGATGGAATGTGGCCCAAGTGATTCTCCCTGTGCAGGGCATGGCATGGGGAGGGATTTGGTTGTTCAGGACCAGCTGATGAGAGGGATTCCCAAATCAGAGGTTATGAAGCAGCTGAATCCAGGAAATCAACCAGAGTTAGAAGATAAAATGAGTCACCAGAACCAAGGATCCAGAACCAGATTAAGGAAGCACCACGGCTGGCCCTAGCTCCTTGGGCAGGTAGCATTTAAAAACCAGACAAGGAGCAGACAGCAGACAGGGTGGTGGATTCCTCCCACAGAAGCCAATCTGCTATACATGGAGATTTCTGAAATAATAGATAATGTCTTTTAGGCCTAAAACCCAGGCTCTGATTTTGCATTTAGGTATGGAGAAATATAGAGCATGAACATGCCACATGTCCCAGCTTGAAATCCTTTTCATTCAGTCCCAGACAAGAGTCTTTACTTGTTATAACCAATTCTGACCCAGTACAGGTGTCTGACTGCAAGAGATAAGGCTACGTCAGCGAAAACTCTGCAAAACCAGAATCCCGATTGGCCCGCTCGGCAGAGGCCTCCTCTGGGAAGGCCTCATCTGGGAAACCCACCTTCAGGTTTCCCAATCCATTCCATTGGAATCAGATATTTTCCTCTCGTAAAATTGGCCACAAAATACGAAGTGCCCGAAGCACTTCCTCAAACCAGCCAAAAAGCGCAACTCTTCTTGGCTTTCTAAGAATGCCAGCTATATAATGAAAAACATAAACTCCAGCCTCCCACACATGTGCCCTAGTTGGACAGGAAACAGCACTTTCTCCTGCCAGAGCATCCCTGCCCCTGCCACGGTGACCAACGCATTCTTGCAGCCCCACAACCACAACCACAACCACAACTGGAAACCACCCCTCGGTTCTCACTGCTCCCCAGCTCAGGGTGCAAACTTCTGCTCTCAAACTGTTAAAGTGAATCATCAAAGGTCATTTAAAAATGTGGCACTTACTTGAATGAATGTCTTCTTGAGCCTTTTGAAAGGTGCAGCAGGCATAAAATTTAATATTGATTGTTGGGGCACATTCCATTCCCCCTTTCAGAGTCATTTCAGAATGACAAATCATTTGTTTTCATCCATAGCAGAGCAGGTCTACTGGACGCAGGGGAGTCCCCGGCCTTCCTATTGAAGCTAAGCTTTCTTTTTTCTGTCCACTTCTCTCAGTTGTTTCTCCCGGCCTTAAATTTCCTAGTTCCTGCCGTCCCCTTCTGCTGGCTCCTCTTAGCTCCTGTTCTAATTTCAACTGTCATTTCCCCTGCTCTCCCGAGTGCTCTGAGCTCCTGTTCTAATTTTTCATGTCTTCTCCCAGCGCTGCCCTCCTTTCTGCCTCCCTGACCCTCTCCTGCTCGCCTTCCCTTTTTCTCTCACTTTTACTCTTCCATGTCCCACCGGAGACTTCGCCTCAGGTTTTGCTTCAGCTTCCGTTTTCTGCATACTGTTTAATGCATCCGGTAACACAATGTCCAATCCACTGCATAAATCACAGATTCACAAATACAATCCTATCTCTTCTAAATAGTTCCTCCCTCCGCCACTTGCAGATTCTACTTTGTCAAAGAAAATATCCTTTTTTAAAAAAAGATGCCTTGGTTGATAAGAGACAAATATGTGGAGTTGATCTGAAAATCTCTCAATCTGAGATAATTCTGGCCCAATTTAATTTTCTTAAGAAGTTGAGATGGATTTTCAATGAGTATAAGCAGCTAAAAGTGGTGAATGATCTTCTGTGAGCCCATCATTATCTAAATGGAAAACTCAGTTAAGGTTGCATTTTGTAAGAGTCATTTCTCAGGGGTCTTCCTCCTCCCTTAGTTGCATGCAGAAACAATCGCACTCTTGTTAATTACAACGGCAATGATTTGCATTATTCACAACCTGCTACAGCAAGTGTATAAATGGCAAACAATCTTGATGGAATTTTGAACACACTGATTTGGCCTGGTGTGAAAGAAATTCTCACCAAATGTGATGTTGGGATATGGAAGGCAGTTCATAGTTGCCTTGGATATCCAGACTTCCTAAGACAGGTATTGGTAGGGGATTCTATCTACCCGTTTGCTCTTAAGGGCAAGAGGGCTCTTTAGTACAAAACCGTCCCAGCTTTCGGGATATGAATGTTCCATATTAATGAATGCATTCATGTCCATGTAAAAGAATATAGACATGATGCCCGAAGACACTGTGAGCTCTAGGTTCTTACTCAAGGGTGAGGGCGTCTCCTAGACTTACAGGAACACCAGTTGGCAACTCGAACCAACTTAGTCAGCCACCTGGTGATTTCCAGGAGGCTGCTCTCATTTGATGTAATTGGCCAGTTATTTTGGCAGAATGCCTCCTTACCTGAAACATAACATTTTAAGTTTGTTGGGAGTATACAAATGTAAAGGAAGAGAAAGTTTGTATTGAAAAGGTCAGAGTTTAAAACCATACATGTTGCATCTTATGTTTTCAAAAAATTTTCCAATCTTTCTGGAACTAATTTCAAAGCACTTTAAGAAATTATTCATGACATTATATTCTTGGCTATGTATAATTGTTATTATATTTACAGATGGCAGAGAAAATTTGGGGTTATGACATTCAACCCACATTGACTCAATAAACTTTCTGAGCGTCCACTTCGTACCCAGCACTGCGATGATGGGTGCAGGGGTCGTAAAGATGAATAAGCCCACGTTCTTTCTCTGGAGGGACTTCCAGTTAAAGGTCATGTCAAGGGTCAATCAAAAAGCCTCATCTCAAAATCTTAAACCCAAAAACCCTTCTCCACACAACATCCCTGGAGTTAAAACGCTACAGGGCATTTGCCATAAAAAAGAAAAGAGCATAAAACACATGAATAAATGCCTGTACATATGTTATGTTTTTCACTCACTCCTTACAAAATTGACAGAATATATACAAACCTCTCAAATACATGGTGGATAAAAGAAAATGAAATGCAAATTTAGCCCCATGTAAGTTTCTCATTATTCCTTGCTTCCGATTAAGTTATTTTCCTTTTCTAACAATCTCCAGGTTTTTTTTTTTCCATGAGAATGAGCAGAAAAACAAAAACATGGGGGAGGGGGAGACGCATAGCTCTGTTGAGAAACAGGAAGTTATGTGAAACCTTGTTTGCCCTTTCTGCTGTGAAGAAGTTTGCCGAAGAGCTGTAACCCTGCACTCTGCTATGTAAACCACCTACAGAAATGGCAGAGGTCAGCGTGGGAAAAGAAGGGCCGCCTTGGGCCCAGAGTGACAACAAAAGTCAGTGCTTCCAGGCATCTCAGGATGAAAAGTAGAACCGTTCAGCAGTTTAGAATTGCTTGCTTGCTTGCTTGCTTCTTCCTCTTCTTCCTCTTTTCTCTCTTCCTTCCTTCCTTCTTTCCTTCCTTCCTTCTTTCCTCCCTCTTCCCTCCCTCCCTCCCTCTTCCCCCACTTCCCTCCCTTCCCTCCTTCCCTCCCTTCCCTCCTTCCCTCCCTTCCCTCCTTCCCTCCCTTCCTTTCTTCCTTCCTTCCCTTCCTTCCTTCCTTCCTTCCTTCCTTCCTTCCTTCCTTCCTTCCTTCCTTCCTTCCTTCTTTCCTTCCTTCCTTCCTTCCTTCTTTCCTTCCTTCCATCCTCCCTCCCTCCCTGCTTTCCTTCCTTCCTTCTTTGCTTAATTTTAAATCATTATAAACTGATCATATTATACTGGTCTTTTCAAATGTAGTCTAGTGACCTCCACTGAGTCAACACTAGAATAATCTCTTTTGTTGCTGTTGAATGCCCCAGCTCCTGTTTTCTCTCTGCAGTTGTGTGTGACTATGAGAATTCAGAAGGAAATACCATCTAGAATAGGAATGTTCAGCCTTCTTTTTCCATCCTTGTAGGGTTTCCTGGGGATGCCACAGGGGCCTCAGGGTTGCTGAGGAAGGCCAGGGCACTGGGCCCAGCAGCAACTCTTTTCTGTTATGTAGATAGGGGTTAAATCTATATGTTTTGAAGAAAGGGCTCTGTGGCTAAAAACAAATTTTGAAAAATTGTGGCTCCAGGAATCTTTGGGGCTACCTACTGAAATATCCAGATAATTGAAGGTTCTTTTGTGCCTGGGGTTTGCTTTTGTTTCCCCCTCAGTTTCTTGGGTATTTGCTGCCTTTTCCAGTCACAAGACAGAAATGTCTTTATAGCTTCAATGGTTCCAGATGTAATGTGGCAGAAAATTCTGATTTTAGGCCCGTGGCCTTTCTAAAATTTCTATTTCTGTTGGGTCAGTTTAGCATTAGCCACACTGTGGCAAAAAGAAGCTTCTTATGAGGCTATTATTTATGCTTTGGGACAATGGAGGTATCACTTAGTCTTTTAGACCAACATTTAATGTTCTACTCCCAGGCGTTGACTTGGAGCAGTGGGTCACACTTGAGTATGTGACAGCATCTTCTGGAGGGTGAGTCACACATGGTTGTCGGGCCATCCCCTGGAGTGGAGCCTAAGAACATGCATTTTTAACAGTTTCCCAGAGGCTGCTGCTGCTGGTCAGGGAAAGTCTCACTCTCAGAACCAACAACTGAGAATCACATTTCTTGTGAAAGAGATGAGTTCTTAGGACTTCCCCTAGGAAATTTGGATTTGGGGATTTGGGAGAGAGCTTAAGAATCAGTATTTTATTTCATTTAAATTTTGTTTTCTTAAAAAAATCAAATGCCTCGGACGAAACTTAATTTCTGGGAAATGTATTTTGTCTGTGTATCAGTTTGATAACTAGCTACAGGTTGTTTGCTGAGTTAGGCAACCAGTGACCAATCTTCTCCAGATGCCTAAATGTCTGATTTAAGACAGAACAAGAAAGACAATTGGTCTGAATCAATTCAGCAATGGGAAATTAGACTGGATGTTGAAGGACAAGTGGGAGTTTTCTGGGTGTGGTAAGTGCATAAGGAGGATATTCAGTTGGAGAAGTGAGGTGTGCAAAGTCACAATGAAACCAGAGTGTGGCAAGCTGTAGAACCAGCACCTGATTTATGAAGGCTCCAGATGTTCTGTGGCCTCCTTACTATGTGATGCCATAACAATCTGTTTTCCCTTCAGTTTCTCTGCAAGACTGAATGTTGGACTTCTTTTTAAGGGCAGGGAATGAGTCTCGGGCCTCTTACTCAGACTGTGGTGTGCTCACGTAGGCCTGTAAATGCATGACAGATAAATAAGCAGTGGGCAAGGAGTTGAGAAGTCAAGTTAGAAAGACTTAGTTTGGTACCAGATTACAGAAGACCTTCAATTCCATGACAGGAAGCCCCTGCCTAAAAGTGTGATGAAGCCATAAAATTAGTTAATGAAAGGAATGCTCTAATATGATTTGCGGTTTCAAAGCTTACTTTGGGGAACACATAGTAGATTTGAGTTTAAGGTAGAGGCCACAGGCAGAGATCCACCAGGGGCTAGTGCTATGGATTTAGAAAAGAGTTGATCTACACAGAATGAGGGCTTCTCAGTGGTGGCAGAGAGGAGTCATTCTCTCTTTCCATAAGCATGTTCTGAGCATTTGGATATCACATGCCAGATGCTAGTCTTGACGCTGAATACTGCAATGAACAAGACAAAGTCCTTGCTCTTGTAGAGTTTATATTCTTGTAGAGGAAATTTATAATAAACAAGGAAATACATAAAGAAATTTAGATATCATAAAAAATAGGGTAAGAGGCTTGAAAGAGGCTACCACATGCTACAATGTCTTGACATTTAACACAAGGTAAGACCAAATGCTGAAAAGTGTCTCTTGTTTTAAATTTGAGTCCAATCTGAAAGGTATAACATATATAGATCCAAGCGATTTTCTTTTCTTCAGAACGAAACTTTGGTGAATATACTACACGTGTATAGGGGTTCTTTGTAATATAACTAATATATTATCCCAGGCCCTTCACAATTCCTTCATTTAATGCAAAGGGAAGTATGATGTATGATGGAGGGTATTTTATTATGTATAATCACACTTTTTATTCTGATGTTGATGAAGATAATTTGATTCTCCCCATTTCAGTCAAGATAAATCCCATCTATCTATCACAGGGTTCGTAGAAAAACCTACGGACAATTCGTACAACTGCTTCAAAAGGAGAGATTCACTCTCCTGGTCTCCTAAAGGAACAGCACTGTCTACTTGTTGGCCAAGCCCTGAAACAGAAGCGATCATGCTGCTTCACCAACCTTCCGTTTAACTCTGGGCAAATGCACTTTCATCCCTCTAATCATTATGTTAACCGTCTGTGAAAATGCATAAATCTCGGATTCCAGAAGTCCGATGAAATCAACTAGAACATAATTAAGCTTAACCAAATCTCTCTTCTCTGGGGTGCTCAGCAAACTATAACAAGGCCACAGCTGCAAAAGTGTGTATCATGAAGCAGTGAGTGGAGACTGAGTCCGTCAGGTTTTGAAGGCATTGCAGATGTAGGTTTAACTTACAGTGCCACCACCTACTATTTCTGTGGCCTTGGAGATGGATTAACTTCTCTGGGCTTATTGTCCTTCTCTACCACGTGGTTATAACAGCATCAATCTCAGCATGTGTCTCAGTTGCAAAGGTTGAAAGAGACGACATATCTGTACAAAAGACATATGAAGTATCTCACCGTTTCACGACTTACAGTCTTCTCTCAGGGATTCCGCCAAACGACATGGATGAGACTGGAGCAGCCACATTTGTAGTATGAAGTCCTGCTTTCCTGTCCACTGTTGACTGGAGAAGAGTGGGCCTCTGCACAAACCCAGACTAATCCGGGATTCTCTCTTCCCACATTTCTCACTTGCAATTGGAGTTGTTAAACTGAGTCAGATCAATGTCAGATTTCTTGGGAGATCAATGAATTCTTGCTGCCCGGTTCCTGAATTTCCCAGGTTCTCTTCTTCTTAGGTATCATTTCTTTCTCAAATTTTACGAGATATCCCCCTATTCTTCCCATAGACCTCTCTTTAGTTGGAATTTGATTCTGACTACTCATATTTCAAATACATCCTTATGTGTTTATAATTAAATGCTTGATATTCTTTTGAATATGTTCCTTCTAGAGTTTCCTGTTTCGGCATGTACACTGGTTGCACAACTGGACATCTCAGCATCTCTCTAGAAACTGTCCTTTTTCTTCAGCACCATATCAAGTCCGTCTTGAAATCACCTTGAAATATTTTGTCTCAAATGTTTCTTTTCTAAAACATGTTTCTTTTCAAGTGACACTTCTTTCTCATCTGGGCCCCTCTCTATCAAAGGTGGCTTTAACACCTATTTTCCAGCTTTCTTTCAGTTCATTCTCCATACGGAAGCTGGAGCGAGAGAGATCCTTCCAAACATTAGTCAAACCGGATCATGTAACTCCTCTGCTGAAATAATTTAAATGGACTCCCATTGCTCTTGGAATACAATCCCACCTCTCTGCCATCACCTACAGGATCCTTTCAGCTCTAGCTCTGCCCATCATTTCATTTCCACCTTCTACTTCTCCTGCAGGTGGGCACTCTTCTTGCTTTGGTTGTTTCCCAAAGGTTCTTGCTCTTTTCCGCCCTGGGGCTTTTCCATGGGTGGTTTCCTATTTCTGCACTTCTCCCTCAGATGGCTGTTATTCAACTACCTCATCTTCTCATTTCCATCATTTTTTGCAGAGATCTTCCCTGACCTCCTGTGATATCATGATAGTAGTAAGAAATACATATGTCATTCTTCCCTCAGTTTCCTGGTTCACAGCTCTGAAAGCCCTTGGAATCTCTGAAGTGATAAATGTTTTTTTGTTTGTTTGTTTGTTTGTTTGTTTGTTTTTTTGTATACTCATGAGATGATGGATGGCTGGGGCACCTGGATAGCCTCAAGATAGAAGCTGGCTGCCAGGGGAACCAACCATGTGATTGGAGTTGGAACTTTCCATCCCATGCCCTGACCTCTGGGGAGGGAAGAGGGGCTGAAGGTTAAGTTGATTATCAATGGCTAATGACTTAATCAATCATGCCTACATAATGAAGGCTCCATAAAAACCCCAAGGGGCTGGGTTCAGAGGGTTTCTGGGTTGCTGAGTGCATGGAGGTGCCAGGAGGGTAAGCCTAGAGAGGACGCAGGAGCTCTATGATCTTGCCCTCATACCTTGCCCTGTACATCTCTTCCATTTGGCTGTTCCTGAGTTATATCTCATTAATAAGTAAATCTAACTAAAGTATTTCTTTGAGTTCTGTAAGCCAGTCTAGCAAAATAATAAAACCTGAGGAGGGGATCATATTAAACCCTGGACTTGAGATTGGCATCTGAAATGTGTGCAGTCTTGTGAGGCTGAGACTTTAACCTATGGGATGGGATGTTATCTCCAGGTAGATGGTGTCAGAATCAAGTTTAATTGTAGGACACCCAGTCATTGTCTGCAGAGAACTGAAGAATTGCTTGACGTAGGAAAACACCCCATACATTTGGACACAGAAGTGTTCTGTGTTGAATGTGAGTATAGAGAAGAAACAATGTGGGTTTTCCCCATTTGCCCCCACATCCAAAGTTGATCCCCTCATAATATATTTCTTCATAACCCTGGTGGTAAAGAGGCCCTATAGATACTTATAGGTATCTACAGTTATATATGTATTTACATGGCTGTTTTATCCTCATGTCTCTCGGGAGACTGTATGCTCTAAGAAGATAAGACTGGGCGCTGCATGAAGACAGGGAGCACGTAGCCTTTACTCTCCCCTATCCCCAGTGCCAGAAGATGATAAATAGAGGCTATCTAGACAGTTGCCCCAGCATCATGAAGTTGAACAAAGGAAAGACAGATGTCACCTAAACCAAGGGGAAGCAAGGTGTGTCGGCATCACTCAGCCAACTGACCTGGAACCCGGGCCATAAAACACATTCAGGACTTTCAGGTGAAAGTGCTGGGCGAATACTTTCTTCCGTTTCTCCCTCTAACTGTGGAATTCTGCTAGGCAGTCAATGCAAAAGAATAGACATAAACCAAGGTCGATGAAAGTGCTATTACATTCAGAGGGGATATTTTCCATTTGTTTTCAAATTAAAGTATCATGCAAGTAGCAGAAAAATACACCACAGATTCTTTAGCTTGATTGTTTCAACTTTTAATAGTCAAGTCAATATGTGCCTCCAACTAACTGCTGGGTATTGTTCTGTGATTGCCAGGTTGTTTTATGTATGTGAAGCAACAAAACAGTATAAGGTGACAAACAAAAGATGGAAAAATATATAAAAGGGAAAAAAAAGTTGGCTGTGTGCTACCTCGGGCTTTAAAACTCTTCTTATACACTTCACCACGAAGTCTATTAAAGCAAAATATAGTGGAAATACAATATACCGCAATGAATGTCTTCAAACTAGCAATTTAGCGCAAAAGCTGAGGGCAGTTCTTATGCACCGACTTTTAATACCAAGACGATTTGTGGTCTCACAAAGTTCCTGCCTTAGGCGAAAGTTGTGCTGAGTTCTAATAGGTCTAGTTTGTTGGCTGTCAGAATAATGGAGAATTGGGTAGCAGAGGGGCTAGATGCTGTAAACAGCAGAGATAATTAGAAGGTCTGTGGAGAGGCGAGTGAAGCTGGTTTATATTTGGTCACAGGGGAAAGTGTTTGTTCGGGAAACTCCTGGTTGACACAGCACAATCTGAATCTGAGACTGTTTATTTTGAGAACTTTTGTGGGTCACTTGGCATGTTAGTATTTTTTTATTATAATGCTACTGCTATTATTAATAGTAAGTTGCCATTTATTGAACACCTACTATTTGCTTAGTTCTGCTCCAGTTCTTCCGTATCTCCATTCTGCAGAGAAAGAAACTGGGGCTCAGATGGTAGATTTATTCGATGGCAGGTGCTAGCAAGCCATAGCCCTTACAATAGACTAGAAACTGTGCTTTGACCGATATGTTGATGTTTTCTTTTGAGGCACGATTACTATTACCAGTCAGAGTATTTTCACTGATAATCCTATGGCTTCAAGTCTAGTTTAAATTTCCAATAACTGTAGAGGCAGAACTTGGCTTCCCAGGAAGAGGCTGAGATTGAGAACGAGGCTCTCAGAACTAATGTAGTAATGAGAGTCCCGAGGCTGCTGTTTTCTAGTAATTCACTTTCATTTTATGTAAATTAGCGTGGAATCCAGATTGTCCTTTATAATAAAGCTATCTTTACTCAGTGGAGAAAAGTTTGTTTTCTTGCCCAGGAGGACCAGGTGGTCAAGTCATTGCAGCACTCCTGTGTGACAGCCCCCTCAGCCTGCCCCAAAGTGGTCACCCTGTCAGATGAGTCATGGCTGAGGAAGGTAAGAAAATCCACAGGTGAATTCCCAGGAGGTATGGAAGGGCATTTTTCAGTTGCTAAGATTTTGCCTTGCACTCTACCTGCAAGTGTTAAGCACAAATGACAAGTCACCCGCCCACTAAGGGACGGGGACCATGATCAGTGGCAACCTAGGCTTCGGGGAGCTCAGTTGCACACATGGGCTGATCTTGTTTTTCTTAAATAATAAATAATAATTAGCATTTTCCAGCACAGCATGGAATGTCTGCACCGTCCCTCAAGAAGGCTACAACAAAACTGGGGAATTGACAGGAAATGAGATACTGAAGCTGTCACATGCAGAGACCAAAGAGACAGGGATTACTCAGGCTGGAAAGGGGGAAGCTGAGAGATGGCGTTATTATAAGCACATACAGTACTCAAAGATATGATTAAGGACTTGTTTACCAAACACTGGATCATTCAAACAAGATGGCTTCATTAAGAGGCCTTCCTACATTGTTCCTTTCCAGGCAAAATCAACTTCCCTCCCTCTTGCTTTGCGCCCACACTTATAGAAATTTGTTTCTCCTCACTTAGGCCTTGGGTTCAGTTATTTAGGAGGGGTAGCAGGTGTAGTGCAAAGGGCACTAGCTGAGGGGTAAAAAAGTGTGGATGCTGGTCCTGGTCCTGCCATTGTTTTCATTGTGTCTTGGGGGCTCAGTTTGCTTATCTCTGTAATGGGAACGTTACATCTTGCTAAGATGTACATAAAGACTTCACAGATCTTTTTGAAGGTCAAATGGGAGAGGGTGTAGAGGGTGCTTGATTAGTGAGTAAAGAGTTTTTCTTGGACACCTGTTTGCCTCTTATCACATGATTTAGACTCCCTTTATTTGAGCTGCTGCTGGGGCAAAAAATCCATGGTGCTGTAGCTTGACAGATCCTCCTCCTAGCTGTTCCAGGAATCTCTAGCTTTCTGGGCCAAAGCTTCTCTGATGGCATGTTGAGATTATTCAAGCATTACTCAGATCATCCCATGAACAAACTCTTGAACACAGAGGTACAGAAGCCAGAGGATGAATAACACTCTCTTCTGCACTTGAGTCTGAGACTTATTCTCTTGCTCTTCAGAGCACAGACCATGATGGATTGATGACCACAGATGGATTGAACCTTGGTGCCGATCGTAGTGACCCACTCAAGAATGTTCCCTTGTATGATCTTCTCACCTAACTCCTTGGTATACGTCTGGAAGCCCTGTCTCGGGTTCTGCTTTCGGGGGGAAACTCAATGTAAGTCAGTGCTGTCCAGCAATGTGTAGCTATGCCTCTCCAGCCCTCTATACTTTAGGCTCTGAGTTGATCACAATGATAGTATCCCGGTCAAGGCTAATTATTATATGCCATAGCTCATTTGTGGACAACAAAGTTCAAGTGAGACTCAGCATCTGACTGGCTCTGAAGCTGTGGTGCTCTACGTGTTTCTCTCAAGCAGCAAGGAAAGTATGAGAGGACTGTTCTTAACAGTCTGAAACCCACACTCCTGCTGACTGAAAAACTGATGGTATTGAAGCCCCAGGAATAACACGCCTCCATGTAACAGATTTCCCCAATCCCATGACCACTTCATCAGCCAAGTCTCCAGTAGCCCTCACTTGGACAACAGACATTACTTCCTAATATGTTCCCAGCATTTAGCCTCCACCTTTCCAACTACATGTGCTGACCAGTAGTCAGAGTCATATTTTATAATTCCAAAAAAATTGCATTACCCTCCGTGTAAAACCTATCTACATTCTCCTACTGCTTTCAGAATGCAATCCAATCTTTTTGTCACCAACTCCAATGCCTCTGGAACCTGACACCTGACTACCTCTTCAGCCAAGCCTTGTCCTCGCTCCCTCTTTCACCACACCAGAGCCACACAAGGCTTCTTTCAGTGTCTTCGCCTCTGGCTTGAGGGCCTTTTGCTCCTGTAATTTTCTCTGATGGGGAGCTATTCTTTCGTTGATTTCTGTGACCAGTTCCTTCTCTTTCTGGCCTTTGGTTAAATGTCATATCTGCAAAGCAATATTCCCTGAGTCTTCTATTTAAATAAAGTGTCCCCCTCTTTCCGTCTGTCATCAGTTATTATTCTCTTTTGCGGGGACCAACAAACTTTTTCACTGAAGGGCCAGATAATAAAAATTGTAAGTTTTGTAGGCCACAGGGTCTCTGTTGCAACTATTTTACCCTTCAGTTGCACATTAAAAGCAGCTGTAGGCAAAACAAAATGCTTGGGCACGACTGTGTTTCGATAAAACTTTATTTACAAAATCAGGGAGCAAGTAAGCTGGATGTGGTTCTGCGGGTCCATAGTTTGCTGACCCCTACACTATTGCATAATGCCTTTAGTTTCCTTAATAGCATTTATTGCAATTTTTAACTGTCCTTGTGCTCATTTGCTTGCTATTGATCTGCCCTCATCAGCCAACTGTGCACCCCGTGAAATAGGAACCATAACCCTTTATATTTTTAACCACAGTGATCTCACTGCTTACAAGCCTACAAGGGTTGTTGGCACCTAGTAGACACTCGCTATAAAACATCTTCCCTGTTAATTCCCAACTCAGCATTTTATATATTTATTCTGTTTGTTTCGCAGAACTTATGTCAATTTTTGATTGTTTAATTTTTCCGTTTTTGCAACTTCCATGAGCATAGAAATGATGTCTGCCCTATTTAATTGATTCACCCCTCAGCAATTAGCATAGTGCTTGGCACATAGACATCCAAACAATTGGGATGAATAAAGAAGTGAATAAGAGAGTAATTTAGATTGAGTATTTGTATGGGTAAAAGGAAGAATTGACTTCCAGTTATGATACATTTTGGTTTAAAAACATGTATCGATGAGAGAATGAATGAATTAATGCATGCATGGCACATGCCAACTAGCTCTGCAGAACCCTGAATAATAAAGTCTCAAAATTCTCTAAATTGATACATCTAGCAAATCCTATGGGAAAATAAAAAAACTAGTTATTTGCCACCATCTACATAAGTCTCTTTAGCCACTTAGAGATTTGGTAAGCGGACAACTTCTCAGGCTTTTTCCAGGTGGCCTTTCAATGAATGTAATTCTGAAGGGTTAACCCAGAGGGTGACCCCAGCTGCGTGACCCCAGCTCCACTGGAAGGCTCAGTGTGACCTGAGAGGACATTTTTTTTCCTGCTGTGTGGTTCCATCATTATCTGCCACTAAGAAATGATTTCGTTGACTCATGGTCATAACCATGTCTCTGTCTCCATGGAAAATATTTAAACTGCATTTAAGGACTGCAAAACTGGAGAAAAAAAAAAGACATAAAGCTTTGTAACACAGAGGAAAAAGAACAAAGTGGATAGTGTGAAAATACCTCCTTGTTTGTGTGGGGCGAGGCTTGTTTTTGTCTTTTTTCCCTCTGTGAAATCATTATTAATAGTGTCCCCTTTCCATCTCAAAAATGCCTGATTTGGACAATAAATTTTCCTGTCACTAGAAACATAAGGGGTAATTTATATTTCTTTCCTAAGGACAAGATGAACATACTCTGGATGCCTACTGAGTTATCAAGAGTTTCGGTTTTGGGAACCTCAGACTGTCTTCTTTGGCTTGTTGTGAGTAATATCCCTGTTCATGGTCACCTATGAAAGTTTTGGTGGGAATAACAGTGGCTCCAGCAAAGCCAATTGAAATATTTGATTATCCTAAAATAACCTCTCTGTATCCCACATCACTGATGGAGACCTGAAGGTCTGAAATGCTGACCCTGATCTTTGGAAGGCGTTGATGCTACCAGCTCGCACTTGTTTTCCCAGAGGTACTCAAGATGTTTTCAGTGAAGGCTGTTCCTCCCCACTGGCTCTCTTCAATCCCTGATTTTCTAGCAGCCATCAGGAGACTTGGGCATGCATTCTCTATGGACCAGTGAATTACGAGTTATTCAGATTGATGCCAAGGATAATGGTTAGAACAATGGGCCTGGAAGCAGAGTACCAGGCTTCAAATTCTGGCTTAGATATTTACCATCTATATTATCTTTAGTCTCCCTGTGCCTCAGTTTTCTTACCTGCAAAACGGGGGAGTTATAGTCCCAATCTCCTAGTATTGCTACAATGATTGAATGAATTAACCCTGCGAAGATACTTAGAAGAGTGCCAGACATATAGTGCCCAGTAATTGTGTTGTTATTACTATCTACTTGCACTTTAACACTCTCTAGCATTATTGCTATCTACTTATACTTAAATAGCTCTCTAGATAATATTTTTCAATCTTTAGGCAAAAACCATTTTCAAAAGATTTGAGAAATGCTCACCATCATAAGGAACTTCGTAATAACAGCTACATCATAAATTTTATTGGCATATTTGCTTTCAGGTTCATGAAAAGTCTTGATTTCCTTAATATTTGCCTCACTGTATAATGTCCTTAAATATTTTACAATTTCGGTACCTCTCTGAACCAAGGCTATAATAAACTAAATTAAATTAATTAGTTCAGACAATTACTTTAGCTAACCATCATCTTATATAATGTGTCAATTCAACACTGCTTCTTTGTTCTAAAATATCCCGTTTGACTGACATATAAGAGCAAAGTAATATAAAGTTCAATTCTATTTAATAGCATCTGATTTTATTCTCTCCACAAGTCAGATAATTAAGTAATTCCTCTGTAATTATTAGTATTAATTTTATATGTCTTTTCTGGTTACCAGAATTGTTATTTCTTCTTTTAGAGTAGCAATTATTGTTAATTTAAATCCATATTCTACACTGACTCCTAGTAAATGATCTCCAATCTTAAACCATTGTGTTTGTTTAGGCCCTAAAAAAATACACTCATATAACTTTTCCATTTCTTAGCTCATTTAATTTGTGATTTAGTTAGGAAGTTTTACAAAGTTAATTTGGTTGTATCTGAAATATAGACATTGTTGTTATTTTATAATACAAAATATGTGCACAATTATTTTTTCATTGTTCTAGAATAATTCATTCTTTAGTTTTATGAGGGACTTACGGACTATTAGAAAATATCTAGTACAATCTGTTCCTTTTACAAACCTGAGGCCTGAAGATGTTCCAGGACTAGCTCAGGCTCATCCTGATAATGTTCTCCTTCTGGTTTTTCATCCTTTTCCTCATCTCTTCCTTTCATTTGGAAATGCTTCTCTGCTTCTTTTTCAACTACAATCTTTCATTCTGGAAGCCAAACATGGTTGATCCTCAGCTGTAGGAGGGCAAGGTATAGGATCTAGAAGGTATGGCAAGACATGCCCATGATATTAAGAGAGGAGCAGATTTAGTCTGGGATGGCTCTTGAAGACTCTTGGGTAGGTGGATGGTTGGAGTGGGTAGGAGGAAATGGCCTGGGAATGACATGAGGGTCTGCTTAGGAGGGACTGCTGTTGGCTGTAGAGAGAGGGAGAGGGAATGTGAATTGATTCTTTCAGAAGTGGCTCTCACAGTCTAGAGCTCCCTGTGAGAGCCACAGTGAGCAGGTAACTTGGTCATCCTTCTTAACAGACCCATTCAGTTGTTGCCAGGTTCCACACTCCTCCACTCTGAAAGGTCTCTCCACGCTGCCCCTTCCTCTCCAGTCTCATGTTACCTTCCTGTTCAGGTGTCCACTAGAGCTATTTGGGCTTAGCGAGCACTTCCTCACCGGGCTCCCTGTCTTGGTCTCTCTCCACTCTGCTCCATTCTGCACATACCCTCTAGTAGGCCCTTTGTAGTGCACAAATCTGGCCTTATCAAGTGGTCATTTTAAACCTCAGCAGGCTTTTTATTGTCCTGCAGGGTGAAGTTCAAATAATTATATTCACATTCTGGTCCTCAAATATCTTCCTGGCTCTACTCCAGCACCTCTAGCCATTCACCCTACTGACTGGCTGCATCTTCCTATCTACACAGTGTGGGATTTCTTCTCCTTTGTTTCCTTCCTCCTTCCCCCTTTTCTGTTCAGAAGACCTCTGTTCTTAGGCTCAACCCAGATGCCATTACTGTATTGATTCTTTCCTCTCTTCTTCCAAGCCGTATGAGATGCCTACTCTTTGTATTCACTGTGTCTGTGTGGATCTAGAATAAGGCAATGTTTACACTGGAACAAATAATTTATGTGCATATCCCTTCCATTGTTAAGGTCTCATTTAGCATCGAGTATTTGTTCAGTGCTTACACCAAGGCTGAGGACATAGTAACTTCTCAATACATAGTTTTGAAAGCATCTTTTGTTTCTTGGTACACAGTTCAGGGGAAGACAAAGATACAGAAACAAGAAGACCTAAAATAGTTGCTTAAAGACCGTAAACACTTGTTTCTCTTTTACATTCAGCTCGAAGATGAGTAGTCCAGGTTGGTGGAAGTTCCCTGTTCCACAGAGTCATTCAGGGACTCAGGCTCCTTCTGTGGGGAGTTTCCAGGTTGAAGATAGGTCACAGCCCTTACTGAGTTCCAGCCAGGGCAGGAAGGAGATAGAGGCATGGAGGAGGCAACGACCCAAGGCCCAGGCTGGGAAATGGCACACATTACTTCTTCTCATATTCCTTGGCCATAAGTCAGTCCTATGACCACATCTAACTGCAAGGGAGGCCAGGAAATGTGGTTTATCCATATGACCTGGAAGTAGGGAAGGATAGATTTTTCTGGGCAACTAGCAATCTTCATCCAACTGATTTCTTAAATGTCTTTGTAGCTGTAAACTGACTCTCCATGCCTGGGCCCTCAAGCTTCATGGCCATAAGATTTCATGCTTCGTGTTGAGAAAGAATATCTGTCTACGTGCAAATGAATAAACTATCTGATATCAAATAATCTTCTGTCTTTAGCCTTTCTTATCTTCCTTTAAAAATGATCATAAACTTTCCTACTTAAACTGTCAGGCTTTATTTTCCTCCTCTATGGGGAAAAGTTCCTGTACATTAATTTCATCTTACTTCTTTGTTTAATTAGACAGTCTCTATTTGGCATAACCCAAGCCTGATTTAAATTTCTTTTTTTTCCCTCATCTATTGTCTCTCTTATGGCCTTTTGTAGAAACTGTACTAATTTAGTGAATCTTTTATCTTGATCAGCCTCATCAAGCAAAGAAGGTACTTTTATTTTTTTTTTTGGAAGTGTTTGTGAAAATTCTTTTGTATGGCTACTTCCTCTTAGGGGTTGGTCTTTTGTGCTCCTTACTTCATTCCATGGCTGTCAGTTCTAACTAAGGATGCTCCGAGTAGTGATGCTGGTGTAACAGACTGTGTCTGCTTCTTTGGAACAAATGGATTTTAAAGATCCTTGCAGAGCACCTGAATGTCCCTCTGCTCAATCTCCTAAGAACCCACTTTTATATCTATTAAATCTATCAACAGCCCTGATGTTTGCAGGGGACAGGCTCTGTTTTCTTGATAAATTCATAATACACACTTTATTGTTTGGCTTTTTGTTAACCTTAGGTATAGATTTTCCTAGAAAAAAAAAAATCTAGGATGGTTCTGCCTACCTCCTTGCAAGACAGAGGTATCATCAGCGTGCTGTTTTCAGTTTTATTGGTAGATCTCTCACAAAAGTGCTCTGATCTTTGAACCCGGGAAGGGAAAAGGAACCTCCCTGCTGAATTCCCCTCACAGCCCCTCTGCTGCGGGGCCCTGAGGCTCTGGAACCAGGCAGGGGTCGGGGTAGCGCAGTCTTTAGCTGTGCTCCTGCCCATTCATTACTTCCTCTATGAACCCCAGCAGAGTTGTGCTTGGACAATTTGCCCTGTTGTTCTCCACTCTTCATCGCCTTTTGCACCAGTCAGAACAAAACGCTGAGTCTCCCATGGATCAGAGAGAAGGGGAAAAAAGGGGCTTATCCATTCTCACCCATACATACCACACACACATACACACCATGCACACACACATGAAAATATAATGCCTGTTTTCGAGCACCAGTTATATACTAAGCACTTTGTATATACTGTATGCAAATATCTCTTCATCCGTATAAACCAGGTATTAATTATTATCTCCTTTGTGCTCATTTGATCACTGAGCTTCAAGGGACACACAAGCAGGCTCAGCTGACCTGACAGGACTTTGGGCAGAGAGGGCTGTCAAGAAGGTCCCCAACTCAGCCCTCTGCTACCTTCTACATCTTGCAGCACATTTGCCCCTTTGAGATAACTGAAATTTTTTGAGCCTTCTGCTACTTGAGAAGATATGCGCCCTGGAATTTCTATCCTTTGCAAAATCCTGGGCAACCTTGTCCATTCTTATGGCTCCCAACTCTGGACCTAGAATCCCTAACATCTCACCTAAGCTCGTGATGGGCATATCCAGGGTCTTCTAAATTCATCATCTGGTTATCCATGGAGAGTTAGCATCCTCTCTGCCCCACTCCACCTGCAACACACATATACATTCTTTATCTGCTATTATTCCCTGACATTTAAGACAGAAACCAGGAGTCACCCTCAGTTCATCTCTCCCCTCGAGTCTCCCATCTAACTGATCAGTGAGTCTTGCAGGACTGATAAGGGCAAAGCTGGGCCTCAGTGCTCTGGATGCTCAGGCCCCAGTGGCCTCCTTTTGGAACAATTGTTTTGGACTCTCTCATTGACTCCTCTGCCTTAGGTCTCACTGGCTTTGATCCCGCTTCTCTACGGTGGCCTTTCTAAGATGCAGAACTAACCAGACCACTCTCTAAACAGAAAACTAAGAAACCCTGCAGAGAACAAGTCCAGGCCCAATCCTGCAGCATCGAGGCCTGCCTCCTCTCCGTCACACTTTTATCTTTCAGTCTGATCTCCCAGCCCCACTCCCTTTGGAATATGCTAGGGGCTCAAGTGGTGTGAATGTCCCCAACCTCCAGGCTGCTGGTTTAGTTGTATGAGATACTCTGACTGCATACAGTGGCCATATCTGTACAGTTAAAGCCTGTTTAAGACAACCCTGCCTTTCCTGCAGTGACCTCACACTGCCTAGAGCCACACGCAAATGGGCAGGCATGCGTGCCCCCCACCCTGCCAACACAAGGCAAGCCAGGTGTGCTTCTCTTTAACCATTATAAAGATGAATTTGTCTGCCCTCTCTTTCTTTGAAAAAGTCATCTGCTTGAGGACAGGCCTTGCCTCTCTCTTCCAGGTGTCTCTAGCCCCTTGCCCAGGCACCTCCAGGATCATATTTCTCGCGTGGTTGATTGGTCCACTGCCAGATGTTGAGGAGCATGTGTTTCTTTGCGGAAGCTCTGCACTGCCACAGCCTACTGTGGTGCAGAGGCAGTGACTAATAAATGCTGCAGTGAGGAGAAGTCATCCCAACCTCCTCACCTCTCCTTCTTCACAGAAGGACTTCGCTGGCTATTCAAGTCCTGCCCTTCCTCCAGCAGAAATATTCCTCTCTAATCACTCGGTTTCAGATAGGTTTTTCTCAGCAGCTGGATGGCTCTGGCTATCTTGAGTCAATTGTCATTCTGGCAACACAGAGGATTTTTGAAAACACTTTCAGAACTTGCGAGCAGCGAGAAGCAGACAGTGCATGATTGCATTGGGACTCAAGAGCAAACCTCAGTTCCCTGGCTGTGGCCTTGTGCCAGGCACTGGCGCTGGTGAAGACAGAACAGTCTTTTGAAGTGCTGTAGATTTAAACCAGGGAATCAGTTAACATCTCCCCAAGCAGCCAGTAGTGGGAACAAGAAGTGTATTTGATAATAGAGAGATGCTGGGAGAATGGCTGAGTCTGTACTTCCCTTGTGATAAAGGATGCTACAGAGCAGAAATTAAAATGAGAGGACCAGGGGGTGGCAAAGCTGCTCTCATTACAAGAGCGGCAGGCATAGGTTTATTGTGTAGCAAGAAATCGGGCATGAGATTGGAGGGCCTTATGAAGGCTTGCACCGGTATTTCCTTGTTGGTACTTGTGATGGAAATCCAGTTGCTAGCAGAGTTGTAACAGAAAGCGCCTCTCCTGGATTCCTTGATTCCTTGTGATGAATTTGTAGGTAACCGTGAAGAAGAGAGCAGGCAGCACCAGCCCTGAGGGACGGGCACCTCTTTGCTTATGTTCTTCAATTTCATCTTACTTTCCTTTCACAGTATCAGTACTGTTTGTGTGCGTGCGTCCATACAGGCAGCAGTGGAAAACGGAAAGAGTATGGACTTCAAGTTTGAATTCGCACCAGAGTTGAAATACAGTTCTTTCTCATATGTGCGACACTAAACAAATTATTTCACTTCTTTGAAGCTAAATGTCCTACTATGTTAAATAGAAAAACTATTACTGAACTCATAGGGTTATGATAAAGATAAAACAATATATTATGAATGCTCTCAACTCTGGCCAAACTTGTCAACTGTAAATCTGAAGTTTCATCATATGTTATTTGTATTAAAATGCTTGGAGTTCTTAAACATCTTTCTAGCCTCTTTTCATCTGAATACAGGTATATTTAAGAAAAAAAATACTGCCAGGGCCAGGCGTGGTGGCTCACACCTGTAATCCCAGCACTTTGGGAGGCCGAGGTGGGTGGATCACCTGAGGTCAGGAGTTCGAGACTAGCCTGGCCAACATGGTGAAACCCCATCCGTACTAAAAATACAAAAATTAGCCACATGTGGTGGTGGGCGCCTGTAGTCTCAGCTACTCGGGAAGCTGAGGCAGGAGAATCGCTTGAACCTGGGAGGCGGAGGTTGCACTGAGCCGAGATCATGCCACTGCACTCCAGCCTGCGTGACGAGAGCAAAACTCCATCTCAAAAATAAATAAATAAATAAAAAATAAAACGAGCAAAAAACCCAACAAACTGCCAGGTATCCATGATTTACAACCAGAGATTACCACCAAGCCTTTTTATAACAGCCCAAGCAAATCAAATCCAATGTGATCATATTCAAATAAAATAATACATTTGTAGTATGGCCCAATAAGTTATCAGAGTGATGGAAACACTCCACAGATCTATTAGCTGTTGATTATTAGAATTATTAGTAAGTGGTTTAATGCATTAATTAAAACCATTTTCTTTATTTTTGGAGGGAATATTTGACAAAAACCTATGAGGAAGTGTTCCATCACCATTTTGGACCAGCCTAACTGAAATGTCACTGCCTATGTTCACTGATTAAATGAATGCTGAAATGGAAGTAAGCAGTTTTCTTCTAATGATATAGAAATTCCCCCATGAATCCAGGTGTCACCGCCTTAAGATCAAGTGACTAATTGCAGTGGATACTAGTGGGCCAGGACCAAAGCCTAGAAATGTCATGCTGCCAGGACTCACATGACCTTAAGGGAAAGACCCAAGACTGTCACCAATAAGACTCACATGTTTGCAGATCTTAGTGGAAAAACCATGTTCTAAACTAATTAATTCCCTGTTTGCATAATACAGTCACACTTAGTGTACTATGTGCTCTTTGTAATCTAATTTCCGTTGAATTGCTTTTTACAATCTGCTCAAAATGTGTTTATAACAGAGAATCATTATAAGAATAACTTCTTTTCCTTTTCAGCTTTCCTCTGTTACTCTCTCTCCTTCCTTCCCCCTTCCTTCCCTCCCTCCTTCCTTTCCTTCCCTTCTTTTCCTTTCCCTTCCCTTCCCTTCCTTCTTCTTTCTTTCCATATCTCCCTCCCTACACCCACCTGCCTGCCTGCCTGCCTGCCTGCCTGCCTGCCTTCCTTCTTTTCCCTTCCTTCCTTCCTTCCTTCCTTCCTTCCTTCCTTCCTTCCTTCCTTCCTTCCTTCCATTTTTCTTTCTTTCTCAACTTTAAAATGTGCTTCCCTTTGTTAAATAGATCAAATGAGTTCAGGAATCCAAATTTCTTCCTTGTTCTTTTGATTTTCTCCTTAGTCATCTTCTTTTGCTAATTGCTTTATGGAGAAAGGTAACTTCTTTTCTTTCAAGAGATTAGTAAGTGGTCAATACATATCCATGAGTTCCTGTCTTCTGAGCTGCTCTTAAATTACCTTAAAACACTTCAAATATTTCCTGAAGGTTTTCTATACCAGACACCTTATTAATCACCTGGGATAAAGAGCTATAACTTGTGAGGTTTACTACCCTCAAGGAAATCAAATACACTCTGTTAAAAATGAGAAAGAAGTGTACATTTCAGCACACATTCCTTTATTCAATATTTTTTTCACCTTTAATTTTTAAATAACTTTAAAAATAGTTAGAGGCATATGAATTGTAAAAACAGCACAGAGACTTCCCTTGTACCAGCCTTCTCCGATGCACAAAATATTATGCATATCTGTAATACATTTTCAAAACCAGGAAATTGACATTGGTACAATGCTGTTTACTCAAATAAAGCCTCCATTTGCTTGACTATTTTTAAGTGTTTTGAGCCTCAAGAATAGTGTGTTCCAAGGAAAAGATTCTCAACCGAGGATGATTTTGTTCCCCAGGAGACATTTGACAATATCGAGAGACATTGTTGGTTGTCATAATTGTCAGGGTGGGGTTATAATACTGGTATCTAGTGAACAGAGGCCAGTGATATTGCTAAACACCCTAGAATACCTTGGTAGCCCTTACAGAAAAGAATCATCTAGCTCAAGATGTCAACAATGCCAAGGTTGGGAAAACCTGCTTTAGAGAACTATAAGTCTCAGGGCAAATCACTTCTCACTTGATCACATCAGCACCATTTAAACCAGGGAATTCAAACTCAAATATCTACAGCGGCCAGCCAGGCAGTGGTCAAGAGTGCAGCAAACTAGGTAGAGCGTGTAGAACCAGAAAGCACGTTTCCTGCCCAAAGGGAGAAGCTATCGCTCAGCTCAAGTGGGGCTTGCCATGATGAAGCATAGGCCAACTTTGCTGGGTCATCAGATTTTCCCTAGAAGCCAACTTGGAAATGTAGGCAAAGCCAGAGGGCTTACCTGTTCGGGAGGACACTTCGGGCAATTGTTGCCCTAGAGCACAAACTTGGATCCATTGGTAAAGGCTCCTAGCTTTCTAGTTCTCTACCGTGTACCGGGGTCTGCTACACTCTTGACCACTGCCCGGCTGGCATCTGTGGATATTTGAGTTTGAATTCCCTGGTTGAAATGGTGCTAATATGATCAAGCGAGAATTGATTTGCCATGAGACCTATAGTTGTCTAAACCAAGTTTTCCCAACCTTGGCACTATTGACATTTTGAGCTAGATAATTCTTTTCTGTAAGGGCTACCAAGGTATTCTAGAGTGTTTAGCAATATCCCTGGCATCTACCCGCTGAATACCAGTATTATAACCCCACCCCCACAATTGTAACAACCAACAATGTCTCTGTCAAGTGAGAAGTCTCTGTGCTAATTTTACAATTTATATGCTTCTAACTATTTTTAAAGTTATTTAAAAACTAAAGAAATGGTGAGCAAGTATTGTTGACTGGGTGCTTATTCAAAGTAGCCCATTTCTCAGCCTCAGTTTCTCTAAGAGAAAAATGGGAATAGTATACACCTCATAGGATCGTTTTGTGGATGACATAAACAGTGCAAAGAGCTTAGTGCTCTGCTTTGGGCAAGGGAGGTATTGAATTGTTCCTCAATGATAACAGTAACTTAGTTTATGAAGTTTACTTTGTAAACTTAGAGTGAGTTTTATTTTTCTTCACCATCTTCTTTCCTGTTCATTGCTCATTAGTTACTAACACCTTGCGGCAGGGTGATCCCATCTCAGAGAGGAGGACCTGAGAGGTGCTGTGATACTAAAACGTGCCATTGGGGAAGCACTTTATTTGCCACACCATGAGTATGTTTACTTCCTTTAGAATAGAATCTCCTGACACTCGTTTGGACAAGCATCCCATTCTTCTTAGAGTTTGTAGAAAGGTACATTGGACTCTGTACAAGCATCACTAATTTGACCATTTTGATTGAATTGGACAGAAGCATAAGTGACTGGATGATGTCAAAAAGCTGTGGAATTCATAGGTGTATTTGCTGAAAATGGATGTGTGGGCCTATTTCACTAGTGGATCCCTGGGGTGGCTTGTTACGTCTCTAAGTATTGCATCTGTTCTTGCTCTCCTCTAGAGGCGGGCTGTCTGTGCTCCCTTGGGTATTCCAACTTTACTCAATATTCCCTGGGCTTATATTTTGTTGACTCAAGTGTGGCATAGCTGCTACCGTTAACCACATCCACTCTGCTCTATTTTCCACAAGTAAGATTTAGAAACATAGGATTAGTGCCTATCTCCTGGACCCAGAGGAAATCTCTGACCCACATTGTCTTGGAATAACCAGGCTCTGGAATCTGGGGCAATTGTAGAGCCCAAGTTTTAATGTATGCTAAATGCTGCCAGCGAACTTGGCATTTTGTGTTCTTTATTTTTGTCTTCTTTGATTGTCAAATTAGACATTTTTTGGTGAATTAGCAGAGACCCATAATAAAGTAAGTTGCCTAAGTGCTGGGCTGGTGTGTGTGTGCGTGTGTGTGTGTGTGTGTGTGTGTGATGATTGCTAAATAATTTACTTACAAGTAGTATTAATGTATTCCTTACAATGCACACACAATTTAAGGCACTTGGACGAAAAAAAAGAACCCTCTCCATATTTCTTATTTTCTCATAGTAGTATCTTTCACAATTTAGATAAACTTGGAAGATAGACTAAAATCCAACAGTCTCAGTGATTTAAAAACAATGAAAATTGGGCATGGTGGCTCACGCCTGTAATCCCACCACTTTGGGAGGCCGAGGCAGGTGGATTACCTGGGATCAGGAGTTTGAGACCAGCCTGGCCAACACAGTGAAACCCCGTCTCTACTAAAAATACAAACATTAGCCAGGCGTGGTGGTGGGCGCCTGTAATCCCAGCTACTTGGTAGACTGAGCAGGAGAGTTGCTTGAACCCGGGAGGTGGAGGCGGCAGTGAACGGAGATAGCGCCACTGCACTCCAGCCTGGATGACAGAGCTGGAATTTCAAAAAAAATGAAATTTCATTTCAAAAAAAATGAAAATTAATTTCTCTCTCATGCTTCGTGTCCAAAGGATACCAGCAAGGAGGAGAGGTGCTTTTTCTATCATAGTTTCTCAGATGCCTGTGTAGAATGAGGCCCCACCATCTGTTGACATCGTCATCTCAATGCTAAGCTTCAGGCTTTCTGATGGCAGGGGAAGAAAACTTGGAGAATCAAAGACTGTGTTTTAAAGGATTCCCACTCAGATGGGACAGACTTCTGCTCACATGGAACTGGCCAAAGAAATGGTGCATGTGCCTAGAATAAAAGGAGAGCCAGAAATCTTGATGAGTCCTAATACTGCCTACTATAGAATGTATCTCATATCTTTAATAACATGAATTGCACTACATATCATGGACAGAATGGAAAATAAGGGGAAAAAAGCCTTCTAAAACCATTGCGAAAGTGTTCAATGAGTCAATAAGTTTGGTAAATGGCCTGTAATCTGTATCTCTGAGATTTACAATGCTCATTGCTTATTTACTCTGCAAAGTAAAGTAGCAAGCAAATTTAATTTTTTTACTGCTGCTTTTAAAGCAGCTTTATTGCAGGATAATTTACATAATATACTATGCACAAATTTTAAGTGAACAATTTGATGATTCTTAGTAAATTTATAAAGTTGTACAGCAGTCATCACAACCCACGTTTACAACATTTCTATCACTTTAAAATGATCACTCATGCCCATTTGCAGTTAGTTGATCCTTGTTTCTACCCACACAGGCAAACAACCAATAATTTGCTTCCTGTTTCTATAGATTTGCCTTTTCTGGACATTCAATATAAGTGGAATTATATAACATGTAATCTTTTTGTGTTTGGCTTCTTTCACTTAACATAATGGTTTTGAGATTTATCCATGTTGTGTCATGTATCAGTAGTTCCTTTTATTGCTGAATATTATTCAATCACATTAACATTTTCTTTATCCTTTCCTCAGTTGTCGGACGTGTAGATTGTTTCCACTTTGGGGTTATTAAGAGTAATGTTGGACCAGGCGTGGTGGCTCACGCCTGTAATCCCAGCACTTTGAGAGGCTGAGGCGGGTAGATCACGAGGTCAGGAGATGGAGACCAGGCTGGCGAACACAGTGAAACCCTGTCTCTATTAAAAATATAAAAAAAATTAGTCAGGTATGGTGGCACGTGCCTGTAGTTCCAGCTTCTTGGGAGGCTGAGGCAGGAAAATCGCTTGAACCTGGGAGCAGAGGTTGCAGTGAGCCGAGATCACACCACTGCACTCCAGCCTGGGCAACAGAGCGAGAGTCCATCTCAAAAAAAAAAAAAAAGAAGAATAATGTTGCCCAGGCGTGGTGGCTCACACCTGTAATCCCAGCACTTTGGGAGGCCGAGGGGGATGGATCACCTAAGGTCAGGAGTTTGAGACCAGCCTGGCCAACATGATGAAACCCCATCTCTACTAAAAATACAAAAAAATTAGCTAGGTGTGGTGGTGGGTGCCTGTAATCCCAGCTACTCAGGAGGCTGAGGCAGGAGAATCACTTGAACCTGTGAGGTGGAGGTTGCAGGGAGCCAAGATCATGCCATTGCACTCCAGTCTGGGCAACAAGAGCAAATCTCTGTCTAAAAAAATAAAAATAAAAAAAAAGTGTTTCCAAGGAAATTTGTTTACAGGTTTTTGTGTGGGCATTTCTATTGAGTAGATACGTAGGAATTACGTAATATTCATAGATTATGTGGTAAATATGTTTAAATGTTTAAACATAAATTGTTTTCCTAAGTGGTGCTACCATTTTTCATGTCTGCCAGAAATGAGTGAGATTTCTGGTTTCTTCACACATTCCCAGTACGTATTTTTGCTTGTGTTCTGGTTATAGCTGTCCTAATGGCTGTGGTGGTGACGCAGGACAGGCAAGCCCCAAATTGAGGCTCAGCTCAGGAAGTTTCTTGGCGTGGCTCCGGAATGAATTCCAGAGTGTGCTGGTTTGGGAGGAACACAGCTTTACTGAGGTGGCAGTGTCACAGCTCTGGGACTGCTTCTGCAGAGCAGGACTACCCCATAGGAAGCACGTCAAGAGTAGGAACTCAGAGATGGTTCTGCCATATTGATACCTAATTTTAATTATATGCAAATTAAGAGGCAGATTATGCAGAAGTTTTTAGATAAAGGGTGGTAACGTTTGAGATGTTGGGTAGTTGACATAGAATGGGGTGGCGACTTGCAGATGCTGCCATGGCAATGGTAAACTGACATGGCACATTGGTGGGCACCTCTTATGGAGAGATGCTTTCACCTCTTCCCTCTTTTAGTTAGTCCTCAATCTGGTCCAGAGTCCAAACACTACCTCCAGAGTTGAGTTCTGCCTCCTGCCTCAGTGGTATCAAATTGTGATTTTAATTTGTGCCTATTAGCCATTCACTTATTATCTTTAGAGAAATGACCATTTAGAAGGATTGATATTATTTCATCAGGTATTTGACAGAATTCACTGGCAAAAGTCTTCTGTACCTAAGATTTTGGGTAACAAATTTTTAATTACTAATGTAACTTCTTTAAAGATCTATTCAGATTTTCTACTTCTCCTGAAAATAATTTTGAGAATTTGTGACTGTCTACAGATTTGTTCATTTCATATGTTTCTAATTTGTTAGAATGAAGGTTTTAAAAACGTAATAGTATGCTCTTTTGAATCTTCCAGCTTAGGCTAGGTAGTGATGTCTTTTTTTTGTTCTTGAGTTTTGGTAATTTGCTTTTCTCTTTTTTCTTGTATTCTAGTTAAAAATTTGTCAATTTTGTTGATCTTTTTAAAGAATCAACATTCCATTTTCCTTTATTTTTGTTTCTGTTCACTATTTAATTGATTTCTAATTTAATTTCTATTATTTTCTTCCTTCTGCTGGTTTTGACGCTAGTGTGATAGCCTTTATCTAGTTATAATGTTAGCTTAAGTATTGATTCGTGACCATTCTTTTTTCCTACCATTAGCATTTAAAACTGTTACTTTCTCTCTAAGAACTGCTTTAGCTGCATTTCATGTATTTTAATATATTGTATTTTCATTTTCATTCAAAGTATTTTGTAATTTCCACTGTGGTGTTTTTCTTTGACCCATTATTTAAAATATGTGTTTTATTTTCAAGTACTTTGGGATAACTCAAATTTCTTTTTGTTGTTGACTTTTATTTGCATTTCATTGTGGTCAGATAATTTATTTTGTATGATTTTAATCCATTTAAATTTATTGAGACTTGTTTTATGCTTATTTTTATGCCTAGCATATGGTCTACCTTGGTGAATGTTCCAAGATTGTACTTAAAATGCTTGTTTTAACAGAATGTTTATTCTGCTATCATTGGGTGTGGTGTTCTATAGATATCAATTAGGTAAAGTTAGTTGATAATGTTGTTCAAGTCTTGTATATCTTGTTGATTTTTTGGACTAGTTGTTTTATCACCTATTGAGAGTATAGTAATGAAGTCTCCAACAATTTATTATTGCTGAAATCTCCTTTCAGTTATATCAGGTTTTGCCTCATATATTTTGAGACTCTTATTACATATAAAACAGAATGTTTAGAATATAATAAATAACAATGATTGTAATTTTTGTATCTTCTTAATTTTTTTCTAAGGTGGCATCTCATTCTGTTGCCTAGGACTGCCGTGGGATAGTCACAGCTCACTGCAGCCTCAAACTCCTGGGCTCCTGCCTCAGTCTGCTGGGTAGCTGGGACTAAAGGCATGCATTACCATACCTGGCTATTACCAATGAATTGACCACAACTGATCATTTAAAAATCTTTTTTTTTTTTTTACTAAAGTAATATTTTTGTCTAAAAGTATATTTTGTCTGATATTTTATTTTTCCTGGTATTGCCATTTCTGCTGTCTTATGGTTACTATTTGCATGATACATATTTTCATCATTTGACTTTTAACCTATATAGGTCTTTGAATATAAAATGTGTCTCTTAAGACAGCATTTAGTTTGACCTTGCTGCTAATCAAGTCTGACAGTCTCTGAGTTGTTATTGGAATGTTTTACCCATTTACACTTAATGTAATTGTTGACATGGTTGAATTTACTACTGTCATTTTGCGATTTGTTTTCTGTAAGTGTCTTATATGTGATAAGTCAGTTTTCCTTTTCTGCTTTTAAGATTTTCATCTGTAAACAGTTTGACTATGACATGTCTAGGTGTCGATCTCTTTGTACATATTTTGCTTGGAGTTTGTTGAGCTTTTTGGATGGATACATTAATGTTATTCATCACATTTGAAAGTTTCTTTTAAATAGAACTTATTTTTTAGAGGAACTTCTGGCTCACAGCAAAGTTAAACAGAAAGTACAGTGTTCCCACACACCCCACCACCTCCACCCATACATAGCCTCATCCACTATAAACACTCTATGGTTGTGCATTTGTTACAGTCAAGCCTACATTGACACATCATTATTACCGAAAGTTCATGGTTTACAGTAGGCTTCACTCTTGAGATTACACATTCTATGGTTGTTGACAAATGTATATGACATATATCCACCACTATATTATCATATAGAATAGTTTCACTGACCTAAAAATCCTCTATGCTCTGCCTATTTACTAAATTTGGGAAATTTTCACCCATAATTAAATTTTTTTTTCTGCAGCTTTCTCACTATTTTTTTATTCTGGGACTTCTATTAAATATATGTTGATATGCTTGATGGTGTCCCACAAGTCTTTGAGGCTTTGTTCATTTTTCTTCATTTTTTCGTTCTTTGGATTAGATTATTTCTATTGATCCATCTTTTATTTTGCTGATTCTTTTATTTTGCAGACAAAGTCTGCTATTGAACTATTTCAGTAAATTTTTCATTTCAGTTACTGATTTTTCAACTCCAGAATTGCCATTTGATTGTCTATTTTTTTATCTTCTTACCGATATTTTCTCTTTGATAAGTCATTGTTGTCACACTTCCCTATAATTCCTTAAGCGTGATTCTCTTCAGTGATGTGAACACACACACACACACATATGTGTGTGTGTTCACTGTGTTACTCTGGATCTTTTGCCCCTTTATTGTTGTTTTAACCATTATTTTCAAGACCTATTTGTCAATAGAACTTTTTTTTTTTTTGTCAGCAACAACACCTGTTTGGTGCTGGTGTAAACAGTGCTTCTAGAAGACACTTTGGGAAACCTTGATGTAGATGAAATAGGCAGATATTATTTCAGCCTAAACTGCTTTATATACTGTCCACCAAATTTACCTAAGCTTCTCAACACTTAGGCTGATGGGGAGAAACAGGGAGTAAAGTGCAAACTTTTACAATTGCACACTATAGACCAGATCCAGCCACTAGATATGGGCTGTCTAAGCCATACCAAAGCACCAATATGTAATTGGGAGATTATACATACACATCTATATTTAGGCTTTTTTTTTTCAGATGATCTCACAATATGTCAAAGAAAGAATTACAACTAAATATTTAAAACACAGCCCCTCACTGACTCAGCACACTTATTTATGTATGAAGAAGTGTGCTGAGTCAGTGAATACCTGGACCCAGAAATTATTTGAAATTATAGCTTTGGGTCTCAGAGATTATAGCATCTTCATATTAATGAGGGTTGTTTCTTCATATTCTGATTCCTCTGATCACGTCTGACTTACCAGAAGCAAGTTACTAGTTCATAACCTTTTGTTCTAAACAAGGACTATGAAGGCCACATTTTCAAGCTTAATTTGTTTCAAGACACTGCCATGGATGTGCAGGAAGATGACTGGTTACTGTTAATGGTATCGTCACTAGCCATAAGGCAAAGTAGAGTCTCGTGGTTCTCATGGTGAGAAATATTCTCCATTGGTTTAGCTCTGGGTGCTGGTTCCATGGACGTCTACTTACATACATATACTTTTTTTGCGGAATTTAAGTTACAGTCAAACAAATTTATAAGTGAATGAGATAGGTTGAAAGAAAAATCCCTGAGTATTTGTGGGAAGCGGTATCTCTGATAGATTTTAAAGTAGTCAGGAAGCCCTTCTGAAGAGGTGAGATTTCAGGAGCAATTTTTAGAGTTAGGAGAGAAAGCCTGGAGGCATAAGGGAAGTCAAAGGCTCGAGGCAAATGGTACAACTTAAAAGAGGGGATGAAGGTGGCTGATATAAGAGTAGGATGACAAAATTGAAAGAAATGGAAAGCAAAGAAAACACTAGATCATCAAAAATAGACATTTTTTTTCTGAATATCATGTGCTTTTGAATATTTGCAGCCTACTAATCTCCATGCACTTTTCTAGGACTTCTACCCACTTACCATCTTCACCCTTTGGCCCCCCTGAGTCTTCATAAAGTCCCTATCCTTAGTACTACCTTTAAGACTAAGATTTGCAGAGTTTTGGAACTCTAGTAAAGATGGCTGGCTCTCAGTGGGTCTATTAATTTCATTTTTTGGTGTGAGTCCCAATTCACTCTCATTTTACTCACTTAGCGGAAATGAATTCATTTCTTTTCCCAGGTTCACCGTGGAGTTGACTGTAAGGCTTTCATGCCTGCAAAGTCACCGTTAGCATGCTGATATCAATATTAATCATATACAGCTTGATACTGTAATTGAATAGTTTTTACACAGATGATATTAACAGATAAAATATGGCATCCTCATGGGAAAACATTACCTTGAAATATTAGCATTATTATATGTTAATTTCTTTGGAGGATATGACTACAGATATATGAGCAGAGGTAAATTTTCCAGCACTTTGGCTGACAAATTCCATGTCAACATAACTCTCAAGAATTTGTATTACTACTTGGCGATGACTTATATGATGATGTATAACAACTTAAGGGGTTTTAAAATGCAGTATTTTGACTAATGTGGCTTGGTAAATAGCATTTGTGATTAGTCCCTTTTCTTTTTCTCCCCCCAATTTCTGTAATACTGACAAAAGCCTGTAATAATAATAAAAATCACCTCTCCAAATGGAAAATGCCCCACTCCATCACCAACATTTTCTGGTAATGCTCCAAGTTCTGTGCAGAACAGAGACCAGGGAGGGCTGCAAAGACAGATTCACACTGTACTAATTGTCTTTTTAGCACCTCCCATTTCTATCAGGGTGTTGGTCCCAAGGTCTAAGTTTTTAAGAACTTTTGCCATGGAGATTTATTCTACACAGGAGATATGCCACCGAAGGAGGCCCTGAGTCCTCTGTGCTGTATTCAAAGGACTTAAGGATAACGCTGGCATTCTGATGCCCTTAAACACAGAAATTGTGAACTCATATCTAGATAGCTTGGCTCAGGGGTGGCGCCTGCACTCTTTGGTCTTCTGTGAAGTTTTGTAGATGTGTCTATGTTCTATCACTTTGGGAAGCAACTGCAGTCGAAACGTCAGTCATTTATAGTCATTTCATTTGCCTCAATGTTGGAAGCTCCAGAACCACCTTTAAAAAATTTTTTTTCTGGGGGGAGGTGGTGAGGGTAGGGGCAGAGTCTCTCTCCGTCTTGCCCAGGCTGGATTACAGTGGCACAATCTTGGCTCACTGCAACCTCTGCCTCCTGGGTTCAAGCGATTCTCCCACCTCAGTCTCCCAAGTAGCTGGGACTACAGGCATGCACCACCACGCTGGGCTAATTTTTTGTACTTTTAGTAGAGATAGGGTTTCTACATGTTGGCCAGGCTGGTCTTGCATTCCTGACCTCAGGTGATCCACCCACCTCGGCCTCCCAAAGTGCTGGGATTACAGGCGTGAGCCACCGCGCCTGGCCAGAACCACCTTCTGATAATTGAGAACAGGAGTGTTCTTTTAGGATTTTCCTGGATACCTACCACCTGTTCTCACACGAGGCTGGTGTCCGTTTCATAGTCATGTGCCGTTATTTGGAGCCATTCACTCACTACTTAGGATGCTTTCATAGAAACCTCTCCCCTATTTCTGCTCATATATCTGAGCCTGGCTCATTGATGTTCCTCCTCAGAGAAGTAGCGTCTTCTCAAGAACAGCACAGCACCACTAGAACAGGCCACTTTTTGTAGCCAACGTAGGGCTCTCTCTAGACAATAAACTCATGTTTACAACTATGGTGAGGCGGAGAGTCTCCTGGCCTCTCCTATCTGATTTGGCACGTGAAAGGTGACCGATGCAAAGAAGAACAGAGCTCACTCATAAATTATTTGCAGAGGAGATTTCCTGCTGGGACTCTTGAACAGTTCACATGTGTTTGGCTCTCACACCGCCATTCCTATTCTTCAATTTCAAGTGGAACGACGAACTTGATATTAATCTGTCTTAAGGAGAAGCATCTGGAGGCTGGCTAATAAAACGAATTTGATGGAGGAAAAAGGCTCTCAATCAAACCCTACTTACATAGGCCCTTTAGAGCTATTCATTGCTGCTTGCCTGTGTCCCGGGATCCCCAAATCTCCCTTCACTTGCTGTGGGTGGTGAGCAGATTTTCTTCCGGAGTGCTAAAGTTTAAGATGCAGTACTTTTGACTACTGATAGTAAGTAAAACTCCAAATCTCAGAAAAACCTTCTCCTTTTCTCCCCATCTTCTCCCATCCTCATGGACCCATCCCTGTTCTCCCCTCATCGCCCTCACCTTATACTCCACTTCCTCTATTGGAGCTCTGGCCAGATGTTTGGCCCCTTGCTGTGATGTTAAATGGCCAATGCTCTTGATCCAGGCAGCCAGATGCTCCAGAGGCGGCTTCTGGAAAGCCTCCCCCTCACTGACTTCTGACATAGTGACAGAAAGCATGACAGCTGGTTTGCATGACAGACTGGCAGCATAAACTCTGACTTGGGGGACCACGTTTAGGGGCTTCCAAGCCATTCTGTGCTCAGGAACAATGAGGGGAAGCAGAGTGGCCATCAGGCAAGGGGAGATTTTCCCATCCCTGAAGTTGTCTCCTTTGCATTTAAAAGTTTCTTCACTTTTATTTTAATATCATAGTCTAATTATTAAAATAAGGAAGAAAAGTCTTGATTTAAATTGTAATGAATAGAATTTATTTTTAAAATGTTTGTACATTTATTTCTTTTTTTAAATTTCTTTTTCTTTAGAAAAATTTTTTACAATTTTTTTTTTTCTTGAGGCAAGGTCTCATTCTGTCACCCAAGCTGGAGTACAGTGGCATGATCACAGCTTACTGCAGCTTTGACCTCCTGGGCTCAAGTGATCCTCCTGCCTCAGCCTCCAGAGTAGCTGGGACTACAGGTGCATGCCACCACACCTGGCTAATTTTTAAAATTTTAGTAGAGATGAGGGTCTCACTATGTTGCCCAGGCTGGTCTCAAACCCCTGGGCTCAAGCAGTCTTTCCACCTTAGCTTCCCAAAATGCTTGGATTACAGGTGTGAGCCACTGTGCCCAGCCTAAATTTTATTTTTTAAACAGAGTTTTAGTTTCACAGCAAAATTGAACAGAACATACAGAGTTTCCATATATTTGCTACCCCCACCATATACAGCCTCCATCACTATCAACATCCCTCATCAGAGTGGCATATTTGTTACAGTTGATGAGTCTGCATTGACACGTTATCCCCCAAAGTCTATTGTTTACATTAGGGTTCACTCTTGGTGTTGTACTTTCCGTGGGTTTGGACAAAGGTATAATGATATGTATCCACCATTGCAGTATCATACAGAATAGTTTCTGCAACCTAAAAGTCCTTTGTGCTCCACCTAGTCATCCCTCCCTCTTGCCTAATCTCTGGCAAACCACTGATCTTTTTACTGTCTCCATAGTTTTGTCTTTCTTAGGATGTCACATAGTTGAAAGTATGTTGAGTGTAGTCTTTTCACATTAGCTTCTTTCACTTAGTAATATGCATTTAAGTTTCCTCCATGGCTTCTCATGGCTTCATAGCTCTTTTCTTTTTAGTGATAAATAACATTTTATTGTCTGGCTGTACCACAGTTTATTTACCTCTTCATCTACTGAAGGACATCTCAATAGCTTCCAAGTTTCAGGAATTATGAACAACCTGCTATGAAAAATCCTTGTGCAGGTTTTTGTGTGGCTATACGTTTTCAGTTCATTTGAATAAATACCAAGGAGTGCAATTATTGGACCTTATGGTCAGAATACGTCATAGCCCTCCGATAGCTTCATTCGTCCTTGTTTTCTCTTTATTTCATGCTTCTACAGTCTGATTGTTTTTTCGCAATATTGTTGGGCCACACTAATAAAAGAAATTGGAATTAAAAGCTACCACTTTCCAGTAAAAATATGCCAGTCTTCTGTTATTTTATTAAGCAACAGCTATGCAAAATGCACAAAAAATTATTACAAATATTTTAATTCAGTTAAACTCTTTTTAGCCTTCTTGTGAAACTGATGCAATATGCAGTCTCCAACAGGCCTTTTGTGTGGTATAGGCTGATCTTGGCTGAGTGAGGAATAGTGTCAGTGAGGGTTTCAGATCAAGCTGGGGTGGGAAACGGAGCTCTTCACTTTGTGACATATTGGTGTGCCATTTCTGAAGAATGTATATTGCTAGAATGAAGGCAGAGGCAAACCAATTATTTCTCTTTATCCCATTCATGTGATTAAGTTTTCAAGGTCTGTTCGGAAAATGAATTCAAGGTCTGTTCAGAAAATGAAGTTTGGGGGACTATGCTGAAGAGAGAAATGAGTGTCTACCTTTATAGTCCAGTGGGTTATTGGGAGCATCGAGGTTTAATGATGGAAAGAGGACAGGTTTAAAAGCCACTGTGGAGTGGAAGCCCAGCTTTGCTATAGCCTAATTGTGAAACCTTGGGAAAATTACTTAAATTCTCTGAGTTTATCCAACTTCTCTGTCTTTTAAGTTTTCTCTTCTACAAATGGATTTAGTAATACCTACACTACAGGTTTATTGCGAGAACTTATCTGAGATCATTGATATACAATGTTTGACATAAAATGTGTTCAATGTGATTTACCTTATATGAGATATTAAAATTCATAGACGCCTTCATAGATCAAACAGGTCATTCTAAGACAAAACAAGCATGCAATAGCTATCACATATTTTCACTTCACATTGAGGCCTTATCTCTAGGATTGAAAACTCTGTTTTTATTCGAAATTCCCCTAAATCAAAGCAAATATAACTA